>NC_141698.1:828970717-829570717 GCF_964263255.1 Lissotriton vulgaris
CTGCTTATTAAAAGTAGTTTGCTGGGAGTGTTATTTCCAATATGTGGATTGAAAACTAAAGCTTATGCTTGAGGTTGCGACTGTCTTTCCAGGTTCTGCTGCCAGATATGTGGTGTTGTTGTTGTTTTAGAAATAGCTATGCCTTCAACTGTCTTCTGCAGTGTATACTACTCAATGCCTCCTACGGATTTTCTATGGTGAAGTAGTATAAGTGATGCAAGCGTGGAGTGCAGTGTCCTCTTTTGTTTGTATTGCTTGAACTTAACTTGTAGATATAGCAGTCCTTTTTATTAGGAGACTCTCTGGACAATGCTAAGTGCCTTGAACATTGCTTTTCTAGCTATAGGTAATTAATAGAGTGATTACAAGATTCAAATCATGTTCTCTTGAGTGAAGGTTGAGAAGAAGTCTTGCAGCAGAATTTTGGATGTGTTGTGTTTTATGTATGATGAATGCTGGTGCACCACATTTTAGGCTGTTGGCATATTCAAGCATGGAGATTATGAGTGCAGCGTGGCTTGCAGTTAGTTTCTATTGGCATCAAAGGTATTGATGGATGCAATTTTGTGTTTTCATTGTGTAAAATACACTCTGTTTACATCGTTAATATGTGGTCTCAAATACATGCAGACAGCACACACATCACCAGTGATGCTCAGATGAGCTTTACCCCGCTTTCCCAACTGGTGGGGCTTCCACAGCTGGACTCCTGAGCAGCCCACCAGAATTGAAACAAACACATCCACCTCTGGGCAGTTCACCGTGTTTAGCCATAGCATGAAACAGGCAGAATCTGCTAGTCCAAGTTGCTGTCAGGTGAGATAGGGGATGACAGTCACTCCGGCCGCCATCTTGCAATTCCGTGTCCAAGCAAATAGCGGTTCCTACAGATAGCAAAATCACCCGTCCATCTGAGTGGTCATAAAGAGAAAAGAAAATGTTTTCCATAGCCGCATCTGCCCAAGCGCCACTGTTATTAAGATCCTCCTGGCTCGACATTTGCTGCCCCCCGTTACTGATCTCATAGGGTTCAATAGATTCTTTAGACTTCTTCCATCATAGGCTACTAAGCTTAGTTTCCCCTGATATGGCGTTTTCAAGTTTCTCCCCAAGCATGGTCATTAGGTCATATGGTGGTAAGCTGGTATTTTTATCATTGTCTGCAGGTCTTAGGCTCTGTCTTTGCAGTATTTAGCTTTAGAAGGTGTCAGACCTGGCATACTTGGAGTGACTTGCCCAGACTTTTGGAATTCAGACCTCCTGTGTTCACTGACTTAATTTTTGCTGGCAATAGGAATCTGAACAGTTTACCACTTCTAACCAGTGCTATAGTACATGTGCGCTCTGCTTAAGCATGGTAACATTGGCCTATTCACAACTAGCATATTTAATTTACTTATAAGTCCCTAGTAAAGTGCACTACATGTGTGCATGGCCTGTAAATTAAATGCTAGTAGTGAGCCTGCAGCACTGACTGTGTCACCCACTTCAGTATCCCTTTAAACATGCCTCAGGTCTGCCATTGTAGAGCCTGTGTGTGCATTTTAAACTGCCATGTCGACCTGGAGAATTAACCATCTTGCCAGGCCCAAACCTTCCTTTTCAATACATGTAAGATACCCCTAAGGTAGGCCCAGGACAGCCCCAGGGCATGATGTAGTATTTATTATTTTAAAAAGCAGGACAAGTACTTTTAAGTTTTACATGTATTAGTAGTCGAAACTCTTAAATTCATTTTTCGCTACTGCAAGACCTATCTCTCCATAGTTTAACTTTGGGATTGCCTTATTACATCTTATAAGTGTCATTTCCAATTGGAAGGGATGAGACCCCAAGTTTGGTACCTCTGGAATCACAATTTAAAATCCCAACCTATAATGATTTTAAATTGCAGTTCTGAAAATGCCACTTTTAGAAAACTTTTTCTTACTTTAACCATTTGGTGCTTTTTGCCTGCCTTTATATACATACCTGGGGTAGGTGACAGCTGGGCTTTGTGTATTTCCCCTAGAAAGCCATACACAAGGGGATCTTAAGTGTGACTGACGGGCATCCACATACTGATTATCCATCCTGGGCAGGAAGGGAGGGAGGATCTAACCCACCTGAATAGAGTGTCCTGTGCCCACACAAAGGCTGCATACCCCCCAACAGTGAGTCTGGAACCAGGGCAGGAAGGGAAGGGACTCTATGCACATTAAAGGCCTATCTTTGCAGTCTCCCCCATTTCAAAGGCACAGCTAGGTATGCGTTGTGGACCCTCACACACCCCCAACTTAGTACACTTCTGGACCTGTGGATACTCTCCAAGGAAGGACTGCTGTGCTGCTGAAATGACTATCACTCTGCTCCTCTGTGCTGACCTTCTGCCTCCTGCCCTTCTGCATGGGAGTGAGAAGAACTGGACCTGCATCTCTCCACCGCAGAACCAAAGTGACTCCAAGGGCTTCCTGGCTTGCCTCCTGATTAAAGTTTCAGGGCCTTTAAAGACTTCCAACTCACCTCGTTACAGCACCTGAACTTCCTGCCATCTGAGAGTCTTGCCCTGCCAAGTGGTGCCAATCCAGTCCTGGACCCTTGGAAGTGTGTATAAAGTGCTGCTCCAGCAAAAATCCACGCCTCAAGGCCGTTGCTATGCTCAGAACTGGCACATCTCCATAGATGCAGACGCATCGACCCTGCTGAGATCAAGTGCACTGCATCTCCAAAAATGCAAATGCATAGCCACTTCTGTGAGGATTAAGGACATCACATCAATGAGGGCGTGGTGCATCGACTCAATTCCAAATGCATTGCCGACTTTTGATGGCTCCGAGGTGACGTATCACCTACATCCTAACGCTCGACAGCAACGCATTGCCTCTATTGCTCCTCGCATCTTGTCCTCAATGTCGACACAACTTCTAAACAAAGTACTGTTTCAGCAGGCCAAGATTGGGCCCTGTATCCAAACTGTGCTCCTTTATAGTTGGCCTGAACATTTGGTTTTGACCCAGTGTAGAGCGACCAGATAGCCCCAGTTGTCGCATTATGATTTTAAACACTACATTTCAGTTTATTCTTTCAAAAATCATAGCTCCTGTCATACATATTGGATGTTTGTCCTTTTGGTCTTGTTTTGTTCATTAAATTAAGCTCTATGTATCTAACACAGTGTGGGGTCCTTTTCACTGTTTTATTGTTAGAAGTGTTGCATAAATACTTTACGCATTTGCTCTTAAGTTAAGCCTAACTGCTCTGTGCCATGGTACCAGAGAGTGAGCACTTGTTAATTTATGGTGTATATTTAACGTACACTGACTAGTATTGTGGATCCTGCTTGGACACGGTGCATACCTTTGCTGATCAGAAACCCAATTTCTAACGGATGGTTATTTATCATCATGTGTTTATGGCATGAAGGCTGTCATCAAGTTTTAAATTATCGAGGTCTTCCAGACCATCTATTTTAGAAATGATTTGGGTGTCTTCTGTGTAGTTGTAACAGGTGAGATTGATTTGTTTAATCAAGTTTGTTAAGGGGTTTAGGTAAGGGGTTTAGGTAGATGATGAATAATAGAAGGGATAGGATAGACCCCTGTGGGCCCCACAGTGTTGTGTGTGAGGAACTGAAAGGAAAGGTGGTATGAATACTAGTTCGTTCCCTGACAGCTGAGAAGCCAAGAATACAACGTGCATTAGCTGAACTCCCTTCTCACCTTTCATATATGGTATGTCAAACAAGAATTAGCTGTGTGAAGAAAGTGCACAACTGTGCCGGACATTGAGTTATGTTCTTAAGCCAAGCATCGTTTATGACATTTCCTATTTCTGATACATAAGTGGTTGTCACTACCTAAACCTGCCAGCCATCCAGAAGCAATGTCCAATCAGGATATCTCCAGATTGCTGTATGGAATAATGCTTTGATTAGCCTATTGGGCTGGGCAGTGTCATCACAAGTGAGGTACAACTTACATTTGACTGACATTGCTCCAGCCTACATCCTCTCTAGGGTAAGTGGCCTGCTGTGAAATAAAGCCTGGTGACACAATTAATTTCTTCTACAGATCCTTTCTCTGTTTGAAGGAGCCAGACAGTTTGTTAGGTTAATATGTATTTTAATTGGCCTCTCTAGACATCTCCTCAGAACATAAACAAAAAAAATCAGAATTTTGTGTGTTGTAATTAAGATGAATCTCCTTTTTGACATTTATTGACTCCTTTGAAATTCTACTTTACCTTTATATAATGTATGGTCATAGCAAATAAATTGCTGTTATGAGGTCCTATGTAATTAATGTACTAAATGCATTATATTTGGTGAAAATGTGGATAGTGTTTTATTGGGAGATGTGTGGGAATTCTGGGTAGGAATTTTATGGATCCTCACAGATTCCGGAATTTTCTTTCATAGCAATATGAGGAGAATCTGTAATTTAGCCAACGTTTGGTGTGTGCAGGGCATTCTCGGTAAGAAAAGGTATTAGGATGCATGGAAGCTATACGACCTAGACTACCTTAGGTGGTCTGGGGTCTGGGTGGTTTCCCTGGCTGCTGATCAAGCCCTGGGCTATATTCTGCAGCTACCCACGTCTCCAGAACTAGCCAATTTGCAAGGCAAAATTGTCATGTTTTCTTGTGTCTTATGAAGCCTTTCCTTTCACAGGTGATAGCTCACTCACACAAGTGGGGTAGTATTGATAACAGGAGGAGCGCAGAAATGATGTGTGGTAGGATATTTTTGGATCCCCAGACATTCCATTAGAGCCCTCTGCTTCATTTTTATTTTGTTGTGTAACATCACTGTGCCCAGTGTGTTGCGCAATACAACAAAACAAAAAATCTAACTCAAGGCTCGTAAGAAGCATTTCTCTTGCACACCGACTTTGGTTTTGGAACAGAACATGTGTCTGGTGTTTTCACCAGGAACAATAACTTTTCAGTACAGTAGATGCCCCGTTGAAGTCCATTGCACTGCCAAGGTATTGTGGTATATGTCAAGGGTCATGGTCATCCCTAATGCAGTTGAAATCTACCAAATCCATGCAGCCTGATGTCCTGTCCAACAAGAATTGACAAGATGCTGCAGGACCATGATGTCTGCATTGCACTAACTGCTTTGTACCATGTTCTTAGGGTGTTCCTCCAGTTCCAGGAGGTCCCCAGAATAGTAGTATTCTGGGACTGGGGAACAGCAAATAGCACAGTGGTCGAAGAAAGGTGCAGGTGCCAATACTAGCCATGTAGAGCCACAAAAAAAGTTTCAAATTGCGTAACAATGGCACCCTTTTGTTATTTTTAACTATATGCTCTTGGTGAGAAGTGCTGACACTTCCACTGTTAATGCATATCAGCCATGTCTACATTTGCTGATATAGTAGTTGAAAAGTACAACCTATTTACTGTGCAGTCAAATTAAGTACTGACATAGAGGCTAAAGATTAGAGGACGAGAAACTTTCAGAGATGGCAAGTTTTAGTTTAAGATAAAGTGGAGAATATGAGGCGGTTTCAGCTCTGGCTTGGCATGGCTAAAATAAGGTTGGCAATATTGGTGGGATAAGACCTCTTGATATCAGGTGGCCTAGGGGATCACTGCAGGCAGCTGACTAGAGAATCAACAAGAACAGCAAAGGAGGAAACAGCAGCAGGTTATGGACTACTCATTACATGAGGGGTGGGGCCTTGGACCGCTATCTAAAATGACTCCAGGAGGTGGGCTTTCCAGACAAGCAAATGCAAAGCATGAGGTGCTAATGGAATTTGAAGCATGTAGGAGCTCTTGAAATATTTAGGAGTGGCTGGCAACTTTTGTTGGGAAGGAAAGCTGGGGCAGCATCCCAAACAATACAATGTAAAAATAAATCCTGTGATTACCAATACAGCAGTTCACACAGAACAAAACACCACTATAGTTGAATAACCAGCTTGGTTTATGCGACACAGTAAGAGTGTGTACATCTCTGTTTATGACCTAGAGACAGTTTAAGAAGAGCCTAGTGCATCATGCATTTTAAACTGTCTAAAATGTAGAAATGCTTATATGGAAAGGTTCACTATTAGAACTAGAACTGGCTCCATGGCTAGTAGCATATTGTTCAAAATAGAGATTGTAGCTTTTTCATTCACAGCACATTGTTAAGCCTATTTAGGTCAGATTCAGTTGCATGAGCCGCTGCACACCCGAGGCCATGACTTGAAGGGCAGTAGCCTTCATGGGGAACTGCAGGTCTGAAATTGGTACTTTATACTAGAGAGAAGACTGACTTGGGCAGTGGGAAACATGTCTGAATAGTCAGGCTCATTAAGGAAGACCTATTTGTGCTGCATGTGGGAAGTGCTAGTGAAACAAAGATGTGTGTCAAGGAGTTATAGAACTGACCTGCCTTGTGGGCAGTGCTGCATGTACTGTAAAGGGGTAGTGAAAGGCTAGAAGTAGAGTGGGAAGTATTGTGGAAGCCCTGTATTGATGGGGGTCATGTAGGATTGTGAGAGAGGCATACCTGCCATTGCGTGGTGATGGCCTATTTTGTACTGGTTTCGTCTAAATCACTGGGGAGTAGAGGCCCTAGTTAGTGCAAATGTAATTGTAAATAAGAGGATACTGATCTACTGAAAGCTAAATACCGATGCTTGGAAGTGGCTGAGTGCCTGTCTCAACATTGGGCATGTAGATCTAAGGTGTTGGAGGTTGTATGCCTATAATCGCAGGAATACATGTTTAAATTAATTATAATGTGTCTTTGTATAGAGCTACAAGCCAAAAACTTAGCACCAAAGTGCTGTGGTTGTCCCAGAGGGCTTCAGAAAAAAGAGTCTTTAGGGCCTTCATGAAGGGAGCAGTTACTCAGTTTATCCTAGATCCTCAGGATGCACATTCCAAGAGGATTACACCATTAAAGAAAATATTTTCATCTAAGAATAAAGACTCTATTTGGAATTTATGGAACAAATTGGCCTTTTATAATACCTTGGTGTTTTCCCATGGATTGCTTTACAGGTTAGTTCCATAGCCTTGAATTTAATGCACAATGTTTCTTGGGGTCAATGTGTATGATGCAGCATGTATGATATAGAAGCTTTTGGGGAAAGCAGACAACCTGTTGTTGTTGTGATTTCTAGTGTTCCAGAAAGAGAAACCAGGTACCCTCAGGTGGTCCAAGTTTGAGGCCATGTGCCTTTTTAATATATAGACCTGGGATATGAACAATAATGTGCACAGTGTGTTGGGCTTCATGTTATAATTATATGCAGAGCTTCAATACCAGTACCTTCTACCTGGGGTATTTTTGTGGCTCATAATGAAACTTACATCACAGTGTGTTTCAGGCACACAAATGCAGTTTGTAACTTTTAATTCAGTAAACATGTACATAAACCTATCACCATTACTGTCACTGCTGTGAAAGCTGATGGCAATGCTATGCATGGTGTATCAGAAAGACAGTCTGAACATTGTTAGCTAGCTATAATTAGCCGTTGCCCTCCTAGCAACAAAACCCATGTCTCTCTTCCCAGCCTGAGAAGCCTCTGAGAAAGATTCCCTCGGTTTCATCCTCTTTGTACCTTATCTCATGTTGTGTGGCTGCCAACTACTGCCAGGAAGTTTTGTCTCTGATTCATGTCTGTGATCTAAGTCTACATCAGCGCATCATCAGAGACTTTTGTTGTTTGTCTTCTTTAGCCCCTTATCATGCTTGACAGCCCTCTCTCTTCAGTCTACGTGTGTGCATGCATTCAGGCGCTAGGCAGGACAAGTAGAAATCCTGCTACATTCATTTATTTTTTTGTATATATTTTTTTTGTTTGCTTTAACTTAAATAAGCTTAAACAGATCATCAAACATTTATGCTTAGTGGTAAAAAGCCGCAATGTACAAGGTCTCACGGGGGGCGGAGCTAGCCGGCGTCAATGGCGGACGCGTAAGTGCGAAGCTCCGAGCCAGCGCCACCATCTATCCGGCATTTATCCTCTTCTAGCGGTGCCTCACACTTGCAATCAGCGGACGTCGTCCCCGCGGACACTAGTGAACCTCCGACTGCAATCCTGGCCGAAATCGGCCTAGGGAAACCCTACTTTGCCCGACTGCCCTGCTGACGCCGGACCAGGCCAGGATCCCCGGTCTTTCCTACTCGGCGAGGCCGAGCGACGTCACCCGACGTGCGGCGGCGGCGAGCGGCCGGCTGGGCGCCTGAAAACACCTGACGGCGACTGGCCCCCTGACTGCCCCGCGCTGAGAAACTGCGCACCGGAGGTCCTGGCACACATTTGGGAGCCGGCGGGAGCAGCGGTGGACACGCCGGTGAGACTGCGGAGCCGGTCGCAGCCCACGTGGTGATCGCGGAGCGTCCTGGAGGTAGGCCCGGCCCGGGCCCCATATATCGACAGCCGGCCACACAGATAAGGAGAACTGGGCACTGGTCGGGGCAGACTCCTGCGGGCATAGCTCCCCTCCTACGAGAGCGGACTCCCCCTTCCGCCCTGGGACATATAGTGGACGCTGGAGGCCATCGGGCCCCGGCAGGCTGCACCCTAGACGCAGCCCAACTAGTTACTCCACGGACGCCACTCTCTACCGCAGCGGGCCCCCCCAACGGAGAAACCCGCTCCCCCCTCGAACTTTCACCATGGTCAAGGGGGACCGGACCCAAACGAAGCTGGCGTTCGAGCAGCGGCGGCAGAAGGAACCGGAAAGGCCAGCCGCCCAATCTCCGAACACGGCTAGCGATCAGAGCCCCTCACTATGCGCTGAGATAAAAGAGATGCTCAACACTATGGAGAAGGGGCTGCAGGAAGGGATGTCAGCCATTGGAAGTAAGATTGACGCGCTGGCCTACCGAATGGACCGGATGACAGAAAGAGTGGACAAGCATGCGGAGAGGCTGGACATGGCTGAACGCAGACTCACCGAGGCGGAGGAGGCCCAAACCGAGTGGGATTCGGATCGTAAACAATTCGGTAGGCTGCTTCAGGTCATCCAGGAGAAGTCGGAGGACTTAGAGGCGCGTTCCCGGCGCTCCAACATCCGCGTCACAGGTGTGGCCGAATCGACCCAAACGGGCAAAATGGAGCTGTTTATTGAAAAACTTTTGAAGACGATGCTGGGGGACGACACCTTCTCGCCAATGTTTATAGTGGAACGCGCCCACCGCACCCTCGGCCCGAGGCCTCCCCCGGGCGCCAGCCCTAGGCCGATAATAGCGAAATTATTGAATTACAGGGACAGAGACGCTGCCCTCAGAGCAGCCCGGGAAAAGGGCAAGCTACAGTATGAGGGAATGGACATATCACTATACCCCGACTTCACCTCAAAGGTCCAGGAAGAAAGAAGAAAATTTGTTCCATACAAACAGCAACTTAGAGAACTGGGCCTAGACTACGCTATGTTATACCCAGCGAGACTGCGCATCAACAGGCAGGGACACTCGCACTTCTTCACGGATCCCAAAGAACTGCAGAAATCCTTGAAAGTCTGGATGAAGGAGGCCCGGGGGAGTCCGAATCCACACACGGCGGACCGAAACGGCACTGGGGACCTCGAGGAACAAGACTGAGTTACAGGGGGCGGTAAGCAGTGCAACCCGTATATCTGAGCGCCTTAGTGCCCCCTACGTCCCCTCGCTGAACTAAGGGGAGATGGCTGCCCGGAGCGCACGGCCATGGGCCCTGGACTGCTACGCGCTGAACTGTGGGTGAGATTTGTGTGTTATGTACTGGGGTCGCCGGGGTGCGGCATTTGTGCTACTGAAAATGCCCTTGGCGCGATTTGAATCCCAAAAGCGAGACACTGCAATGTGCTGAAGATTCTGGGCGTGGGGGGAGGAGGGGGACGGGATGGCCAACACGTATTTGAACTACGGAGTAGTGCGGATACTGCTAGACCTAGTAACCGAGGCGCTGGCAAAGGGGCAAGCTGAAGGACACTGTTTGATAGTCCCGGTGGGGAGGAGGACGACAAGAGGACTACACAGGCTACCTCTGCCCCAGCGCGCACGGCGGTTACGGCTCGGCTTGAGCCGGGATGGGGAATTGTTGCATGAGTAGGGAAGTGGGGGGGGGGAGGGACACGGGAATTTCGGTCACACCAGGTTGGGGGTTGAGTGACTGTGGGAGGCGGGGGGATGCGAGAGTTGGGGGATTCGTTCACGCCAGGTTGGGGTTGGCGGACTGTGGTTGGGGGGGGAACTGGGGTCTGTGGGTTCAGAACTGTTTGGGGAAGGGGTCCGAACTGTGCTTTGAACTGTTGTGCTACTTGGAGGGCGTAGGCGAATGCTGTAGATGGAGAGGGCCGGTGGATGGTTGGGCCTTGCTATCAATTTGCTTCTATGGGGACTATGGCTGATGCATCACATGCCAACCTGCTGAGTGACACGGAGACCCTCAAGGCTATTACGTGGAACGTTAGGGGGTTAAATGATTACCGAAAACTGCGCAAGGTGCTCCAGTACCTTCTCCGACACCACATAGATCTGGCGCTGCTGCAGGAAACACACTTGCCCGACACCAGCAAGATGCTCATGCACAGGGGGATTCAGGGAAACGCCACCTACGCGGGCTTCACCACACATGCAAGGGGGGTCCTTACGTGGGTTAACCCCAAATCCAAGTTGTCGCTCACACTGCTGAAAGCTGACCCGGAGGGTAGATTTGTTTTGAGCAGGTGCGTAGGCAAGGGCCACGACATACTAGTCATGAACATCTATGGCCCAAACTACGATTCCCCGGACTTCTTTGCGGCAGTGGCGAGCCACTGCGCTGAATGCCCCACCGATAGAATGCTCTGGGGGGGGGACTTCAACTTCACATTCAACTCAGAGCTAGATAGGTCGGCAGGCCCCCCCCGGCGCCCGGCGGCGGCCGCGCTGCAGATGCAGGCTGAAATGTTGCGCCTGGGGCTGGTAGACGTCTGGAGAGATAGGCATTACGGCCAGGGGGGATACACACACTACTCTGCGTACCATAACATCCATACCAGGATTGATCACTGGCTGTCCACGCACACGCTGCTTCCCATGGTTAAAGGCTGCAGTGTGCTCCCCCGCACCCTGTCGGACCACTCCCCAGTAGTGCTAGAGCTGAACACTCCCAAGAAGAGAATCCCTCCGTTCACGTGGCGCTTCCCGCCATACTCACTTCTAGATGAGGCATTCAGGGCAGACCTGGGGGAGGACATCGATACCTACTTTGCCACTAACGTAGGCTCAGTCGACAGATTTGGGACAGTCTGGGAGGCATTCAAAGTCTATGTCAGGGGAGTGGCCATGGCGAAACACTCCAGTGTTCTCAAAGCTATTAGGAACAGGCTTAAGCTCCTTGAGGGGCAGATTGCGGACTGCGAGCGCCGCCAGCTTCTGAACCCGACACCACTCGGGGATGGGACCTTACAGGACCTAATGAAAGAGTTCCAGGAGGAAGCGGATAGAGAGGTTAGGCACCTGGGAAAGTATGCGTCAGCGCGCTCTTACGGAGAGGGTGACCGGCCTGGAGCACTGCTAGCTAGGATAATGAAGGGCACTAGGCGTAGGCAAACAATCCCGGAAATGCAAACTCCGGGGGGAGAGAGAGTCACCACGGAGGACGGCGTTCTAGCGGAATTTAGGAGATTCTATGGGGATCTCTACACTACCAAGATCACTGGGGTGGAGGACCAAATAGACCACTATTTAGATTACATTAAGATGCCGTTCCTCGAGAACTGGCAGAGGGAGTTCCTAATGTCCCCTATACTCCGGGAGGAAATATCGGACGCGCTCGATACCATGAGGTCCGAAAGCGCCCCCGGGATAGACGGGCTGTCGGTAGCATTCTATAAGGCATACAAGGACAAGCTGTTGCCTTACCTCTCCACACTCTTTGACGAGATTTGCGAGTACGGCGCTATGCCGCCCTCGATGAGAGAGGCGCTCATCGTCACAATCTTGAAGCCGGGCAAGCCTCCTGATCTCCCAGGTTCCTACCGCCCCCTTTCCCTGCTGAATGTGGACGCTAAGCTTTATGCGAAAGTCCTGGCGACCAGACTGGCACTAGTGGCCCCGGAGTTGGTAGCCCCGGAGCAGGCAGGGTTTATCCCAGCTAGAAACCTCACTTACAACCTTCGCACTGTTTTGGGGGCCATGCAGCACACTAGGCATGATACAAAAGCCATGGCGGTGTTCCTCGACATGGAGAAGGCCTTTGACTCGGTGGAGTGGCCCTTCATGCGCAGGGTACTGAAAAAGCTGGGACTGGGGGAGCTTTTCCTCCAACTCCTGGGCGCGCTTTATCATTTGCCCACGGCGAGGATCAGGCTGGGGGACGCAGTCTCGGAGCCGATCGCCATCAGCAGGGGCACAAGGCAGGGATGCCCACTCTCCCCGTTGCTGTACGCCCTGGTGGCGGAGCCACTGGCGTGCGCGATGCGGGAATACCACTCCTATGAGGCCATAAGCTACCCTACATACAAGCTTGGCATATCCACGTACGCAGATGACACTCTGCTGTACATTAGAGACCCAGCCAATAACCTGTCGTCGGTCTTACGAGAAGTGGTGAGATTTGGCGCGCTCTCGGGACTAAAGGTCAACTGGCCAAAGTCGGTGGCCTTCCCACTGACCCCTATCACAGAACCATTCGAGATGGATTACCCGCTCCACTGGTCCACGGAACCGGTGAGGTATTTAGGCATCATGCTCCACACAGATCCTGATGTGCTGATGAGGGAAAACTACGGGGTAGCATACAGCAAACTTGTAGATGACGTAGAAGTTTGGATCAAGCTTCCGCTGTCACTGATGGGCAGAATAGCTATGATGAAAATGGTAATTCTCCCTCGATTTCTGTTCCTTTTTAATAACCTCCCGATGGTCCTCTCGAAGGCTTTCTTTGCTACCATGAACAAACTACTGGTGAGATTGGCGTGGGCTGGCAAGCAGCCTAGAGTGCAGTGGAAGGTGCTGCAGCTGCCGTACGAGCAGGGTGGCCTAGCTGCCCCGAACCTGGAGCGTTACTACCGGGTTGCGCAAGCCTCCCATCTACACACCTGGATTCACGGTAACCGGGATATACCGCATGTTATCCTGGAGCGGCTGTTTGCGGACCCCACCCCACTCCCAGCGACCATATGCGGGCCCAAAGACCGCAGAGTGGGAGTGCTGGACTCCCTCCTGTCCACTAATCATGCCTGGCACTCTATACTGCAGCGCCAAGACAAAGTCCTGATGTACGCATCCAACATGCCGATACAATGGGCGCTATGGCTCCCAACATTGGCGGAACCCGGTGTCTACAAGGCCCTTAACGAATTGGGCGTACGCACCATGGGCGACCTCTTTGTGCAAGGGAAGGTGAAGACGTGGGATCAACTCGCGCGCGGGGGGGGGCGTGCCTCGGTGCTCCACCGCTTCCAGTATCATAGAGTGAGGAGTGCGCTGCTTGAGCTGTTGGGCCCTGACCTTGAGGAACCCCCTGACGTCCCGGAACTAGTATACATCATAGATACCGAGAACCCGAAGAAATTGATTTCTAGGCTTTACACGATAGGTCATGAGCACACGGCACTACACTACACTAGGGCGAGGTTAGCTTGGCAGACTGACCTAGGGACTCCAGTTGACGACAACATGTGGGGGTACTGCTGCGCGGCAACCAGGCGCATTTCCCTGAACGGGCGACACCGTTTGATCCACTTTAAATTCCTGCAGCGGGTGTATCACACGCCGGAACGCTTGCATAGGTACGGCCTGCGTGACTCGCCCCGCTGTGAGAGATGTCACGCGCCGGTGGCGGACTTCCTGCATTTAGCCTGGTGGTGCCCAGGAGTTCAGAAGTTCTGGGCAAGCGTATTCGCAGAACTTAGTACTATAGTGGAGCTGGACTTGACCCTTAACCCGGCCCTCGCACTGATGGGTTACACGAAGGAGATACCTGTTGCGGTGAGGAGGCTGGTGAGCATGGGCATGCTCCTTGCGAAAAGAGTGGTGGCACTGTGCTGGTTGCGTGGGCCCCTCCCCACACTGAAGAGGTGGACTTGTGACATGAAATACTGCAACACGCAAGCAGACACATACAGCGAGCTCCTCCCGCCCCGTAGCCGCCCTACAAACTTTTGGGGGCTGTACCAGAGTTACCTAACCTCCAGAATAGAAGGGGATGCCTCCACGGAGGGAGAGGGGGAAGACATAGACAGTGAACTGCACACGGAGCCCGGATAGACTCTTACACTGCACTGTGATACGTCTCGGGGGGGTAAGGACACCACTCCCCTGTCTGTAGGGGATGTTAGAGAGCCCCTGCTGAGATGCTGGGAAGCTATGACTGATATGAGCCGCACACGCCACTGGGATGCACACTACCACACACGAGAAGCACACACTTGGGACCGGTTGTGGGAGGGGGGGGTTCATGAGTTGGGGAGTTAGCTGGGAGAAAATGATAAAAATGCACAGTTTTTGTTTAAGGTACGCGCAATGCACACCGCAACGCAGTAAGGAATAGCGAGCGGGGGTCGCCCTGCTTGATTTGTATTGCCACTGAGACCTAAGCCTTGATCTACAGGTCCTACTGCTTGTTAAATGTAAGTGTCATGACTGTGGCGAGGCAGTCCACCGCCGGCCTGCGAAGGGTTGTAGGCGAAGGGCTCCTTGCACATTGTACTGTGCTGTTACCTTTGCATAATAAATAAAATAAAAAAAAAAAAAAAAAAAAAAATGTACAAGGTCTCACATAGTAAGACAGCCCACATTTTATATGTATTAAGTATCAAGAACTGGCATGTTTGATCCGGATGTCATAAAGATGCAAAAGATTGCAGAAGCTAGATAATTAATTAGAAGAAAAAATAACTTATAGTCGAATTAACATAGACAGAGTAGGCAACAGTGGAGAAAAGCATATCTTTCACCATGACAGAGGGAGAGAGGTGCACCTGTTGACCATGCTTTGAAGGGTACAAAGTAAGTCAATCTGTGGCTTATCAAGGCCCATAGCCAGAAGTATATTTTTAGGGGGGGCATGGTCCTCTGCTATTCCCAAACTTGAAAGCTGTGCATTCTTTGCCAAAACACGGCTTTACTATTACACCCGTTAGGTACAGAATAAAATACAATCAATCAACTTTCCACAATCCAACTTCAAATCCTGTCAGTTAGGTGGGCTTTAGAAAGGTGTAAAGGCGGACTCAGAACTAATTGTATTTTATTAAATGTTCAAACTTTATGCAATGCAAAGCTTATTAATTTCTTTTCTTTTTTTAAATATAAGCTGCCCTCATCTCAGAACCCTCTCTCACACACCTCTTACTTCAGGTGGTGGCTGTCCAGCCTCCACACTCACAATGTATTTGCTTTTTTATTTTTTAGTCCTCATACCACCGTAAGTGTCTGCCATCATAACATATCTGTTGACCCTGTTGATCCTGGGCACCCTGGGTCAATTGTCCTGCATTCGCTTTCGGCCTCACCAGGCCAGCTTCAGACCAAATTTGATCCTGGGCACCCTGGGTCAATTGTCCTGCATTCACTTTCGGCCCCACCAGGCCAGCTTCAGACCAAATTTAGATCAGCCTTAGTTGCTTACCCCAGCAAACCAAGGGTGACCAGATGTTTCCCTCACTATGATCCAATCTTGCCATATTCAAAGCCACCCGGACCCACTTCTCATACAGGAGGGGGCAAGATCTTTCCATAATATGCAGATTTCCCATCGGGCTAACAGGATCAAGCATAGAAAAAGGCCCATATGTTGCCTCGATACAAAGTTCATAGTGCCTGGGCCTAGACCAAATATAACTAGCTGTGGGTCTAAGATGATTTCCAAGCCAAAAATACCCGTCAATGCCATCCCTACATTACACCAGTAATACATTTTCCCGCTTTAAATTTTTACAACTATGTTCATGGTATGCGGGTGAAAAGGAGAATACAGGTTGAAATTATGAGGTGGAGTTAAAGTTCCAAAATATAGCCCCCATGAAGAAATAAATAGGGCTATGGTATTGTATCCTATTAGATAGGGAAGACACTGAACTACCATCATCACATACAGTTTGGGGGTCATCTATATTGGAGAATAGCTCTTCGGAGCTCTACTTTTTGTCTCTCAAAAACATGTATACATTTGTTAAGTCTGCTTCCCTCAAGAAAAAAAACGTTTACACTATTAACAGGTTGTACTATACCCCCCAAAAAATCGCAAACTTTGCTCCGAATCCACCTCCCCGATGTCCCAAATGTGGCTTGATAGAAGCAGACGACCTGCACATGTTTTATGAGCTCACAATGTATTTGCTAGTGGATCTCTCATCCTGGACATCCTGCATCAGGCAATCATGACACCTGATAGGCCAGAGAGGATAAATCTTACCTCACATACATTTAGGAAACTTCATCTGTTTCATAAAACGTAGTTTCCAAATTGTGACCAACTTTTTTAGTGAAGTTTTAATTTAAGTCTCAACTAATTAAAAATAACTTTATAGAGAGCTTAAAGCATATCCATCAAGAACCTTTTGGGAAATTATTGGTGAACAATGTGTGTTAAATATTTTAGGCTGCAACAATTGTGAAAACGAAATAGAATGTATTGTCCTTTTACAGTGGAAATTGGGAATGTCCAACAATGAATTTCACTATAAAGTTGTGACAAAAGGTGGATAGTTCAATTACATTTTTATTTTAAAAATACATGGACTCGAAACAGGCTCTGACATAGTCATACATCCCTCTTAGTTACAGCCAGGTTGTGTGAAGTGTTGTACAGAAGGAGACTTTTGTTAGACACCAACCAGCAAGACAGATAGGCATGGTAAAGGATAGGTGATTGTGTGACCCAGGACTGGGTCCAAGTTCAATTTAGCAGGTTATTTGACTTTAGTTATTTAAATTCACTGGCTTCAAGTGATAGCTCTTTTGTGGTCCAGAATTTCATCAATGGTGCCGTTGACATTAGAAAGCGCTATTGGTAAAATCTGCACTAGAGTGTCAGGCACTGCAATTATCAAGTTAAGTTAACTGAAACATTTTAACACCCCCTGAATAGGTGTAGTTGGGAGATATATACAAGTCCAATGATATTTATTTATGGTTTTATAGCTTTAAAATGTTTCATATTTTTATTGGTTTATGTATACTATGTCCCTATTTATTTCAGTTAATTGTTTGAGCCACCCTCATATGGAAATAATACAGATAACCCGGGTCACATGATGGACCCTTATGAGCTCACCTGTAAGGTTTCTCGCCTTGAGGTTTTTGTTTCCCTGGTTTTGACTGTAGGCATAGGGCTGTATCTTATTAATTGATGTATTATGTTGGAAATTGATTAATATATGTACACTGGCATGAAATATGATTGGATTGATTAAGTTAAAAATGTTTGGCACTGTGCAGTTTAATGGTTCATTGAACCAAAATAAGGTTAATATTGAATTCAATTTAGTAGTTATAAAGTACACCCTACTTGCTGTGCAGTCCGAGTTCAATTAAGCAGCATGTTTAACTTTCTAGTGTACATTTAAGTACGACATTCCCCTAACTGTTTCACAGCATGAAGATTGACTTTTATCTGCACATGTAGTAATGCTGAACAATCCCTCTCCAAGTAGTTCTTTTTCCATTTCCTGTACACATGGTAATATTAACCACTCAGAAAAATCCATGCTCGTCTAAGCAATATTAGACACGTAGAGGGTGCAAACTAGAGGATTCTTTGCAAGGGGCCTATTGCATGTGAAAGAGTAGAAAACATGCATTATTCTGGTAGTGGATGACTCTGTAGCATCCAAATGGGAGATACAATGTGAGCAGCATCAAACAGAAATGTTATCAAATTACAGGATTCTATACATAAACTGAAAAAAAAACACTCAGAGTCTTAGAACAAGCACTGCTGCCTGCTAGTCTACAGCTCCTTTAACTGGAGGTGGAAGGTGTGTGCTCAGCCAGGCCACAGGCTCCAATGGAGCCCAAGTCAATCTTCTCCCAAGTATAAAGTAACCCATTCAGACCTGCAGTTCCCCATGTAGGCTACTGCCCTTCAAGTCATGGCCCCAGGTGGGCAGCGGCTCTTGCAACTGAAGCTGACCTAAATAGGTTTAACAATGTGCAGTGAATGAATAAGCTAAGATCTCTAGTTTGCACAACATGCTACTAGCTATGTAATCAATACTAGTTCTGACAGATTTTGACAGATCAAAATGCATGCTGCACTAGGCTCTTCTTAAACTGTCTCTAGTTCATAAACTGAGATGTCCACACTCTGACTGTGCCCCATACATCAAGCTGGTTTACCCAGTATAGTAGTGTTTTGTTCTATTTGAACTGCTGTGTTGTGAATCACAGGATTTATTTTTAGATTGTATTGTTTGGCACGCTGCCCCAGCTTTCCTCCCCATCAAGAGTTGCCAGCCACTCCAAAATATTTCAAGGGCTCGTACATACTTCAAATCCCATTAGCATCTCAAGTTTTGCATTTGCTTGTCTGGAAAGCCTACCTCCTGGAGACCTTCTAGATAGCGTTGGAAGGCCCCACCACTCATGTAGTGAGTAGTCTATAACCTGCTGCTGTTTCCCCCTTTGCTGTTCTTGGTGATTCTCTAGTCAGCTGCCTGCAGTGATCCCCGAGGCTGCCTGATATCAAGAGTTCTTATCTCACCAATATTGCCAACCTTATTTCAGCATGCCAAGCCAGAGCTGAAAGCTCCCCATATTCTCCACTGTATCTCAAACTAAGGGGCAGATTAGGATGGAGGATTTTCCGCATCCTCCGGGCCGGCGGAAGCCACCGCCGGCACGGAGGATGCGGAAAATCCTCTGCGGACCCACCAAAGACCCACCTCCACATTAGGATGGCTGGTGGGTCCTGGTTTCAGTCCGCCGCTTTTCCGCCGCGGTTGACTTACAACTGCGACGGAAAAGCTGTTACATGGCTGGCGGTGTCTATATAGAGCAAAAGAGATGCTTTTCCACAGCGGCTTTTCCGCCGTGGAAAAGCATACGGAAATTGACTTCGGGGGCCCGTTGCGGGCCCCCTGGGTGAAAGGGGGGGGTGGGGGTGCACATGGGGGGTACCCATGGTACCCCCCTGCATTTGTATGCAGAAATCGGCAGGCACCGCGCAGTGCCTGCCGCTTTCTGCATACAAATGCAATGTATGCATTTTTAACATTGCGGCGGGTGCAGCTTGAAGCTGCACCCGCCGCAATGTTAAAGATAGAGGATGTGACCGCCACCCTTGCCGGTCACATCCTAATCTGCACGGAGGGAATGCCGCTGCCCATGCGGACGTTCCCTCCTACTCTGGGGTCGCGGTCGGACTCAAGTCCGTCCGCGATCCTAATGAGCCCCTAAATTTGCCATCTCTGAAAGTTTCTCATCCTCTAATCTTTAACCTCTATGTCAGTACTTATTTTTGTGATGGTGGTTGGAGGTGAGGTCCCCAGGCTCTCTCTTTTAGGGACAGGGACTTAATTTTAATCATCAGACTTTGACCCAGAACACGGGAGAGGAAGGCAGCAAAGGGGGAGAAGAACAAGGAAGAGAAAGACATAAAAACAATGACAAAAGGCAGAATGCAGGCACAAAAATTAACCTTGAATATTGAGATACAGGGGCAGGGAGAGCATTTTAGTGGATAAAAGCTGTGAGATGAAATCAAGACTATGCACCTTTTGTATACGGCAATCTTGCATGTGAGAAAACTGTGGACCCTGGCACTTGTACTTTTACAAATGAAGCACTGTGTCAGTTGCCCCCTCCTACTGCCCCCCATCAATTCAGGTCTCAATTAGACCCTGGCACACTTAAAACTCACATGCCATATTCTTTTGAAAATAATGCCTCTCTTCTCATCAGTTCTGAAGTGAGTGAACATTATCTCCTCTAGTGAGATCCATGGAAAAGTTTAAGCTTCCAGTGTTCACATGATTATCATGCCTGCACTCACCCCTGTTCTCATGACACTTTGCAGATTCTCAGTCCGTTTTGTTAAGTAGTGATGGGTCTGAAGGCTGTTGTGTTTGGGCACTTTGTGAAATTGGGTAATTGGTTGACTGGGGTGTGGTCCCTGGTCAAGCAACAACCACACTCCTTGTCATGCTAAGACACAAGCAACTCCCAAATTAACCTATGCTCAACCCCCTGCTAACTTGGCGCAGAGCAGCCAGGTTTAACATGGAGGCAATGTGAAAAGTATTTGTGCAACACTTCAAACAGTAAAACACCTCATGAAAAATATCCCACACCAAGTGAGAATAATAGAGCAGAATGTAATAAATAAAACAAGACCAAAACAACAAAAATCGAATCAGTAGACCTGGAGTTATGATTTTTAAAGAATAAAGTGAAAAATAGCAGCTAAAAGTATTGATTGCTAACGGCAGTTATCTGGTCATGTTGGACCATGTCAAAGTCAAAATTTCAAGCCAACCGCAATGGAACGCAGGTTGAATATAGTCTGAGATTAGTCCCCCTTAATGTTTACCTTCTCAAGTTTTGTGGCAAGAGTCCCATTTGCATTGTAGAGAGTCATAGACGGCTGTCACTGTGGCGCGAAGAGCAGGCTGGGCATTGCAGATGGGTAGGCTGGAGCTACCCGTTGGCAGTGTGAAGAGACGGGCTGGTAGCATGAGGCACCACTCTGGGGTCAGGAACACGTTGCAGCTGTATCCAGAAGCTGGTTGGGAATCTTTTTATGTCCCTGAGGCTAGGATCAGGAGGTCAGCTTACTAGCCCTTGGAGTCACATTGAGGTATTTGGTTCAAGATGGAGTTGAAGGGCCAGTTCTTTTTCCTTAGGTCACAGGGCAGCAGGCCAGCAGTTCCTTTATAGGAGCAGTACAGCAGAGAGGCAGTCCTTTTAACAGCACAGCAGCTCTTCTTCCTATGCAGAATATCTAATGGTCCAGCAGTGTACTGAAAAGTTGGTGTCTAATGTCCTTTTTTATACCCTTGTTCCATGGTTTTGGAAGGTGAGAGAAGCTTCTAGACAGTGGCTTTGAAGTGTGTGGTCTTCCTTTCCTTCCCTGGCTCCAAGTTGGCTTTATCGACAATAGGGGGTTGTGCGGCCCTTTATGTGAAGGCAGAGCACAGACTATTGAATTGCAACTGGGGCTGTGCAAAGGTTTGCCCCCCATCCTGCCAACAGACGGCTCATTCAGGCACACCTAGTTTCCCTATTGGGGGACTCTCTAGAAAGAATTCACAAAGTCTGTCAGCTACATCTAGTCATGTGACCCAAGACATGTTAGGGGCACAAAAGGACTAAGGGCTGGATAATGTCAGTTTTCTAACAGTCATCACACAACAATGGGGCAACCCAAGGAAACTCAGGACCTGGGTATAGTTAAGTACATTGGATAGACCCAAGATAAATAGCTGCCTGGTACTGCAGTGTCTGGCACCACAAGGGTGTGTTAACAAACCCTTGTGGTGCCAGGCACTGCAGTATCAGACAGCTATTTAGCTTGCTTGCATCCAAGTTGCTTTTGATAATATTACCTAGCGATAGGGACGGTCCCACACAACAGTCCTTGCTCTCTCTTTTGTTCTTTCAATATAGTTAAGTACAGTCAAAAATGGTCCTGATGGGACAGCAATTGTATTTAGCTAACCAGTCATACTTAATCGAAAGCATGTGAGTCATAAATCAACACAAAGCAATTTCTGTAGTGACAAGTAATATAAAATACTTGAATCATAATAACTGTTGCTCCATTTAGTGACAGAAAAGTGTCATGCAGTATGACAGGTGACAAATATTGTGACGGAGATTTAAAGAAACATCACATTTGAATTGCAGTACAACTAGGCCTGTCTGGGCTTAATGTAAATGAGTGTATCCTAAATGCAAGGGTGAACCAAAGTTTTTCTTTTTCATTGCCCTTAAAGGGTGATGATTTGTTACAGGCGTGTAAACAGCATGTCGCTGTTTTGCCCCAGAACATGTGATTGCTCAAAACCTTTTATAAGAGTCTTTATCAAGACAAGTGAATGGGGCAACCTGGGGTGACATGACTATACACCCCACAAATGGGCATTTTCTTTGTCTCTGTAAATATTGGTCACAACATTTGTCACACTGCATAAGCACTTTTTTCACTAAATGGAGCTCCAGTTATTATGATTCAAGGATTTGCAATATACGATTACCTCAATACATGCAATATATTACAAATCCAGTTCTGGTGTTGAATTTCTGTTTTCTTTTTTTCTCCACAGCAATTGCTTTGCATTGATTTATGGCTCACATGCTTTGATTAAGCATGACTTATTAGCTAAATTAAATTGTTTTCCTGGCATGACCATTTCTTGACTGTACTTAACTTTCTAAAAATGTTATTTTCAAAATTGTAATTTTAAATCTAACTTTACCATTAAAGATGGCTTATCATTACAAGTTCAGGAATACCAAAAATGATATAGCTATCTGCTCCCAATTAGAAATGACACCTTATTGTATGTAATAAGGAATTCCCAAAGTTATCCTATGAGAGGGGTAGGCGTTACAGTACTGAAAAACGAGTTTAAGAGTTTTTCACAATCAGGACATGTAAAACTCAAAAGTACCTGTCCAACCTTTTAATTACACAGCATCCTGACCTGTTGGCTATCTAGAACCTACATTAGAGGTGGAGTATATGTAATAAAAGAGGAATTTAAGTGCTGGCAAGGGACTTGAAAGTCTAGTTGACATTACAGTTTAAAACTGCCCTCAGATTTCAATGGCAGGCTTGGGACATCTTTTTAAGGTGCTGCTTAAGTGGGCTGCACAATAAGTGCTGCAGGCACATTGGTAGCCTTTAATTTAGTATACCACTCTGCCAGGGACTTAGACGTAAATTAAATATGCCAATTGGCAAAAAGCCAATGTAATCGTGTTTTAGGGAAAGAGCACAACCATGTTAGCACTGGTTAGCAGTAGTAAGGTGCACAGAGTCCCAAGGCCAAAACAAGCAAATTCAGCAAAATGTTAATGGGTAAAAGGCAAGAGGTTTAGGAGTGAACCTGCAAGAGGGCCAGGTCCAAAAGAGACATTTCATCACAATATATCTTCCTTGTAGTAGCCTACAAATATCCCCCTTGTATACTTTCCCTCTCCTTGTTTCTCCCACCAACACTCCACTGTCCATCTGCTTGCCACCAGCACCTCCCTCCCTTTGCACTGTCCTTGTACTTGCTTCCAGCCCCTCCCTCTAACACTCCATTGTCAGTCTACTTGTCCCAGCCCTTCTCAAACCCACTCTTGCCCTCCCTCTGTTGTCAGTGTTGTCCCTCACCCGCTCTCCCTTCATGGTTAATGTTGTCCCCTACTTCCCTCTCTGTTGTCTGTGTTGCCCTTCCTACCCCGTACCTCCACTGTCCTTGTTACTCCTCACTAGCCGCCTCCAATACCCATGTGGACCCACCACCTGCTCTCCCTCCATTATCTGGGCTGACCATCCAGCCACCCTTCCTCCCTTATCCGTGCTGCCCACACCGACTCTTCCTTCGTTTTCTGTTCAGCCACGCTGCTGTACAACATGGCTAAAAAACATTGACAAAGCCAATACCTCTTGTCGGCAATGCCTATTGGCTTTGCAATTGCTTATTTAAATAGTCTTACATTTAAACTATATCATAGGCTGTTGTTTACAATGATTATGCTTCCTTCCTCTACACAGGACCTCCTTTAAATTGTATAGTCATTTATACAAGTTTGCAAGCTCTTTTTCGGTCTCGGCCATTTTGTAACAATCAGAAAAGGCATTCTTGCCATGAGTCGATTTTCTCAATTAGCTTGTCAAGCAGCTGACCTTATGGTTTTCCTCTTGCTGAAGGTATTGGCATAATTTAGCTGATATTACCAAATGGGTCAGGAACTTACACTTTCCCTCCACAAGAATTGGGCAACTGGTTGGGCAACTATTTGCTTGCGAAGATAGCTTCTATCTGCCCCTCAAAAACACACATAAATTAGACAATATCAATAGGCCACACCTGTTCGAGTGTGCCACAAAAAAACACAATAAATACCCCCACCGTATTTCCAGGTGTTTACAACTCTGCCATAGCAGAGATTACACCGACTCCCCACGTTACTTTGCCAAGTTATCTCATAAAGAAAATAGCAGACATTCATCAACCTTATAGTTTTTACTTATGAACTATCTCCATAACCTTAATTCCCATTGTGCTGATGAAGACAGGGGTCTCCCCTCCCACCCAAACAAAACTGCACTAAACCGTCCGGAGGTGAGTAAAGTATTGTTTATTTCTAACTCCCTGGGAAGCAGCAACGTAAATCCTTTCTGCAAAATCAAGACCTGCTCCAGCCATTCCACAAAGGCTTCCAGCCCGGTGGAGTCACAAAATCCGTGTTACTAACTAATACTAAAAATTCACACAAGACTTCAGATGTGTCACTCCCATTTTTTTATCACATTTATCACCAGCTTTTGACACTGTGGAGCATAAAATCCTGTTTAAGTGACTGGTGCTGGCTATTTTGAAAAGGGACAGATTGGATTCCCTTATTACTAGTGAGATCTCAACAAAAGAGCCGCCTGGTTTTCTATTCAGCCCCTAAAACATGTTCCTGGTGAGTTGATCCCAATGCCGTTCAATGTCTGCAAATGCCATTTGACCACATTTATATACAGTTTTTGAGCTTGGTCTTTTCTCTTATGCTGATGTTAAGGACAAGCATATGCTTCTTTGTATTTCTGAAACTCTGCTGTTACTGTTAACATCAGCAACAAAAGAGAAAATCTACATTTTGATAATCGCTGACCCAATGCATTGCATCTCCTTAAAGTTTGATAATTCTTACTGGAACTACGATTTCT
This sequence comes from Lissotriton vulgaris, assembly GCF_964263255.1. Classification (NCBI taxonomy): domain Eukaryota; kingdom Metazoa; phylum Chordata; class Amphibia; order Caudata; family Salamandridae; genus Lissotriton; species Lissotriton vulgaris. The sequence goes on from NC_141698.1 coordinate 828,995,494, forward strand.
GTACACAAATACATAGTGTGTGCCTATGGTCTCTCCCGCCAGGGCCGGACTGGCATTTGCGGGCACCGGGCATTTCCCCGGTGGGCTGGAGGGGTGGGGGCCGGTTTTGTGGCCGCAGGGGGCCGCTTTTCTTACAGAGTGCCGATTTTGTAGCAGCGCTGCAAAATCGGCCCTCTGTAAGAAAAGTGGTAGCAGTGCTTTGCGGGTAACAACTAAGGGTGGGCGGCCAGCTACGCTTCGTGCACGGAGTGCGCGTAGTGCCGTCTCCTACGCATTTTGCGTAGTGGGCGTAGCCAGGCGGCACTACGCGCGCTCCGCAGACGGTGCGTAGCCGGCCGCCGCCCGCCTCCCTCCCACCCTCCCTAAATACTTCAATAAAAGGATAGAAAGCTTTTAAAAACACTACCTTACTAATGCGCATTAGTATTCGAAATGGCGGCGCGAATCCAGGGACGGCGAGAGGGGGCCCCGGGGACGCGGCGGACAAGGTAAGTGTTTTTAAAAGCTTTCTATCCTTTTATTGAAGTATTTAGGGAGGGCGGGAGGGAGGCGGGCGGCGCGTAGTGGGGCTACGCGGAGTGCGCGGGTGGGCGTAGTTTTGTGCCCACTTCGCGTAGCTCCGCGTAGCCCCACTCCGCACACTACGCCCAGGGTTAGTAACAACCCCCTCCCCTCCCATTACCAGGGCCGGTGGAGAAGCACCCTGCCAGGGCTGGATGCTGGTCTCAGTCCGGCCCTGTCTCCCGCTGGTGAATATTGAAAGTTAAGAGAATCTTTCCTTCCATTGGAGCAGTAACTAAGGCATGTCAATCTGAACTGTGTATGTTCTGCTTTATTCTACCCTTTTTACCGAAATGGAACACATGGTACTGACAATTATATCGAAATTAGACTACTCTAGTGACCTATACATAGACCTCCCAGAAACACCACTGAACAGACCTCGGTGTTTGCAGAATGTAACAGCAAAACTGCAGACAGAGACGTACCACTAGGAACACAAAAATCTGATATAGGCACAGCTCCACAAACTTCCAGGCCATGAGGGTTTCAAGTTTGAATCTCTGCGTATTGTACAATAAGGTACAGACTAGTCGAAGAGCATTGATAAGCATGTTTGTCAAAAATACACTGATTCTCAGCTTGCAGTCAACAAATAGCCATCTGCTAAGCTTGTGTTCCATTTACAAAACACTATCTAAAGGTGCAGCACTCCCCACTCATCTATGTCCCTAAAATGGCAATCTGAGGGTCAGAAAAATCGTTAATTCTTGGCTGCTCAACACCAAGTGGCAAGGAAGGTTCCTGCAATCTCAGTAATAAATAGCAACATTGTATACAATTGGGTGACGGGTTGATGGGAATGGAGCCCTACTCAAACAGCACCCACAATTCTTCTCGGGGTGAAGGCACAAGCTAAGTTAACCTCTGGTAGCTTGGCATAGAGCTGTCAGCCTTAACTCTGAGGCAATGCATAAAGTATTTGTTCAACACTTCAAACAGTGAAACAAAGAAAACACCCCACAAAAGCAGCCAACTGAGTTATAAAAAGAGTATTTTATAGTAAATAAAACAAGTCCAAAATGACAAAAATCCATTCTGTAGAACCGGAAACATTAAATTTTAAAGATTGTATTATAAAAAAAGACATTATGCACCAAATATGGACAGCTAGTTGCAGCGAACTGGGACAAAGTCACAAGTTCAGGCCGACTGCGATGGAGCGCAGTCCAGTTACATGGACTTAGTAAGGCCCACTGAACAGAGTACCTGGTCAAGGTTCCCGCCGACAATGGTTTGCGATGCAATGTCCAGAGTAGAGGTTGCACCACGCAGTAGAGGTGATGCGTCAGTTCGGAGAAGAAGCAAGGCTGTGATGCGGAATCCAGTGTTGTCGTTGAGGCTGCCTTTGATGCGGAATATGATGGCCTGCTCTGAGGATGCGTCAAGTAGTGGCGATTCTGATGCAATGCGATCTGGGTCTTTGCAAAGGTTCCAATCAATGCAGTAGTGGTGATGCTTTGGTTTTGCAAATGGTGGCGCTATGCAGCAGAGGAGATTCCACGGTTCTGCTGGATCCAATGAGCCTGGCAGAGCACCTTAGGCCAACATCCAAGGGTCCAGAACTGAGGTGGCACAATTTGACAGGGCAGCCTCAGAGATGGCAGAGTCCAGGTTCTAGGTCAAGGTTGTTGGTGCCTTCTGTCCCTGAGAAAAGAAGGTTTTTGTCAGGCAAAGGTTTTGTTTTGCCAAGTCGAAATGACAGTTTAAAAAGGGCTACATAACTGGGTAGCCCAATCAGTGTTGAAGGCTCACTACTATCATTTAATGTACAGGTCCTGGGTACTTGTAGTGCCTCTTTACTAGGGACTTACAAGTAAATTAAATATGCCAATTGGGGATAAGCCACTGTTGAAGAACCGGGGCACCATGATTAGAGCAAGCACAAGTCGTGCAACCTGAGACCCACAGGTTTGTCAGCCCGTCGGTCTTCTGAGGAAGCCCGATGCTGGAATCACAATTTACAGGTAGTCTTCACCAGTAACAATTTGGAAGAGGGGTAAGTCACATACCTACCCTTGCACGTTGCATAATCGGCAACCCACTTTCTACTGGTCCTGAAGAAAGCCCGAAGACCCAATTGGGCGAAAGAAGGGTTGAAACATGTCGACCGCTGAAATGGACTGACAGGTGCTATAGAATAGTAGCATTTCTATGTACGCACTGCTTTGATTTTAACCTTGTCCCATCTCCAATTGAATAAAATGTCCTTGTTGCGGAGATTAAGGTAATTTTAAGGGCAGTGCATATTTTACTTATTCAACACCAGTCGGTTATGGTGAGATGTGGCATCCTTTTGAAGTAAAGGCACTATGCCATCCAGTGCTGCTGCCACCTGGTACCCGGTGCCACCCCAGACCAAACATGGGGATATTGACTTACTTTCTCTTCTTCCATGAGTTCCACCCAGTAAACAGTCCTGCACATGCACTGCCCTTGGGGAGGGAGAGAGAGTGCATAGCCCTGCACTGCCTCCCCCCCCCCCCAACCACTCCATCAGGTCAGTACAGTAATCAGTACTGCCCTTTAGCTCCCTCTTTGAGGATAGGCAGTAACTACTACTGGTCTAGCTGCTGGCATTATCTTGATATCCTCTCCAGCTGTCCCAGTCAAAACTCTGGGATAGTTTGCAAATTCATCTATTTTCACCCCAGCTGCAAACTTTGGTCAGATGTTGATTCTGTTGGTGGTCATGCACACAAGCAAAGCAGGGACTTATTCTTTGGCGCTGCAAAAATAAACAGAAGTGTGGGAAAATAATGAGTAAACAGAGGAGAAAAGCAAAAAGCAACAGATAGTGAGTGTGATAGAAAATGTAAGTTTTGAGGGAGGCCAGCACCAAGCAAAACAAGGCCCAGTATCAATTATTGCAATTACCAAACTCACAAATAGTCTGGCAATCGCAGGTCCAGGTGCCAAGCCCTGAAAAGCTGCCTTCCCCAACTTTCTTCTCGATCTATGAGAGAAAAGACCAAAAGATATAGCAGGTGTTCCTATGCACCACAGATGTTGCAGGAGTCAGTAAATGTTGAACTATGCCCAGGCAGGGGGCAGAGGCACAGGAGTATAAGAAAGTCTTCTGTTGTTAGGCCAGGGGGACTGCTGTCTAGGTGGCATGCCTTGTTTAGTAAAGAATCGAATGAGGAAGTAGACTATGCGGCATTGCCAGCCAAGTCTTCTTGCTGTGCCACATGTTTTAACTATTGTTAGAAGGCAGGTGGTCTCCAGTTTTGGGTAGGTTTGCCAATCAATCAGTGAGTATTGTGGCATCCGAAACTAGGGCATTATGGCCACAATGGCTAGCAAAGGAAGGGAGTCAAGAATAATTTTGTAATATACTGGATAGGTGGATACTGGTTTGCACTCTCCAAACATTTCTCTAAGGGGCAACTTGCAAAGGCTATAAGTGTTGGTTGGGATTTTAACCTCTCATTGAATAGATTCAAATAAATGGGGTGGACATTATATTTAATCCTATTCTCTAAAGTAGCATTTTGTTTCACTCTTCTTTCTCTGAGATGTGTTGATTTGCGCTTCTGTAGGAAATTGGAGTATTTGTGGTAGGTGACTGCCCACTTCAAGATATAATCCCAACGTTTGTCCTAGTAAACCCTCAAAGTCACTAAAAAACCCTGTGCTCAAGCCCCTGGTAGTGATGTCACAAACTGTCGAGGCGTAACCAGGAATCAATGTGTAATGTATTTATGCAGTAACAAAAAAGTAATAAAGGGCCTGATTTATATATCGACAGGTTACTCTGTGACAGCAGGGTCGGATATCCCATGCGCCAAAATCTAAATCCCATAGGATATTATGGGATTTATATAATGGCAAATGGTATAGCCGTCCCTGTTGTGATGGAGTAACCCGTCCACTGATATCTAAATCAAGCCTAAGTCAAAATTTTAAATATTAAAAATCCCAAATTAAGTTAGAAAAATAGAGGAAAATCTAATTAGCAACCAGAGAACAAGCAACCCATGGCGAATCGAAGTTACTCTACCCATTTTTAAGTCTATCTCGCTGGGTTTGTTTCTGCTTAACTTGCTTAAAGTAAACCCATTATGGGAAAACACAAGGTTAGCCAGTTGAATGGCTGTGTCAGAAAGGGGAAGTGGCTTTAAAATCCATCACCAGTTATTTGTCATCAGTGATGGGGGCCATTGAAACAGAAGTTGGCTGTGTGGAAGGAAGCATGGAAGTCACCTTAAACAGTGCTGGGCACTCGGGGGATGGCTCAGAAGTGGCCAGGGAACCTGAGTTACTTAATCAAAGTGAACTATCTTGCATCCCTCTCCCAGATAGTCCATCCACGGAAGAGCCAGTTCAGGTCCATGCAGGGGCCTTAGTCAAATCTGCTCATCTTCAGTCATGCAGTGCTCAAAGCTTACCCAAGGTGATAGTGCACACAGCGATAGTTCATTCTGAGAATCCCCTCCTCAAGAAAAGCAGGCGGAAAGTGGCTGATACTAGCAGGATCATTGCCACTCCCCCTTTTTCTGAACCTACTTTTCCAGCAATGCAACAAAATAGAATTAAAAAGCCAGTGGGGAAAAATGACTAAGAAGGTTATAGGAGAGATACGGATCTCACAGACTTTGCTACTAAATGTAGGGAGAGATTTGACCATTTGGACACTCAGATCAGAGAAATAAACAACATTTACTCCAAGATTTTAGCTAAGTTAAGCACTCTAGAAGGGAAACTCGCTGATATCCACATACCTGAAAGAAACTCAGAGGGCAGAACAACTGAAAGTCGTAGGTCTGAGCAAAATCAGAGACACAAGCAACAATAGAGCTTAGGAGCAAACTACTCGCTCTCTAAATCCAAGTCATCTTGGAAGTCAAAGCGGGGAAGTCTTGATGTCATGCAAACCACTAAGTGATGGCTCAGCAGAATCTAGACATCTGCTCTCGAGAAAGATTGTGAACATAGAGAACAATGGTCAGCAAAAAAGGGGTGCTCAAAATAATAACGCTGTACAACATAATCACAAACACAGTATGAATGAGACCCAAGATGTCTGCCCACACACCCCCCTGAGTGCGCACCTTATTTTATTGTTCTTGAGAATATTCCAAAAATTGATTCCTAATACCCTGAATCACACTCATCTTTATTGAATAAGGTGTTATATTGGCTAAAGTAGCACTCTGGTTGAACATGTGATATTTTAAAAGAGATTTGACTTGTCAGACGAGTCTCGTGGCTTGGCCCTACAGGTGTGGCCCTACAGCTAAAACCACACCTGGTGACTACATCTTATTTAATTTTGCAAGACACATTTGGTAAGAGCCATGCTACACAGTCTCTCTCAATCAGCCACCCCACAGGCAGGCATCAGAGCTCAAACTGTTTGCTTTTTTATGGTGCAAGATCAAAACGGACACAAGTCATTAGCCCCAGGGTGTCACAGAGTCCAGTAGCAGCTCTTTTATCCCACCATGGTAGCATTTTATCTCCTAAGCGTTTCAATGCCCTGTCGACCACGGATCACCTGGACTGGCAATCACAAACCTTTGGATCTCCTGTGATCGATAAAGATCCAAATCCACCAGCTCTGGCGGAGAGCCCAACAGTCAAGTGAAGTAGTGTGGCTCACTGGTTAGAGGCGGCAGACCCGAGAGCAGAGGACGGCCCGGGACCAGGGTTCGATTCCCGGCGCGGCAGGTTTCTGGACCAGGGTCAGCGGACTCGATAATTCTCTCGCCTCGGTGCCCACTCTGATCAGCGATCACACTCGGCAACTCTGGGCATTAGTGTGCCTCATCTTCACTAACGGCCCCACCAGACCGCCGGGGATGCCTGGTCTCACCCTGGAGATACCCATTAAGGGACCATCTCTCAGGGAAGCCAGGAAGGGTTTCGCAGCGGTCGAAGCGCCTTGGGACCCTCCGGGTAAGTAGTGCGCTATATAAATGCCTATACATACATACATACATACATACATACATACATACATACAATAGTAATCCCGCTCAGGAAAAGCCCTGGGTCCTACTCTCATGGAATGTGGAAGGTTTGTGACCCAAATTAAACAATCTGGACTGGGACCGTGGAACAATATCAAATTGGATGATGCCAGGAGACATGGTCGAAAGGCCCTCTTCATATGAATGGTAATATAACCTTTCATGATCCAGCTGCTCCATCCAGTACTTAATTTGAGGCAGAGCTTTGCACTTACACTCAATTGTCAACACCAGCACTTATGACAGCTACCAAATGGTGGTGCAGATTGTGTCATTTAGAGACTGACAGAACAGTTGTGTATTAATCCAATACAAATTAGAAGCAACTAGCTTTTTCCATAATTCTGGGAGCTTCGAGCAGTCTGAATTGTCACACGTGTAGGAGTATGATGGTTAGTAGTTGTGTAACTACTATCATGAGCAACACTGGCAGTCGTAATCGGTGGTGCAAACTGTGGTGGCCTCCTAATAAGAGCCCTGGCACTTTTTTTTTTTTACAAACTAAGCACTTGCTCTGTGTAAGCCAGGAAGAACAAAAGGGGATTTGATAACTTTTATTTCTGTGACTCTTGATAGTTTGATTGCTCAGGTTGTTAGAAGTACTCCTTATTACCAAATGCTTCTTTTTAAATTGCAGAAATTCTTTGATCTTTTATTAATTAACTTTTACTACAATATCTTTGCTACATCTGAAACCAGTGTTGTGGATGACCTAGTAGACCATCTGTATGGGCCAAAGAATGGCAATAACAGGGAACTTTTTTATCATTTGGGTGGGGGATTTTAACATTTGCACTTTTGACCTTAAACGTTTGACATCTTGTGGTATCTGTGATGAGGCTGATCATCTTGTTATGCACATCAAACATACCCCAAATAGGGAGGAATTGAATAGTGCAATGGCCATGAGAAATCAAAATTTTTGCACAAGAGCTCAACAGTGCCACTCTGACCCAAGTTCCGACATTCATGGTCCCTGGCTCAAGTTCTATAATCGATTATATATTAATTTTGCAGGATCTCGTTCCAGTATTTAGCAAACACGAGGTACAAGTCAATTGCTTGAGTGACCATAATACCCTTATCCTAGTATTTAAAGTAGACCTCAGTGGCCATACCTCCGATACTGTACAACATATGCTTCATTTCAGAAAGAATAAGGGCCTAAATATTGAATGGTCAAAAATTGACAAAGATCTCTTTTTTGAAGACCTCTTTGTGAGCAATCAGGCTCAAAACGTCATCCTTTTGCTAGAAGATGCTAGACCGGAAGACATTATCCAGGCTTATGCCACACTTGTCAATGAATAATAATGTCAGGAAAAATAACATATCTTTATAAATAAGTGAGATACTGCACTCAAATTTTTTTTTTAATTGTAAAGGGAGGACAAACATGATGCACAGCAACAGCTTGTGGGATGGTTGCCCAGAACTTGCCTGCTAAGCAGACTGCCAACTGTAACCTCCTCAGGAAGGGGCACTTAGTGGGCCTTGAGAAGGCATCTCAATGATCTTTCTTAGGAGGGGTGGGTTTAGGTTTGACAGGGATAAGGGACAGGTAAGAAGGGAATTTGAGAGGAGGAGTATGGGGAGTGGTGGGAGAGGATTGGGTTTGGGAGGTAGAGGAAGCTGGAGTGGGTGATGTGCATGTGTCTGTTTTGCAGTTACATGTGGGTCTGGTGTTTATGTGCTTTTTGTTAGGTGTTTGGTGGTCAGGTGATTTTGTGCATTTGGATTTGGTGGGTGTTGGTTTGCGTATAGTGTGCTTGTATGAGAGTGTATTCTTTTGGATGAGTGTGCTTTTGAGGTGGTCAGGTGTGCTTGTGAGTCATGTGTCTGTATGTTTTGCAGTTGCAGGGGGATCTGGTGTATTTTGTGTATGTTTGGAGGTGTGTGGTGTGTCTGGTATTCTGGTGAGTGTGTGTGTTTGGGTTTGTTGGATTTTGTTTTGCATGTAGGTGGGCTTGGTTGTGAGTGTGTTAGTTTAGATGAGTGTGAGGTGGTTGATGTGGTTGTGGTGCTTGTGGCTGTGGTAGTGGTTGTGCAGGTGGCTGTGGTGCTTGTTAGGTGTGTTAGTGGGATCCTAGTCACGTCTTACGCTGACGACACACAACTTGTCGTCTCTATCGACAAAAACTGCACGGACACAGAGCTGCGCTTCCAGAATTGTCTCACGGATGTATTTCAGTGGTTGAACAAAAACCACTTGAAGTGCAACAGTGGGAAAACTGAAATCATACCACTAGGTAAAGATCTGCCCTTCTGCCCTAAGGATTGGTGGCCCAAAGACTCAGAGGCCCCGCCTAGTGCAGTGACCTCTGCACGTAATCTTGGCGTGCAATTCGATACAGCCCTTTCCTTTGATGATCACGTCAGGATCACGGCAGGCTGCTGTTTCGGACTTATCAAATCTTTAAAAAAAATTCTTTGACTTCCTCCCCATCGCATCCAGGAAATCGGTTGTGGTCGCATTAATACTCTCCCGACTCGACTATTGCAATGGGTTGATGGCTGGAGTGAAAAAGTCCACACTGAAGAAGTTGCAAAGTGTACAGCACGCAGCTGCAAGATTAGTGTTAAAACTTCCCAGGAAATCCTCAGCCTCAGCAGCATTAAATCGTCTTCACTGGTTGCCCCTGCACAAGAGGATCCTCTTCAAGCTTCTACTAACAGTCTTCAAAGCACTTAAAAACATCGGTCCGAAATACCTTGTCAACCGCTTTGTTCACTATGACCCCGTACGAAGTTTGAGATCCTCCGGTGGTAACCTTACCAAGATTCCGAGGTATAAATATAAAACCAGGGGCGGAAAAACTTTCACAGTCCTAGCAGCAAGGGCCTGGAACAACTTGCCTTTACACCTCAGACTGGTTGAGACTGAGAGTCTTTTCAGGAAACAACTGAAGACCTGGGTCTATCAACAATCTGATGCTTATGTTATGGCCGCTATTTAGAGCTTCCATCATCCAATCCCATCCACACACAATCTCTCAGCGCCAAGATGCTCCTTCCGGAGCGATAGGCTGCACTTAATAAATACTCACAAATACACAAAATACAAAATTAGTGGTTGTGGTGCTTGTGTGTGGGGTGGTGGCAGTGGGTGTGCTGGTTGTTGTGGTGCGTATGGGTGTGGTGGTGGTTTTGGTGGTTATAAGTTTGCTGGTGGCTGTGGTGCTTGTGGGTGTGGTGGTTATGGTGCTTGTGGGTGTGGTGGTGATTGTGGTGCCTGTGGGTGTAGTGTCACTAGTGTGTGTATGTAGTGTGGATGTTTGTGTTTCTTTGTGTGTTTGTTTTTATGTGCGTCTGTTGGAGTGAGGGCCTGCAAAGAAGTGAGAGTGCTTACAATAGGGCTGAGATTTGGGATTTGGGATGAGCAAGGGACCTGAGTTGGGGTACAAGCTTGGGCTGGTTGGGAGTCTGCAGTCCCTGAGGAGGCTATTTTTGCACGTGATCTCTGCATGCAGGACTTTGAACTATGAATGGCATCCAGAAATGCAATCATTTGTTGCATTAGGCAACTAAGTCCCACTTCACGATCGCAGTCTAGCCTACTGAGATGCTGCGCAAGAGGGCAATAGCCTCATCACTCAGTATAGCTGGGGTGATAGGGGCAGTAGGTGAGGTGGCTGTGGGGGAAGAAGACCCCTGCTCATTTGTTGGGCCAGGGTTGACCAACTGGGAGAAGCACGAGGAAAGGTGGAGATGGGTCTCAGGGTGGTGGACAGTGATGATGGTGGTAGAGTTCCTATAGGGTACATCACCACTAGGGATTGGTCACTTGTGGAGGTGTCCTAAGATGATGACAATCTGGTGTCTCAGTTCCAGTCCAGTTCTCACCCTGCGTGCCACTGTGCCCATTGATGTCCATGTTCCCACCAACAAAAACACTGTGGCCAGCGGCTTCAACATCTATGTAGCCAAGCTCTCATTCTCCTGCTCCTGAAGATGCTGAAATATACAAGAGTTTTATTGTATCTCTGTAAATAGAACTGATCATTAATTTTTCTCTCAGATCATTTTACTCATTTTCATATTTCACCTGCTTCACGGCTTTCAAACTTTGGGTTACATTTTATCATTAGCTCATGCAGGTAGGGTACATCTTAGAAACCATTTGGTAACAGTTTTGTAAGTTCCCATTATTTCTCTTGTCTTATTTGTGATCTGCCTCACTGCTACTCGCACTTTGCCTTCCTCTGGACACCCCTCAGTCTCCTGCGCATTCCGGCTGCACCCCGGTCGACCACGGGGCTAGCCCGATTGTTGTGGAGGGTGCAGGCTCACGCAGGACGACAGTCTCTCTTCCACTTCAGTTGGGGGCGGAGCACCGCGATCAGGCCATGCCGCTACCCCTAAATAGCAATGTGTTTCCCGTCGAGCAGCGGACGCGTGCAGCGGACGAGCGGAGCGGGCGCGCCGCTGGCGCGCCAAAGGCAAGCCCGTCTGCGCCCGTCCACGGCCAGCTGGGGCCTAGGGCCAAACCCCCTGCCCAATCTGCCCTCGCCTACCCCTCAGCAAAGCTCAGATCCCTCAATGGCAACTGGCCAATTATCACTGAGCTCCGCAACAGGCTACGCAACACTGGGATCTGTTCCCTACCCCCTGATGTTCTGCCCGCACCCCGGTCGATCCATCCCCTCCCACCCCCTTGGCACTTTCCAGTGCCCTCCAGACCCCTACCCCCTCTCTCACCCCAAACCAACTCCCACCAAACTTTCCATCTGGTATCTAAACACCCTCTCGTTAGCCAGGTCTGAGTCCATGCCAGACATTCTGGCTGCTCTCCCTCATAATTACTATATCCTCCAGGCAAACCGGCCAGATGGGAAGATCGGGGGGGAGTTGCTGCCATCATTGCCCACCCGCACATCTTCACTTCCCTAACAATTCCTAATACCCCTTTGGCTGACACCTTAGCAGTCACACTGCACTCTAAACATTTTCCGCTGACATGTGTACTCTGTTACCGGCCACCTAACCATTCATCGAACTTTATCCAGTTCTTCAGAAACTTGGCTGCAGAGCTGGTGGTCAACCACGCCAAGCTCCTCATTATAGGAGATTTCAATTACTGGCCACATGACCCATTTGAAAATCCCTGCTCCAAACAATTCACGGACTTACTCACTGGGCTCAACTTCTCAGAACAGATCAAAGTGGCCACCCACATTAAAGGGCATATTTTGGACCAGGCCTGGAGTCTAAACCTGGACATTCTAGACCTCAGAGTCTCCCCTTGTGCCTGGTCCGACCACTATTTTGTTTCCCTCTCTATCAGTCTGCCGATCGCCACTGTAACACACACAGCTGCTCCCACTATGGTCAGAAATTGGAAACATGTAGACATCCTCTCCCCTCCCCCTCCCCGCCTTTCCTGACCTCACGGATCCTCAATGCTCATCCCATGCGCAGGCTGAAGCCCTCGGCTCCTAGCTGGCCCAGGCGAGAGACAATTTTGCCCCCTTGAAGGCCCTTAAAATGAAGAGACCCCACGACGCCCAACTTTGGTTCACAAAAGACCTTAGGGATAGGAAGCTTGCTTTGCGCCAACTGGAACGCAAGTGGAGGCTTCATTACTGCCCCCTCAAAAAAACTTCGTTCTTAATGGCCCTACAGGACTACAAAGTAGCCATCGTTGTGGCTAAATCCACATACTTTTCTGCGAAAATACTTAGCTCCAGCTGTAAATCGAAAACCATCTTTTCCATCATGGATGAGCTGGTAAAACCTGATCGTGTCACCGCTAAATCCCCTCCATCGCAACCCCTTTGCGACTCCCTTAATTTGCTATTTTATTGAAAAAATCATCACAATCAAAACTAGTATTCCCACTGCTGCTCCCATATAGCATTACACAGTGGCCCCCCCAACCCCGTCCACTATCTCACGTTCCCCACGCTCACCGAAAAACCTTCTTTTCTCTTCTCCGGAAAATTAAGTCTGGCTCTCCCCAGGATAGCTGCCCCCCTCACATTAGTCTTGAGATTTACCTCAATATTCCCATGCCCCGTCTCTCTCTTTTAAATAACTCCCTCTCTTCAGGGGTGGTCCCCCTCTCTTTCAAAACAGCTGTGGTCTCACCCATCCTTAAAAAACCTGGAGCAGACCCCGGCACTCTCTCCAACTTCCGCCCAATCTCCCTTCTCCCCTATTAGGGTAAAGTCCTGGTAGCCTTTGTGGTTAACTGTCTGAGCACCTTCATCAAATCTACCCACTTTCTTCACCCCCACCAAGCTGGCTTCAGGCCTCAGCACTCTACTGAATCAATCACCCTGGCCGTTCATGAGGAGCTAAGAAAGGGGGCGGACCAGACCATCTCTCAGGCTTTGGTGCTCCTGGATCTGTCGGCGGTGTTCGACACCGTTGACCATACCATCCTACTCGAATGTGTCGAGCATGCCGGCATCTGGGGGCTACCACTGAGATGAATTACCTCCTTTTTCCAAGATCGTGTTCAGGCAGTTTCCCTCCCACCCTTCTCCTCAGTGGGAAAGCGTCTCACCTGTGGAGTCCCGCAGGCCTCCTCGCTCTCACCACTCCTCTTCAATCTTTACATTCGTCCCCTCATTTCGGAGCTTCAACAAAAATCTGTTACCATCTTCAACTATGCTGACGACCTTCAGCTTATCTTTAACATCGACCCCTCCCCATCCTCCATCCAAAACGTCCACTCTGTCATGAATTTCATCAGCTCCTGGATGAACCTAAATCAGCTCAAACTCAACCCTGACAAGACTGAGTTAGTTCTCACTGGTCCATTTGGCAACCCCTGGAATTCTTCTTTTTGGCCACTCTCACTTGGCCCTTCCCCTTCCCCTGTTGACTCTGTCAAGAGCCTAGGCATCACCATTTGCAAGGACCTCTCCATGAGGGGGCAAATTAACTCTGTTGTTTCCGTCTGCTTCTACCATCTGCGCCGCATCCGCAAAATCAGCAGACTTCTCTCCCGAGAAGCTCTTGTGCAGGTCACCCTGGGACTAGTCATGCCTCGCATCGACAATGCGAACTCCCTATATGTGGGCATACCAGCATATCAATCACAACGCCTCCAACTCATTCAGAATCAGGCAGCCAGGTTGATCCATGGCCAGCCAAGATCCAGCCACACCAAGCCACTCCTTAAGAACCTTCATTGGCTTCCAGTAGCCCAGCGCAGCCTCTTCAAACTTGGCTGCCTGATTCACAAAGCCCTTTCCTCTCAGGGGCCCTCTTTCATTTCCTCCCTCTTACACCGATATGTTCCCCAACATGCTCTTCGCTCCTCCAACTCCAATCTTCTTACCTTCTGCTCCTTCAGGCGTAAGAAACATGGAGGCCTGAGATTCTCCACCCAGGCTCCCCTCCTCTGGAACTCCCTCCCCCTGCACTCCTGCACCTGGCTCTTCTCGTTAGCTCACAACTAGTTCGCCGCTATGTCCCGCCAACCCTCCCACTTCAGCGCCAAGAAACTGTAGGTGAACGTGCGCTTTACAAGTCCCATTTATCATATCATTGAAGGAAGACCTTCTTGTAGCACACCACTTAAGGTTGGATGTGACATTCCACCAGATACTGCAACAGTGTATTGAAATGATTATGTGGCCACCAAAGGGAGTACTGCCATTATTCTCACTATTAATGTGTGTTTTCTATTATGAGGCAGACGCTCTGGCTCCAGCTGATGATGTTCATCAACAAGAGCTTGCCTATTTTATCACATTTTTGGGGTTATCGCTTCCTCTTCCATGGTGACAAGTTCTGAAACTGTCAATGAAAATATTGCATGATACCTTTGGAACATACATGGGTTATAATGTATTAGGAGAACATGAATAACATTTCTTTATTCCAATTAAAACATATGCTAGTTTGTGATTTGTGTTTTTGCCCACTTTTGTCATCTTTTCAAAAATGGGAAACACATTACCCAAATGGAATTTATTTATGAATAAAACATCCTCTTTAATGTAACTTTTTGGAATGAATGATGGAACTACAAAAAGTGAACAAATTGAGAAAATAAACACACCACCAGTCTTTTGTTGTTATTTTATTTTTTTATTCAATAAAACCAAATGAACTAAAACAGAATGTTAACAAAAAGCAAACAAAAAAGATAATAAGTCAATCATGGTGAATGAAACTAATTTTGAAGAGCCTAAATTGCTTGAAATCCAATGTCCAAAATGCAGCTGGGATAAATAAGGTAAATGTGTTCAGAAAATAATCCACAAATTGAATGGTAGTCTCACACTGGAGAAAATTAGGTTCAGCGTTTCTTGCTGTTGGTGGTGGAGGCCTTGCCATCCTCTTCTGCTAGTCGGGCTGAACGTCCCCTCCTGAGGGGGGGTGGTGGATCCACAGTTTCAAGGACTGAGTACAGCTGTTTCCTCTTGTGGCAGGGCCTCCCTTTCTCTGGCTGAGGCAGATATACTTGGCCTAGATGTTGGACCACTTGAAAGGGAAGCTGTTGCTGGAAATTCTCTGAAAATATGGGTAACAATATCATGGAGCACCCCAGTCAGGAACCCCAAACTAAAGTTCAGATTCTCCATCTGTACATTGTGCTCCATTTGCAACTGCTTCATCTCCCGGAGCTCTGTCAGGACCTGGCCCATCATGTCTTGGGACTGATGGAGGGTTGCTAAGACTTGGTCCATTGTGCCCTGGGCGACAGTGAACCCAATGGCCTCACATTGCTGGCCCACAGATTCCCTCACACAACCACTACCCTGTGGCTTTGACCCAGTGTGCCCCATCCCACTGCTCCCTGTCTGAACTGGAGGTGGCGTTGGATCAACAGCAGCCAGGATCAGAGAAGCACAAGATTGGGGTGATGTTGGCTTGGACACAGAAAGTGGAGGCATCCAGAGGCTGAGTTGTGCTAACAGCTGGGGTGGGAGGTGTAGGTGTGAGCTGGGTGAGACTCACTGAAGTGGTCTGCCTAAGCAGACCATATGGACCAGGCAGCTCTTCGCCATACAGACTAGCTGGAGTGGAGTCCTTACTGAAGGCTTTTTCCTCATCTGGGGTGGAGGTATCCTCAGTGGCAGATGATTGTCCATGTTCTCAGGGTTTTGGACCGGTAATGAATGAAAAATATATATATTGTTAAGGTATGGATTATACATCAAATTAGTTTGAAGGTAAAAATGATGCAACCTAAAAGAAAAAAGAAAATTATTATAATGATTATACCTTTCAGTGGTATTATAAGGAATAGTAAGGTCAGAAAAAGTCAACTGCATCCAAAAGCAATCGTGTGGAGAAAAACATTCGTTTTTTTATAAAGAACCCTCACCCACCAACCTATTTAGTGGCATGCTTCATCACTGGGTTCCCACGTAGGGTGCTGAGTGCATTGTAGGTTTGCTGCAATGCCTGATTACAGTGGAGTGGGATTATGTTTGTGATAGTTGGTGAAGAAGGTGAATTTTTAAATTGTCTCCAGGATCCTCCTCCTAGCCAGGAGAATTTTAATAGTTGGGTCCTGGGGCAAGAATAAAAATGAGATGCGGGTGTCTGGGAGATACAATTGGTCTTGTACATCATAAATTAGGTCTAAATGTTACAACCAATTTCGTATGGCTTGCAAAGGCTTTCTTCAGGACCAACAGTGAAAGGCCATAACAAATACGGTCTTAAGTGAAGTGAAAGTACACGTGCTACGGTATACTGAGTGGTGAAAATATTCTCTCTGTTTCCAGGGTGAAACAGTAACTTACGGTTTTCACCCAGCACGCTGTATCTGTAAGAAAAAGTGTGGCACAGTAATCGGTAGTCACAACAACTAGGAATTTATCAAATGACATATATGGTATAGTGCACCCGTGCCGTTTTGCATATCCTGTCGATGATTGAATGCGAAAATAAATGTTCTCCTTGTATGCCACTCGTCTAAGACTTTTAATCAAAGCATTCGGAATGTTACATTGAATGCGTGTTGACAATCCTTGCGGATGCACGCCATTCATTCATTAGCATACAAACATTTCTCGTATGGCATACATTGGTAAAGCATATGTGGTAAATAGAAACTTTCTTCAAATTCAGCTAGATGTGATTACTTAATCAATCCTTTAATACCCTTTCAAGGCAGAGAAGTGTTGGAAGTATTTTGTATAAATGATCCGTACTGTGCTAGCTCATTTAGGCAGGAATGTAAGTTGTATAATTAAAATTAGGAAGTGTTGTAAATTGTATTTATAAAAATTAGGTAAATGCCTTACTTCAGTCGTTATAAATGTAAGTGATATGAATCCCAGCGGGGGCAGTACCTGTAGTCACACTCCAGAGACGGGATAAAAGTAAGCTTGTATGCTAAGTGCCTCTTTTCCAGTAAATCTCAGAGTACTTAGTGCTCCAGCCAATCCCAATTACTTTTATTAGGTCCATCGCACATGTCGAAAACCTATTGTGGCCCTGACATGAGATCCCAGAGATGTTCTGGTTCAGGCGTCTCCTGCCTAAGTAATCTTAGTGGGCCGTATCCAGCCACAACCTCACTTGCGCATGTTCACGCAATGACATAGGGAGGTCTCTCCCTATTGGTGCAGTCAAACCGGCCTCCAGATTGTTAACCCTTGCATGAGGGGGTCTGCCTGTTGTTTATTTTTTTATGTTTCTTGCATAAAAATACTGTGTGGGTGTGCCATGTAGTCCATACAACATGGTTTTACATTTCTTTGTATATGTTTGATTTCATTATCAGTTTGAAAATAATAAATGCCAGCATGCGCATCTAAAGTATATCATGCTATTGTTAACTTTTGACAGTCGCCACCTGAATGTGGGGAATGGCGACCACCCAATATGAACCAGGGATGTACAATGGTCATTTGATGTTCCTTGTGACTTATAACTGTGGTGGCTGTGTTATTTGGCATGTCAACTAATGTTCAGAGTGTTCCATTAAATATTATCGTTTAATCCCTTCTCGTGTGTGGACAAGCAGTAACACTGTCTTTGTTCTTTTTCTAAGAGTCAGCCCTGTTGGTTCTCTTGGGTTTCCTCCAATTGTCGATTACATCCTATTTTTGGTCATTGGTGGTATGTCCTGCTTGTAAGAAGTGGGCGGTCATTCTTGTGGTGTTGAGGATACATCCTATGTTGCTGCGCTATTTACAGATTCTAACCTTCATCTTCCTACTGGTCATGCCAATATATCACAGACCACAAGGACAAATGATCATGTATATCACATTGACTGAATTGCAATGATTCGTTATGCTTAATAAATTATTATTATTATTTTAGAAACCAGGTTTTGCCTGGTTCTAGATTCAGAGTCTTAGTAGTGATTGTCAGGTGACTTACACTGCAGTTGTTGCACGAGAAGTGTCTTGCCACTTTTGGCAAGCCCCAGGTGGTGAGCACGGTATTGGTAGGGTGTTCAAGATGTTTTTAGAGCAAGTGGATGCTAAGCAGTCTTTTAGGCTCCTTCGTTTTTTTAGAAGAAAACTGGGGTTTTTCACATTTCAATTTACCTGTTTTAGAATGTGCCAATGTTTATTAATTACTTTAGTCACTTTGGGATGGTACTGTAAGTTGTGACGCAAGTGAGAGGTATAGTCATCACCGTTCTAGATGATTCTTTAAGTAGGGCATCTCTGTTTTGGTTACGTGCTCGTTTTTTGGATGTTGTTATGATTTTGTCTGGGTAATCTTGGTCCCTCAGTTTGATGGACAGTGCAGTTGCTTGGACAGAAAAAGTTTCTTCTGAGTTGGAGGAATTGCCCATACCGTAAATTCTTCTTTAGTGCCCTAGGATGAAAGCTATCAAATGTCAGTAAGGTGTTCCTTGCTGTTGCTTTATAGTAGGTCTTGGTTTGTAGTTTCCTGTTGTCAGCAGTAATTGTAATATCCAAGAAAGTGATGGTATTCTTGCCCACACAATGAGTACATTTCAGGTTCTTGTCACAATTGTTGATCCACTCTCGGAAGGGAAAAAGTCTATCTTCTTGCCCCTGCCAAATCATCAGAATATTGTCTATATAACGTTTTCAAAATGTTATCCTTCCTTTGAAAGGGTTATTAGTAGTTAGTATATATGATTTTTCAAATTCAAATACATACAGACCAGCCACACTCAAGGCAAATGAACTACCCATAGAAGTGCTGTAGATTTGCAGGAAGAGGTCTCCTTCAAACTCAAAAATGTTTTCTTTCAATACTAGCTCCACACACTCAACTACAAAAGCTTTTGGAGCTTTGAAATCCAATGCAGCTCCATCTAGGGCATTCTTAATGACCTTGATGGTATCACCTAGGGGAGGCTGGTGTAAAGGCTTTCAATGTCCAGGCTAACCAAAAGGAAGGTCTCTGTATCAAAGCTAGTATATTTTAATAGATTCAAGAGGTCTTTTGAATCTTTCAGGTATGTTGAGGTGTTCTGTACTATGGGTTTTAGAAATAAATCACAGAAGCATGACTGGGGTTCGAAGAGGGAACCAATTTCCGATACAATGGGATAGCCAGGAGGCGTGGTTTATTTTTTATATATCTTAGGCAGTGTGTAACTGTAAGGGGTTTTAGGATTCTCTGTGCATAAAATGCCAGCCTCTTTCTATGAAATGAATCCCCATGTCTTTGCTTTTTCGACAGGAAGTCTAATGTTTTCTTACATTTCTCATGATGGATCCTTTTGAAAGGGTTTGTAGTTTTTGTCATCTTCTAAAAGTCACCTGCATTCTGCTTTGTATTGTTCCTTGTTTTGTAAAACTACTCCTCTCTCTTTATCTGCTTGTTTTATGACAATAGAGTTTAGAGTGCGTTAAGTTTTTATTTCCGTACGTTAAGGAATGTCTTGCTGTCTTCAATTCTTTCTATTTCATTGAACACAGCTTGTTCAAAGGCAAGTAACTCCACCAGTATTGCATTGAGAAGGGGAAGAAAGGTTGATTTCAATCTTAGACCCGTGCCCCCTTTATAGATGGCATACAAAGTGCACTTGCCCCCAATCACCATTCTCCACCCTCTCATAGAGACACCAGAGTCAGATTTGGTCTTCACGGTGTGTACTTTTATTAGATTACATTTCTGGCCAATTACTCTATTGGCCTCTCTTATTTATTGTAAAAATCTTTAAAATTACTTTGCTTATAAACACCACAGCATTCAAATAAACTTCAAAATTATACATTGTCATTATATTTACAACCCGCTCTCCAAGGGGCCTTTTTGCTTGACCTTCGGGCTGTGCCAGCAGGCCACAACCAAGATAGCCTGCTCTCGTTAAGTTAGCTGCCCTCCGGTCAACAGAGCCGCAGGTAAATAATCTGCCACCACTTGTGACAACCAACGGCTTCCAGTGTAGAGCTAGAGAATCCAGAGCCACCAGCAGGTCAGCCCCAAATCTCTCGCCAGCCCGGGGGCCCTGATGATTTCCAAGACCTGTTCTGGGGTCACAAAATGGCACCGACCAAAGGAGTCCCTGTCATTCCTCTTGCCCAGGACCCCGCCTAACCTAGAACCTTATCCTCAGGTATGGGTGGGTGGGTAACTTCTGATGCGACCTCCGACCCCGGGCAGGAGAGTGGACAAAAGAGGGTGCGTCCACTGGCACGCTGCCTTTTCAAGCCTCGCGCCAGCCTTAATTGCTTCCATTGTCAGCCTCCCTTCTTCCTGACGCACTTCCGGCTTGAAGGTTGGTATCCCCTTCCGGGTCATGCGACCCGAAAGGGATCCCTACACTGTCCGGCCCTTTGTTGCCACTAACGGCGCCATGCCCCTTAGGTGGGGTGGCGCCCTTCATAGATGGCATACAAAGTGCACTTGCCCCCAATCACCATTCTCCACCCTCTCATAGAGACACCTGAGTCAGATTTGGTCTTCACAGTGTGTACTTTCATTAGATTAAATTTCTGGCCAATAACTCCATTGGCCTCTCTTATTTATTGTAAAAATCTTTAAAATTACTTTGCTTATAAACACCACAGCATTCAAATAAACCTCAAAATTATACATTGTCATTATATTTACAACCCGCTCTCCAAGGGGCCTTTTTGCTTGACTTTAGGGCTGTGCCAGCAGGCCACAACCAAGATAGCCTGCTCTCCTTAAGTTGGCCGCCCTCCGGTCAACAGAGCCGCAGGTAAATATTCTGCCACCATTTGTGACAACCAACGGCTTCCAGGATAGAGCTAGAGAATCCAAAGCCCCAAATCTCTCGCCAGCCCGGAGCCCCTGATGATGTCCAAGACCTGTTCTGGGGTCAAAAAGTGGCACAGACCAAAGGAGTCCCTGTCATTCCTCTTGCCCAGGACCCCGCCACAGGGCGAGGCGCTTACTGGCGGACTCGACCCCCCCCCCCCGCACTCGAATGCTTCTGCGATGGCTCCTAGCACTGTCTGTATGAACAACTCATTACCTGCCTCGGACAGATGTACCCCATCCGCAGAATATAGTTCTAGCCTTGATGTTTGTATCAACTTGTGCTTTATGGTCCGGATGCTTGATTTCTTTAGGATCTCCGCCACTGACTGATTTAACCTCCTCACTGACTTATTCACTGCCTTCGGAGGCGCTCCCTGTGCCCATACTTGCCTTGGTATAACTTCAGACCACAGAAATATTGTGTTAGGTAACATATTCCTGACCGCTGCCAGAACCGAGAACAAAGACTCTTTTACGCCCCTCCTTCCCACCGGGATCATATCGTTGCATCCTGAATGTAACACTAATAGACCAGGGGTAGGCATGCCTCTGTTCAAGGCCCCCCGCAAATCGCTGGGCACTTCAGCTAAATGTTGTCCGCCTATTCCCACCCAATGGTGGTAAAATTCTTTTGCCTCCTGCATTTTTTCCTCGCGTGAGTTCTTGAAGGCCAGCCCCGCCCTGCGAATAAAGGAGTGGCCACACCAGCATATTTGGGGCCTCAGAGGCGTGGTACCTAGAGCAATTGAAGATGAAAACAATCAACACAGGACGGTGGAAGACAGGGGAGGCACACTGCGAGACTCAAACTAACTGCAGGCGAACATAGCGCTCACAACACGCAGACTTCCAATGACCTAACTTCTTAATTGTTTCTTCTGAGAGCCCCAAACCCGCTGCTGTCGTGGCTGCCCTGATGCGGAATGAATGGGAAGTGAAATCGGTTGAGTCTATGCCCAGCTTTATCAGCGCAAGCTTGCATACCCTAGTGAACTGGAATCTAGTGAGGGGCTTGCCGTCGCTATGCAGCAGAACTCTGTTGTCACCTCGCTGTGGCCTGATTTGCAGAAAATCCCTTGCCAGTCTTACCGGGCAATATGTCACCCCCACTCCTGTACCTAATTGGGACCATATCCCTTTACCCTATGGGTCTGTCTTTGATCTCCGGACCCTGACTTGCAGAATTTCCCCTGTCAGAATTAAATCCTCGCATCGTATGCCCCCTTCCCTATCTGCCTTAGAGGCAGGAAGCAATTCTGAAATCCTGAATGCCCCAAAGAAGGCGAATGCGTATGCTACCCTGAATAATTGAGTCTTGTATGGTGAAAAGCAAATCTTGGGCAGTATCTCCAGGATATTTACTAACCTGCTTACATCTATGGGTCTTCTACTGTCCTTCACCCCCGGGGTTAAACGCCCCCGGCCCTTCACAGCTCTCCTCACCCTCGGGTCCTTAGTTGGGTTTGCCACCCCCCCTAACCCGGCATGAAATGCTATTGCCGACAGTTGCCTTTTCATCATTGCTACTGACTTCTCGCTAGATTTCTGATGTACTATGAACTCCAAGACACTCACAGATGAGAACACCTCAACTATCCCAGCCCCTTTCAAGTAATCCTTTCAAGTAATCCTGGTATGCCACGACCTCTCATACATACACTTAGTCTTGGGGGCCAGTGACGCTGTTATCAATTCAGGGGCTGTGGGGCACGAAGCTTCCATAGCCCCGCTGGGAAGTTCGTCATCTCTCTGTCTGCTTGCGGCCAGTGGGTGTGGAACTCTGTCAACTTAAAACGGGACAAGGCGTCAGCGGCTGAGTTGTCTACCCCGGTACATGCCTAGCCGTAAAAAGTACATTGCGCCGTAAACATTGCAGCACCAATTCCTTCAAACGGCGTAGTACCCGGGTGCATTTTGCTCACTGAATATTGATTGCCATCACTACCGACATGCTGTCAGATCAGAATACAATGTGCCTATTTGCCAGCACATCCCCCCACAAATGCAGAGCCACAACGATTGGAAACAGTTCTAAAAAGGTGATATTCCGTGTCAATCCGTGCCGTGCCCATTCCTCAGGCCAGTGCTGCATGCACCACTTATGGCCTAAAACTGCCCCGAAACCTACGCTGCCTGCAGCATCGGTGAACAATTCCAGCTCGGCATTGGAGCTACTCGGCATTTGCCATATTACAGACCCATTAAAGTTTTCCAAAAAGTCTTTCCAAATGGCCAAGTCATTCCTTGCCTCTGCTGACAACCTAGTGCGATGGTGTTTGGCGCGAAGCCCAGACATTGCCCTTGCGATGCTCCTAGAGAAGGTCCTGCCCATCGGTATGACTCTCAAGGCGAAGTTCAACTGTCCCACCAGGACTTGCAGTTGGTGCAGCGTCACCTTCCGTGTCCCCAAACAGGCGTCAATGGCTGCCTTGAACGCAGTCACCTTCGACTTGGGGAGCCTACATACCCTTTCTGTAGTATCTATTTCGATGCCTATGAATTTTAAGCAAGCAGTTGGCCCTTCCGTCTTCTCTGCGGACAGCGGCACACCCAGTGCTTTTTCCAGGTGCTGGAAGCCCAGCAGGGCCTTCCTGCATGACTGCGAACCCTGGGGGCCCAGGAACAAAAAGTCGTCTAGGTAGTGTACCACCCCATATGATGTAGCTGTTGTTAGGAATTGTTGCACTGCCCATTCTAAGAACCTGGCGAAAGTCTCAAACACATAAATAGCGAATCCTGTGATCCAATTTTTTAATGACCAGTCTACCCATACTTTCTTCTGTTTGTACTCCCCCTCCTTACCTACCCTGGCTTTACCCGGGACCACCCTGGCATTAATGAGATCGAATACGTCTATAAACTCTCCTTTCAAGATCTTCTCTTTGGATTCCAGGGGCACATGCCATGTGATCCCCGCTGAGGGCGATAGAGCCAAGGACGCGGATCCATAAATCAGTGGGCTGTAAGCTAGTGTAGGCTGCCCCATCACTACCGGCCCCACTGACCCTTGAACTGTAGTACCTGAGGCCCCTGCAACTGTTGCGCCATTGCTGACCGTTTGCCCTTGTGGCGTTGCCAGTACTACGCTTTGGGATTGCCCCATAACAACCGACCCCAAAAATCCGGGATAAGCTGCTGTGGGCACCATTATGCTAGCAGGGCAATTATTAAGGGCCTGCCCGTGTGATGTTGTTGCTAGTACATCTGGGGATTGTGCTCCCCCCCAGACTGAACCCACACTTGTGCTATGCCGCTGCCTGGATGTGCGACCACTGGAGGCGCGGCTATCTGTGCCCCCGGCGTTTCCGCATTTGAGACGGGTGCCACTCCTACCTGCGAAGCGTTATTTTGTGCGCCGGTTCCCCCACTTGTACTTGACGGCGGGACATTACTTTCTTGCACTGTGTTCAAAACCAAGTCTGTTGTCTCAAGCACCCCTTTCTCACCTGAGGATGCTGCCTGAGAATCCCCCGCTCTGGGACGCTTTTCCCTTGACGCCTCTTTAAATCTTTCCGGTGTGCGCCGAGCTCGCTTGCCCCGCCCTGTTTCCTCCTGGGCATCCGTTCCTGCCCCTTCCTTTAATGTCTTTAGCGCCCAATCGACTCCTTTTTCTTTCGTGAATTCCAGCAGCTCCGTCAACGCCTCTTTTAGCCTGGGCCCCTTTGCCCTTCTTTGCAAGTTTTGGCTGCATTCTGCACTTAATGAAATAGAAAAGTTAATTCTCACATTATATTTGCCCAATGTCATATGGAACTAGCAACCTGTTTGCCCATTGCACACCTTTGTACCATACCTGTACGCTTCTCCAATAATTAAACTTTGTCCCAATCCCTTTGATTCAAAGAACAGATTGATGGTACCCGCAAAGTAATCCCGTGACTCACCCGCATTCCCTTGCACTTTCGGGCTGTAATCGATCCAATTTACCGTCATTAATGTTAATCGGACTATTTCCGTAATGGCGAATATGCCGCAACGTGACTTTAGGCTAAATAAAGGATCGGGCGCGAATAAGGGGTGTGGATCAATGCTCCCTTAAAGACGAGTACTCCGCAAAAGACCTTAGGTTAAGATATAAAAATATCGGGCACAAAAGGTAATTCCATGCCGCCAGTGAACCGGCAATCTTTGTATTTACCGCCCCAGAGTGCCCATGAACCATTTCATAACAATTCTCGACTCGATCACTAACGCCCACTCACGGCTCTAGATCCACAACGTCGATCGCTCTGATCACCACCATGAGTGCCACACACGAACCGCACTCTTCGATCGCTCTGATCACCACCATGAGCGCCACACATGACCCGCACTCTTCGATCGCTCTGATCACCACCATGAGCGCCACAAACGACCCGCCCTCAACCACGGAGCCCCCTGGGCACCCCCCATAATGAAAATATAAGCCTACAATCGCATGAAATTATATAATCCTCCCCGAAAAGCACACTGTGAGGCCCACTCACCTGCTCCTAGAATCGCCTGGACTCGTTCAAGTCCGAGATGCCGCATGCGGTCCCAGCAGGAACTTCTGATGCTACCTCTGACCCAGGGCAGGAGAGTGGACAAAAGAGGGCGCGCCCACTGGCTCGCTGCCTTTTCAAGCCTCGCACCAGCCTAAATTTCTTCCGGGGTCAGCCTCCCTTCTTCCTGACGCACTTCCGGCCTGAAGGTTGGTATCCCCTTCCGGGTCATGCGACCCGAAAGGGATCCCTACACTGTCCGGCCCTTTGTTGCCACTAACGGCGCCACGCCCCTTAGGTGGGGTGGCGCCCTTCAGTTTCAGGGCCCTCAATGGGATCGTAGTTCTCAAAGAATTCTTTTAATTTTAGTTTTCTGAAAAACTCAGATAATTTACAATGGAGTTAGAATTTGACTAGGCATGCCATGAGAATGAAACTCAGACCTTTGTTGAGGAGTTTTTCTTCAGTGGCTGTTATTGTGTGTGAGGAAATATTTGTTACTAGACCTAGTGGGTACTGGTTCCCAGTTGCGGGTCCTTGGATTTGCTGCTGGTGTTTGCTCCCGTGGCCTTCTCCTCCTCCCAGTGTACCAGGTTTGCCCCTCTTTTTCTGCCTTGTCCCCTTCTCCCCCTCCCTTAAAAGGAAACCTCTGATTATGTGGGAAAACAGGTGGGGGCCTGCTGGAAAGGGGGGTTCCATCCAACATCGGATGCAGTTGCTGTGGATTGTATTGTCTGAGGAACCCATTGGGCTTGGGAGTGGATATTGTTGCCATTGTTGTGGCCACTGTTGAAATCTATTCTTTCCTTTCTGTTTGCCCATGTAGCTGCCCGACTCAATCCTCTGCATATTGATGAGTCCTCTTCTGAGAAATCAGAGTGGTCATCTTGTTTGACTGTGGGTGTGTAATCTGGATCTGCGTAGGGGTATGTTTTGGTGCACTAGAATCTTTTAAGATCTTTTTGAAACTTTTCTATTTTTGATTGCATCAGGTATTCCTTGTATTCTGTCATTTCTTTGCTTACCTCATCAAGCCTCTTTTTAAAGGCCTTGATTGTGGTCTTAAAGTGATTTTTGTGGATTGGATTTCAATTAACATGGCCTCTGATAGTCCTGAAAAATATTAAAATTCACTTTCTTCACTATAACAAACAAAAATCGGCTCCGCTGTAATCAGGTGTCGAAGTACACCTACGATGCACTCAGCATCCTCCGTGGGAACCTGATGAAGCATGATACCAAGTATAGGCCTGATTCAGATGTCAAACGGACCATAGTCTGTCCGACATCGGACAGGATCTGTAACCGAACGACCTCCTGTTGTCGGTTACAGACCTGCAAGTAGGATACCACCGAACCCTGTTCGGTTGCATGCCTATACCTTTCGATGGGAGCATGCATTCTGGACGGAATGCATGCTCTCATTGAAAGAGCAGAGGTGCAGTTCATCCTGCACCCCGTGGCAGGCACTTCAAGGTGAATGTAAATCCAAGATGACAAAGGTCTTCTGCCACCATTAACTTGGGCTCTGAAGGGGGGATGAGTGAGCTAATCTGTACTCTAGGTTTCTTCATGGGACACCTAGGGCTGCCATATTCTAAATATCTTTTTGGTCCTTGTTACTGTAGGGCATGGTAATATTAATTGTCTACATGTCCCACTTTTAAATACATGCACCTAACCATGTGGAGAACAAGGTTTATTGAGAGTGACTTACTCATATTTAAAAGAGAGGTTTCTACCTTTCAAAAATAGTTATTTTGTTAGCTCGATCTTCAGGAATACCATTGGAACAATCAGGCTACATAAGGTATGCATGAAGCCATGTTTGCTTTCCTGCTGTAGTGGGTGGCACTATGGTCGCTGTAGTCCACTAGTATCACAGAACTTCCAATTGTACACTATATACTAGGGACTTATAGACAAGGTAAATATGCTAATTAAGAATAAGACAATGTAATCGTGTTTAAAGGGGGAGCATAGTCACTGTACAACTCATTAGTAGGGGTAAAGCGCACAGAGTTCTAAAGTTAGTAAATATATTGGGTCGAGCAAAAGGCAAACAATCTGTGGGGACCAAGCGGAAAACAAAGATTTTCTAGAGTTTCGAACTGTTACACTGTGGGTTGGCCCTCACCATCCTTCCATCGTGAATACATGCTCATGCCGTCACATCACAAAATCAGAGTGCCTTTTTTGCACCAGATTAAGCAGCTGTTTGTTGTTCACAGAAGCTACTAGCCAAGTGTTTGTAGTGCAGTGAACATTTTCCACCCGTTGCCCTCCAGAAGAGTCCAGACTCGTTTAGAGCGAGCTGCTGGGAGGCCACATTTACAGAAACAGCGGAGTCATGAACAGGAAATGCATTGTCTCAGAGACTGCACCGGGGGACTTGTGGCATATGAGCCGGCTGCCATATCAGTGAACATCAATAAAAAATGAAATGCCTTGCGCGGATAAAAACACGCCGTTTTACCCGAGCAGTGAAAGACAAATAGAGGGCAAAGGCATTTCCACTGGAAGGCTCAAGTGAAAACGTTGTGTTTTATGCATTGAAAATACTGTCAACTCGCTTAAAGTCATATGGGCCCACTGAAGGCCAACCTGTTTTTTTAGCAAGGAACTCTTTGCATTCTTGCATTCGCAGTTTTATCCACCAAATAGCGCTTCAAATGGAAATAAAAAAGGAATGGTATTCACTATCCAATATTACCTTCTTTGCTGCCGGTCATCTATTCGCAGTTCTGCACCCCTGGCGATAACTGCTAGTGTGCATCCTTTCGAACTGAAGAAGGGAAGTAGCAGCCGTTTAAAGCGCTGCTGTAAGTATGGTTCCCCAATATCAAACTGCGAAGTAGTGTTGGCAAAAAGAGTGCCAAGATGGTGCCAATTTGCAGACAGGCAGATGATGCTCGACTGCAATAAATGCCATTTTATTCAGTTCTCTGGGTCTTGTTATTTTAAAGAATATGTACCCTCAGCACTAGATACCTTTTATAGGGAACGTATTAGAGAATCAAAGTAAATGAGGTGGATGGGTTGTATGTATTTTCTTCACTTTATTTATAGATATCAACTTGTCCCATGAGAATCACTTTCTGCCGTTCCTGTTTAAGTCAATAATACTGAGCCTAATGGTACTTATGGTATCACTGTCTCCATTATAAATATGGACCTATAATGTGGTTGCTTAGTGCACTTGACTAAAAACACAGATCAGGGCGAGATTTTCTCTCATGCCAGTGGAGTCACTTACTGGCCCGAGCTTCATCGTGGTCAGCCTCAACTTGTGACTTTGTCCACGTTTGGCACGACTAGATATCCAGAGTTGTCGCTTTATGCTTTTTGGTGCTACGTTTTAATATACTCTTTAAAATTGAATATCTCCGCTTCTTCTGATTGGATTTATGTACTTTTTGATCTTGTTTTATTCATTAAAAATGTCTCTGTTTATCTAACTTGGTGTGGGATCCTTTTTGTGGTGTGTTTTCACTGTGTTACTGTTTGGAGTTTTGCACATAATAATTTACACATTGCCTCTGAGTTAAGCCTGACTGCTCTGTGCCAAGCTACCCGAGGGTTGAGCACAGTTAACTTAGGGGTTGCTTGTGACTTTATCCTGAGAAGAATGTGGTTGTTGCTTGAAAATTGTTTCACCCCCTTAACAAGTAACCCGATTTCTTATAGCATTCATTTTATTTGTGCCAGATCCTTGCCTTACTTTTATGTGTAATTTACCAATCGGCCTTAATATCAGGGGCTATGGGTCTGATTTAGGGTTTGGCAGACAGGTTTCTCACTCACAAACGTGGTGGATATCACACCTGCCGTATTACAACTGCCATAGGATATGATACAATTGCAATACGGCACATTTGTGATGGAATAACACTGTCTGCCAAACTCTAAATCAAACCCTAAGTTTGTGTGCACATTTTTCTACTAGCCCGAATTATCAACCACATTATACATGCTTTGTGCTCACCAGGGGCGGCTCTAGGCTCATGGCGGCCCTGGGCAGGGAGCATAGGTTGGGGGCCCCGGAAGAGGGGGTCCGGGCCGGGCGGAGCGCGGAGGCCAGTGAAGAGGGGGGGTCAGGGTGTTTGGAAGTGGAACAGAGCCGGAGGCCGCCAAATCCCTGCCTGGGGCCGCCACGCAAATATATCTCCATCCTCAGAGGATTATTATATTAAGGATATATATTGGTGTGGTTCCCCTGGGGTTTGGTGGCCCTGTGCAGGTGCACAGCTTGCACATGCCTAAGGCCGCCCCTGTGCTCACAGTTACCACCTGCAACAAGCATGTAGTAACCTTGAGTGCCAAACACAGGATACCACAGTTTGCTATCTGCTGTAAACATGTGTTAAACATTTTTTTCACAGTACCCAGAGTCTAAGCGGCCCTATATGTTGGAGGTGGGTTTTAGGATTCAGGTTACAACTTTACATCCTTTGCGTCTCCCATGATTAAGCGTGCGTAGATGATTGATTTACTTTTATTGTGAAATTGGTTTGCAGAGTGAGAGGATTTAATGTTAATCCCATCACCATACCATCACATAAAATCTGTACCCGCATGTGTCGTTTATTGGAATAAAGCAATATACTTATCCACACAGCAAATTTTATTTTATGGGATGATGCAGTAAATGATGCAGGAGCAAAACAATTCCTGGGCCTATTAAACTTGGGTCTCGTTATGCAAAATGCAGTCAAGTCACGCACAAAAAAAGGCATACTGTACATTTCCCTGTAGCACCATAAGGCAGAAACTATTGGAGCACGTCTTTCAAGGAATAAACTACTCCACAGGAAGTAGTCGGATGATTCATCACAAAATGACTGCCAAAGACGTGCCTTATTTACAATATTTGGATGGTGAAACGTCTGTTCAATTTCATGTATGGCGTGCGGATCTTCTTCATAGAAAAAAGCTTTTCCATCATCTAATAGTTGCTGGACCGGCATGTAGCGGTGGAAATGCTGACATTTAAGTGGATGTGAGTGATTCTGCAAGCAAGTCAAAATGACATCATGCCGGACAGTGGCATGGTGTGCTTTCTTAAATTTGCAGGCTTTGCATCAAGAGTGATTACATCTCAAGCAGTACATTGAGAGTAATTACATTGCAGGTACGTTTTGCAACATTACATTGGGAGTCAATACTTTGTATTGGACATTGCAATTAGGTAAAGTAATAATAAAAAAACTTTTTTTCAAAACCACTATGTTTCCCCGGTTATATGTTACTGACATAACTATAGCTTGCACCCACACCATGACCTCACATATTGCATCATTCATGAGGTGTTAATGACATTGCTAATGAGATCAGTGATGACATCTTAAATGACATCACTGATGACATCTTAAATGACATCACTGATGACTTCACTAATCACAGATTTACTCCTCCTGATCCACGCAGCCCTCCTCCGAGGCAGCACAGGACTCGCATGGGAGTCGTGCTGCCAGACAATTAAAACTTCACTCAGTGAAGCTTGTGTCGTCTTGCAGTACCATGAAAGTGATGTTTGATTGCGTTACCAGGGGAGCACCACAGTGTAGTTAGACAAAATGTAAAACATAAATTGGAAAGGTATGGGTTGGGGGATGAATGTATGAATGAATGAAAGGGTTTTTTGTATAGCGCAACGTTCACTCCAAGGAGCATCTTGGCGCTTTTAGGGACATCAGGAGAAGAATTGACAGGGGAAAGAGAAGAGAGAGGGAGACATTGAAAGACTGGCGGAGGGGATCATATTAGTGACAGTACTACATGGTCTGAAGCAACAAAGATCCAAGTTTTGAGCAGCTTCATGAAAGTGGGTTCGTTGGGGGTGTGCCGTAGTTGAGTAGGCAAGGTGTTCCAGGCTTTTGTAACGAGTGCTGCCAAAGTTTTACCTCCCCGGGTTTTCATTTTGAAGTTGGGGATGGTGAGGAAATGTTCTGATGTGGACCGCAGGGTTAGTTTAGTGTTGTAGGGCCTAATTTTGCCTCTCAGATATTGTGGGTCTGTTTCGTTTATGGCTTTATACGTGATGGTTAGGACTTTAAACAAGATCCTTTTGTGGATTGGCAGCCAATGAAGGTTCTTTAGTGCTTCGGCCGATGGAGAGCGCTTGGGGAGCCCAAGTACCAGCCTTGCGGCGGAGTTTTGGACTACCTGCAGTCTTTTTACCACCGTCTTTTTAGTTCCTGCATACAGACTATTACAGTAGTCCAAACATGACAGGACCAGGGCCACTGCCACAGTCTTCCTTGCATGCAGTGGGAGAAAGTCAAATAATTTTCTCAGGGTTTTATGGTTTGAAAGCACACGCCTGCAATGGTAAGAGCCTGTTTATGAAAGGATAGTGTGGGGTCGAATTTAATACCTAGGTTTTTTGCGGTGTCTACCGTGGTGGGCTGGGGTCTGAATCGGAGGGCCACCATAGGGTGGGTTTGAAGGCATTAGATTTTCCAAACAGCATGATTTCTGTTTTTGAACTGTTGCATCTGAGATTATTATTTTTCATCCACTTCATTACCGCGGTAAGGCAGTGATGGAATTTTTCTTCTGCTGCGGTGGAGTTTTTATCTAGGGTAAGAATCCGTTGTGTGTCATCTGCGTAAGCAATTGCTTCAATATTAAAGGAATCAATCAGAGAGAGAAGAGGAGACATGTACAGGTTAAAGAGGGTCGGGCTCAGGGAGGATGCCTGAGGGACCCCCAAAGAAAGCCATTTTCCTTCAGATCTGTAGCTGCTGAGTGTTACAATCTGGTTTCATTTGTCCAAGAATGATGTTATCCAGGCGTGAGCCTTGCTATTTATTCCGACGTGCCTCAATCTGTCTAACAGGATGTAATGAGAGACAGTATCGAAAGCTGCGGAGAGGTCCAACAGAATCAGTACTGCCTCAGTACTGGGATGGCTACCTGTGGGGTGGGCTGCGAGCAGGGCCTGGCCCCAGGCCAGGTTCTGCTGCTAACCCCATTCCTCTTATATCCGAAGGCTGTGAGCAGTGGAGTTGGCCACCTACCATCTGTGGGGGAATCGGTGCAGGCCCTGGACAAAGGCCTTGCAGATCAGGGTATTGATTGTCTCTGTGGGGATTGGCCACCGGTGGCTGGCTAGGCAAAGGGCCTGGTCTCAGGTCAGACCCTGCAGCCATCCCCACACTCCGCAATGGGGGGTTGTCCACCAATGGGGGAGAAGGGGGTCAGGGCTTGGCCGCAGGCCAGGCCTTGTGGCCAAACCCACGCCTCATGCGTTCAAAACTATGCACAGGGGTTGATAACACTCAGAGGGATTGGTTGCCAGTGGGGCATTGTGCACAAGGTTTGGCCAGAAGCAAGGCCCTGAGGACATCCCTACTTTGTGCATTGTGAACGACCATGTACAGTGATGGTTGGCTGCCCATAGGGAGTTGGTCCCATGGCCTGACCACAGACCAGACCCTTTGTCCAAACCCATGCTGCGCGCAGTCAATGTGAAGCAGGGTGTTGGCCATCTGTGGGCAGCCAAGCTCATATTCAATCTCATTTCAGATGTCATCAGTGAAGTCATAAATGATGTAATTTAATATGTCATGAGTGTTGTAATATGTGAGTTATAAGCAGTACATGATAGGGGTGCAAGTTATAGTTAGCTCACTAACCCATACCTGGAAATTTATCTCAGATGAGGATAGACCCATAATCCCCAAAAAGTGAGGGAAGCCCATAGGTAAAACAAGGCATCTGGACAGATACAGATGACTTTCCAATATCTTTGGTGCCATTTGAAGAATTTTCAGGAAATTAAAAAAAAAAGGCCCGGTGAGTGATTCTTGTTGTGCATGGAAAGTTTCAGTGTGACTTGTCAAGCGAGGTCCAAGAAAAGGGTGGGGGAGTTAAAAAAAGGCTTTTTCCAATGTTAATTCTGGTAGGGATTTTGAACACGGCTACAACCCAAACAGCCGTTTGTACGGAATTATGCCAAATTTGCAGAAAGCTAGCTCTTTGTCCAAAAAGAGCACTTTTTATTATTTGGTTTAAATCTATTGAGTAGTTTTTGAGATATAAAAAAAAAGGGATGCGGATCCTCCGAGGATCATAACTAAATGGCAAATGCAGTAAAATGAGGGTTTATTAATGAACACCGTTTACGCAATACGAGGACTGATATACCTGGTGTGCTGTGTTACAGGATATGTCCAGCGCTCAATATGTGTAAAATTCTAACTGATGGTCAAAACTGTCCAGGGCACAAATGTTTGGCAACACACTGAAATGGCGATCAAAAAAACAGCCATTTCGAAAGGAAATCCTCTTTCTAGGTGCACTGATGAACTCATGCTTAAATGGGGACCAGTTGGCAGTGTTGCGAAATTAACATGATTAATGCGGGATGCCGAAATGCATTGTCAAAAAACAAATTATCATGATACAGTCAGTTGAGGGCTCTGTTTGCTCTGTTGGGAAGCGTTGGTGAAAGATTGATGACTGAGTACCACAAACTCACAACAAAGGCACCCGCTCAAGTATTCGGCAGGAGGTTTGAAGACTGCAGAGTCGAAGTCTGATGTATCTGATCTTTATTCAGAGCCCAACACATTTTAAACAGATCTGCTCAGACCGCCCTTCCAAGAAGGAGTGGAACCAGCCCCACACAGCACCCGACAGACCGATAATGGCCAGACGTGACAGAAGCAATGGATGCGGGACCGTGTCAAACGCGGCTGGAGGTTGAGCAAAATAAGCGCCGCCCTCCCGCCAGCATCCAAACAGTCCTGTATAGCCTCTGCCACCTCAACCAGCACTGTTTCAGTGCTGTGTGTCAACCGGAAGCCAGATTGCGCTGGGTGAAGAAGCTCCTCCTCTTCCACGAAATCGGTAAGCTGTTTATTAACCGCCTTTTAACATACCTTTGCAATGTATATGATACATATATATATATATATATATATATATATATATATGTGTGTGTGTGTGTGTGTGTGTGTGTGTGTGTGTGTGTGTGTGTGTGTGTGTGTATATATATATATAACATTGTGATCAAGGGAGCCTGACTCCCGAAACGCGTAGATAGATGCCGAATAAATAAGCTTTGACATAACTTTGCCCGTGAGTGCCTGGATGCTTTCAGCGTAACACTTGAACAGCTGTGATCTTATTCCGAATATATATATATACTATGCCCTTTATCCAGATTTGAGGGAATGAAGTTTTTCTTCACTTTCCATGACTCTTTGAAAAAATGCAATTTGCACAGGTGTGATTAACTATGTACTTGCACTTTAAAAACCCTCGTTTGTTTTCATGACACTTTATGTGAGCAAGCCTCTCTCGAGGTGAAACGCGTCATGGCGATGTTGCAGGCTTTGACTTTTGGCACTGAATAAACCACGCTGAGAAACTGCACCTACTTTGTGGTCTCGCTTTCTTCGTTGTTCTGCAGAAGGCAGGATTTTACTACGACCTTTGGACGTATTTTGTGACTGGAAGCTTCCTGGTCACAAGCGAGACCCCTTTCCATCTGGGCGACGACACGGCAGGAAGCAGTGGTTCTGTGACCCGGAACCAATCTTTGTTACTCCGGTAGGAGGAAGCTGTGTACGCCCCTGCGAGATAAGCACACGTCTGCCGAGGAAAAGTGGAGCCGTTAACGCCGGAGGAGAACCGTGGTGTTTGGCAGCCCATTTCCGGGTAAGACAGCGGCAACTGTTGCAGCGGAAAGTGTGCCGTGTGAAGTGCGCGTTGATATTATACAGCGTGCGCCACTAGCTGTGTTTCTTGGTTTAAGTGCCTAACACCGACTTGCCACAAATTGCAATGTCTGCCGCGGTGTCGCGGAACAGGGAGCAGGCTGCGGAGTCAGTTTTTGAGAGCCCGGCAGGGGGAGATACTCTGACATCCAATCAGCAACCGGAGGGAACTAAAACTAATCCCACCATTAGAGACACTTTCCGTAGATTGGAGAAACTTTCGAAGAAGGAGCAGGCAAAGTGGTGGGAGAATAAATCCCTCACAAGATACCTGGAGGTTGGGCGGGTCCCCAGGGGTCTCCGAATCACATTAGCCCCGAGCTATGACAATCCGGACCCACACATGCTCGAAGATTGGGCTACTGCCAACCTGGAATCATCGGCAAGGCTTATGAGAATCCTTGTCAAATATGCCGAAAGTGACAGATTAAAGCTCCAAACGGAAATTGAGGAAATAGAGGCAGAGCTGGCCAAAAATGATGTTAATGATGAAATGAAGAAAATGAGGGAAGAAATGGAAATCCGACTGGCGAAGGAAGAGGATATCATCAAAAAGCGTAAGGCTTTTAAATTTGAAAGGGACAGGCTCGACTATGTGAATGGACACATTTTCACATTTGCACGCAAATTCGATGGAATCAAGGCTAAATTTGGAAACACAGGACGTAAGGCAAGGGGAACAACCTCCGTTTCTATCTCCTCCGCGGACCTGAGTTCAGCAGCTGAAAGTGAGGCAGAGGAAGGTACCTCTAGAGCCCAGACACAAGAATTGGGGTTTACAAAACTTACCCCAGCACAGGAGGTGAGCTGCCTGTGCGAGAACAGAAGGGACACTCTGCGCTCAAGCTCACAGCCAAAGGCCCCTCAAGGAAACAGAGGACAAACAGGAAGCGGGCAGAACGCAGGAAATGCAGCAAAGCCAGGAGGAGAAAAGAAATCAAACAGGGGAAGGTGGAACAGGAAAAGAGGGCAAACAGCGGCGCCCCCTCAGTAATTAACCTCACTGACACAGTCTTAACCAACAATGAAACCTCCATTTTGTCCTTGGGATTGTCATATTGTCCCCCCAGAGACTTTAATTACGTTGACACCCGTATGGATGTTTTCAGATATGTGAGGAAATTAAAGCTCAATAAATTCCACCGACAACACCCTTACAAAAAATCCAAAACGACTGTTCCAACCAGCCCATCGATACTAACGGCCAGTGAAGGCGTGGAAATGCAAGAGATTTTAGAGTTACAATGTGAAAATGTGGGAGCTCCAGCGCCAACTAATGAAATCGGCGGCAGGGGCATCAGTACAACTCCATTCAAGCCCAAATCCACTTTCCTCCCAGTATCTATTCACGACAATCTGGATGTGTACCATGAGCTTGTTATTGGTGATTTGAAAAAGCTTTACATTGCCTCCAACAACAAAGAGAAAGTCATCAACAGAAAAAACGCCTGCTATTACAATCTGGTCAAAAAATTGAAAAATGACGACAAAGTCATAGTTAAGCCTGCCGACAAGGGCGGCAATATTGTCCTATGGAAGCGGGAGGAGTATATCAAGGAGGCAGAACTCCAGTTGGGCGATATTGACTGCTATAAAAAGAGCAATTTATCAATTGTAAAAGCGGCGTGGGCTGACCAGAACTCAAAGTTAATGGCATGGCGTAGCGGTGGTCTCATCTCATTCGATGAATACAAATATTTAAAGAAGGACTATCCAGTCATCCCCAGTTTCTACCTTCTTCCGAAGGTGCACAAGGACCCCCTTGTGCCCCCTGGCAGACCCATAATATCGGCCATAGACAGCTCTACGGAATGTATTTCTCGTTATATAGACTACTTTCTACAGGAGTGGGTAAAGAACTTGGGTTCTTATGTAAAGGACACAACTGACTTTTTGTGCAAACTGGCCTCAATTACCTGGGATGATGAACTCCTACTTATTACCATGGATGTATCTTCTTTGTATACATCAATCCGACACCGTGATGGTATTAAGGCTGTTGAACACTACCTTGGCAAACGCCCCATTGAATGCATACAACATAACAAAATGCTTGTTGGTATGTTGAAAATCTGTTTAGAACAAAATTTCTTTGTCTTTAATAACCAAATATACCAACAAATGAGGGGTGTGGCCATGGGGGCCTGCTTCTCCCCAAGTTTTGCTTGCCTCCATATGGGGCTTTGGGAGGAGCAGGTCCTGATGGGTGAACACATGGAAGCAATGCGACACAAGGTTGTGCTCTACCTGAGGTATATTGATGACCTGTTTTTCATTTGGAGGGGTACACACGATGAGGCTACTGAATTTGCAAACTTATTGAATGTAAATAATCTGAACCTGAAATTCACATCGCACATTGATAAGGAAAAGGTTACTTTCCTAGATGTGGAGGTATATATCAGGGAGGGAGCTCTACATACTAGATTGCATAGAAAGGCGACTGCCGGCAACACGGTCCTACATGCCAGCAGTCAGCATCCCCAACATCTGATCCGCAGCATCCCCTACGGGGAGATGCTGAGACTGCGGAGAATTTGCAGTTCCAATTTGGAATGTGACCTGGCACAACAAGCCAGCAAAGCGAGATTCCTACAAAGAGGGTATAGCAATACTCTGATAGAAGGAGCTATTAGGCGTACCAGGAATATCTCGAGGGAAGATGCACTCATGCCAAAAATGAAATCTAATACGGAAGGGGATAGCAATGAGCATATTACATCTAGAGCCATTGTGACCTATAGCAACCAGCACTCCCAGATTAGAAAGATTTTGAACAAAAACTGGAATCTGGTCAAGGGTGACCCTGTCATAGGGGACCTGGTACCGGACAAACCGAGTATAACGTTTCGCAAATCTCCTAGCCTTGCTAGTGCCCTAGTCAGTAACATGTTAGAACCCACCAAGTCCTGGATGGATAACATCACTGGCTTCAAAAAGTGTCTCACATGTAAGGCCTGTCGCCACGGGATCAACAAAACCCAGGTCCAACGTCCTTTCTCAGATAAACCCTTCATTCTCAACAAAAGATTAACTTGCAAGACAGAATATGTTGTCTATGTCTTGCAATGCCCTTGTGGATTGCAATATGTTGGGAGCACACGCCCACCTGCACACAAGCGCATATTACAACATTTAAGGGCAATCTCTGGGAAGGATCAGGCCTACCCAGTGGCCAGACACTTTGAGGCCATACATGGGAGTGATCCCAGTAGCCTACAGTACTTCTTGGTCGATACAGTGTTGCCTCTGAAGAGAGGGGGTAACCGGGACGCAAAATTGCGCCTCCTGGAAACCAGATTCATTCTTGAATTCAACACTAAGAGCCCGGGAGGTCTTAACAATAGCGAGGATCTTTATACTTGCCTCTAGCAAAATGTAACTCAATCTTCCCCCCAAGTATGTATTTACTTATTCTGGTCTGGATGTAAATAGTAAATTCCCCCAATACCAATTCTTTAGGTGCTTTTATCTGACTCTGCTACCTGCTGTTAACTGTAGCATGCTTTTAACTATTAGTATAAACACTAAATTCACTTCACAAACATTTTTTTGCTCTGCAGTAACTGAAAGAGGTTGTTATAAAAAGTGCACATTATCATCATAACCACTCTGTGAGATTGCTTTGCATATGCCCACTTGGGCACAACATCTTTTTATGAGTGAAGGCAGACACGCCCAGTGAGGATAAATGAGGGTTCCTTAAACTAAATGTGCTATATATACTGTACTAATTTTGTGTGTATATATATGAAGGTATGATCATTTGAGTTCGCCAATTGTGGTTTAATTTTTCTTTCAACCATGTATGTATATATATGAAATATAATTTGTTTATAGTGCAATGAAGATCTATATTTTTTGTACTCATGTATATATGTATATAGAATGAAATTTATCTATATTTGTATAAGATTTTATAGGAACTATGACTACTTTAAAACATTGCGTTGTTGCACATTGGAACCCTTCGGGCACTATGCCCTTTATCCAGATTTGAGGGAATGAAGTTTTTCTTCACTTTCCATGACTCTTTGAAAAAATGCAATTTGCACAGGTGTGATTAACTATGTACTTGCACTTTAAAAACCCTTGTTTGTTTTCATGACACTTTATGTGAGCAAGCCTCTCTCGAGGTGAAACGCGTCATGGCGATGTTGCAGGCTTTGACTTTTGGCACTGAATAAACCACGCTGAGAAACTGCACCTACTTTGTGGTCTCGCTTTCTTCGTTGTTCTGCAGAAGGCAGGATTTTACTACGACCTTTGGACATATATATATATATATATATATATATATATATATATATATATTATGGCAAAGAGATGAGTCAGAAGCCTGTGACTTTGTGGAGGAGATTAATCAAAACTCTCTTAATCTCAAGTTCACTTCCCACATTGATAAGACCAGTGTGGAATTTTTAGATGTGAAAATTTACATCAAGAATGAAAGAATAGAGACTACTTTATTCAGAAAATCCACGGCTGGCAATGTCACTCTCCACGCCACGATTCTGCATCACAAACATCTAATTGCCAGTATTCCTTATGGAGAGGTTTTACGGCTACAACGCATATGCAGTGCTGATATTGATTTTAAAAATTGCCTCAGAGGCATGATAGAGCGATTAAAAGCATGCAGTTACTCTGATTCTCTACTACAAAAAGCTATCGAAAAGACAGAGATAAGACCTAGAGATAGCCTTTTTGAAAACTGTAATGTAGTTGAAGCAGTAGAATCTGAAAGAGCCACAGAGGAAGAGATTGTTAACGCTAAGGGCCCAAGACTAATAACATCCTTCAGCAATGAAGAGAAAAAGATCAGGGCCATTGTTAAGAACAATTGGCCGATTTTGCTAACTGACAATGTACTTGGGTCAAGATTGTCCAGCGGTCCAACTATTACTTTTAGAAGAGCTAGAAACATGGGGTCAGTTCTAGACAAAAATAGCCCTGAGACAATCTCCAACAGTATGTGGTTAAAATCGCCGTCAGGGTTTCCCAAATGCTCTAGTTGCAGAGCGTGCAAGTTTGGGATCAATACCACCCACTATCGAACACCTTTCAGTACTCAAGATGTTGCAATTTCAGGAGGTTATGATTGCAGAACGGAGTATGCTGTGTATGTCCTGACGTGCACCTGTGGATTGAACTATGTGGGGAGTACCGAGCTACAGGTGCACGTCAGGATTTTGCAGCATCTCCGAGCCATTTTGCATACAGACCCGGCCTACCCAGTGGCACGCCACTTTAAGAGACATCACAATAATGATGTGGCCTGCCTCCGATATTTTGTGGTAGGCGCCATCCCCAAACCGCGGAGGGGTGGCAATCATGAGCGCCAGTTGCGTCACCTCGAAACAAAGATGATATTGGAGTTTCACAGCAAATGGCCTAATGGGTTGAACAATACAGAGGAATGGCATTATTTTTTATAGATATTGAGGTTCCCTGGTATCTATGGTAACAAAGTAGTTTGAAATGGGTGTCTTTAATTGCAGGAACAGCTATGCAACATTAATGTAATCAAGTGCTGGTGTTGGGAGTGATTTTGAATGTCTCCTGCATGATATATAGGTTCCCTAGTATCATAGCAATATACAAAACGGAGAAAAGAATATGAATTATGATGAGTTCTAATAGGTAACAATTTCTTTTCAGATGAATCAGCTATTTATTGTAAATATATATAATTTTACTGTTATGATAATGTTTTATATGCTATTTATATATTTTTAACAATTTTATCCAATATATTGGTTCATGATTGTTGATGATATTAATAGATGTTATTTATCATATGGTTTGCACTTTTCATAAGCTATTTTGCACAGATTTGGCACAGTTTTACACAGCAACTTTACAATTTTTGCACGTAAACTCCACAGGTATTTGATGACCTTTAGTTAGTACTAAAAAGATAGAGATCATACGATCGTTATCCTTTTGACTGTATTGATACAGCAATAACCTTCGTGTTACTAATAATTTTCCTTCATATTGACCATATGGGATATAAAATTATATGGATACAATGAAAGGTTTGTTCATAGATGATATCTTGTATTCATGCAGTCATACACCATCTGTCTAAATTAGGGAAAGGAGATGGAAAGATTTCAGACATAAAATTATATCGTATTTATGTCCCTGTTTTTTGTCATTTTAAAACAATATGTGTATTAGAACATTGAATTGTGAAAATAATGCTGGTATATTTGTATTTATACTTATTTATTGTATTTATTTATAAATCAAGCTATTATGCAGTAGCATTAAGGTTGTGAATCATACTATGCAGAGTTGTTTGTCGTATGTTCTCACTTTCTATGGTCATGTGACCAAACAATGTGGTGTAGATGGGAGTACACTTCCGGGCATTTAAAAAAGAATAGTCTGCTATGACTGTTGTGTGATCAAGGGCTTTCGCGCCCGAAACGCGTCACTGTTGTATACTTGGCAATAAAGAAAATATCTTTGCAGACGAAAGTGGTCTGTTCTCCCTCTTCGGCGGTTCCGCTGAGCTGGAGGTTGTTTGGAGAGTTCATGGTGATATATATATATATATATATATATATATATATATATATATATATATATATATCCACCAAGAACAAGCGCTACAAAAAACGCTGCACAGACCACACCTTCACTTGAACAGGTCTCTTTATTCAAAAGATTTAGCGGCAAACGCGTTTCGAGTCCAGCGACTCTTTCTCACATGCCTTTTGCTGCTATGTCTGTGGGTTCGTTAGAAATTTAAAACGTAGCTTCTTAGACATTGAAAAGGGACAACAAGTCCATTAATACCAGTTAAAGGCACAGTCATTTCAGGGTTTTTACAGGTGATGTCGTCTTCCGACAAAAGAACAAGTGTCAGTACTTTTGCATGTATTGAAGGTTTTTAAGTAACTACGAATTATGTCAGTAGTAAAGTTCCCTTTGTTCAAGTTGTTTTTCCAAGGACACACCTCAGGGACTCCATTTCCCATAATACACCATGACTGTCTTCTAAAGTCATTTGGGTTTCCAACGTCGATTTTGGTAAAACCACTCTTAGTTCAAATGCATACCGAGTGCAATCTTGCTTTCAAAAGGACAGTTCCATACCTCGGTTATGAAGAACCAGCTTGGCTTCACGACCACAGTGCCTCCATGCAGCTTTCAATTCATCTTTGAATTTTAATTTGCTTCAAGTGTGTCATGCTGAAGACAATTCTTCCGCAAACCCTGGCTGCTTAGAAAATGTTCATAAACCAAGTCGGAGCGGGCCTCACTCGGTGGCCCTTCCATCTCAAACTCCGTTTCTGTACCTTTTCAGCAGTCGGAGGGCACTCCTTAAAGGAAGCTTCTCGCTTCATGTTGCATCATTCTGACAATGGCAGTGCCTCTTCCTCGAGGGTCTGGGTCCGTTTATGAGATGTGTCAGACATAAGCATGGGCGAATTTTGCGAATCTCGCGTTCGCGAATTTTGCGGATTTGCGAATTCGCAATCCGCAAAATCCGCGAATTCCCGCGAATTTGCGGATTTTTTTTTTTTTGTGTTCGCCCGTGTTTCTGCCAGTTCGCGAGGGTTTTTACAATTTCGCAATTTGCGAACTTACCTGTTGGGTCGCAAGTTTTGCGAACTTGTTGTTTCTACGTGTCCAGCCTGTTTGGGACACTCTTCTTCATCACTGCCACTCTCTGTCACCACTGCCACTCTCTGACTACTCATGCCACCCTCTGGCCCACCCATGCCACCCTCTGTTTCATCACCACACCCTCTGGTTGTCCAGTGTACATTATTTTCGGCAAAGCAAAGCACACCTTCCCTGCCTCAAGTGACCTGAATTAATTTGGGGCTGATTAATGTGTCAAAGAATATTTTTTTAGCTGGCACCTGCTTCCTTAGTGCGCCCTGATTAGTGATCTTTTGCACTTGCTAAGTGCTTTCATTGTTGCAAAATTAGTTACAACACCTGCCCTGCCCCAACTGACAATAATGAATTAGGGGCTGATTAATGGATTTTAACTTCCAGCCTGGCTCCTGCTTGTCTCCCTTAGCTGTAATTCAGGACCTTTGTGGCATATGTGTAACTATTCTGAGGTTCAGAGCAGGGTCACATAATAGTTGCAACTGGCAACTGAACTCTGGAGGGGCCCCTCAGGAAGCACTACAGGAAATGGCTACTAATGATGAGCCTGAACTTTTGAACCTGGTAAGTAGTTTCAGTTTTGCTAAGATCGTATTTCTGCAATTTAGCACTTATTCGCGGGGCGCGAAGTTGTACTGGGAAGCCGCGAACTCACGCGAACAGTGCGAGCAGTGCGAGCAAAATCCGCTGCTCGCGGATTTGCGGATTTTGCGGGAGATTCGCGAATCTCGCGGATTGCGAATTTCCCGAAAATCCGCAAAATCCGCGAGCGAAACGGATTTTCCGCCCATGCTTAGTCAGACATCTCTATAAATCCACCAAGAACAAGCGCTACAAAAAACGCTGCACGGACCACACCTTCACTTGAACAGGTCTCTTTATTCAAAAGATTTAGCGGCAAACGCGTTTCGAGTCCAGCGACTCCTTCTCACATGCCTTTTGCTGCTATGTCTGTGGGTTCGTTAGAAATTTAAAACGTAGCTTCTTAGACATTGAAAAGGGACAACAAGTCCATTAATCCCAGTTAAAGGCACAGTCATTTCAGGGTTTTTACAGGTGATGTCGTCTTCCGACAAAAGAACAAAGGTCAGTACTTTTGCATGTATTGAAGGTTTTTAAGTAACTACGAATTATGTCAGTAGTAAAGTTCCCTTTGTTCAAGTTTTTTTTCCAAGGACACACCTCAGGGA
The DNA here is from genome assembly GCF_964263255.1 of Lissotriton vulgaris. Taxonomy (NCBI): domain Eukaryota; kingdom Metazoa; phylum Chordata; class Amphibia; order Caudata; family Salamandridae; genus Lissotriton; species Lissotriton vulgaris. Next base: position 829,039,188 of record NC_141698.1, read on the forward strand.
CTCCATTTCCCATAATTCACCATGACTGTCTTCTAAAGTCATTTGGGTTTCCAACGTCGATTTTGGTAAAACCACTCTTAGTTCAAATGCATACCGAGTGCAATCTTGCTTTCAAAAGGACAGTTCCATACCTCGGTTATGCAGAACCAGCTTGGCTTCACGACCACAGTGCCTCCATGCAGCTTTCAATTCATCTTTGAATTTTAGTTTGCTTCAAGTGTGTCGTGCTGAAGACAATTCTTCCGCAAACCCTGGCAGCTTAGAAAATGTTCATACACCAAGTCGGGGCGGGCCTCACTCGGCGGCCCTTCCATCTCAAACTCCGTTTCTGTACCTTTTCAGCAGTCGGAGGGCACTCCTTAAAGGAAGCTTCTCGCTTCATGTCGCATCATCCTGACAATGGCAGTGCCTCTTCCTCGTGGGTCTGGGTCCGTTTATGAGATGTGTCAGACATCTCTATAAATCCACCAAGAACAAGCGCTACAAAAAACGCTGCACGGACCACACCTTCACTTGAACAGGTCTCTTTATTCAAAAGATTTAGCGGCAAACGCGTTTCGAGTCCAGCGACTCTTTCTAACATGCCTTTTGCTGCTATGTCTGTGGGTTCGTTAGAAATTTAAAACCTAGCTTCTTAGACATTGAAAAGGGACAACAAGTCCATTAATCCCAGTTAAAGGCACAGTCATTTCAGGGTTTTTACAGGTGATGTCGTCTTCCGACAAAAGAACAAAGGTCAGTACTTTTGCATGTATTGAAGGTTTTTAAGTAACTACTAATTATGTCAGTAGTAAAGTTCCCTTTGTTCAAGTTTATTTTCCAAGGACACACCTCAGGGACTCCATTTCCCATAATACACCATGACTGTCTTCTAAAGTCATTTGGGTTTCCAACGTCGATTTTGGTAAAACCACTCTTAGTTCAAATGCATACCGAGTGCAATCTTGCTTTCAAAAGGACAGTTCCATACCTCGGTTATATAATATATATATCCAACAGTTCAGGTAGCACATTGAAGAAGAGCCTCTGGAAATACAATTAGTTCGTCTCTTTAATGTAAATAACTTGCCAACAATCACCACACCAGGGCACAGCCATCCACAATGAAGCCAGACGCGTTTCAGGAGTCCAAATCCTTTCATCAGTGGCAGGATGAGAAATGAAAGGTCGCGCTACAGACGAACAGTTTATATTCAACACACCTGCTCCGATGGGCGTGGCGCTCTCACAGCCTTATGGTGCTTGTAGTTCGTCTCTTGTTTCCCCATGTGGGTGCGCTTCCAAGCATTTCATTTATGAAAAAATAAAACCCATGTGGGTTGATGCGCAAGTCCCAGCGCTGTGATTGCTCTGCTTTATAGGAATTTACACAAACTTGTACAGGCTGCAGCCCTGAACTGAAACCAACACATTCCCTCCAGATATTTCTGGCTCCTGGCTTGGAGCCAGAAGGGACCTGCACACCAGTGGGCTCTTCTTAAGCGACCGTGCAAGGCCGTATTAAATCCAACAGTTCAGGTAGCACATTGAAGAAGAGCCTCTGGAAATACAATTAGTTTGTCTATTTAATTTAAATAACTTGCCAACAATCACCACACCAGGGCACAGGCATCCACAGTGAAGCCAGACGCGTTTCAGGAGTCCAAATCCTTTCATCAGTGGCAGGATGATAAATGAAAGGTCGCGCTACAGACGAACAGTTTATATTCAACACACCTGCTCCGATGGGCGTGACGTTCTCACAGCCTTATGGTGCTTGTAGTTCGTCTCTTGTTTCATATATATATATATATATATATATATATATATATATATATATATATATATATATATATATATATATATATATATATATATATATATATATCCCATTCAAAAAACGCTCGTAAGCATATGCGCACTCAGAAGCTCATTTTTGCTGGTCATTTTTATTCTCAGGTAACGCTACGCGTTTCGACACAAACTTGTGTCTTGATCACACGATATCCACTCCGACATTACTGGCACGTTAAATAAACAATCAGTTGCATGGTGGGATAGTTAACAGGTCTCATGATTGAATGCATGCAATAATCCACCATGGCTGAGTGATGAAAACATAAGTGAATTAAGTGCAGTGATACCAAATTATACATACACTTCAAGTATTGCGGTCATACCTTTGTGTGATTGAGACATTCCAAGTATTCATGCCCCCTATTTACCGGTAAATAGTAAACCCAAATCAGTTTCATGTTTCACTTATGCCGCCTATTGTCTACACTAATACCTAGTACAGGAATTGTCCGCCATTACTAAGTGGTGGAAATGTGACTAAAATATATGTAATTTATATCATATTCAACCTATAGTTCTTATATACGGCATACTCGTGCGTACTAAAAGCTTTTCACGTATACATCAGAGTATATAGTAACCAAACCATGTTTATCAAAAGTTTTACTCGTTCCCCGTGTATATACAATGATACTTGTTTCGGGTCATACGAGAAAGTGAATACGCTACAAATATAAGCCATTCCTTCAAAGAGACTATGGGTTGGCAAGCAAGCTGTGTATGATATAAAGCAAGGGTGTTCAATTAGTTGAACCATATGTGGTACATCCACTCAGTCTAGTGCCCGATTTACCCTTACAGTAAATTAAATTATACTGCTCCTCAACCCATAGCAATATGTATCCGAGGTGGGGCAGATCCCAGAAAAAAAGGGGGGGAATATAATAAAAAAGTGAACATTCAAGTGAACAAAGTATTGTTCCAACCGTCTAGAGGTATCACCAGTCTGAAGGATTCTGTCGCAGAAAAGTATAAGTAATGGCATCGATATACCCCATGATTAAAGTTCATAATGTTCATATACATGCCAGAGACTTGCGGAGACTAGTGCAAAAAAGTGAAATGTCTTATCTTACTATAGTCAGTTGGTGTCTTCGATCCAAATGAAGAAAAGGGTAGAGAACCAGTGAAGTGCAACAAAAAGTGAAGTTTCCCTTCCTTTTCCCCTAGAAGAAACATATAAACACATGTTAAAATCAACATTGATTAAAATATATAGAACCATATATACATAGTTGCAGTAATTCAAACATTCACATGGGAAAGATAGAGAAAAATATACATGCTACAGTTACTTATATACAGTTCTTGGTCACAGTCAGGTCTCATAATAAAACCCTAGATTATGCTCCTGTTTTTACTCGTGTAGGTGGGTTGCTAGTTCCTCATCCAGATTATGGCCCCCGGAAATCTAGTCTTGAGTTCCATAATCCATCTAGATTCTCTTTTTCTCAATGCCAATTCACGGTTGCCCCCTCTCCTTCCAATATTTTTTTGTTCCACCACAAAAAATCTTAGCTGGGAGGTGTTAGATTGATGGAATTCTTGAAAATGGCGTGCTATGGGGTAGTGTGCATCTACATGTGTTATTGCTCTTAGATGTTCCTGTATGCGTTTCTTAGCCATGCATATCGTGCTTCCCACATACCTCTTTTTGCATGGACATTCCAAAACATACACAACCTAGTTCGTGTTGCATTAGAGAAATTGTTTGATTTTTCTAGGTTTAGAATTTCCCGGGATTTCAACTTCCTGGACCATATAACTGTGTTTGCATGCCCTGCAGAGTCCACATGGGTAAAAACATTTGAGACCCTGTATATGTTGTTTCTTATTATCAGTGATGTCACCTTTCACCAGGATGTCTCTCAGGTTCCTACCTCTTCTGTACGTGATTTTTGGTCTTTCACCAAGTTGTGGGCCTATGATGTTATCAGATTTCAAAATTTGCCAGTTACCAACAAAGATTTTGCTAATTTTATCTGATCCCTGGTGGAAAGTAGTAATGATTCTGGTCGTACCATTGTCTTGCTCAGTGTGGTATCTGGATTTGAGAGTTTCAGATCTGTCTATTTCTGCCACTTTTCGAACTGCTTTTTCTAAAACCCATTCAGGATACCCTCTTTCTCTGAACCTGGTCAGCATCCTTTCTTGCTCTGAAGCAAATCCTTCATTGCTGCTGCAATTTCTCCTTGCCCTCAGTAACTCTCCAAATGGTATACTTCGTTTGAGAGGATCTGGATGAGCACTGAGGGCATGCAGAAGGCTATTGCCCAGAGTTTACTTTCTATGCAGACTTGAAACAAGGGTACCATTATCAATTTTTACTTCAGTATCCAGGAATTCTATACATTCTATACATGCTTAGGACTTAGTTTCCATAGAAGAAGCATTTTTTGACTTTCCCTTAACTTTGGTGTTGTTTGGCCAATCTTAATGACATTTTCAATAAAAATGTCAAAGAAGTTCTTGTTGTCATGGAAAGCGTTGTCGAACCTACAGCCCAACCCGCTGAATGGAATTACATCAAATTTGGCAGAAAGGTAGATGTTATTATGTGGTTGTGCTTTTTGGTATTTAATGTATATCCGTTCAGCAATTTATCAGACAATTAAGAAGAAAATTATAGGTAGAGCCTTTGCGAAAAATAATGAGCTCCTGAAGGGAAATCCACCACCTTGATTGGAACGAGAATGGCAGCCCGGGTTCGTGCAGGTAATAGCGGTGGGGCGGTGGGGCCGGGTTAAAGGGGATTTCGAGGGAAAATGCAGAGGGAAAATGAAATAAATAAATATTTTTCCGTCAGCATCGTCCCTCAAAATACCCTCTTACCCGGCCCCACTGTTGTTACCTTCACGGACAGCAGCTGGACACTGGGGAAATATTACAACTCAAAAGTTATGCAGCAGAGACACTGAGTAAAAAGCAACAATGGGAAAACATGAATCAAAGATTCAATAATAGGAGATACACGGCCAAAGTACTTAGTCTAGCTGAAAAGAATGCAAGAACAGAAATCCCAAAGACAAACGTATACATTTCATTATGACATATAATTCTTCTTCATATAGGATTGGGAATCTTATGAGTAAACATTGGGACATTTTGAAGAAAGATGCAGTAATAGGCCACAAATCATTATCCAAGCCCTCTATTACATAGAGCAGGCGCAGATTGCAAGGGGTTTGCCTTACACACAGTTATATCACAAGGTCCATCACTGCCACATCCTGGTTGACAAAATGCAATAGATGTTTAGATGCTGCCACTGCAAAGCCTGCAGGCACGTATCTAATACCACATCATTTTTAACATTAGGGAAGTTTATAAAAGAGAGATCAAGCTTTTTTTCAAATTGTATATCAAACTTTTTGTATTTATGTTCTTCAGTGTCTATGTTCACTTTTGCATGTGGGAATCACCATCTTCCCTCTTAGGAAATATATACTAGAACACCAATGTGCAATTAGGAATTTGGATTTGAGGTATCCTCCCCGAACTGCCAGGCCAGGTCCTCCCTAGACTGGAAAAAAGCATCCAAGGACCGGTTTTGGGCTTTCAACCCTCATCAGCCATGATAGCTTGACTCCAGTTCGGTCTGGACTGTTCCTATGAGGCACATGGTCAAGACGGATTTGCATTTGGCTGGGTCTAAACTGGGATGGGATGGTGAGCAAAAGAACAATGGATTTAACCCAGATCTCTTGACTGGGGTGAATGAATGATTTATTCAGCATACCGTCCATCATTTGTTTGCGTAGCACTTTTCACCCTAAGTGGGATGGGTATGCCCAGACGTGGGTCCCTTGCTCACTGTGCCACTGGACTCGAGCTAGCCTAGATGATGAAGGGTAATACCCTGAAACCAGTCCCAGGATGCTTGTTTCCGGTCCAGGGAGGACCTGGCTTGGCAGTTCGGTCTGGACTGTTCCCATGAGGCACAGGGTAAAGACTGATTTGCATATGGCTGGGTCTAAACTGGGGTGGCATGGTGAGCAAAAGAACAATGGATTTAATCCAGATCTCTTGACTGGGGGTGAATGTATGATTTATTCAGCATTCTGTCCATCATTTGTTTGCTTAGCACTCAAATTCAACTTGGGCAAGACCAAAGTCCTCATTCTGGGGCCCAACACCTCTGCTTGGGAAGACTCCTGGTGGCCCTCCGAGCTAGGAACCCCCCACACCCACTGACCAAGCACAAAACCATGGCATCATACTTGACTCTTCGCTCCCCATTAACCCCCAGATCAACGCCATTACCTCATCATGCTTCCACACTCTTCACCTGCTTCAGAAGACCTTTAGATGGATCCCACTGAGGCCAGGAAGCCAGTCACCCACGCAATCATCAGCAGCGGACTTGACTTTTGCAACACACTCTACGTGCAGAATGCCACAGCCAGACTGGTCTTCAACATCCCCTGCCACAGCTACATCTCAGAACTTCACTAGCTCCCAGTTCACAAAAGAGTCACCTTTAAACTCCTCACACATGCCTACAAAGCCCTTCACGACACCGGACCAGCATACCGGAACTACCACCTCTCATTCCACTTACCCACCAGACACCTCTGCTCCGCCCAACCGGCCCTCACCACCGTCCCTCATATGTGCAAGACCAGGACCGAAGTACAATCTTTCTCTTATCTTCCTGCCAAATCCTGGAACTCCATGCCGCTCCATCTCAGGCTCTCCCCATCTCTGTCACAATTCAGGACGGATCTCAAGGCCTGAATCTATGAATCAACCACAGCGTCCAATTGGACCTGCAAAACTCCCCACCCTGCGTGCCATGAGACCTTCACATGTAAGTAGCCATTCTTAACAAGTACTGAATGATTGATTGGCTAAAAACCTCTAACATTGGATGGTGGAGCAGCAGTAGTGAAGAGGTCCATAGCCACAACATCTGGGTTAGCTTAACTCTTAACCTGGCATGTACTTCCATGTGTCCTTCCTTCCAGCTGGCCTCTACACAAATTCATGCCATTGGCTGTCATGCAAAGAGGATGGAAAGTTATTCAGTGTGTACCTATGCACCCCTTAGTGTGTCAGGTGTCAGTGTTTTCCATTAGGTGCTTGTATGGGTGTGTGTCTATGTCAGTGTGCTGTTCTTGGATTCTGATTTACATTAATTCTGGATCCTGAAGAATCAGTGGTAACTGTTCCGTATCCGTGCTGGGTACTGTATTGAAGCATGTATGTAGGAGGGGCCTCTGATACTATTGCACTTTAATCTAATACATGGGTTGTACTCTTGAAAAACAAGGTCGAGGAAACAAGCCTTACTCTGAATTGGTATCTCTCAGCTGGGAGTCAAGGATGTCACAAAGACTGGAGATTGGTATGTACACAACTGTTGACCCTGGATCATATTTTCCAGTGGTAGCCCACCCTTGTGTCAGAGGGATCCTCTGAACTTGTTGCTGCCCACCAAGGACAAGGAGAGAATCCTAGGTAGCATACAGGTGCTACAGTATATTAAAGGTATACCTCGCCAACCATACCTTGTAGGATCACAAATTTACAGATTCAGGGAGACCAGCATGGGCCCTCCAGACCAAGGACAAGTTGTCTAAGGTGGGAACAGGGATACTTTCTAGCCCTCTCATAACTGGGTTGGTACAACCTCATACAAAGTTGGTCAGGATGAGGAATGCACATGGTCAACAACAACTGTAGTCGTTCAATAATTGTGACACATCTTCAAATCTTGTTGATCCTCTTTAAAAGTTCAATGGCAGACCTATGAGAACAGCACTACATAGTCGTGGTCCCATTTAGATGTGTAATTTTCAGAGCTAATGCTGTGGAGCTCTTTCCAAAGTCTAAGTAAATACAAACTACTCGCGCCAAAGGACCAGTATGTATGCCACCTTTTAAGTAATAATGGGATGCTATGGCCTATCCAGCGGTGTGTCATACTGAAAAATCAATCTTGTACATTGGGGGTTTAAAGTGTTCATTAGCATGGTAATGCCCTCTTTTGTTTCTTGTCATCATTCATACTTTTTTAAATTTCATTTCTTATTGCTGTTTTTATTTCTGCCTTTGTAATTACTATGAATATTGCTAGTACCATGCCATACCATAATTGTAGGCACTTGTATAGGTGTGTTTCTCTGTCGGTGTGCTGCTCTTTGCTTCTGTGTTAGATTTATTTTGGGTCCTGGAGAGTTAGTGGTAAGTGATCAGTATCTGTACTGTATTGCTTGTAACATGTCATGCCATAATTGTAATACTTTTAACATATATAAATAAAAATGCATCCGATCACCATTCTGCCAAGTAGGATCATGGCAGTAATCAGCTATAAGTGGACATTTTGATCTCATACCAAACGTCTAGTGTAAAGTAGGAAGGCTAGCACTGTGCACCTTTCTAAGACAATGCAAGTTTTTAATTGATTTGGGATGTACAGTACTTCGCCATAATGGGCCGAAGACTTTATATAATCTGAACTGACTTCTAGAGGCTTAGTAAACATCCATGTAAGACCACTGTAACCTCCATGGGAACTGCCAGAAAGGATTATCTTGGATTTCGAATCATCTGACTGTATAGTGGCAGAATAAATTACGACTCTGTATGGAACATTGGAAATGGCCATCCAATCAGAATACTCCCTTTGTGTGTACAGCCATTGTTACATGCATGCAGATGGAGCATTCTGTTCTACTAGCTTCCATAATCCTACCTGCATGCTGTCAATCCTAGGAGTGCTACAAATGGTACAGATTAGTTTTACTTGAAATACGGGTATACAAAATGGCTTCAGACTCATGCACCAAATAAGAAAAAGTGTTTTTTGTTGGGGGGATTGGATCATTGGTCTACCCTCAACAAAAGCAAGGTGCCCCTGCATTATTCAGCTGCTTCACTAGAGGCTGAGGGAGTGTTGTGAGAGATTGGAGACATTTATTTTCTTGTTTTTAACTTTCAGATAAGAGTCAGCACCAGCAGAGAGGGTAATATATATATATATATATATATATATATATATATATATATATATATATATATATATATATATATATATATATATATATATATGTATATATATATATATATATATATATATATATATATATATATATATATATATATATATATATATATATATATATTTTACCTACTGGCGGTTGCCAGTAGGTAGTTATAGTTAGGATTATTTTCAATAGGGAAATCGCAACATTCTATTGGGAATAACTTTGGCTCCGGTTGAGGAATCTGCCTGAAAATTTCCTCAAATTTGCCTCGCGGCGCTTCGGTCCTTCCCTTGAAGTTTGGGGGGGATTCGTCAAGCAGGGGCCAAGATAAAAGGGGGGTCCCAAAAAGTGTTTTCCCCATGTTAATTTCCATAGGGCGGTTGGGCTCCCTTTTTGCCCGAACGGCTGAATGGATTTTCACCGAACTTGGCAAAATTGTAGGGACTGGTAGCCCGATGTGCCTTTGCTATGTCTCAAGATATGTGCTCCAGTGGATTTTGAGTAATTTAGGTTCAAAAAAATATATATATCTATAAGCGCGCCCCGGTACACGCACCGGGGCACGTACCAGCGCTCTACACGAGTTCGCGCGCGGAAAGCTGATTGGCTCTCGGGTGTCTGTCAACATTCCAAACAGTCCGAAGCGGCCGCCATCTTGTGTCTCGGTAGGATCGAGACACAAGAGGTGGCAAAAACAAAGGGGGAAATTACCAAAAGGGGGCAGAGTAGACCCCCCTGACCCCCTAGGTTTGATGTGGGGCCATAAAAGGGTCCCGCTGGGCAAAATATATATATTTTTTTCGATTTGCGTTGGGGGAGCGCCCAGTACGCGCACCGGGGAGCGTACCATGGGGAAAGAAGAATGACAGAGTTTTTAAAAAATGTAGTCTTTTTTTTATAAATTGGAGGTAGTTCTAAAAAGAACTTTTTTTTCTTCTTTTTGTTGTTTTATATCTTTTTTATTGTTTTTTTGAACATTTTGTACTTTTTTCGGCTTTTATGAACAATTTTATATTTTTTTTGTTATTTTTGTGGGGAGAAACAAAAAACAGGGAATTGTAAACGGCTCAACTGGAGCAAAAAAAAATCAGGAAAAAATTAAGGTTTTTTGGGGCAATTGTGGTTGTCACCAGCACGGTTGATGAGTTTTATGCTTTGCTCACCATAGGTAATTGTTTTACCACAAAATATACAACTGATTTTGTATTGTCCAAACTGGGGTTGTATGTTTGGGACCATCTCCCTTGTCTCTGGACCCGATGGAGTGGGTTGCTTACTTTTGGAGGTGCTGGGTGAAGATTGGGGAGGGTTTCTGGCCAGTTCTCTGACCTCTGCCGCAGCATAGTTGTTAGGGTGCCGGCGTTGCATGTGGCGAATCATGGTGTTATTGCCAAAAGAGTACTTTTTGTTAGGGTTCCCCCCTGAAAGTTCAGTGCCACAGATTAGGCAAGTAACCCTTGGTGCATTTACTTTTTTGAGGTCCTTTGGGATTGAAAAAAACTCCCAGATAATGTGCTGCTTTGGCCTATATGGGGTATTATCTTCTTGCAGGAACCTCCTCCTCTCCTCCTCCTCCTCCTCCTCCTCCTCTTCTTCATCTCCACCACTGTGGTGTTGTGGTGATCCTCTTGGTGGTGGTGGTGGTGGTGGTGGTGGTGGCTGAGATGCTCCTGCTGCTGCTGCTACTGAAGCCATTTCTGAGTACAAATTAGTAATAGCTATGGAAACAGGTCTTCCTCACTCAAAGTACAAAGTGAGAATGAGGAAAAAAGGTGGGGGCTTTCATCATTAGAAAAAAAAAACTGTCCTGAACCAATGAAAAGTGTTATTTTCAGGTCACATGACCAGGGCTTTTTATCATTTGGAAACCAAAACTGTCCTGAACCAATGAAAAGTGTTATTTTCAGGTCACATGACCAGGGCTTTCATCATTTGGAAACCAAAACTGTCCTGAACCAATAAAAAGTGTTATTTTTAGGTCACATGACCCGACGCGCTTACGTTACGCGCCCCGGGGGCGCGCCCAGGGGCGCATTGCGTAAGCGTGTCGGATGGTTACATAGCGCGATCGTATGCGCTCGAGTGCTTCCGGGTGCGCTTACGCCGTGCGTATCACGCGGACGCGGCTACGCGATACGTCACGATGATGTTTTCGTTCACGGCAATAGCGCTAACGGGACGCTCACCCGTACGCTCCCCGGGGCGCGTCGCAAGACTGCGCTTACTGGTGCGCTCACAGGGGCGCGCACCGGGAGCGCTCCAGGGCAAAAAAAAAAAACATGAACAATATACATAAAAAAATAGTATTACATAGATATACAATATAGGATTCAATATAAAAAATATTTCATTTCATAGCTATCGAAATTTGCTATTAAAAATCCTTTGAAATTCACTGAAAAAAACATAGGTTTGAGGCCCTATATATAGTTAGGAATTAGCATTTAAAAAACCTATGAAATTCACTGAAAAAACCATAGGTTTCACACCAGTTATAGTTAAGAATTAGCATTTAAAAAACCTATGAAATTCACTGAAAAAACCATAGGTTTCACACCAGTTATAGTTAGGAATTAGCATTTAAAAAACCTATTAGATTCACTGAAAAAACCATAGGTTTGACACCAGTTATAGTTAGCTGGAAATTTTACTGACATAAAACCATTGAAATTCCCGCGTTATAGTTAGTTGTACTCACTATAACTTGCGCGCCTGCAATGCACTGCTGATGACGTCACATATTACATCACTCATGACATGGTCAGTGACATGCAATGCCGCCGCGTAAAGGCATATGGTCTTTGCTTTGGGGACCCGTTGCGGGCCCCCAGGGTAAAGGAGTGGTGGGGGTTTGCATATGTTTCAAAATACAATATGGCAGGCACCGCGTGCGCACAACATGCATTTTTAGCAATGCGGCGGGCTGTGCTTTCAGCACCGCCCGCCGCAATGTTAAAAATTTTAAAAATACGGGATGCACCCGCCACTGTGGCGGGTGCATCCTAATTCAAGGCATAGGACCTCCGCCCCTGTGGCGGACGGCCCGTCCTCCGACAGGATGGAGGACTGACTTTGTCCGTCTGCCATCCTAATTGACCCCTTAGTTTTTATTATCGGCGGCTTGTGACACACCAGGTCACTGATTGCAATGAAAACACATGAGAACTCGATTATTATAAGGTTATTACAGTCGGGTTCTGACATCACAATGCTTGCTGCCAGAGCCAGCAGCTGAGGCAAAAGGCAGGTCTGGTCACAGAGCATAACTAAAGCAGCTTTTTGAAGCAACAGAAAACAACTGCTTTATTTTAAAAGCAGAAAGAATATGGTTATTTTTTGCTTTCCTTAAATAAAGAAAACATAGAATCCTTGTGCACGCTTTTTTTGCATTGAATTGTTTCTAATGCCTGCTTACAACAAATATCTAACAGGTTTTTAATTTGTTTAATTTTGCACTAGATGTTTTATTTTTATTCTTAATGCTTGTAACCATGCTCGCTCTTTCATATGAAAGAGTTTCTTTAAGTGATTTGTAGGAAAAGATGATAGTGTGACTATATATTATATAGCATAATGTACACCCTGGCAAACTTGATAAGAATATTGCCAAAGTCATCGAGAAGACCGCAACAGACAGCTGTCCGCCTTCCTCGAGACGAACGGCTCCCTCGACCACTCGCAGTCACTGACGACATCCGAGCCCTGCTCGACAACTGGGAAACATCGGTCCTCATCCTCCTGGACCTCTCCGCAGCGTTCGATACTGTCTGCAAACGCACCCAAGTGCAGCGCCTCAGCAACATCGGAATCCAAGAGAAGGCACTAGAGTGGATCATCTCGTTCCTCGCCGGAAGAACCCAGAGAGTCCGCCTCCCCCCGTTCAGATCCGAGGCCACCGAAGTCATCTGCGGCGTACCACAAGGATCATCATTCAGCCCCACCCTCTTCAACGTCTACATGAGCCCCCTTGCAGCCATCGCACGCCAACACAACCTCAACATCATCTCCTACGCCGACGACACCCAGCTGATCCTCTCCCTCACCAACGACCCAGCCACCGCCAGAACCAACCTACACGAAGGGATGAAAGACGTAGCCGAGTGGATGATGAACAGCCGCCTGAAACTGAACTCAGACAAGACGGAAGTCCTCATCCTTGGATCATCACCCTCTGCCTGGGACGACTTCTGGTGGCCCCCTGCCCTGGGCAGCGCACCCAAACCAACGGACCACGCGCGCAACCTGGGCTTCATCCTGGACTCCTCCTTCTCGATGACCAGACAAGTCAACGCCGTCTGATCTTCATGTTTCAACATCCTATGCATGCTCCGAAAGATCTTCCGATGGATCCCCACCGAAACCAGGAAGAAGGTCACCCAGGCACTCGTCACCAGCAGACTGGACTACGGAAACACCCTCTACACCGGAACCACAGCCAAACTGCAGAAAAGACTCCAACGCATCCAGAACGCCTCCGCACGACTCATCCTGGACATCCCCCGACACAGCCACATCTCCGGACACCTGAGAGACCCTCACTGGCTCCCCGTCAGCAAGAGAATCACGTTCCAACTCCTCACCCACGCACACAAGGCCCTCCACGACCTGGGCCCCAGGTACCTCAACAACCGCCTGACCTTCTACACTCCCACTCGCCAGCTACGATCGACCAGCCACGCCCTCACCTTTCCACGCATTCGAAGAGCCACCATGGGAGGAAGATCCTTCTCCTACCTGGCAGCCAAGACTTGGAACTCCCTCCCCATCCACCTCCGTCTGACCCAAGACCACCTCTCCTTCAGGAAGCAACTCAAGACCTAGCTGTTCGAGCAGTAGCAGACCCCTCTCCCCAAGCGCCTTGAGACCCTCCGGGTGAGTAGCGCGCTATACAAATTTCTTGATTGATTGATTGAGTCACCTCTGAGTTCCATAGCCTTGTAAAGGAACTCAACATTCTGCCTCATTTCTCTATATGGAACTCCTTGGTGACTTGCAATATCCTTCTAATGTACCGCAGGGGGCATTTTACCCCTTATATTATGCACTCTTGCCTTCACTGCAGGACATAACTGCAGGGTGAGCATTTACCCAACACTACTTATTTTATTCTACCATGGGAAGTGAAGTGAATGTGCTGAGGTTCGAATGCATGGCTAGATGTTATGAACAGATTTGGGGAATTAGCACTTAACCCATGAACTATCCCAAAATATGAAAATTGAATATTTTGCGATTTCCTATTAGAACTGCTTGTGCAATGTTTGGCGTTGTGCCAAATGCAAGACATTCAAATCGAATTCTACTGTAAAAATTCTCTTTATCTTTCCCCGTTGCCCCAGAGACTCTGGTTCGCTCCGTGTTTGATACGAAGTTCGTATGCCTCTATTTTTCGACTGTGTCCCTATGCAAAAACCTGCCTGTATGATTGCCACGCTCGCGCAGCTCAGCAACCACAGTCACGCATTTGTCTTTAATACGGTCCCTGCAAAAAGCCTCGGTGCAATGATGATTATATCAGTGGCGAACGAAACTTGAGTGGCACATCTCAGCAAAGTGCAGGCACCCTACACACACACATTACAGACCCAGTCACGAGCTCTCAGTCCAGGGTCCAGACAGTTCCGCACGGGGAGCTCTGGCGGCCCCCTCACAGCGCAGGCTTTTGTTACGCCACTAAGTAATTATGTGCAGCGGCGTAACGACGGATAATGCCCCCCCCCCCAGGCTGAATTAGGGTTAGGGCCTCCGACATTCATGGATATTCATAGTCCCTGACTGCCCACCAACCGTTCGCCACGGGGGGGCCACAGTAGCCTTTGCTCTGTCCCACATCATTGTGGAAACCTGCATCTACCAATCACTCGAGCGCGCTGCTGCGTCGCCGCGCGACCGGGCTCCACACCACGTTTTGTTCATTCCCCGCACTGCCCAGAATTTCTGCGGCAGAGTAAAGGAATGCCATTATTGAATTCCACGTCACGTTTTCGCTGCCGCTCTGCAGTCCTCTGCTCACCTTCATCTGTGCGCCTCAGCGAGGCATGTTGCACAGCGAGGCTGCGTTCTGGCTGCTGGCACTGACAAAGAAGGCATGCTACTGTTTTGGGTGTTTGGTCTCCTCGGTCGTTTGTGAATCATCTAATTAATCATCGTTAGGAAGAAGATCTAGGCCCGTTTATTGTGAACCTAGCAAGGAGGAACGGAAGGTGAGTTGTTCACCCGGTGATACATAGGAATACGGAATTCGCAGTATTTTTTGATGCGGACAATGTCGCTCGCGAGCTCGCCTCAATTGCTCGCTTGTAGAAAGATGAAGGGTGCCAGATTTGTGGAGCCTGATATGCATTGTCCAGATATTGTAATATTTTGTTTTTCGTCGGAAAAAAAATGCCGAATAATAAGCTGGTCTGTTGAGTTTTGCATTGATCGAAGCTCAGGGTTTTATCATTATGTGACTTGCTGCATTGTTCTAACAAGCCTTGCGTAATTACATGCCTGCAAATATTCGTGCGAACCTAAATCCCCCATAGCAGGCTGTTGCTCTCTCTAGGAGTGTAATATTTTGTATATTGTGCTTGCTACTTCAGTGTTTTGGACTCCTACTATTTTATTACACAATAGCGATTATTGTACAATTGAACTGCAGCTGGTATGTTAACTTAAACAGGATGAATGACTGACGCAGGCCTCAGAGGATTCGAACCGCTGACCCGCAGGTTGCAAACCGATCTCAACAGTGTGTGGTGAAAGTGAAGTCATTGAGCTATGTATAGTAGTCATTGTCATTGCACAGTGGGTGGGGCTAGGACTTACACGAGACAGGACCTTCAACTGCTGCAGCTCCTGCAACACACACCCACCCACCATATATTTATACTAACATGCAGATGCATAGCAAAATATCTAGAGGTGTCCATAAACACACACATGGCAAGATACAAACCAGCACAAACTCACACTCTTACAAGCTATAGAGCCATTTATGCGCACACATAAAACAACTTTTGAGCACCCATGAACACAAACTCGCAATCAAACATTGGTGCACAGTCACATACTGGCACCCAAGGACACTGACAAAATACCTTTAAACACCAAGGCACACCCACATGCATCACCCATAGAGGAACAAATATGCACAGACTATGTACACAGCCACAATACTACCTGCTTTCAGGCACACATATCCACACAGATAAGTGGGTTATGCATGACTGGGTGGGTTGCCCAACAATTAATGCATGAATGAGTGTAGATACTTGGATGGAAGGAGGGATGGAAGAGTGATTTGATTGAGGGAAGAGTATGTAGGAGTGGGTAGAGGAATAAACAGATTGGAACATAAATGCACTGCTCTGTGTGGAACGGTATCCCATTCATCCATACATGCATTTACTTTCAGTATTCGTGATGATTTACACGTAGGCCAGCTGTCACACAGTGCTGGAGAGCCCAACATAAGTTTTAGTTTTTCACCTCGATGGGCAGGACATACCTTTCCTCAGTGTCAGGAATGTGCCAATGCCAAAGCATGTCACTGGCTTCCCCCAATGGATTCCATGGACCATACCTCATATTAGGTCAATGTCAGAAATGGATTCATGGTACACAGCAAAGAGTAGCAGCTCCTGGGCCATAGGTGGTCTCATCCAGATGATGAATGGGGATGGATGCACCGGCTACTGTGGTCAACCCCCATGACCACATGCGGGGGTCTGTACTTTGTATATGGCCTCGTTACTTCACGCCCTCCGCATACCAGAGAGATGATGGAATCCTTTGTTGCCTGCTGACGCACATCCCTTTGCTATGAGGTCTTAAATGCAAATAGGTTAAGTACCATCACTCATAAACACTGAAACTCCAATCACCAAATAGCTGTCTTGTGGGCTTAGCCATAACATGATTGACACTTCCAGTAAGCAAATGGCTAAGAGGGTTGAGCCAAGGCCACTGCACGTATTATTATCTCCAGCACATAATCTCTACCAGATAGCATAAGAGTCATGCTAGAAATACAAATGACAGTGTAAAAATTGGCCAGCATCACCATCATTTCAGTATTTCCTTGTAGTGTGGAAAAAAGAGGAATGAATACAGCTAAAATGCCTTTTCTCTGGATGATGATCCTTTCCACTAAACACGAGAAATGCTGCTGACAATTCAGATCTTCTTCCGGGCATTGTCCTTTTCTTTCCTCTGAAACTAACACACCCTTCCTTTAAGCAGTCCTCACTGCATCTAAATGGAATACCAATGCCCTCTCCAGAGGGTTGATTTTCCCTGCTGAAAAATATAAGAAGAACTTTAAATAGAAGGTAGGAGACTCAAAGTGGTGGTTTTTGGGACTCAAAAAGCAGGCTAGAGCTCTCAACTGCCCACATTTTTTCTTATAGAAAGTCACTTTATTGAGGTCCTCTTCATTCAATTTTGGACATTCTTAGTGTACTTTTTCTAACTGAATTTACCTTCTGCCAATAGCTGGTAGAAGAAGAACATGGTTGAGATAAATTCAAAAATAAATCTGAAGGGTACCAGTTGGACTTGGCCCTCTCTGCAGGGTCACCACAAAACGTTTTGTCTTCTCCCCTCCTATTTTGGCTGAATTTGTTTTTGTTGGCTTTAAGACTCTCTACACTTTACCACTGCTAACCAGTGCTGAAGTACTCATGATCACTTCCTAAAACATGGTACAGTTGGCTTCCACCTGATTGGCATATTTATTTTACTTGTAAGTCCCAGATAAAGTGATATACCATATACCCAGGATCTGCAAATTAAATGATGTTACTAGTGTGCCTGCAAAGAAAAACCAAAGGGAAGACATGGCTTGGCGGTTCGGGCTGGACTGTTCCCATGAGACACAGGGTCAGACTGATTTGCATATAGCCATGTCTGAACTGGGGTGGCAGAGTGGGCTAAAGAACGGTGATGGATGAAACCCAGATCTTTTGACTGGGTATGAGTGTTTGATTGATTCAGATGCTCCATCCATCACCACCCCCTTTTTGTACCACTAGTGTGCCTGCAGCACTTAGTGTGACACCCACTTAAGTAACCCTGGGCGTAGTTTGCATAGTAGTGCTACGAATAGTGTACTTCGCACTACGCAAGCTACGCGAACTGCATACTGCACTGTGCAAAATGCTGTTTGCACTGATTGCACAGTGCCTGATGCTTGTCCGCACTGTGCAATCATTGCAAACTGCATCTTGCACAATGCAAGCAGTCATTTTCTGCCGCTCGAATAGATTTATACCCGAGCAACAGCTTTCTCAACGCGGACTGGTAGTTTCTCATCCCAAGCAGTCATGAGCATACGCGACCACTCGCAATGAGAAACCTGGCCTCCCTGCATTGAGAATCTCGCTGGGAGGTTTATTTTCCATGCTCTCGATCGGCAGCTTGATGTTGCTGATTGCGAATGAGGAAAAAGTCTCGCTGGGATGTTATTTTGCCCTCTTGCTATCGCTAACTTGTCATTGAGGACCGCAAGCAAGCAAAAAATGCCAGCTACGCAACGCGTTTTTGCATTGTGCTATGTGCAATTTGTGTAGCGCGTAGTTGCGCAAACTACGCAAGCATAGCGTAGTCCAACGCCCAGGGTTACACTTAAGTAGCTCCTTAAAACATATCCTAGGCCTGCCATTGGAGCCTGCATGCAGTTTTAAAAGGCCAATTCGACTTGGCAACATAATTCCAGTCAATGAGGGTAAGTGCGCTACAGAAGTGTAGGCGCATCCCTGTATAGGGCACACTTATTCAGGATCTGTGTGTGTAAGACACCGTGGATTCCAAAAAAGTTTCAATACTTAGTTCCAAAATTGCAATATTGTGCAAGTTTATTAAATGATTTTTCAGTCCATGATTTTCTTATTTCTCATTAGTTCTTTTCAAACATCATAAATTGAGAAAGCTCCGATGCATTTCGGACTACCCAAGTCCTTTATCGAGGAGCACTACAACAGAATATGAAAAAATAACCCAAATCAATGAAACAGTTAAGTAACACTGTCACTAAAACAAGGGTGACTTAAATGTGCGACCTCATGCTGCCCAAGTGCGAATTAGAAGTCATGATGGTAAAGAAATCACAATATGATGAAAGATCGCAGTGTGAATACTGAACGACGCTCAAAAGAAACGTGCAAACCATAGAACAATGGTGCTGGTGCGAAGGAAAACATGCTCAAAGTGAAAGTAGCGTGCCGAGACGAACCGGGAAGCCAAGTTGGAGCTGAGTGAAATGTGACAAGGTGACGGGAGAAGGGTAACAGATTGGATGTGAAGAAACTTACTTCAACCAGTGTCAGCGTGGGTTTGCGAGGGGTAGGTAAGCACTGTTAAATCTGATGTTATGGAGCATAAAGCGCCGCAACTAACTTTGGGCCAATTTCAATCAATCACACGAGATGCTGTTTTACAGGAAATTAACAGTTGCAAATCAGGATCTCCTGATGATCCCTGCCCACCAAAACTCTGGAGTTTAATGGCGGATTTTGTGGCACCTACTCTCCAGCACATATGGAATGTGTCCATTTCTTCTGGAGTATTCCCAGAGTGCTGGAAGCATGCTACCTTACTCCCGTTGAAAAAAAAGCCAAACGGGGCCCCAGAAGATTTGAGTAATCTTCGTCCCATTTCCTTACTGGCAGCGCCGGGTAAAATGCTTGAGAAATTAATCCAGAGGCAGCTAAACAAGTTCACGGAGGACAGCAATGCTCTGCATGAAACACAATCAGGCTTTAGAGCCGGTTTCAGCACCGAAACCGCCCTGATTGAGGTGGCCGAGTCAGTTAGGTGGTCGCTGGATTCAGGAGCATCGGCAATGCTGGTGCTCCTGGATCTATCGGCTGCCTTTGATACGGTGGATCACGACAGGCTATTACAACGCCTGGCTGGGATCGGCCTCCAAGCCCAGGCATTAGGCTGGCTCCGCTCCTATCTGTCCAACAGATCGCAGAAGGTGGCTCTTGGCACCTTCTCCTCTGATTCCAGGAGTTTGAACTGCGGGGTCCCACAGGGCTCTGCCCTGAGCCCGCTGCTTTTTAATATATACTTGGCCCCGCTGTTCACACTGATTGCCAACTGGGGAGTCACTGCAATTTCCTACGCTGATGACACCCAGCTGGTCTTCCCATTCTCTGAGGTTTCGGAGGCAGCATTTTCCAACTGCAAGGGCTGCCTTCGCGACGTGGCCTGTTGGATGAATACCAACAAACTGAAATTAAATGCAGGCAAAACGGAGGTGATCTTCTTTGGCACACGCGACCACCCCCCCGCTGAGCTTTGGTGGCCGGAAGAGATGGGTCCCGCGCCATCTCCGAGCATAAAGGCAAAGAATTTGGGGGTTACATGGGATAATGGCCTTTCCTTTGCTCCCCAGATACAGAAGGTCGTTGGAGGATGCTTTGGTAAACTGAGGAGCCTACGCAGATTTCTCCGACTGCTCCCAGTGAGCTGCCGCAAAACGATTATCCATGCCACAATCACTTCTAGGCTTGACTATGCCAATGGCCTCTATTTAGGCCTGCCGAAGTTTTTGTTGCAAAAGATGCAAATCGTTCAGAATTCAGCGGCTAGATTACTCAGGCAGGTCCCTTTCAGACATCACATTTCTCCCCACTTGCGCATGCTACACTGGCTGCCTGTGGCAAGTCGCATAAAATTCAAGGCGCTCACCTTGGCCTACAGAGCCCTTCATGGGACCTGCCCAAATTACTTAAAAAAATGACTGCCTAGATATTCTCAGGTCAGACTCCTAAGGTCTAACTATAAGGTCCATCTCCACGTTCCTCGAGTGAAAAGGGCGCGCTTAGGTGGAAGAACTTTTTCCGTAAGTACGGCACGACTTTGGAACACCTTGCCACAGGAAATCCAACAAGCACCCTCCGAACCTTGTTTTAGAAGCCTACTGAAAACATGGCTTTTCGCGCAATAAATTTCATCTCTCTTGCGTTATGATTCTCACTGCCCATGCCAGCGCCGGGACACTTCCTACGGAGGTAGCTGCGCGCTTTATAAAACTCAGTATTATTATTATTATTAGTAGGTTCTACGATCAGGAACTCCGCGAAGTGAACGCGGAGTTGACGGATATCCATCAACTCCGTCTTTTTCATTTCACGCGCTAACAACTAGCGGCTCACATTTGTCTATTTCAGCTGCCTTTCCCGCCATGCGGAGAGCATCTAAGAAGTCTCGCGCTTTGAGGTCTGTTTTCTACCAGCCCATTTGTTTTTACGTATTCACCTTCCCTCCAGCCCCCACCTTGTCACTGCGATCTTCCATCATATTGTGATTTCTTTACCATCATGACTTCTAATTCGCACTTGGGCAGCATGAGGTCGATAAAGGACTTGGGTAGTCCGAAATGCATCGGAGCTTTCTCAATTTATGATGTTTGAAAAGAAATAATGAGAAATAAGAAAATCATGGACTGAAAAATCATTTAATAAACTTGCACAATATTGCAATTTTGGAACTAAGTATTGAAACTTTTTTGGAATCCACGGTGTCTTACACACACAGATCCTGAATAAGTGTGCCCTATACAGGGATGCGCCTACACTTCTGTAGCGCACTTACCCTCATTGACAATTCCAGACGCACCGGAACAGTTGCGTCACCTGTGGGAGCACCTTGAAATCCACAACCATCAATTATTCTCCCCTTGAATTTCCATCTTCTAACCTAGTAGTGCGCCGTGCCTACTTCCTTTTTTCAACATAATTCTAGTGCCATTGTATTACATGTAAGCCACTCCTAAGGTAGGCCCCAGGAATCCCATAGGGCAGGGTGCATTGTAATTAAAAGGTTGGATATCTACTTTTAAGTTTTACATATCTTGGTAGTGAAAAACTCCTAAATTCGTTTTTCACTACTGTGAGGCTCACCACTCTCATAAGATAACATTGGGCTGCCTCATTACATTTCATAAGTGTTAACTTTTGATTGAGAACAGTTGAACATTTCATGATTGGTGTCTAAAAAATTGTAATCTAAAATCCGCTTTAATGGTAAAATCGGATTTTAAGTTACAATTTCGAAAATGCTCCTTTTAGAAAGTTGACATTCTACATCTCTAACTATTTGGTACATGCAGCCTTTTACTGGGTCACATGAATGAGTGTAGTTGGCAGTTGAAATTTGTATATTCCTCCCATACAGCCACACAGTAGGGGGAATTAGGTGTGCCTAAATGGCTATTCAAGGCAGGATTGGGGGGGGGGGTGTACCTGGGCACAACCCCACTTGCAATTTAATAACCTGTGTCCTGCCTTCACACAGAAGACTTGACACCACTTCATTGTTCATGGAGCCAGGCTGGATCCAGGGAAAGGGAGAGTGGAAAATCTAAGCACTTCAAAGGGAATTCTCCGAAAACTTTACCTACTTAAGGTTGCATCAGGTATAAAAATATTACCCTCAGACCCACTCATCAGTTCACTTTCTGGATCGGCAGAAGGACTGTCAGAGAACTGCCTGCTGCTGTGGCATGTGTATACTTAAGTCTGCTTTGTTGCACCTAGAAAGATTGCTCTGCTGCCTGAAGCCTGCCTTGAACCGTCAGAGGCCTGCCCTGCTTCATGAGCCCCGTTCCACTTCTTGAACCCAGGAATACCAGAGTGACTCCAGTGACTATTTGGCTAACTTCCTGTTTGGTGCCTCAGGGAAAGAAGAGGCTCTTTCCATCTTGGAAATACATCTGGAAGCTGAGTGAGTCCTGACCCTTTAAGTGGTACTTCCCCAGGCCTGGACCCTTGGAAGTGGTGCTAAAGGTGACCAGACACCCAAAATCCCAAACTTGGGACTTAGAACATTTTGGGGCTAAAGCCCTGCTCTGAGAACTGAGAAGGGACTGGGACCAACCTTCTCATTTGTCCATCCAAGGTGCATCGCTGGTTTGCCTGCCTTCTCGGCAGTTCGTGCTATGTTCTTCTCTGCAGCAGCAAATCCAGTTCAGCGGTCCTTTGCAGAAGGGGGATCAGGTCTTGTGGCACCCTCACCAGCTACAGCTGCCGTCCTCATCCCACTGGGCATTTTGAACCTTCAAAGAGAGACATAAGGCACAATTACACGTTTTGTGGTCCTGGAGCAGGCTGCCGTGCCAGAGCCCCTCTTCAGGACGGCCAAACAGGACCGCTGCCTGCCAGATTACAAATTACATCGTGGCCTCATGGGGGGCGTTGCGGTCCTTCGGCTGTGCATTAGAAAGGCTCATATGTGAGCCTTAAACTGCACTGTCGCGGGACCACCAGTGCATGTTTTTGCACGGAATGATCTGTGCAGTCCATGCCATGCAGGAATGGGGTGCATGCATACTATGGGGCTCAACACCGCCAGCAGTTTCATGGTGTGAGAACCTCCATGAGACCCCTACCGGTGAAGAAAGTTGTAATATTGTTGGTGTTGCTACAGGGCACCACCAACCATATTGTGACATCAAGCCTGCCGCGCCACCACCAGGGATTGCGGATCCCTGGAGTTTGTGGTGGTGCTAGCGAGGTCTGACCACAGTACTTGTAATTCGGTGGTCAAACCGCTGATGCGGTGGTTCTTGACTGCCAACACACCCCCACTGCAAGTTTGGCAGTCCCACTGACTGCCAAACTCATTATCAGGCCCTTAGTCCGAACATGGAAATCTTCATCACGATTTCATAATTTAATTTCCCTACAATGCCGCCTCTTCTTTGAACACTGCCTCCAGGCTTGTCCCATTAAACTTCTACCTTCTCAGAGACTTTATGTTGAAATTTCTCCTAAGTCCGAAGGTAAGCACTGACTGGGCTAAATCAACTTCTGGTATCCGACTCTCACTTCATCATGATCGGCTATATTTTTCGACTTTGACCCGGCCTCGCACAACTAATTGTCCATGTTTGCCGTTTGAGCTTTTAGGCACTAGTCTTTCCTTAAACTTTAAAAATTAATTCCCCACTTCTACTAGTTGGATTTTTATTTTGGTGTCAAATAATTTATTAAAATGTACTCTGTTTTCTAAATTGGTGTGAGAGTTTACGTTTGATGGTTTTTCACTATATTACTGTTTGTGTGCTGCACAAATACTTTATACATTGCCTCTAAGTTAAGCCTGACTGTTTTTGTGCCAAGCTATCAGAGGGTTAAGCACAAGTTAATTTATTGACTTTTGTGGTTCTCCCTGACAGAGGCTGTGGTTGTTGCTTGAACAGGGTTTAAACCCCACTCGACCAACAACCCAATTTCTCACAGTACCTTTTTCGATTGTTTGATTAAACTATTTTGTAGAGTTTAAGAAGTGGAAACTGCTTATTTAAAGTTACACCCTCACTTCCATAGCATGAGGCAGGTTTTCAAATTCTCAAATGGAGATCCCTGTTGACTAAACATGCATGAAATTTGGAATTTTTGATATGTTAGGATAAGATCAGTTGGGAACATCTAAGTTATTAGGTAGTGTCTCAAAAGTGCATTTTACCATTCAATCACCAAAGGTAGTTTTTGTCACCAGCTAAGGAAAAGATCACCAGATTTGAATGGCTGACCACCTTTGTTTTTATTCTGCATTTTGCAGTATAAGATGGCATTTGTTATCATTACAAAAATTCAGAAACATTTCTTCGGATTATCTGAAAAGTTCTTTTGGGCCAACTTTTGATTTGGCAATGGAAGTCAGCCTCTTGAGGATATGTCAGCTAAAAATAGTTGGACTTCACTTCCTGTCTCGCAATAATTGTCTCTCACTGCTAGTGCAGGTGAAGAAGCTGCTGTACTCCTTCTTCCTCATCCTATTTCTTTTCCTCCTTCCCCAAGTAGCTGCAGTTTCTCTGGACAAGTTGAAGTCCATCAAGGTCTGGAGATGGAGACTACACCAGTGCTGTACTTGCACACTGTCAGACAGGCGCAATGCTCTAGTTCACTGTCTCAGAGATGTGGAGTCATCTCTGGCACTGCCTAAGTATGCTTGTAGTAAGTCAGAAGGTGGGGAATTCCTCAAAGCTCCCAATCTGCATGAGGCAAAGTAATTGAACTGTCCGTTTGATTAGCTAGCCCCTCTCCAAAAAACCTTGGTAGGCTCTTTCTTTACCATTGTATCCAATGTTATGTCTCCCTTCATTTCACCTGGAGCCTTACTGTATCAGAACCTGAACATATGCCTGGTGCCCCCATCACAAAACTATTAGCCTCCTCCATGTTCGAGCGCAGATGCCCTCTACCTCTTTCACTTGTTGATTACTCCCCTGTGCCAATCAGGTTTAAGAGTTCCTATAGTCCTGCATCCACTTCTCATGCCCTGCTTGTTTTCCATCATGATGCAAGTGTCCCACATCCCCCATTAGCCCCTAGTTGTAATTCAGGGCCTGATGTGGTATAGAGGTAGTAGTGATTTTATAGGAGGGGGTGGGCAGTGAAATCTAATGAAGAATTGTTACTTTGCAGACCATAAGGAAGATAAATAACCTGTCTTTTGTGTATGGTTTGGGCCTGGTGTCTGTAACCACCTCTTTAGGAGAGGCATAGAGCCTGATACAGGTCGAGGGACATGTTACCTGAAGGAGGAACTCTGATCGACATTATGAAGTAAACCCCTCAAGTCACAAGCTGGAATACCCTTCCTAATAATTTATCTTCAGTAAAGCATACCCACCTATTTAGGTAATTTTCCTCTATGATCTGAGGTAATGCTCATTCGCCCTTTTTGAGTTTTAGCACTCTGTAAGTAAGAAAATTGACAGTATTATTTATTCCAAAATGAACCCTCTTGATCCTTAATTACAAGTTCACCCCTTTGCAATATCTGTTACAGATCAGGGCCCAGTTCCCAATCGGTTCCAATTAAGTTGCCCATAACAAGCTTCTTATAGTAACTAAATGCCTCATTGTGGTCCCCTTTTCTTTTTAGGAACTCCTATTAAACCCATCATTCATCTTATTCAATTTGTCCCATCAATTCTCCCGTTGCTTTCTTACCAAATAAAATATCCAGTGCCTCCTTCCTTATTGAGTCAACTTTCTCATAGCAAGTTGTGCCTCTACAAATTCCCACGCATACCCCCTCCACCAGTAATATACCTCGTAGTCTTCCTTTAACCTTCAGGCCCCACAGCTTCTCCCTGAACACCACCAGGATGCTCAAAATTCCTCATCCAGTATCATTTGAGTAGTCCCTCATCTGGTCCTATATCATCTGCATTCCAAATACATGAGCTTACCATGTAAAGGCCCAATACACAATAGCAGCTTCACCCTCGATCTAATCACCTCTAAGGACAACACCATTAAATTTGAATCCACAACCCCCTGTGATTGGTCAGATCATTACCTAATCTCCTTCCTTATCCTGGAGAAGGTGCTGACTAGAAAGGGCCAACCTCTTAAACCCAGACAATGGTACAGAGCCTTAAGAAATAGTAATCTATCCAATTTAACCTCTACTAGCAACAACATCTGTCTGCCTCCCACAAACATCATAAATGTGAATGATCTTACTAATCATTACATAAATCCATGTAAGACATACTTGATATAATTGCTCTGAAGCAGCTGAAAAGAATACTGAGCCAAAACTCCAAACCCTTGTTTAACGGCAGCCTTAACGAGGAAAGAAGCAACTTAATTTTGGCAGAGAGATCACGGAGAAGCTTTCCTTCCATCACATACCTTAGGCACCTAAGATTTACAAGAAGCTTCTACAAAAAACGCATCCATTTCCAAAGCAGAATATGTTACCGCCCAATTGGAACATTTCTAAAAACAGACCCCAAAAATTATTTGAGATCCTCAAACAACAAGCAGGATTCCAATCTAACCAACTGTCGGTTGACACTAGATCCTTGCCAAGTGGTGAGGAGTTCTCCTATTTCCTTGGAAAGACAAGGGAATTGAAACAGATCTGCATGGCCCCTATTAGCTTCTGCCAACCCAGGCTCAGCCTAGTCTCCTATCTGTACAGCACCAAGCTATATTCTCTCCTTTGGCTCTACTAATAAAAGAAAATCTAACTTGGAATGCCTTCAAAATCCGAGCAGAAGCACCTTTACTCACAACCATTACAACAATAAAACTCTCCAACCATTTCAATTATCCTCTGCCCACTAAGCTCATCAAACAGCTTAGCCCTTCCATACTCACTTTTTGGACTAAGATTGTTAATGTATTTCTCTCTCCCAGGGTTTGTTTCCAGACTGCCTAAAGATAGTCAGCCATATTCGGAAAAAAACTAATGCAAAAGTGTCTGACCTCAGCAATTGCCGCCCAGTCACTAACGTCCCAACACCAGTAACGCTATTACAGAAATACGTTCACCTGCAACTCTGCAACCACATTGAGCAATTTCAACTTCTAGATCATCTTCAATCTGGTTTCAGAACTGGTCCCAGCACTGACGATGGCTCTAACACACATTTTCAATGCCGCCCTGAGAATGCTTGATCCGAATGAACCATGCCTGCTTATACTACTTGATCTCCGCTGCTTTCGATACAGTCAAACAGGATAATTTGATTGAGAAGAGGATTGGGCTATGTGATCCCATCTTAAACTGGTTTGCCTCGTTCCTTCATAGTAGAGCACAGAAAATCAGTCGGTCAAACCTGTATCTAACTCTACACCAATCACGATTGGAGTACCTCAATGATCCACACTCTCACCCGCCTTATTCAAATTTGTCATGGAACCTCTTACTGAACTTCTGACGCTCTTAAACATTCAGTATCACATGTACACTGATGATACTCAATTGTATTTGAAAATGTCATCTCCTGAAGACATCAAATTTCGCAACTGTAACACTACTGAAAACCAAACAATGGCTCACCCGCAACCACCTCGTTTGGCACTCTCAAAACCAAATTCCTCCTGACCGCCCCTCACAATCACTCTGTCCCATAGAAGTATACCTCAAACAACTTATGGTTCTCAACTGCACCCCATGATCAATTCCACTAGATCTTTATGTATAACGTTGGTCAAATACCTGAATATGAAAGATCATATCAGTGCCACCACCAGGGGAGCCAACTACCCAAAAAATAAACTGAGGACAATTAGGTCTCTGGCGCGCTTTCAGGTAGCAGTCCAATCCCGGGTCCTCTCCCATTTAGACTATGGGAGTGTTAGTCTTGCAGGCTTACCCAAAGTAAACTTGGTTCCACTACAGGTCACATTGAACCCAGATTCAAGGCTCATCACAAGATTCAACCACATTACTGTGGACCTCAACCATCTAAAATGGCTACCCGTTTGAAGCTAGAATCCAGTTGAAGATAGCTTGGATGACAGACAAGGCCCTTAACTACAGCACACCTGTCAAAAAAGAAAACTTACAACTGCTCCTTCTCTTGTCTAGCCCCAAGAATATGGAATGCTCTGCCACCAGAAACTAGGACAAACCCCTCCTCTACCTTCTTCAAAAAAGAAGTTAAAAAACACTTTTGTTGAATAGATTTCTTCACTAAGCATCTTTAGATACTCAGCTGGATCATTTCCATGTGGACTCCTCTGGATTTTGAAAATACTAAGCTGTTTTGGTATATTGTATCTGTTTTAGTATTTTCACTACTCCTTGTATTTTTCATTTGCATTTTTGCTTGGATGTATGTCCTGACTGCTATATGTACCGCACGCTGATACCCGGAAGAGATATATTCACGCTTTAAAAGACTTTTCAAATAAATAAAAGATACATACCTTTGCCCACATCCAATCAGGTCCCCTGGAAGATCCGTATCCATTAATAAGTTCACAAGTATCCCTGTCATCTGTCAGTAGTTGTCCTCTTCTCCATCAGATCCCTGGTAGCTCCCATCATGAAGCATATTCCCTGGCACTACCGTACACCTGGTCCCTCCCCTTTCCTCTACTTGGGCCAGTCTGCACAGTCCTCTTCACCAGTACAGAGGTTGACTAGACTGTAAGAAAAACGTTGCATGTCCTCACATGTTGGGACGTTTAAAAGTCTAGCAGTGTCAGACTTGACATGCAACATACTCTTACCCAGATTCCCTTAGTTATATAGTAGACTCAGTTCCCCAACAGACAAGTATATATTAACCAGATGCGTGTGTGCTTCCTTTGGCTGCATTTGTAATGCCTTTCCACATCATAGTGGCATACTTTGTATGTTGCTTCATGGCACTGAGGTAGTCGGCCCTAACCCACCCTCACATTGCCTTCTTACCTTATCTTTCTTGCCCATATAACCATTTCACCCTGCCTCAATATCCTAACTTCCCTGCCCATACTATCTGCCATCCTTGCCATTCGGTCTCCATCACACTATCCAATAAACCTGGAATCTTGAGCTGATGCCCTATTTACTTAAAAATACGGCCTGCTTCACAGAGCAAATTAAACGCTCAGACTGATGGTGGCACAATGAAACGCTTCTACAGTACAGCAGTGTTTAAAGAAATTATTACAAAGGATGGCCAAGTACTTTCATTTTCCAAGTAAGTGCTATTAGTGGTAGATAATTTTAAGTTTCCCCCAACACATAGAAAGGTAGTAATTAAGTGTTGTTACTTTTTCAGACAACAACAACCTGCCTCATTTAAAATCCTCTAGCTCTGCCTACAATAACAGGAGCCACAAGTAAGTTCATACCATGTACTCTCATTATATGGCTGTGCTCTTAAAAAATAAATAACTTTATTCCTTATTTTATTATGCCCCGTTCATGTTTCAGGCCCCACGGTCAACAACGTGAATAAATTGGGCACCTTACAATTGTGAAGAAATATTCTTAAGGAATAACAGGTACACAATGCTTGTCTAAACAGAGAAGACAGAAGGGACAATATTAAGTTAAAAAGTCCATTTTTTAAACAAGAATTCTTTTCTTTTTGGTTTGACAGACCCCCGTCAACAGCCCTGAAGAGAAGCCCTAAAATAAAAAGGGTTTTGAAACGCGTTGGCACATTTTCACCAACAGGGAAACCGTTTGTTTTATAAAAAGTGTATAGCAATTGAGGAGAATAATGGTTTCAAAATATATATCCTCTTTAGTATGAAAACTAATTTCCCCTGTTGGACGGTATCCCAAATTTGTTCCATTTAAGTAAGTCTTGATGCTTATATGGGGTACCTTATTGTCTTTTTCCTTGACTAATAATGTTTTCAATTGATATAGGTATGTTGTGTCTCCACTTGATTTTGCACTTTATTTAATCTAATTGTCAAATAGTGTAAATTGTGAGGTGTTGCCCATCTTCGCCAGGAATATTTCTAGAACATGTATAATACATTTCCAAATAAGAAATAATTAAATGATGTAGACCATCTTATTTGTGAGTTTGGTCTTAGTCTGTTCAATAATTGACAGCCAAATTAAATGGTCAGCTAGATATTACATTTTTTTGTAATTTATTGGCCCAATATAGCTGTGTGGTACAGGCCCCCTTTTTGGTATTGTACTTTTAGAAAGTTGGCTTTTTTCTCCATTAGCCATTTAGTGCCTGCAACCTGTCTCCTAGACAGCCACACACAATGAAGAGCTTTGGTGTGACCAGATAGGCCATCACTGGCAGGATGGGAGGGCATAGCTGGGCACAGCCCTACTTATACTTAAAAAGCCTATTCCTGCCTTCACACAAAGAGCTGCAATCCCCCCTGTAGTTAGTCTGGAGCCAGTTCAGGTAAGGCAGGAGGCCTGTGAACTTCAAAAGGAGACCCCTAGAAGCTTCTCCAACTTCAAAGGAAGGTCCAGATATATATATTGTACCTAAGTCACCAACCCTTCAGAACACTTTTGGACCTGTGGTTACTCTGCAAGGAAAAAGGACTGCTATGCTGCTGAAAGGACTACCACACTGCTGGACTGCTGTTCTGAATGACTACTGCCCTGTTGTGCTGACCTGCTGCCCTCTTGCCTGGGTTAGAATAACCGGGCCTGTATCCGTTGAACCCAAAACCCCAGAGTGACTCCTGATTAGAGTCTCAGGGACGGAAGGCTCCAACAACCTTGAACCCAGCACCTGCACTCTGACATCCTACCCTTCTAATTGGTGCCACCCCAGTCCTGGACCCTTGGATATGGGCCTGAAGGTAATCTGCCAGGTCATCTGCGTACCTAGCAGAACCACTATATTCTCCTCTGCTTCGAGGTTTCTCTCTGCGCAAGTACTCTGTATTGACCTTGCAGCCTGCATTGGAACTGCCGGCGTACAAAGCTTCTCTGATGCAGGCCCTTTCCATTGTAAATCTCTTGTCGACAGAAGCCTAAACGATGGCGCCGGTTCATGCAACACAGTCATGCAGCTCCTTGGAAACAATTGCTTTGACTGCACAACGCATTTTGACCCCGGAATTCGAATCACAAGCCTCGTCAACAAAAATCTTGATGACTACGCAGGATCTCACAACATAGCTTTGTAACTCCTTGGACCCAACTCATCACCTTGACACCATGATGCATCACTGATGTGCGACCTAGCAACGCTCTGCAACCAAGATTTAAGGTGCTTTTGTTTAGCGGGCGTAAATGGGATCACACAGCCAGCCTGCGTTTCCTCGTGGTCTGCCTGAACTTGAGACTTTGCACCGATACGGTGCAATCAGATATCCACAGTTGGTGCATTGTGCTTTTTAGCACTAATTTCATTGAAATCTTTAAAAGTGCACATCTTTCTTTCTACTGATTGAACTTTTGTTGTTTTGGCCTTGTTTTATTTTTTAAAGATTTATCCATTTTTCTTCATCTGCTGTGGGATCCTTTTGTTGTGCGTTTTCACTCTGCTACTGTTTGAAGTGTTGCACAAATACTTTACATGTTGCCTCTAAGTTAAACCTGACTGCTCTGTGTCAAGCTACCAGTGGGCTGAGCACAGGTTAATTTTGAGTTTGCTTGTGACTTCACTTTGGCAAGAATTGTGGTTTCTGCTTGAATAGCGTTTTACCACCCTCAACCACAACCCAATTTCTTACATGTGTATAGGGCTATAGCCCTCATGATCAAAAACAAATGTTTTGTGAATCTGGACAATTGCTGTTATTTTTCTTTAGTTGAGTTACTCTCTATCCAGTACATACTAGTGGTCTTGGAGCTAAAAGGAGCCATAGAAAATACATTTGTCTCCAAATTTGTTCAGGAGGATTTACTCTGGTTGGGGAGTCGAAGGGCCTAATTCACAAAAGGCCTCCACACTCTTGGCAGAGGCCCTGCAGTCATGTCAGGGGCCCTTAATTGATGCCGGGACCTCTTTGTCACCCATTCCAGAGGTCCTGCCATGAGCGAGGGCCCCCTGTCATGACTACAGAGGCACTTTGTGAATCGGCTCACAAGTATATATGTGTTTGCAAGCAGTTTAGAGCAGAAGTCTACCTTTACACATATAAGTGCAATATAGGCAAAAGCATGTATATTTTTTAGGGTACTTTTTTTTTTATTTTGTTCAATTTTAGGACAGGGGTTTCAGCCTCTAAATCAAAACCATCTTTTATGTATGGACACAGATCCCATTGCAACAGTGTTCTTTCGACGCATGTAAGTGGGGCTTCCTCCTCACACAAGTCTTGGCTACTTATTTTTAACCGTGCTCAGCTGTGATTTTTAAATGATCATTTAGTTGTATTTTATTTTGGGCGACATAAGAGTAGGAGCTGCTATTTTCTCCTCTTTGCCTAGCAGTCCCCTCACGCCTTCGGCGATCTGTTTCTTACCTGCCTGAAGGTAATTCGCCTTCCTGCCGGTGTTTCTGCTCCCCTTCCCGGTTTTCTCATCCTCACCGCCCCAGTTCGACGCAGGCTCGGCCGATTGAGCGGAGGGCGTATGAGGAGGCCGAGTAACCACCTGATCTTTGGGGGCGGAGTCTCCGGTACCACGTTCTTCTCGCCTGCCTATATAGCCCACATGCCTTACACCGCGCTCAGCGGACGTGCGCAGCAGGCCCACCGCTGGCGCACTGATGGTAAGCCAAAGGTTAGCCCGGCCGCGGCCGGCTGGGACCAGGGACAAGGCACCCTGTCCATCTTCACATGTATTCTTCCCAAGAACTCTTACATCTTCAGGGCAATTGGGCGATTCTGGACCATATCCATTCAAGAATTCAAGAAATAGGTATTTTAAACGCCAATCTTACTGCGTCCTCTCTCCCCATTTTCAGGTCCATCGTCCTGTCCCTCGCCCCCTGTTGGGCACCTCCCTCCTTTACTACTTTTTTCAAAACAGCCTGCCCCAAAGACCCTGTCAGTCTATCTTCTTAATACTAGATCCATGGTCAAGCATCAGCTCGAGCTCTTTTCTTTTTTGGACCTAGTTGGGCCTGACATGTTGTTTTTAACTGAAACATGGCTGTCTCCTGATTCCTCCCCTGATATCCTGGCAGCCGTTCCTGATTCTTATTATGTTTTACGCATTGACCGGCCAGCTGAGAAATCTGAAGGTGGTGTAGCGATTAATATTTATTAGAAACTTCATTTCTTGCCGATTCCTTCCTTAGCCATTCCATCAGTAGATTACCTCATTATTAGATCGACCTCCTCTACTTCTCCTTTAATTTGTGCCCTTTTCTACCATCCCACGCAGAATATGCCCCTCTTCTCTCATGCAATTGGGGAACTGCTGGCCACCCTAGTTGTTAATAACTCTCGCCTCCTAGTGTTAGGTGATTTCAACTTCTGGCCTTCTGATCCCCGAGAGGACTCCCATTCTAAAGATTTCACCGATCTCCTTTGTAATTTGAACTTTGCTCTGCATATACATTTCCCAAGCCATATCCATGGTCATATCTTAGACCAGATTTGGTCGGCCAATTTAGACATTTCTACTCCAACTATTAGCCCTTGACTTTGGTCCGACCACCATTTAATTTCTTTTTATTTTGACCTCAAGGAGATGGGCAAATCCTCGCTCCCTATTAACACCTGGGTTCGCAACTGGGGACGTGTGGATAAGTCCCTCCTTTGTTCTTCTCTTTTATCTTCTTGTCCTGATTTCGCTGGTTCTTCTCTCGATGACCAGGCCACGGCCGTTAACAACTGGCTTTCTTCTGCCTGTGACCAGTTGGTGCCCCGAAAGTTACTGAAGATTTGACGGCTTCACGATTCTAACAGATGGTTTTCATCTGAATTAAAGTTTTTAAAAACTGTCTCTAAGGCGAGCCGAACACCAATGGAGGCTTAGTTACTGCCCCATTTTAAAATCTACATATCGTATTTTACTCAATGACTACAAAAAATCTATTCTTTCTGCCAAATTGGACTATTTCACATCCAAAATTCTCCTTTCTTCTAATAAATCCAAGGATATCTTTTCTATTGTTCATGACCTTGCTACATCTGCAAGGGCTACTCCCAAACCCTCCCTTTCACAAGCTCTTTGTAATTCCCTCAATGAGTATTTCATCAAGAAAATCATTACAATTAAAGCAAATATCCCCCCTCCCTCACTCAATATTTTTTGCCCTGTTCCTCAGCACAACATCCAATTTTTGGATCAGTTTCCTCACATTTCTAGGGATTTATTTATTTATTTTGCTTTCTAAAGTCAAATCGGGTTCCCCTACTGACAGTTGCCCAGTTTATTCACTGAAGGAGGTCTTCTCTGCCTGTCCTGATTGCCCCCTTTCCCTGCCAAACAACTCTCTCACATTGGGGGTAGTCCCTGGCCTTTTCAAATCTGCTAAAGTTATGCCCATTTTGAAGAAGGCAGGGGCCGACCCCTCCCTCCCTACTAGTTTTCGTCCTATTTCTTTACTCCCCTTTTTGGGGAAGCTTTTATAGAGCCACGTTACATCCTGCCTATGCCATTTTATTGAGACCTCGAACTTCTTGGACCCTCATCAAGCGGGTTTCCGTCCTGCGCACTCAACCAAGTCTGTCATTCTCACGGTTCTTGACGAACTTAGAAGTGGCGCCGACGTGAATTATTTTCAGGCCTTAGTCCTCCTGGATCCTTCAGCTGCATTTGACACGGTCGACTACGTTATTTTGGTCGACCGTGTCAAGAGTGCTGGCCTACGGGGTTCTTCTTTAGCTTGGATCTCCTCATTCCTGGAGAACCGTCATCAGGCGGTTCAGTTAGCTGGCTTTTCAGCCACTGCCTGCCCCGTCACCTGTGGAGTCCCTCAGGGTTCTTCTCTTTCTCTCATTCTTTTCAATCTTTATATTCTTCCTCTTATCTTGGCCCTTCACAAACTGGACGTCACAGCATTTAATTACGCTGACGATCTCCAGCTCATCTTTAATATCTCTTCCTCCCCTTCTTCCATCCTTAATTTTCAATCTATTATGACTTTTATCAGCGACTGGATAAGCATGAACCACCTTAAGCTCAATCCAAATAAGACCGAGCTGGTTCTTAGTGGTGTTCTTAGCCCTTGGTCTTCTACCTTTTGGCCCTCTTCCCTTTGTTCTCCCCCTTCCCCTTCTCACACTGTTAAAAGTCTAGGCATTAAGGTCAGCAGTGACCTTTCTATGCATCACCAAGTCAGTGCTGTGGTGTCTTCATGTTTTCTTAATTTGCACATTATACTTAAGATCTCCCGTTTTTTTTTCCATCGAGGCACTCAAATTAATTTTGTTAGCTATGGTTATTTTGTGGCTGGATTACGCGAATGCCCTGTATGTCGGTATACCCGCCTACGAGCTCCGCTGTCTTCAACTTATTCAAAATCAAGCTGCAAGGCTAGTCTATAAACTTCCTATATCCCATCACATCACCCCTTTTTTTAATCCCTTCACTGGTTACCCCTCACTGAACGCTCTTTGTTTAAGCTCGGTTGCTTGATCTTTAAGGCCATAGCTGGATCCGCCCCTGTGTTTGTGTCCACTAAACTTAAGCTTTACCTTCCTACTCGGGATCTTCGTTCCTCTACCAAAAACTTGTTGCATGTCCCCCACTTCAAAAGGAAAAAACATGGTGGCCTATGTTTTTCCTACCTGGCCCCTTCCTTTTGGAACTCCTTACCACTTACTATCAGAACTACGGCACTTTACATCGAGTTCCGCAAACGGCTGAAAACCTGGCTGTTCTCACAAGCCTTCGCTGAGTGAGCAGCTCTCCTCTTACATCTGTCTTCAGCGCCAAGAAATCACTTGGTCAACGTGCGCTTAATAAATTCCTTTCAACTTCAACTTCGAGAAATGTGAAGAAACAAATGACAGCATTAAGCTGCTAAGGCAGGCAGCAATGGCATTCTCATGGATAAAGTGATTTATAGTTTTCAAGACTAGCAAAACTATGCACAGTAATCTAGTAACTTGCTCAGGACTTAAATGTAAAAGTTACCCAGCAAGGGTGCTCAGTGAGTTATTCCTTCTTGTAAACTAGTGATCTGTATGTAAGTCATGAGTTTAACTCCTCACAAGCTCAACTAAGCCTTCTAGGTCTGTATAATAGAATCCTATTAAATACTCTTAACTAATACCTGTTATTTACAGGGGAAAAACTGTGGCATGGCATGCTATATAAAACAAGCTATTATTATTTGTCTTAGTCATAAACTGTCCTTATAATGGATATTCTGGGACGTGATGGCAGTGGGAAAACTTTTATTAGCTTGCCATCTGTATTACAGTAGGCAGATGCTATTGATGAATGTGTTTTGTCTCTTTGATTGATTTTGTTTTCTTGTTGTTTTTATTTTGCTTGAAAAATCACCCTGCTCTAGCATTGAAGCCATAGGCAAACTTCCAAATTAGTGTTTTTGTAGCTTTTCCTCAGCTGTGATCTGCTGTCTACTGCACACTCCTTAGTTTGGCTTTCTGTATTCTGTTTTCGTACCAGGGCAGTTGAAAAACCTTCTGACTCATTCATCTGGTTCCTATGCTGTTTCATTTCCACTGACATGGTGCAGCAATCTCTTAGTGCATTAAAGTTGAAAGCATTTATTCGGATGAGAAATTGTTCAGAAACTGTGCCTGTAGCACTCAAAAATTGTGTTTCTCATCCTCAGTGTTTCTGCTGATAGTGAAAGCAGTGAGCTTTCTAAATCTTCTTTCTTGTTGCTTACTCTCTATGATTGTTAGTAAAAAATAATATGCATTTTGATGATGTTAACTGCCAGGTGGCACTTACAATAATTGGCGATTTAGAGAGCCTACAACTTAACCAGCTAGTATCTTCCCCCTACACGCAAACTCTGTCATATTCTCTGCCTCATGTTCTTTAGCTCACTTTGCCACTCCAGTTAACACCCAGCCATATGCAAATCAGTCTTGACCCTTTGCCTCATGGGAATAGCCCAGACCAAACTGCCAAGCCTGTTCTCCCCTGGACCAGTAACAAGCATCCAGGGGCCAGTTTCGGGGTAACACCCTATATCAGCCAGGCTAGCTTGAATCTAGTGGCAAAGTGAGCAAGGGGCCCATGTCTGGGCATACCCTGCCAACGTAGGGCGAACAAAGCAAACACAAAGAGTTGATGGATGAAGCACTGAAACTTTTCAGACATTCACCCCCAGTCACAGATCTAGATTGAATCCATCATCGTTCTTTAGCTCACTTCGCCACCCCAGTTCAGGCCCAGATCTATGTACTGGGGTGAATGTATGACATTGTTCTACATCCTGTCCATCAATTGTTCTTTTTGCATCCCACTGATTTGGTCAGACCACTCAGCCATTCCTTTTAATTTGATCTGGAATAGGATGACTGCAATCTCCACTCCCCACCAATTTGGGTCCGGAAATGGTCCACAGTGACACCAGTGAGACTCAATCACGCTCTGAGCAATCTTAAAATACACCTCGACTATGATGTAAATAAGGCAAGCACTCAACTGGATAGTTTGGTAAGAGAAGCTCTAGACCAGACTGCTCCTACTGTGGAGACAAAGCCCTCAGCTGGGTGGTTCAATGATTAACTCTTGGCTACAACAAAGAAATGCAAGAGACTGGAACGCCTCTGGCGAAAAAGCTAAACCACTGCTGCAAGTTGAATTACGAGATGACACTTAAAGAGTACCATTGGCTTATCTCTGTCTAAGCATGCATACTTTGCACAGAAGATTTTAGCCGCAATACTCTTCACGTGAAATCTCGCGGGTTTTCCTTCTTCCTTGCACTCTGAAGAGAGCTGTAATAAATCGGTGTCCCTTTTCCATGAAAAAGTAGAGCAAATGTATTATACTTTCTCCTTAGAAGCAAGATGTCACTCATGGTGGCAGCTGTTGTCTGACGCGGCTGCCATCAATGTGAAGCTACAGAAATTTGGTCCATTTACCACTACTGAGTTGACCTCTCTGTGCTCTAGGGTGGAAGCGTACCCGCCAGCAGATTTAATCTCTACCTTAATTTTGGAGCGGGTCTGCGAGATTATCCAACCAGTTGTTGGTAAAGTAATCTGACTCTCCCTGTCCTCCGGTTGTGTTCCTCAACAATGAAAACATGCTGCTGTTCCCTTGCTAAAAAAACGCCACTTGACCCATCAAGGCCCGAAAGCTATTGGCCTGTATCATTGTTTTTTCTTTTTGGCAAGTTAGTGGAAAAGCCCATGAACCAAAAGCGCTCAATTTTTTTCAGAGGAGATCGGGCTCCTACATGGAATGCAATTGGGCTTCCGCCCTTCTCATAGCACAGAGTCCGCCTTGTTGCTCGCCTCTGAATCAGCCAGGAGGATTATGGATCATGGCAGCATTGCGGTCATTCTTATGCTCCATCTTAGTGCTGCATTTGATACTGTATCCCACAATATCTTGGTCAAGTGGCTCCGGGACAGTGGCATCAGTGGTGGTGCTCTGCGGTGATTGCCCTCATTCCTGCAGGGGTGAAATTTCCAGGTATCACAAAAACCATTCCAGTCATCAGTTTCATCCCTGGCAGCAAGGAGCGCCTCAGGCCATGTCCCTGTCCCCAAGTCTTTGCAATGTGTATGTGAGCCCTTTGACTGGAGTCATTGAGCAGTATGGTTTTATTGTGATCTCATACACTGATGACACTCAGCTTTTCTCATAACAGTGAGCAGATGGTACCCTCTTTATGGGCGTGCCTGTCTCATGTCGCTATTTGGATGGACCTCAACTGTCTAAAACTAAATACTGAGAAAACCGAGGTCTTGGTATTTGGCAGACACCTGAACACATGGTCTAATGCATGGTGGTCAGATAGCTTTGGTCCCCTATCATCCCCCAAGGTGAAGAATCTTGGCATCTGCTTTGATGAAAAGGTTTCATTTGATGCCCAGGTCAATGTTCTCTCAGGAAAGTATTTTGGGATTTTCAGATTCACCACCTTCCAGAAGCTACCCAAAAGACTGTAGTCCAGGCAATGGTTACTAGCAGATTGTTGCAGCTTTGGTACTGCTCGGTTTCTCGAGGCATGCCTCTATTAGCACAGCATGGATGAAACGTCACTGGTTGCCAGTTAAACAGCGAATCCCATTGAAGGCTCTCTGCTACTGTCACAAATTGCTGTCTGGCCAAGGCAATACCGATCTATGGGACATGGTCATTCTCCATGTACTAAACAGAACTCTGAGATCTGCTGTGGCAAAACTGGCCTCCTTTCCCAGGGTTAGGAAAGCCCGCCTTGGTGGCTGCGCCTTCAGACACTTGCCTCCTAAATTCTGGAACTCTCTACCTAACTTCAGCTGGCTACCACGAAATTGATTTTTAGAAAAAGAAACTAAAAACTTGGTTGGTGTGCTTCCTCTAGGTTCTTTCAGTGTTTTTAAGTTACAGTACTCTGAAATGAAATGAAATAATGATTTCTAAAGCGCACTACTACCCATGGGTGTCTAGGCCGGACTGCCAAAGAACGGGGTGGGTCAGAGTGAAAAATAACACCAGCTTGCTAGAGGTTTGGGACATTTCGGGTGAAGTACCAAGCACTTTACAAATGACTTTTTTATTATTATTAAAACTGTCTCGTAAGTAGTCTCCAGAGAATATGTAATAGGTTTCTCAATGAGTTCTACTGTGCGCAGGGATGTAGGAAAGATACCTGTATTTAAGATGAGGGAAGTATTTGGCCTTTGGGGATCACAGCAGTGTGTTTCATTCCACAAAACATTCATAAGTACATATTTCATATGACACAAGTACATTTTATAGACTTTTTTAATGCCTTTTGTAGCTATTGCACTTTCATGAAAAATGTTGTGTTGAAGGTCCACAAACGTCCTCTTGTGTTTATAGAGTGAAACTAAGGATGAGACACTCGTCCTTGAGTCATAAATGATCTCCTCCAGATTTAAATGCATAATTTGAAAACTCTTTGCTCTCGAGATTACAATTCTCCTCTTTGGGCAATAAAAGGAAGGCTTCGCCTTTCTCCTGGTAGAAGAAAAGGTATTGAAGAGGCTGCTTACCAGTGGATGGTTTTACTTTTAGACTTGTTATTCTACTGTTATTACAGCATGGAATATTTGTAATCTTTGGATCCATATGTCAATGGAGCATCAATTGACTCCCTGTAAGTAGTCATTGGCAATGTAAGTATTAGTCATGGGTTTTGCATTATGAAGTGTGCTGAACATAACTCTATTCATCATGACTTGCCCATGTCACATTTGAGTCTATTTGTTTCGGGTTTTGAGGTGTGTAACTACAGTGTTTATCTTTGCCCCAGTATTTGATCTGCCTGCAGCTTTGTCTAAAGTATCACCACATGACACTCTTACAACATCACACAACACAGCCTTCAAAAGGGCTCCCTTAGATCCCTGCCGAGCTCTGACTTATTCCAAGGTAGCGGTCAGGTAGCTTCTTTACTTACTAATCTTTGCCGTATATCATTATTCAATGCTAATGCACCATGCCCTTGCCAAAAAAAGCCTTCTTATAAGGTAATTTTCGGTTGATTAAGTAATTCCAGGACTATTTTTCTGCTGCCACTCCCAGTTTTAATACTTGACAAAGAGGTATCTCACCAAAATTCTTAATTCTTAGAATACTACAACTACCTTGATTGAGTGCAGTTAGGTTTTCATCCATGAGACAGACAGAAACCACCCTTTGCCAGATGGTCTGCAGCTCATTTTGATTCAGAATAGGCAGTGTCCACTGATCCTTTATAATCTCTCTCTGGATTTGATGCTGTGTCGGTTGGCATCCTATTCTATGGTCTGGACTTGATGAGAATATGAGGAAATGCTCTCACCCGGATCTCATTTTCTTTGTTTGAGAGGTTTTCTGTCCATTCTACTTCACCCCCTCTCCTCTACGGTTCAGTCTCTCCCCTGCGGAGTTGCACAGGGCTCTTTTTTGAGCCAGCCATACCTAATATTTGTTTCTCCTCTTGATGCAGTCATTCTAAAATGAAGTTATTTTTGATCACCGCTTTTTGTATGTGGATGAAATATATATATATATTACCTAGTGGCGCTCGCCAATGGGTAGTTATATTTTTGATTATGTTTCGAAAGGAAATGCTTTTTTTGTGCTGCTAGTAACTTTGGCACTGTTTGATGAATCTCCACAAAACCTTTTTTTGAAAGTGCTACTTTTTTTTACTAGTTTGCGCATGGAAAGTTTCGGGGTAATCTGTCAAGTGTGGGCCGAAAAAAAAGCGGGTTCCAAAATGCATTTTTCCCAATCCTTTTCCCATTGCAACCAAATTAGGCAGAAAGCTACATCTCTGTCTGCAACGAGTGTTTTTGTGTTTTGGTGTAAATCCATTCAGTAGTTGTTGGAAAATAGCCCTCTCTGCAGGGTCTCCCCAAAACATTTTGCCTTCCACTTCCCATTTTTACTGAATTCAGTTTTATTGGCTTTAGGACTCTGAAAACTTTAAGTGCATGTCCTCTCTCATAAAACATGGTAGCATTGGCTCATATCCAAATGGCCTATTTAATTTACTTAGAACGAAGTCCCTAGTACAGTGCATTACATGTGCCCAGGACCTGTACATGAAATGCTACTAATGGGCCTGCATGCTCTGTTTG
The DNA here is from genome assembly GCF_964263255.1 of Lissotriton vulgaris. Taxonomy (NCBI): domain Eukaryota; kingdom Metazoa; phylum Chordata; class Amphibia; order Caudata; family Salamandridae; genus Lissotriton; species Lissotriton vulgaris. Next base: position 829,080,817 of record NC_141698.1, read on the forward strand.
TGCCACCCACTTAAGTAGCCCTCTAACCATGTCGCAGGATTGCCATTGCAGAGCCTGTGTGTGCAGTTTACACTGCATTTACAACCTGCAAGATAAACCTCTTACCAGGCCCAGTGTTCCCTTTTAATACATGCCACCCCTAAGGTAGGCCCTAGACAACCCAGATGGCAGGGCGCAATGTTTTTAAAAGGCAGGGCATGTACTTTTAAGTTTTACATGTCCTGCTAGTGAAAAACTCTCATATTTTTTTTTTTTTCGCTACTGAAAGGCCTATCTCTCCCATTGGATTATTTTGGGATTTTCATATTCACTTTTATAAGTGTAATTCCCAATTGTGAAGACATAAACTATTCAAGTTTGGTGTCTCTGGAATCACAATATATAATCTAAACTTTTGGAGGTCAAATTTTGAAGTGCGACTGTGAAATAGGCACCTTTAGAAAGTTGGTATTTTTTTACTTTAGCCATTTGATGCCTGCTGCCTGCCTCTGATGCACGTCTGGGGAGAGTGACACCTTGGCTTTGTGAATTCCCCCTAGACAGCCGCACACAATGTGAGCTTAGGTGTGACTAGATGGGCTATTCTGGCAGAATGGGAGGGAGGAATGGGCCCAGCCTCACTTCACAAATAATACTAAAAAAACTATTAAACTCTAATATTAATGAATATACTATTTCCACTATAATATGTTCAACAGTAGGGTGGACACCGGGGCACAGCACGTTACTGACAAAACGTACCGGCTTCTGCAGGAGCAGGGAGGCGACGGGCCATGGGGGCCCTGAGGCTAACCCATGGCCCCTTATTAAAAAAATAGAAAAACAGTGGATGTGCTGAGGGGGACAGGGACACCCACATCAAAATTAAAAAAAAGTGAGTCATAATTGAACAGCCACATCCACTCATTTATTTTTCACTGATTCTTCAAGGAGCATCCCATAAAGCCCTGGGAGAGCAATTTAGATATATTTTGTTTTTGGTGATGTCCCTAGAAGAGGAAGGGACATCAAAATACATTTTTTATGTTGTGTGTGTGTGTGGGGTGGGGGCAGTTGCTGTAGGGAGTTCTGCAGCCCCATAGCAACAGTAGAACAAAAAGGAAGTCTCCTGGCTCCTTGAAACCATGACCCCAGGAGAACGTACCATATTTTTAAAAGCATTTCCCAGGCTGGAGTGTTTTTGTTTACAGCTAGGATTGCAGTGCCACCGTGGGGCTGCTTGAATGGTTACAGTTAATGTCATATAGTGTACCCCATAAACTGCAAGGACTGTATGTGGCTGTTTTTATGACTACATATTTTTGGGTGTAAAATATCAGAAAGTGAAAGAGATATTGTTTTTTTTTCCTTAAGGAAAAATTTATATATTTTTCAATAGTCATTTTCAAATTCCCCCCACAAATGTAATAATATAAACTATATAAAAAGAAAGTGTCACAGACATGTAGTTTAATAAAACTTAATTACAATTTTTAAGTAATAATAACAATAATAAACATTGTATTGTGTCTTTTATTGAAATATACATTTAAATAAAATGATTGCTAATTTTGGGAGAAAGAGGATAGATCTGCTTTAAATGTAGGGTTTTGAGTTGAAAGAAGTGTGGGTGGGTGTTGGTCACAGGTTTTGGCCATAGACCAGGACCTGTGGCCAACCCCTCAGATGTGCATGGTTGTGTCGCGGAGGGATGGCTGTACATATGGGTTGGCTTTAAGTATAGTAATAAAATATTACTTCATGTTACAAAAAAACCTGGAAATTCATTGGAAAAAACAACAGATCAAGTAACATTATAGGTCAGTGAATACATAACGTTTTACACTCTAAAAACCACAGAAATTCACCAGTTATAGTTATCTTATGTAAATATCATTTGTGCCCTCGCCATGCACTGGTAATTACTCGACATGTTACGTCACTCATGACATCTTCTATGGCATCATAGATAATATCATTGCAACATTTCCAGTGAAATTATTGAGAAAAGAGTGCACGGCGAGGATGCAAGTTATACATAGCGTACGAGTTATAGTTACTTGAGATAACTATAACTGGTGAATTTCTGTGGTTGTTAGATATAAAATGTTAAGTTTTCACCTAACTATAAGGTTACTGTAACCTTTAGTTTTTTCAGTGAATATAAACATATGTATGTGTGTGTTTGTGTGTGTGTGTGTATATATATGTAGGTTACAGGGACATTATAGTTAGGAATTAGCATTTAAAAAACCTTACCAATTGACTAAAAACACCTAAGGTTACAGGGACGTTATAGTTAGGCTCAATTTCTCTTGCACAAAACTAGTGAAATTGAGCAGTTCTAGTTAGCTGAGCTAACTAGAACTCAGGACCTCACAATGTACTGTAGATATCTAAAAATATGTTTTCTTTAATAACTCCAAAACTACTGAATGCATTTATACCAGATTACAAACAGGGCTCTTACTGGACCAAAGAGCTAGCTTTCTGCCAAATTGGGTGTAATTCCCTTCTGAGGTTCGGGCTATAGTCGTGTTCAAAACCCCTATTGGCAATTGCATGGGGAAGACATATTTTCACACCCTCCCTTTTTCTCTGCTCCTGCTTGAAGAATCACCCCAAAGCTTTCCAGACAGCAGCTGAAGTGATTGTTATACTAGATTTTAAAACGTTTGTGAAGATTCATTAAATGGCACCAAAGTCATTAGCAAAAAGAAAATGCTTCATATACAGAACTATGTGCTTCTATAACTATATACTGGGACCACCAGTAGGTAGTATATAAATATATATATCCTTTTGGACTCACACTCAAGCCTTTGTTGGGAAAATATAGCAAACAGGTTATGTTTGAGTTGCTTTTTTGGGATGGACGCTGTTAAAGATGGATTAAGGTAACAATTGTCTCTCTCTAAAAGGGCGAAAATTTTATAGGATAACAACGGGAGGTTCTGTACCCTGTCTAAGGTATTACAGTCATTAATTATGGCCTGGTTATTAAACAGGCTTTCTTGCTTAGACCATAACGATCTCCATAATAATAAGGGTGCTGCTTTAACATATTCTACTAACAGAACAAGCCCCAGTTTTGCATGGCAGATATATGGGAAGACTATTGGGGACAGACAACAATCTTCTTAAAAAAATAACTTTCTGACACCTGGAGGGAGTCCACATTGCGGACCACTGCTCCAAATGTTGCCCAGGAATGACATTGTAAGTTATATATGTTTATCATAGGAGTCAGGTGTTTTATGCCTAACTTCCTTACAAATCTAAAAACTTCAGTAGATTGTTTCCTTTGTTTCCTGTCATTAATCAGGTGAGACCACGTGAATTTACTATCAAAGGGAACACCCAAATATGAAAAAGAAGAAACATAGGAAAGTTCCTTTCTCTCCCCTGCCATTCTCTCTGCAGCTTCTTCTCCAAGCGTTCTCTATTTACTGTCCTCTTTAATGCTTCCTGCCTTGATACCTCTTGTACTTCCTTTAGTAAGCATATTATGTGAAAAAAACAACTATTACAGGGATGTTATAGTTAGGCTGATTTTTCACTTGTACAAAACTAGAGAAATTCAGCAGTTATGGTTAGCCGAACTAACTATAACTCATGCCCCCGCAATGCACTGCTTATGACCTCACATATTACATCACTCATGACATGGTCAGTGACATCACTCATGACATCATCCAGTGACTGTTTAAAACATGTTTATGAGTGTTAAATATATACACACCATGGTGTATTGGTGCATCAGTGGGTGCATGAATGCCTGTATGGATGATTCAGTGTATGCGTATAAGTGAGTGATTAGGTGTCTCAGTGAATGTATGGGATAGTGACTGGTTGTGTGACTGTTTGTATCCGTCTGTCAGGTGGTGTCTAAGTGGCTGTATGGGTGTGTGAGTGGGTACGTCAGAGACTATATGGGTGATTGATTGGTTGTCTGAGTACCTGTATGGGTGTCTGTGTGTCTGTGTGGGTGGGTGAGGGTGTGTGTGACTGCCTGTATGGATGAGTGAGTGGGTGGGTGAGTCAGTTCTGTATGGGCTAGTGAGTGTGTGTGTGAGGCTGTATGGGTGAGTGAGTGGATGTGTCAGTGGTATATGGGTGAGTAACTGGAGCCATGAAAGTCAGTAGAGGCGAGTGATGGGTATATGAGTGACTGTATGAGTGAGTGAGTGAATGTGAGAGTGGCTGTATGGGTGAGTGTATGCTTGTGCCAGTGACTGTAAAGGTGAGTGAGTATGTGTTAGTATATGTATGAGTAAGTAAGTGTGTGTGTGTGTAACTGTATGGGTGAGTAAGTGCCTGTGTGATTGACAGTGTGGGTGAGTGAGTAGGTGTGTGAGTAGCTCTTTGGATGACTAACTCAATGTGTGAGTAGCTGTATGGGTGTATGAGTGGTTATGTCAGTGGCTGTATTAGTGAGTGAGTGGGTGTATGAGGTGATGTATGGGTGAGTGAGTAGATATGTGTGTAGATCTATGAATCTATGAGTTGGTGTCTAAGTACTGGCATAGGTCTGAATGGGTATGGGAATGGTAGTGTGAGAGTGGGTGTATAAAAGGTTCTATGGGGTGTAAGTGGGTGAGTTATTCTGTGGATGATCTGATCAGTGATATAATTTGAGATGTCATTAGTGATGTCACTGACCATGTCAGGAGTGAATTTAATATGTGAGGTCCTAAGCAGTGCATTGCGGGGTCCCGAGTTATAGTTAGCTCAGCTATTATTGTTTTGCAGCTACGTGGTCCTGAAGTGAACTCCCCAAAGTCTAGGGAGTTCTAAACGCGTAGACCAGTTCTTCATTTAAGCAAAATGATATTTTTAAAATGTATTTTTTATTTTGAAAGTGAGTGTGTAGATAGGTTGCATGTTTGATGTATGAATGTGTGAAGAGAGCATGACAAGTTGGAATAGATAAAATACAGAATGTGTTAGGATGTTATAAGGTGCAATTGTCAATCAAATGTATATAAATGTATAAAAAAAAACTGTTTTTGATATGTAAAAATAAAATATAAGAATTTGATTTGTTTCAGACAGAAAGAGTAGTCTATATGACATATTGTTTCAGGCCAATGTGTCCTCTCAAAAACTAGATTCCAAATCTAGTAGCAGTACTGGCAGTAATGTTGTTGTATAGAAATTTGAGGCTTGGCCTTACTGCTCTGAGCCCCAGCCCAGTGTTGGTTTCAGTGTATTAGCAGAAATATTTCTGCAAGGTTGTAGTGCCCGATTGGAGGAGCTAAAAGGTTTGGTGTACTGAACCTGTTTTGTTGCGGACAGTGGTTCGCGATTTAATGCTTGTGGTGAATAGCGAATATAGAAAGGAATTGTGTGAAAGGCAGAATATAATGTGCGACTGTAGAATGTCAGAAAATCAAACATTTGCCTATAGCGAAGATCATATTAAAAAAACTGTTGGATGCCCCCCCTCTTTTCGCTTCGGCCTCTTTGAGTGCCTCGGCGAAGAACCAAAATGAAACGGATAAACTGTTAAGATTAAAGAAAAAACAAGTAAGAACGGATTTACATGGACATTTCTTGCTTCAACATCTAAGAGCAGGAACAATACCAGGAGGACTTCAAATTAAAAAGTCCCAGTGATTTTTACAGAGGATCCAATCTACAAAAAGGGATATAGTTTTATCGAGACCAAGTGCAGTAGGGACCTGATGGTCCTAACAGTTGAGACCGCCCAGAGGATTTCGAAACAACAATTAGAAGAAATAGAGATGCTCGAATCAGAGATAAAATCAAACCAACTGATCACCGACTCAAAAGCTGTTTTGGACAAAGTGGATAAAGAAATATCGGAGTTCAAAGACTACACGATTAACAAAAAAGGGAACCAATTTGGAAAGGACAAAGAGAATTTCACCTTCGAAAAAGTCTTTCCTTATTTACAACCAGACTTTTATTCAAGACCTGATTCCAGGCGACACTTACAAGACTACCAAGGAAGGTCTTCAAATAATTTTATAACATTCTCAGACACTTCTTCCACTTCAAGTGGCCGTGAAGGAGGGACCAGTGATAAACGAAGGAACGTGAACAAAAGAGGTTCTTTCCAGCAACAGCAAGTTTAGTTTTTTAGGGAGAGGCCAGCCACAAACAAGAGGACGTCCAAGATACAATCAATAACTATGGGAAATGTCAACTCGCCGCCAGAATTATAAAAACTAGTAATATCACCAATATACAACCTATTAAATCTTCTATCTTAACGATAGAAGAGAAAAGTATACTGGAAAAAGGATTATCATTCGTCCCCTCTAAACATACAGACTTTGTAGCACTGAAGATCGAGGCGATTGAATTCTGTCGCAAAATAAGACTGAAAACATTCTTTGCCAATACTCCTTATGATCAGTCCTTGGAGATCACAGGCTTAAAGAAAAAATCGATCTTTTGTCCACCTACAAACAAAGTTCCAAAGGAGATACTCACATTTGAAAAAACGGTACTATCTGCAATAACAGATATGGAAAAGAAAAAAAGATGGGTAAAATACAACATTTCAAAATCAGAAAGAGAAGCTTTGGAAAAATTAAAAAATGACACCTCTGTTATAATTAAACAGGCGGACAAAGGCGGCTCGATAGTAATCTGGGACACTATGAAATATACCAAAGAAGTGATGAGGCAATTAAATGAATAGACATGCTACAGAAAAATCCCCAAAGATCCAACATTGGAACTAAAAAATCAACTAAACTCTATCTTAGAAAAGGGTCACACTCGTGGCTTTATGGGAAAAAAAGAATATCAATCAATCAATCAATCAAATAAGCTTTATTCAATAGCAAGTATCATAAAATCATTACAGAATCATAAAAGGAGTATAAAATTTGACAATACATAAAAATATTAAAAGATTAAAAACAGAAGTTTAAAACATTACACTTCTTAGCCATGCTAGGGGTAAACATACATTTCCAGAATAGTATATTGCCATTACAAGATAGAATACACATTTTCTATTTCTAATATCTCAGGCATGTCGCTAAGCATCAATGGTTAACAAGAGAAAGAGTCATGTAACTGGGTCCGCTCAAACAGTCGTTGTTTGGCTACATCTTTGGACCTACTACCTTGTTATTAACTTTTGAGCGGATAATCCATGCACAGCCTAAATACTTGGCAACTCCACAAACAAACAGAGACCTTGAGGCATCAGTTCGCAAAATGCGAAGTGCCACTAGATGATTTTTTGCTCCCAGTTGGGCACAAATTGGCTTAAGCCATTTTGTCCTAGCTTGTGTATAGTCAGGGCATGCGAATAATAGATGGGCTACCGATTCTTGCTGGGCTTCACAGCACGGACAATGGTTTGAGGTATATTTTGTTGGCTCCTGTTGAGCAAGCGTGGAGTTTAGATTTAAGGACCCAAATCGGAACTGCATGTAAAGTGTCCTATCTCTAGGGATTCTAATAAAATCTAGGTATGGTTCCTGGTAACCAACTTGTTTGTGATGGAGAAATTCGTCAGTTAATCTCCCAAGCCTGGAGTGGTGTAAAAACTGGTGATTAGCCCAGTTCCAGTAGATCTTTTTTAGCTCCACCTTAGTCAAAGGGGCCTGATTCTCCCAGGATTTGGCTAGACCCAATTTAATCATAAGATCCTCCAGATCCCTTAGCCATTTGACCCTTTTGGTAGAGTCCAGGGTGATCAGCTCGGAAAGGCCAGCCGCATAATGTGACAATTCAGGGGTGCGTCTTAATCTTGCCCAATACAAGAGAGGGCGAAGTCTGGCCACCTCACTAATCGGGCGTCTACCCATGTCAAGGAATAAAGGTTTTAGTGATGTGTATATATAGGGGTGGAGACCAAGTCTCTGATGAATTTATTCTTAGATCTTTAGATCTCTTCTATTTTTCCAAAGCCCCAGAGTTCGGCACCATAGATTGCCGAACTCACCGCTTTGCCTTCATATACAACTAAAGCTGGGGCAACCAATCTAGATGGGGAAAAACGTTGCTCTCTTGAGTTGGCACCCGCAGCCCGCTTGTGATTCAATTGCATCTTACTCAAATGCGACCCCCATAGCATTTTGTCTGAAAGCCCGATCCCCAGGTAGTCAAAGGAGTGAACTCGCTCGAGAACAGAGCCATTAAGAGTGAGTTTAGGTCTAAAATGGTTCCCAGGGTTAAAAGCCATGAACTTAGTCTTTGAAATGTTTATGGAAAGACCCCTTGATGTACAAAATAATTGAAAACGGGTAAGGAGTTTTTGGAGACCCATCGGAGGTTTTGAAATTAGAAGGGTATCGTCCGCAAAAACGAGGGTAGCAATTTTTTCCCCTGCCAGGGTTGGAGCGTCAGCTGGAATTTGGCTCAGAAAATCGACCACACCATTCACATAAAGTGAAAAAAGTGTGGGAGCCAACACAAAACCCTGGCTGACACCCTGAAGGACTGGGCTTTTCTAAGGTCCAGCGGTGCCAGGGGACAACACCTGAAACCTTCGTGGGTTACCTGTTCCGGCGTGCAAAACACAGAGACACGGGACACTTCCTTCGGCGTCAAAGATCGAGGTTTATTTACTGCAGGGAATACAGAAGTCGCAAGAAGTACAGCATGTGTAGGTTCTAGGAGACTGCTTCAAATTGCAACAGTGGGTTGCTCCTTTTATACATATTTTAGTCATAGCACAACATGACGAACAAAAGGTTACAACTCAGTTCCCACAGTAAACTTCAAAGAGGTCGCTTTCATGTATTCAGAAACCCGGAACATAATTACAGTAACATCGCCGGTTCCCAACTGTAAAAGTACGTTATCCCACCATTAGGTACATTCCATTCTGGCTGTAAACGAGTTAAGAAAAGAGGCAGAAACAGGTGCAAGGAAGACAGACGACAGACAACAGATTGCAAAAGAGTGTAGAGGCAATATCGGAAGCGTGATTGCAGGATCAAAGGACTCGTGCTTAATGCATGCACGGCTGAAACAATAGACCGACACGGCAAGATGAGCCTCGAGCGGAGCCATCTGCCTTTGCTGTGTCATCCCCCTCGTCATAAAGACACCCTCAAAGGAACATGTGTCTTCCGCAAGAGCTTGGGAATCCCAGGGTCACGAAGCGGACAGTGTCCGTTCGCTGGCAACTTGAGGGCAAGAAACAAAATGGATGCCGTATCTAAAATGGAACCCGTGGGTTCAGATGGAGAAACCCACGAATAAGACGAACGGTGCAAAGTAGTGTAGCGAAAACGCGTACACCCACTAAACTCGTCATTTGCGGTTCATAGATACCAAACTCGTCCATATTCGAACGAGTCGAAAACGTCGTCACAATTCTCAAGGAACCTCAACCCCTATTTACTGGTATCCTCTTTGTGGTTTGCCCTTGTTCTCCCCATCTAACTCGCATATGTATCCTCATGAAGGTGTATTAGAAGAGATATAATGTGGGGGGGGAATACACATATCCTGTAGCACTGTCCATAACTTTGAGCGTGGGACCAAGTCGAAAGCCGTCTTGAGATCAATAAACACGAGATACAGGCTTCCCTTACCAATGACTACTACTTTTCAATAAAGGAGAAGTAGTCTAAAGACTTGATCAACTGTGCTGGTGGCTTTCCTAAAGCCTGCTTGGCAATTGGAAAGGATTCCCTCCTCCTCCAAAGAATATGAATATTTACAATGTAAGAATCCGAGGATTCCTTTATTTTATGTTCTCCCGAAAGTCCACAAGGAGGAAACTGCACCACCTGGAAGACCTATAGTCTCCGGATGCGAATCACTCTTGGAACCGGTTTAAAAATTTGTGGATCTCTTTTTTAAACCTGTCTTGCCCGAAGTAAAATCATTTCTAAGAGACACCACTGACTTCATTAATAAGCTAACAACTATTGATTTTGAAGAAAATAGACACTATCTTGTGACACTGGATGTGGTATAATTATATACCCAAATCCCACAAACAGAAGACCTAGAAGTAATTGCAACTTACCTTGAAAGCAGAGAAAGACTGGTCCAGGTTCCAACAGATTTCATCATGGAACTAGCTACCTTCGCCTTGAGAAAAAAATATTTTAACTTTAATGGCCAATTCTTTTTCCAAGTTCGTGGTGGAGCTATGGGCTGTCCATTCGCCCCAGAATTGGCGGTGTTATTCATGGCAAAATATGAATAAAAATTCATATACCAGAATAACCCGTTTTTAGAATATATTGCCAATTGTGTTGTTATATTGACGGCGTGTTCATGGTCTGGACTGGCAATGAAGAAGAACTAATAAAACTCCATGAATGGCTGAACAATCAGACACAGGAAATCAAGTTCAGCATCAACTACTCAATGAAAAAAATGGCTTTCTTAGATGTAGAAATCTATCCAGTAGAAGGAGGATTGGTAACCACGTTATTTAAAAAACAAACTGACCGCAACAAGGCACTTCACTTTAAGAGCAGTCATCCTAGGAATCTAAGAGAAAACTTGCCGCTCAGCCATTATCTTAGAATCAAAACGAATTGTCTTTTTAAAGATGAATATATATTACATGCGATGAAATTGACAGAAAATCTACAAGAACGTGGATACCCAAAAAAACTCCTGAAAAGATCAATGAAATGGGGGTGGTGGACGCCAAGAGAAGCACTCTTGGAAAAGAAAGAAAAGCCCCCGCTCAAGAGAATTGTGTGTGTCTACATTCTGTCCAAACTCAAACCTTTTGAAAAAAAGTAATCAACCAAAATTGGCACCTGGTACAGAACCCAGATGAAACATTGTTTAGACAGGCTTTTTGGCCCTAATTAGCAGTGATATAGACTTTAATCTTGCTCACATCTAGGATATGTATTCCTAGCTTGTGTTAGCCCTTTTAAGCCCTTTCTTCCAGACCTAGAAGAAGCCATCTATTGCCTATTGGCTTTGGCCTGTCATTTTTGCTTATAGTAGAGGTTGGATCCTGTGGTCCTGACTTTATATTACACATTGGTATGGTTTATGTAGGTACTCTGACAGAGCTAAGGGTTATTTCATCCTTCTCAGGCGTATAGGCCCAGAACTAGAGGGACTCCATTTTGATGGAGCTGAGAGGCTTCAGGGGTAAAGGTAAAGTTTATAGTTAAGGCTGTTGTCTGCTAGAGGAAAACCAGTCAGGACTGCTTCTTATCCGAGAAATGTGTTTGTCTCTTGGGCCCAGACGTAACAAGCAGCTGGCCACTGCGGTTGCGCAAAGAGCTCTGGAGCTGGCACAGGAATTCGGTGGGAGGCAGCCCTCTGTTGGAAATTTCCATGAGGGGAGAGGAATCCATAATAGCGAGCTGCAGGAGAGGAGGAGGGTTCAGTCCAGCTTGTGTGCAGTTCAGCTTGGAGGTCAGTTCAGCTTGGAGTCAGAGCAGTCTGGTTCTTGCAGAGGAGAGAACAGGATGTCTGCTGGAGCTGCAGAATAGAGTGCAGTTCTGGAATGGAGAAAGAAGGCAGATGATTGCTGGAGCTGAAGAGAGAGCAGTGCAGAGAGCATCAAAGCAGATGGAGGAGCTAAGGCTGTCAGCTGGAGTAATTGAACCAGAGGCGTGGTGTTGTGGTGACGGAGGGAGAGACAGAGAGAGCCCTGATCCCACCAGAGTCAGAGAGAAATCTTCCTTATAATAGGTGAGGTAGTCTGAACTAGTCCCCTTTACAATTACACCTTAATCCTGTCCTTATTCCCTAGGCTATTGTATGTCTAATCCTTTTCTTTCAGCGGTGTGTTAAAAGTCTGTTACCCGCAGATAACCTTATATTGTATGTCTAATCCTTTTCTTTCAGCGGTGTGTTAAAGTTACTGCTAGTCATAGAGACCCCATAGATTTATGTATGTGTACATCATCATTGTTATAATAAAGAAACCCCATTTCTTAGTGAACTAGTGGGGTGTATATCTTTTGTCCCCATACAGTGGAGGTAACCTTGTCTCCTAGTCAGGTATTACTGTTTGAACAGATGTTACCCCTGATCAGGTAAGTGATAGTGAATAATTAGGGAGATAGGAGACCTGCAACTAAGGGATAAAGTTTATACTCCATCCCATAATATTATTGTAGTAGCGAGCCCTTAGTGAAGAGAGAGAGAGACTTCCCAACATAGAGAGACAGAGAGCTGAAGGTATTCATAGGAAAGTGGTCGTCATTGGTAAGTGGCGTTAGCGAGAGCACTGATTGTGGTCAGTGTTTAGGTCTGCCGGATTGCGGACCGTGTGTGAGTGAGAGCACCGGAAGGAGACGGTGTGGAGGCCTGCCGGATTGCGGGCCGTGTGTAAGTGAGAGCACCTAAGGTAGAGAGGTGTGTTGGTCTGCCGGATTGCAGACCAGGTATAAATGAGAGCACTGGGACTGCAGGCCCATGTGTGTAGGCGCGCCAGATTGCGTGTCGAGTGAGCACTGATGGTGAGCAGTGTGTAATGGTAGATAATCAGAACTGCCCCACGGTAGATTAGTCTGGACCCATGAGGTCGCGAGACTATGAGGTATGAGTGTGGTGTAGGGCATGGATGTCCTTAGTAATCAGTGAGTATTCTTAGTATCCCTATAGATTTAGTGGTGTTTCTGATAATATGAGCTTGTATATTGCGAGTTCCCCATCCTCAGGTAGGTACCCAGGTGCCTGGATAGATGGTCCTGAGGAGGGAGGTGGTTACGTTCCGACTGGGTTAGAGGGGCTCTCAGGAGCTGATCCCATCTGGGCCGAAAATCCTGTCGGTACAGACATTGAAGAACAAACTGCTGTTTGCGTTTAAAAAAGATCAAGATTTGACTGGAAATACAAGTTTCAAGTTTATTTTATTTGATTTGGAACTCCGAAAAGATCCACAAAATGAAAATACATAGTCACAAAATTTCAGGTTGTATAATAGAAAGACACAATTACAAAGTACCATTATCTGTGCAGAAAGACCAATACAGATTTCATAATCATAATACCTTAGTTCATACATTGCAGAGAAAGGCCCCTCAATAAATATCTAAAAAACATTAAAAAAAGTTAAAAACATTAAAACAGAACATCTCGTTGGGAGGGTTATTAAGGGCAAGTACAAAAGCATTGACGGTTAGAATACTCAATTTCAAACAGATGTGGCGCAACCATTTGCGTCGGGAAGGAAGCAGAGAGGGACATACAAATAGTACATGTGTCAAATCTTGCGTAGGGAAGTTGCAAAAATTACAGGCTGCAGAAGTACCATACCATTTGGCCAAAAGTCTGTTTAAAGGTAGAAGATCCTGTTTTAGCAGGAAATACACAATAATAATAATATTGTGTCAACTGGGGGATGCCCTCGACCTCTTAACTCTAGTTATCGGCAGACTGTACGTGACTCTTACCTTATCTCTGTTCTATTCAATGGTTTCCACTTGAAGACTATAATAAAAACACAAACAAAACATGCAAACTTAAGGAGTAAAGTGGAATTAATTCCCCAACCAGCAGCGTGCCAGGAGTGGTGAAGAAAGGGGGCATGGCCTCCAAAGATCTCTTAGCAATCCAGCTGTCTGTGACTTACTGGAGGTAACAGGAGGGGTTCTTGGACTCAAGGACCATCAGCCTGCAAAGGCACTTCGTCCCCCAATCACCACCGCGTTTGCAGAATGGTGGTGAAGGGGGCATGGCCTACGGTGACTTGGCGAAGGTTTTTTCTTAAAAGTTTTTAACAAACATTAAGGGAGGGGGCTGCAGGGGCTCCATTTCCTGGGCCATCTTAGGCCCCGGGGACCCCACCCTCCAGGGCCAGGCCTTTTTTTAATGGGTGAGGGGTGCTGCATGTCTCCCTCCCTGGGCTACTTTCGGCCCCAGGGACCCAGCCTTTTGTTTTTTTGTATATCATTTATAAAGCCTGGGCACTCCTTCCTCTGAATTCTTTTTTAGAAATCTTTCAAAATTAAAACCCCAGTGGGCCTGGAAAGCATCATTTGCTCAAGGACAGACAGAAGTTGCACAACTTTATTAGCAGCCCAGGGGCAAAGGACGCTTTCCAGACCCACTGAGGTTTTAATTTTGAAAGATTGTACACTGTAATTGAGCAGCTCACTGGAGTGTTTAAAGCGCTACTACGAATACCAGCAGGCTCTTTTCTTTCATGAAGTGTCTGGGAGGTGGTGGTCCCCGGGGCTGGAGGTATTCCATGGAGCAGCAGGGGTGGCCGAGCTGGCCCTGAATCTAGTATTTACTAACCTGGGGAAGTGGCGGTCCCAGGGGCTTTGCATAAGCCTAGGAGGGGGGCCCATGAGCCCCCTCTTTAATTGCCTTCATGCCCCTGGGATAAGGCCCATCTGGTGGCTTTAAGAAACAGACGTGCAGGAGTCTGCGTGTCTTTTAAAAAAAATGTTGCAGGGGATCTCACAGGTCCACCTGCGAACTCATGGCAAACTTAAATTAAAAAAATTACTTTTTCCCCTGCGCTGGCCCTGTTGGATCCTCTCACCATATCTGGGGGATCATGGTATTCCTACTCTGCCCCCTTTTCATATTTTTTTACTTTATTTGTGAGACTTCGCTTCAAGCCAAGTCTCAGGATGGCTGCTAACATTTCCTGGTTGAAGTTTTAGCAGCCAATCAAATTTCATTAGTATCGAGAGTCAACTGCAAGGACACACATCCCCAGATATCTTTTCTAAAAAAAAAAAAATTGGGGATTTACACCAGATCACAAAGAGCATACTTGCTGGACCAGCATCTAGCTTTCTGTCAAATTTGGTGTAATTCCGTTCAGCAGTTTGGGCTGTAGTCGTGTTAAAAAAAATAGAAAAATCCCCATAAACATCACAGGGGGATAACATGTTTTGGGCCTCTCCTTTTTTTGGGCCCCCGCTTGACGGATCTCCCTATATATATATATGTTATAGTCCCGCTCTAGCTGCAGCACTTTGGGCTGGTTAGAGCATTCTTGCTAGGGCTGATTTTAATTTCCAGCCCTAGAGATTTCCAGTAATGAAACTCATCTGTGACTTTTGTATTGTCTTTTTTTTCAAGATGCTGTTAAAAAAGGAGAGTATATATTTCGAAATGAGCTGACATAAAAGTCACTGTTGTATCAATTTACAATTATCAATCGAATATATTACTAGAATATAAAATGACATCGTCTTTCAAACTTTTACATTTGTCATTCTGTCTATATAGATATTTATTTGTTGGCTACTGCCCGTTAAAGGTAATCATTTGCTTTACTTCCAACACACTGTCTATTGATATTAAATCAGTGCTTAATTTGTGCCGGTGCTTTCCGGTGCTCAGCACCGAAACTTAATTGGTTTCTGGTTTCTGGTGCTCGGCACCGGCACCTTATTGTCAACACCATACTTCGAACAGTCCACCACATGGTGGCGCTGCTCATCAAATTTAGAGATGAGCAGAACAACGGTAGTTTAGGACTACAATATACCTTAAAATTGCTAATCCTTGCCTCCACAGTCATTCCTTTAGCTTTGGGGACCTGGAATCATCGGAACTGTTGCATATACATGCAAGAGAGATGGTTAGTAATTGTTTTGGCAGCGATGACAAGGAGGATGGGTGGTGCAAGCTGCAGTGGCATCCTGATCAGAGCCCTGGCTCTTAATATTTTACAAATTAAGCACTGTGTTAAATTATATAGATATGACCCAAGCAAACATATATTGTCAGCCCAGGTCCGGCGATCAAAATGGCTTAGTTCATAAATATGTCTGACCCAGAGAATGCGAGTCCGTCACCATCTGAAAAGCAGGCGGTTACAACATTGATCCCAATCAAGGAAATGAATTCCCTGCGACAACCCTGTCACACACAACAGAGGATTAAAATACTAACCATTACCTCATGCTATTGTCTATATGCTGTACCCCCCCCCCTTCAAGAAGTGCTTGTGCTGCCATACATGAAGGACTATTGTCCATCTCAAGCGCACACCTAATCATCACGCTGAAGGTATTTATCTCCTATATGCGTTCTATCAAGGAAGCTATTTTTTTGCTACTTGTCACCACCACTAGTAATATCAATAGGACAGGGTTTAATGTCATAAAGAGAATTTGTGCATGCAGCCAATGATTAACACTTGCATGCACGAATGTATTAGTAGGCACATTAAAGCCAGACCTATTGGGTTTGCCAATGCTTGTTTATTCGTCAGTACAGCTGGTCGGCTACGTGTGATGCCTGCTTTACTGCCACATTGAAAGCTTTCTTAAAGCCTGGCTGTGAGAGGCTTGAATCATTGTAAGCAGACTCTAACTGTAGCAGCACACAGGGATCTCCTCTGCAGTGCCTACCTTCCCTGCTGATCCACTGTATACTTAGCCACCGATGATTCTTTGAAATAAAGTCCCACAGCGTGGCAATGTTCACTTCAAGTAGAATTATACCCACTCGAACTGGCTCCACAATGTTGCATTAAGGGAGAAACCGTTGTTATTTACATTTTAAGACTAAACGGGAGCACCATGTAACGCCACAGGATGTAATTTAGAAAGACTGGGCCTTGAAGAAATGTTAAGACATGCTAGTAAACACGAGGGGAGATTGTTGTTGCCAAATCCATGACTGTGGGGATTCCATCTGGAGCCAAGGTGGCCTTTAAAACTGAAACGAATTGCTTTTAGATACTGCTTGAATTACAATCGTCTTCGTTTTATTTCAGCGAATTAACTCCTTTGACAAACATGCCCATGGTCTCCCTAAACATTGTATAGAAACTACAAAAGTCAACTAGATAATTTTTTAAGATATATAAACAGCGGAAAGCGTCAGAGCATACAATCCAGCACCAGACATTTATTAAGTGCGACAGCCTCTAATATCTTTCCAACACCTCGGTGCAATTAGGTCTGGGGTGTGACCCACATACACCCCAATTTAGGAGGTAAAAATACCCCCACTAACACAAGCACAAAATTGCGATTGGCGCTGCTGACAGCAGCACCTCCCACAATGTAAAAACTTCACATTTTCCATTTCCCTGCACTACAGCGGTGCCTGCCACATGGTGCATGGAGACGTTGGGTGGCACTATAGGTGCTCCCCACCCCAAAAGAAAGGTCCGGGGTTAAGGGGGGCCCTTCGGGCTCCCGATGTCCATCCCCACCAGCCTTTCCATGGTGAGTAAAGCGCAATGGAAAGGCTGGCTTGGATGGACCATCATAAGCCCTACGGTGGTGCCTGATAGGCACTACCACCATTCCAGGGTTTGGGAGGCCTCCGCAGCACGGGCGAGTTCAAGGAGCCGGTCAGATGCGTGGGGGTCAGAGTTTCCGACCGCCATGGTACTGCCTGCCATTATGATATGGCGGGTGGGGAAGGACCTCACGATGGCGGCAAACCCACCACCGATAGTCTGTCGGTGACGGGTTCACCGTCATCGTAATCAAGCCCTTAGTTTTTTCCTCTCCCAGAAGGAACATTTGAAATAGTAATGACAAAGAGGCTTAAACATTTTCGGCTCTCGCCACATCACTTTCTGCCGGACTGGAACTCTTTAAAGAGAGTAAGCATAACATCAGCATACACAATGGCAAAATACCACCCGCTACTAAGAGGTACATGCAGTGCCACATTTGGGAATCTATTTGTACGTGATCAGCTGCTGTCATTTTTCAGAGTTTGTGATAAATGTAGGTTTACTCTCTATAGTTATTTCATATAGGGATGTAACTCACTGCTGCCCCAAATTGACGCAGTCTCATACTTCTTGGTCTGGAGAGCCAGAGGGAGGCCAGTGCCTACAGCCATTGGAATCGGTTATTCCCAGCATTTAACAGAACAGACCAGTTGTGATCATGGTGAGAGTGGTCAAATGTACACATTCAAATGGTCTCTCTCAACATGAGGTTCAAGCTAGTACAACATTAAATTCTTACTTACATAACTTCTACGAGGCTACAAACATTAGATCCAGAATGCCCAAAATCCTAAAGCTGGTAGAGATCAGTTGAAACATTTATTCCTTCATCTCACATAAAGTGCCCAATGAGCAAGATATATTTGACTGGAAAAATTAAGGCACCCACAGATGTTATGAACTACTGAGCAAGCTACCATCAGGGTTAGACTGTTGCAACTCTGTCTTCCTAGGGCTCCATAAGAAACAATTTTCTAGCTTCCGATCATACAACATTCTGCCAACCACTTTGTCATAGGGCTTTGGTAGATGTTCTTTCATGTTTGTTATGTTTTGCTTACTTGTATAGCTAGCTAACTACCAATGAGGGCATCCAGGCACTTTGCATGCAGGTAGGTGGCTGTCTTTCCGGTGAGTTTATTCGAAGAGTTAAGTCTTAAGTTTTTTGGAGAACTTGAGAAGCGATGAGGAGGCTCTGATGTGATGTGGGAGATTGTTCTAATCTTTGGGGAAGTGTGGACCAGTGCTATAGGACAAACTTCCCTGTGACTCTTTTTGCCATACTTGAAGTTCAGGAAACATCTTAAAGACTATCTCTTGTCTTTGTAATCCGTATAGTTTCTTTATACTTGCTGCATTTCACGTTTTGAACCAGGGCACCCTCTTGGTTGGCAGCATGTTTTATAAAATGTACAACATAACCTAGATCTGTGAAAGTTCTACTCTACTAGGAATAACAAGGAGAAACGAGATAAAGTTGGGACCCTTATGTTCTTACTGGCAGAAGGATGTATTGTGATTTTCTAGTGACACACTGAGGGCCCGGCTACCAGTGCTTAACCCCTTGCGTGTGGCAGGAATTCCCCGCCCATGCTGACTCCGCCTTGCGCGGGCGGAGTCTTGACGGAACGGTTCCGTCATCAGCACAGCTCACCCGTAGCTGATGACGGAACCGCTCCGTCATCAGCATGCAAGGGGTTAATATGAGGCACTGATTCGACATCTGGACCTTATTGTGCCACCACTTAAGCAATGACCACCTTGCAAAGCCTTAAACTCCCTTAATGTAGGCCCTAAACAGGCCATGGAACATATTTTAATGCAAAACAGGATAACAAAGATTTCTGTGTAGATTCAATGTGTACCAACATTTTTAAATTTCTATTACATGACAGGTAACGTTCTGTCTAGACTTAATCCATACATACATTTGATTCTTCTTTTTAATGGCAATACTTTGATATTATTTGAATTGCATTTCACCTATCTTCTCCATATTACAGGTCCAACTATGGGACATCTATGCCTCTTTGACTGGGTCATTTTACCACTATCTGGAAATTAACTACTCTGCTAGTCAAGCACATAATTGAACAAATTCTTGTTGTTTGTACCCCTGGTTGCTGCATATTCTAGTGGTCATCTAATTAACTTGGTGTTGGATTTTTCTTGCATTGTGTTTTCTTTTCATTACTCTCTGCGTGCTGCATAATATGTTATCCACTGTCTTTAAGTTCAGCCTTATTGCTAAGTACTGGTCAACTAGTGATTTTTGTGAATTACCCGACAAGGATTGTGGTTGCTGCTTTGCAATTAAATTTCACTCTCAATTAAAAAACACTATTTCTTACAAAATGTTATCATATTTGCTTAAGGGTGAGTGTTACCCTTAAATGCCAAATGAAAATTATATGGGGTATGTTAAACATAATTAGTTTCAAAATGATTTTATTTACAGCTGAAAGCATCTCACTTTCAAATTTTCAGCAATTACCGTTGCCTAAGATTTTATTAAGACTTTCGAGTGAAAGTATTTTTCCATTATAATATATTTATAAAATCCATTAAAAACCTGAGGAAAAACTCTACTACTCTAAGACAAAGACTAAGGCAAAAGGAGAGGAGGAGAGGAGGAGGAAAAGGAGAAGAGAAGAAAGAGGAGGAAAAATGCACTATTCTAGCAGGTTATCAGGACTATTGCGAAATGAGAGTAGGGAGAAAAGGAGATGAGAGAGGGGAAAAAAGGCCTCACTGTGCGTGGATACATTTTAGGCAAAATTCCTTTCAGTGGGGTTACAGGGGTGCCACTGATCCATTAAGTAGACCTATTATAAATGTAAATCCTTATCATATTTAGTATAATATACACCAACAAAATTAGGAGATTATATTTGTGTAACCCGTTACATTGTCTTTAACATGTCTCAATTGTCAATGCACAAGGTGTTATCCCCTCACCCACTGACCTTGGAATAGCCCTCCCTTCATGGAATCTAGTCATACAAGTGTCTCTCAAATCTGGAAATTTTAATATCTACTCTTTCAAAACAGAGTTATAACCCCTGTG
Organism: Lissotriton vulgaris; assembly: GCF_964263255.1. Taxonomy (NCBI): domain Eukaryota; kingdom Metazoa; phylum Chordata; class Amphibia; order Caudata; family Salamandridae; genus Lissotriton; species Lissotriton vulgaris. Next base: position 829,100,961 of record NC_141698.1, read on the forward strand.
TTGTGGACAGAACCAAATCATAAAAATTAAATTTATGTCCAACTTGTCTCAGTAAATTATTTTTGTTAGAAATGTACTTCATCAAATTGTGGCACTTGGTCATTCAACTTGCAAATAATATTTCCTTATGAAGCCATGTTATACATATTTTCCAGCCATATTTTATATGATGGTATAACATTGGGAACTCAACCAAGACAGAATTCCTATTATTTTTCAAGAACAACAAACAACATACAGCACTAACCCTGATGCAGTGTCATGAATATTAACAACTTTGACCGCTGTCACTGAATGCCAATTCACTTGGATTCACCCTGGACTCCAACCTCACCCTCAAGGAACACATTGCCAAGAAAACAAAGACTGCATGGTACCAGCTCTCTCTTCTAAAGAAAGTCAAACCGTTTCTTCCAGCAAATGACTTAAGAACTGCTGTTCAAGCCCTTGGATGCTTCCATCTGGATGGTAGTAATGGCCTTGCTCCATGGCCTACAAGGCTCCAAACTGGAACCCTTTAAGTGCGTGTTACATGCTGCAGCACATCTCATCCAGGGCTGGAAGAAATATGATCAAGAAATATGATTCCTGAAGAACCTCTATTGCCTCTCCTTGTTGGCCATCACCTTCTTCAAAGCTAGCTGCATCTTATACAGAGCCATGCAACCTAGCACCCCTGCTTACCTTGAGGACAAGCTTACCATTGCAGCCCCCATCTCCGGTGAAGCCCCACATCCGCCTATTTGCCCATTCCCGACATTGGCTATTATTTAATTTAGCAGAGTTCATGGAAACACAATTTTCATATTTTCATAAACCTTTCCAGTGCACAGACCAGCCTTCCCAGCCTTGGCTCCTGATGACAGGAGGAGGGGCTGAGGTACGATGCAGCGACAGAGCACTGTTAGAAGATAACACTCAGTAGGAAGATGCATAGAGTGCGCCTGTCTGAGGGGCATAATTAACCTTTGGTGCCTTCACACAGGCACCATCCATTTTATTTAGCAGACATACTGCGCATTCTCGAGGCAGCACGATATATGTTATAATGTGGCTGCCAGGATGCACATTAGTGCATCCCTGAGGCCAATCAGAAGCCCCACGGAGCAGCAGGCTCAGGATCCTCACCTCTGTCCCAGTTTCTTATAGGACTGTGCTGCAAGTCCTATCAAGAGCTGGGAGAGGGACTGAGGTGGGTGTTTCCCTTATTAACACTTCTCCTGCTGCTCTGGCTATCTCATCATTGGTAGTCATGGCTCGCTGGTTCCAGTGTCCAGCACCAGATTTATCCTCTGCTTCTAAGGAATCAAGATAAGTAACAAAAAAATTTAGTTTCTCTGTTCATGTATGTATGTATTTGTGCGTGACTGAAAGTAAATGGCAGTGTGTGAAAGTATATGGAACTGATTAAGTATGTGTGGTTGTGTGTGTGTTTGCTAATGCTTATGAGAGTGAAAGTGAATGAGAATCGAAGTTTAGGTGCATATTAATAAGTGAAAGTGAGTACAAAGGAGAGAATGAGGGAGTGTGGGTGGGTTAGGAGGAGTGAGTGACTGTAGATTCTTAGAGAGATTGGAAGTGAGGGGTGTAGTTGCCAATGGATCAGCAGGTGCAATTGCACCAGTGCCCAGAATCAGTGAGTGTGAAAGGGTGAGTGTGTGTGTAAGTGTGTTTGTAGGTGAGAATGACAACAGATACGAGTATTTTTGAGTGCAAGGGAGTAGGAGTGAGAATGAGTCAGTTAGAGAATGTGAGTTAGAGTGAGCGAGGGGGAGAGAGTAAATGTGGGAATGAGTGAGTATGACTGAGGCAAATTTTGAAACAAACTGTGTAAGCGTCCCACTGTTGTCACTGCCAGGGTAGTAGATATCCATTTCCTAGTATGAAAAGGCATTATTGGGATAACAGATAAGTAATTTAATCCAAACAGTGGGACAATTCAACATAGCTCCATTATTGTGATTGTTTTAATACATAATTCCACTGTATCACATGGAACTGTTACATTTCACTATTTAACATCTGGGGCAATAATATACAAAGTGCCCCGGGGACAAAACAGGCATGTATGTCCGCTGTGCGTGTCCCCAGGGAACTTTGGTGTGACAGGAAGGGTCGCAGACTCTTGTGCAACCCTTTCTGTAATACAGATAGTGCATGCGCACATGTAGCACCAGCAATATCATCAGAGGGTGTTCCTTCATTTGCACGGGGACCTGGCCCCATGCAAATGAGGGAATCCCTTTGCCTCTGCTCCCATGCCCTATTATAGTTATGGGCGCAGAGGCAAAGAAGCAGTCAGGAGGCGCACTGACAGTGTGCCACTTCAAAAGTGACACACTGTCAGTGGGCCCCCTGATGGCAGCCCTCTAGAGTGGGGTAAGGGGGTCCTCTGGACCTCCCCAGACATCCCCCTGCAGGCTTTCATGCGGGTGCAGTCATTGCAGTCTACTTGTTAGCGCCAAGCGCATCTTTTGAAAGGTGCCCTTGGCGCCAACAAGAAGAGTGCGCCATATTCTATAATGTGGCCCTATGTCCTCTAAGTACTGTATGTCTCAATCCCTCCACGTTGGCTATTCAGTTACCTCTGCCCCAGTTTGTATTGATTCTCCATAAGGGAACCGCAAAGTATAAATTCCTTGAGATTTACGCGCCCTTCTCCAGGCCTGTTGTGTAGAGTGTAATTTGGGGGTGTTCTCTTCCCTTGTTTGTGCATGTTTCATGTATGACACTGTCAGATCTTCTGATATATTTAATAAGGGTTTCTCAATGTGTACCTGCAGTGTTTTCTCTGTGTTTACTACATGTAGAATGCAGTTGCTAGTTGGTCGGCAAACCAGTAATATTCCATATTTGGGAGTCTTAGGCCGTCGGCCCCCATGTATGTGTGTAATTTTTGACTTTGTAATCCAAGATTTGTTCCTACACACAGAAAAGTCTCAGGGACCTATTTTACAAATTGCATTTTCTAGTGCATTGTAGTACAAGGATCTTACAGAACTTTTTTACAAACTGCATTTTATAGTACATTACCTACCTACATGCGGACGTCTATGCCTCCGTCTTTCTATATTTTCAGCGCAGAGATCTCTGCTCAGTAATTATGTTTAGTAGTAAAGTTGGGAGGGTCAGAGTGGAGTGGTTTGGAAATTAAAAGTACTTATGCAAAAGAGGAGGATTTAAGGGATAAGTAAGGAGGGGTTTAAGGAGGCTAGAGAGGCATTTTGGAAGGAACAAACCACCACCCACAAAAGTGTTTGCTAGTTACATACTGCCCTTTTAGAATTATGACTGATAAAAAGGACCTAAAAACAGTCGTAAAGCTTGCAGCTGGAGCGACCAACCACTGGAACTGAAGCATCCTCCCATAAAAAATTACTTAGATAGGGACTTAAAATAAAACCATATATGGACTAAAGTTAAAATCCAGTCCACTGGAATTATGCGTCAGGGGTGGGTCCAGCAGCAGGGGTTGAGGAAATTATGCGGCAAGAAATGGCATTTGAGGTAGCCAGAGCCCACGCCCCCTTTTTCCATCACTCCGCAAACACACCTCCTGGTGCACTGCTGCATGGGGGATGAAGTACACTTTAGTCATGAGGTCCTCAGGAGGTAAGGGGACCTCATTGCCCTACCAGCAGTGCACTAAGAGGCGTGTTTGCAGAGTGGCGGTAAAAGGGGCAACGGCCTCCGACCACCTCTCCTCTCAGCAATCCCACTGTGTGGAGCTTACTAGAGATAGCAGGTGGGCTAGTTGGTCCCTAAGGACCCTCACCAGCGAAGGGGACTTCATCCCCCAACCAAGAGCGCACCAGGGAGTGCGTTTGCAGAGTAGAGCAGAGAGCTGGCGGGGGCCTGCGGGGAATTGCCTTGTATTTATTTTTTTAGGAAGTGGGGTTTGTGGCCCCCTTCCCATGATCCTTTAGGGCCCCATGGACCCCATCCCCAGGGCCTGACCTATTTTTCATTTTTTAAATAAAATAAAAAGGGAGAGGGCCAGCTCCGGAGGCCGATTTTGGCCCTGGGGACCCAGGCCCCAGGGCTAGGCTTATCTTTATATTTTATGTTGAAAAGAGAGGGGGCCATGCGACCCCCCCATCCCCAGACTGATTTCGGCCCCAGGGACCCCATCCCCCAGAGCCCAGCCATTTTTTAAAACTTTGTATTACTTTTTTCAAGGGTGGGGGGCCAAGCGACCCCCCTCCCGGGCCATTTATGACCCCAGTGACCCCATCCCTCAGGCCAGGCCATTACTTTAAAAAATGTCTTTTAAGGAAAGGGGGCCGTGCAGCCCCACTTCCCAAGTGCCCCGGGAACCCCATCCCCTGGGGCATGACCATCTCCTTGGGGCCCACGGGGATACCTGAAGCCTCCGCTGTCCCAGACAGCTCTTGCATCCTGCGGGTGTCGGCATTGCTTTTTACCCCGAGGGAGCTGCTAAGATGAGCCAGGGAGCTCCTAAGATGCTACTCACTGGGTGTAAAAAACGAACTGCTCTGCTTTGAGCAAGCAAGAGCATAATGCTCTCGCATGTACAAACCGGAGCGCTTGTTTGCTATGGGATGTTGGGAGCAGTGTTCCCACAATCCAATAGTAAGTTGCAGTTTCCCAGGGGTGGGCCCCCTGGGGCATTGCTGGAGCCGGCCCTGGGGTTGGCTGTCGCCATGGCCATTTATGGCTCCAGGAGGGGGGCTACGCGGCCCCCTTCCATTTTTTTTAACTGTTTTTATTCATAACATTGGCAAGATAATCAGAATGCATATAATCACATGTTACAGTTAGTTTACATAACTCTTGAAATAAATCCTCGTTAATTTCTACATTAAACTGGCTGACAGCAATTAAAACATTAGGTAGCCTACCCAGCACTGTTCCCTAACACATCCCCGAATTCTTCATCTGAACTATCCTCCTCAGAATCCCCCTCCCGTTTTTAAAATAGCCCCGGGAAGGTGGTGGTCCCCGGGGCAGTAGGGGTGTGCATGCCCCCCTGCATTTTTCTATTATTGCCCCTTTTCTTGTTTTTAAGGTTTTTTCTTGTGACTCAGTTTAATCCCTAAATATCCCTAAATATTTAAATCTCAGTGGCATACATTTGAAATGTAAAGCTCATTTTGTACATGTAATCATTGGCAGTGCCTCACATTTGGGCCAATCCAAATTATATTTGAAACATTTGGAGGAGTCGCCAATTACGTGCTTCATCACTGTGAAAGAGTTTGATGGGTTATTGAGCAACACTAGACTAATGTAAGCATAGTGCATTCCTTTGTTTTCACTCGCCACCATATGGATGGCCTGTATTCCATCATCTTTTCATATCAGGCACAGACAATAATGGGGAAAGAGGGCACTCCTGCCTAGTTCTCTTCTGAAGTATAGTAACACAAATCTTTCACAGTTTACTGCTGCTGTTGATTATTAGATAGGAGTTGACTTTGTTACTAAATGAGTCACCTAATTCCATCCTTGCAATTGCATAGAAAAGGTAAGTCCATTCCATGCAATCAAACTTTTTTTCAGAGTCTAAGGATATCACCAGTTTTTAATGGATGTCATTTCTAGTTTGCAACAAAAGATGTGAGAACATTCTCAGATGGTGAACTGTAGAATGTCATAGTACAACTCCAACTTGCGCAAGATGAATTAGTGGTGGAATGGCCTTTTTAAGTCAGTTGGCTAGTGTTTTAGCTAAGATCTTTCATTCAGAATTGATGAGAGCAATAGGCCAAAAATGGGCATGTTTTTAGGGATCTTCTCTACCTGACTTATGTATCAGAGATGTCTAAACCCTATTGTAAACAAGTTGGACAGTAATGAGACCATGATGGTTTTGTTGATTTTACAAAGGTTTATGGTCAGGCCATTCACTCCCAGCACTTTATATATAGGTATTTCTCAATAGTTACTGCTCTTGCTTCTTTTGAAGTTTCTATCCTTAAGGTCTCTTCTTTATCGTCTGTAAAACATGGCAGCTTAACTGATTGCGTAAAGAGGTCCTCCAACCTGCCATACTAAGAGGCATCTGATGTATTTACAGCCTGATTCATGAAAACCAAATTCTGCGATTTTCAAATTGCGATTAACAGCGAATCACAATTTTGAAATCGCAGATCGGTATTCATGAAATTTACCGAGAAAAAAATGTGATTCGCACGCGGCCGCAAAAAGCGATTGCGAGTTACGGGAATCGCAGAATAATCGCAATTTTCGGCAACATCCGTGTAGGAATTGCGATATCGCAAATAGCGATATCGCTAATTGCGAGATCGCAAAATGCGAGATCGCAAAATCGTGAGATCGGGAAAACGTGAAGTCTCATTTCGATCACAGTGATGACATCACAACCAGGAAGCAGCCAGTTCCCACCCCCATTCTCAACAGTGAGGCAGACCTCGAGGCAGCAACCAACTCCGCTCCTACCAGGACTCCTGGAAACTTGATATTCCACACCCTATCTCACTGCAGCAATGGCAGAGGAGGCTGTGCCAGGGCCCAGCAACACCGGGCGCAAGAGGAAACTGAAGTTCTCCGAACAGGAGTTGGAGCACCTCATCGAAGGTGTGGTGGAGAACCACTCTAAACTGTTTGGCAGAGAATCAAGGAGGGTTTTTTTACTATGGGTTTGATGGTTACCACCTGCTTTGGGTTGTCTTTAAATTGCGCCTCGCAAACTGTGATTTTTTTTTTTTTCGCTAATTGCGATTTTTCATGAATCCCGATAGCGAGGATATTGCGATTTCGCTATTTTTTTCGCAGAATCCGTGATTTCTTGCTATTTCCGATTCGCAAATGGTCTACTGCCGGGATTCTGCGAATCTTTTTGCGATTTCGCAATTCTGTGTTAGCGATTTCGCTATTTTCGTGGTGAATACCGATTAGGGAAATTGCACCCGCGATAGCATTTTCGCAGCTATTGTGAGCGCAATTTTGCTTCATGAATCAGGCTGATAGTGTCTAATAAAAAGAGGGCAAATTACTCTATAAATCCAAGAGAATCAGTTAACATTTTGTCAGTGCCATTTCGTAATGTGGGGACAGTGCTGGATGACAATCTCTTTGATTTGTGTCTGCAATAGTCTCCCAGCCTTTTCACCCCTTTCGTAGCATCTTCGTTTGACCCGAACAGGGCTATTTCTCTTTGATTCATGCATATCGTATTGAGATCATATTTAGCTTTGCTCTGTGTTTTTAGTGTTGTTTAGGTGGAGAGGTGTTATATTTTATTTTAAGTTGTTGCACTAGTGTCTCCAGTCTAACTTTCTTGCTGTTAGCCTGGCATTTTGTTATTATATGCATCTCTCATTAAGTCCCCACTAAGGCAAACATTACCAGCTGTTCATAAAATATGTTGTTGTAGCTCTTCCCTCATTATTTTCCATACATCTGTAAGAGACTCAGCTTTTCTTCTCTTACAGACATTTGTACTTTGCTACATGAATACTTCATTGACCCATTGGTGGTGGTGCAAAATTAAGATCTAACCTATATACTCAATGTATTTTGTAAGGAATAGGTCTGTTTGACGGGTGTCAAAATCCCATACTTGAAGTAATGTTTCAAGATTTTGATGAAGTTGTTGTCTTTTAAAGGGACAAGAAGGATCATGGAATATTTTCAATCGCACCATACCTTTAGTGGGCAGGATAACATTGCACATTGCTGAGGCAAAAAGCCTCTGCTCTCGGAGATATGCAACAGTGGTTTTGTATTGCTATTGAAATTTGGAAACATTGTACAATCTTGCTCAGTGGTTAAGTGTCGGGGTTCTCGTCAGGAGGCAGCTTGGACCAGCTGATTTCTCCTGTTAGGGCTGCCTATAACAAAGCTAACTATTAACCACGAAAGTAGAAAGAGGATGTGGCTCAATGGCCAGAGCTGCCAACTTTAGAGCTGGTCAACCAGGTGCGAGTCTCAGCGTCGGCTTAACATCCTGTGATTGTGGGTAAATCACTTAATCTCCCCGTAAATGAATGTGTCCTTAACTGGTGCTCATGAAAAGCGCCAGTGTTGATGATTAAGTGCCGGTGCTAAGCACCGAAAAAAAACACTGCCTCTAATTAAACACTGCTCTTGCTTCCCTGAAATCAGGAACACCAGGAGACGCTGGGAAATAGTAGTAGAGTCCAATGTAATTCAGCAGATGAAAGTCAATGGAGGGTATATCTTCAGAGGCACACGAAGAAAGAAAAAATAGAAACACAAGGGAAAAAAGGTAGAACAAACAAAAGAAGCAGAGTAAAGCCGTAAATGGTGATTGAACTAAGCAAGCGGGAACCATAAACACTAATCAGTGGCATGGCAACTTGCTACTTCCAACTGGCTGCGTAAATTACCTTATGTCGGTGTGATCCTACTGCAGTCTGATTGGCTGACCATCTCAGTCTAATCTGGTAACCCGGCTCCTGTCCCTCAGCTGTGGTCTCCACCATCTCCATGCTTGTAGTGTTCTCATTCTGCCTTGCTCCCAGATTTTTTCCTCTCGTCCCTCAGTCATGAAGCTGTCTCCATTCTGTATTTTATTAACTGTTCTGAAGGCTGTGTCCACACTTGAGGTCAAGTATAGCAAAATTACCATTTGCACGTATTACTCATTTAAAAAGGATTAACTAATGAATTGAGAGGGACTTCATTCTAGGAGGTTTTAGTAGAATGTCATTTTGGTGTTAGATAGCCAAATATTCTTGAGAAAAGTAATCGACTGGAGAAGAGGAACACCTCCAAAAAATATCATTGTTGAGCCACAGGGATGAGATTAGGAGAAGGAAAGACTTTATAATATCTTTCAAGTAAACTATTTCAGATGATGTGGATTAACATTTCTTTGCACCATAACACATAGCTAAAGTATCACATTTTCGAGCCATGTCTATTGTGGCAGCTAGTCTAATTCGTTGGCGCTGTTTGACATAATTACGAAAAGATAGTTGAAACAGATGTTTTTCGTTTGTGTGGCAGTCAATAGTGAGTGCAGTACCGTTTTGTCCTCATGTTACCTAAATCAATTGGAAATTAATTAAGAGGACTGAAATGATCCCCGAGAATGAGAAATGTAAATTAAGAAGACAACTTGGAAAAAAAGATAATGGCAGTCCTGCCGGCTGATGTAAAAGCCATGCCAACTGATTAATCATTAATGGATTTCCTTCTTCCAATGCACATGCTAATTACTTTGTAGTGGAACGTGTGCCGACATTTACAAACCGCTTTCTAGAAATAAACCTTTTGCTTTCTGAAGACTGTGATTTTGCAAAGCTTATAAATATCGACATCCACTGGTAACCATAATCGATGCTTCCACTATAGTGGCAAATAAATATTAGATCATCTAAAAATCCCAGACATAGTTTATTTGATTATCTTCATAATTTTCTAAAATGTATTTATAATTGATTTGAGTAAGATATTTGGTAATGGTTGAGTGGGAGTGGAAGCCCCACTCAAGAAACGACCAAAATCCTTATCAGGGTGAACCACAAAGTCACTAAATTAACCTTTGCTTAACCATCTGTTGGCTTGGCACAAGTACATTCAGGCTTAACCTAGAGGCAATGCGTTAAGTATTTATGCAGCACTCAAAAGTAATAAAGTGCAATGCAACTCAAGAAAAATCCCAAACCAATTTACAAAAATAAAGTAAGTTTTAATACATAAAATGATACCAAAACATAAAAACTCCAATTAGTAGAAATGGAGATATACACATTTAAATGTTTTAGTGAAAAAGGCACCTAACAGCACAAAGTGCCAGTTGCAATCACCTGGTCGGGGTAGACTGGGAGAAAGTCACAAGTTCAGGCTGACTGTGTTGGATCACGTGCCATGTACAGGGACCAGGTTAGTTCAGCTTACAAATTATGTTCTTAAGTACAGCGCAAAGAGTTCCATTCGCATTGGAGGAGGCCACAAGTGGTAGGAGGCTTTTGGCGTGAAGAGCAGATTGAGCATCACACATGGTCGTTGCTCTAGTTCAAAGATATAGTTGTCTCTATAGCTCTGCGTTGGTTGTAATGGGCTGTTGTTGCTGTAGCACGAAGTGCAGGTCTCTCATTGCTTGTCATCACAAATGGTCATTGTCGGCACCAAGTGAAGGTATTGTCAGAGCTTTATGTTGGTGGTCATCGTGGGGGGCAGAGTCTTGCACAGACATGCCTTTCGCAGTCATGAGGAGCCCAACCATCAGGATTTTCACTTTTACTTCATTAGTAGTACTCTCAGATGTCTGTCAAGGGTCCAGGACCTGTGGAGTCTCCTCTTGAGGAACCGGGACTCACTCCAACAGAGTTCAGCAGGGCTCAGGCAGGTCCAGTTGCAGATCCAGTTGCAGCAGGTCAGCTGGGCATTTGTGGAGAGGCCTTTGAAGTTTATTGTGTCCCTGTAGCTCACACAGGAAGTCAGTCAACTTACCCTTGGAGTCACTAAGGTTAGCCTGGGATGAGAGCAAACATGTCCAGTCTTCCTTGTCAGACAGCAAGGCAGTTTAAGCAGCAGGGCTGTCCTCCAGCAGCAGGGCAGTCCCTCTTCTGGAACACCCACAAGTCTAGGAGTGTTCTCAAGAGTGGCTCTTTAGGTCCAATATGTGTACCTGGTGCCAGCCCTTGTATGGGTGGACAACCTGTTCCACCCCCACATCTGGTTCTGGAAAGTTCTTCCCCTGATAATGACACAATTGTTACGATTGTCTGAAAGTGACTAAAGGTAGGGCAGACCTGGTGTCATGTTCTTTTGTGTGAGAAGGAGGCAAAGCCCTTTGAAGTGTACTTGGGACTGGGTCCAGCCCCTCTTCAGTCATCCTGCATGGATGGCCCATCCTGACCACATCTAAGCCTCTTTTGTGTAACTGTCTGGGAGCAATACACAAACCCCAATAGCAGAGAAATTTACAGATATAGGCAGAAGGCATAAATGGTTCAGGCAAGAGAATTACTAGTTTCTAAAAGTGGCCATTTCAGAATTTTGACTTTCAATCTAACTTTACTATGAAAAAGGTTTTTTAATTACAATGTGTTTGAGTGTGAACAACATATCTCTATCTGCTCTCCTCCCAAAGTTAGCACTTATTAAATGTGAAAATGTACCCTAGTGTTACTCAAAGGGAGGGATAGGCTTTAGAAGAGTGAAAAATGACTTTCAGAGTTTTTCAATGTCAGACATGGAAAACTTAAATACACCTACATGCCGTACCTTTTAAATACTGTGCACCCTGGCCACTGAGTGGTTAGGGCCTACCTCAAGGGTGACTTATATGTCTTATAAAGAAAGGTTTAGGCATGGCAAAAGTTTATTTTGCCAAGGCAAAATGCCAGTTTACAACTGCACTACAAGGTGCTGTGGCATGTTTTTAAGTGCTACTTTAGAGGGTGACACAATGAGTGCAGCAGGCCCAGTAGTAGTAGCATTTAATGTACAGGCCAGGGTAGATGATGTACCATTTACTAGGAACTTACAAGTACATTAAATGTGGTGGTTCAGTGTGGCCAATTTTATGATGTTTGAAGGCGATAGCACAATCAATTCAGCACTGGTTAGCAGTGGTAAAGTGCACAGATTCCTGAAGTCAACAATTGCCAGTAATAGGCTACCTAGAATGTTGCCTTGATTGATGTTGGCACATGGGGTTTTAAGACGAGTTGTTGCACCATTCACTGGCTGACCCTTTTAATTAGATTGTTGTGATATTTTTTGTTTCTTTTTGTACACATACATTTTAAAATTCATCCACAAGGATAGTTATATTTGATGTGATTGTTGAAAAGATGTATTGTTTTCTTCATTTGAATGTAGTGAGAATTGTTTAGGAGTGTTGAAAATACTTTCATCTTGGCTTCATATGAAATGTTTTCCTCTCAAATCAAGTTTTAGTTATAATCGGATCTTATACCCCACATCAGGGATAATGTATAAACACCTCTACACTGGCCAAAGATATCGGGTGTGAGAGCTCGAACATGCAGTCTTGATTGACTGTGGATTAAAGACACAAAGCCTGATTCACAAAGGTAGACTTGCACCTTGTGTAAGTTTATGATTGTTTGCTATTCACAAAGGTATTTAACGAGTGTTTTTTTTATGACTGTGGAGTCTTCGCACATAAAAAGATAACAGTCCTATTTTTTTATCCACAGAAACTCTGCAGTCAAAAACATAGTACTCATAAAATACCTTTGTGAATAGCAAACAATCGTAAACTTACACAAAGGTGTAAGTCCACCTTTGTGAATCACGTCTTGTGTCTTTCATCAGCAGTCAATCAAGACTGCATGTTCGAGCTCTTACACCCAATATCTTTGGCCAGTGTAGAGTTTGTCTTTGTGAATCAGGTACACAGTCCATTCTCTATAGTGCAGTAGTGATGTAGTGTGGTCTTATTTCAGAAAGATAATCAATTCCCCCATTTTCAGAAGACAATACTATATTTAGTTATGTTAGATTAGTTAATTCTCCAATTTCTGGAGGAAATGCTAAATCTTTAGTCTTTAAAATGGTGTTATAGTGGACAGTCTGAATAGGTTAAGATTTCAGAAAAGGATAGGAGTTTGCAGACTGGGATCAGGGACCAAATCTTTGTTATCATACTTTATTGCATTTGTTTTCCATTTATCTACCAATTTTCTGAGGAATTAAGTTTTTGTCATTTTGTACACATAAATGCTACTCTCACACTACTGAACTGGAGACTAGGGGATAATGACCCCTTAGCTTAATGTAAAAGTTCAAGGTGTTGTTGATATATAATGTGATTCTCACATATTTTTTCTGAGAAATGTTCTTGTTCATGTCTCTTCAAAGACTTCAATAACAACATGTTAAAAACGAACACATGAGCTGGTCCTCTAATTCTTTACTCGCTTTGGGTGCTAGTTTGTGAATACATTGTTTGTAGATAGTATGGCAACTGTATCCAAGACCTGACTCAATCAGTATCTTTATGCGATGCAAAAGTACTACCACTCAGAAAAATGTATCTGTGCTTGACTGGAAAAAGGAGAATTCTGCATTCTCTGAACTTAACTGCTATTGCAACACAGTTTTGGATGAATCTTATGTGGCCACTACTGATCACACCAGTATTTATTTGATTGTCTCTGATGAAAGAAATCTTGGGCACACAGCCATCATAGCACGTTGTTATTTTAGATAGAGGTATGTATGATTCCCGCCTTACCCTGTGCAAAAGCCTGATGAATTACACAGGGTCTGTGCTCTTCTGTGTACCAATTAATCATGTGACCTGCAAATATTATCTAGAAAATATCCATAGTCTTTAAACCCTATTGGAGGAATGGATATAGCAATCTTGAGTTTCTATGACATGAGCAACAACATCGTCTGGAAGAAAAAGGGCCAGATGTACAACTCTTCCAATTTACAGACACTGTTTGCTGTTCCTAATGGAGCTGCAAATTGCCTGCCTCATTAATGTTCATGAGTCAGGTGCAATTTGCAAAGTAATTGGGAATGGCTAGCACTCCCAGGGATGGTGGCCTGCTGGGGTCAGCAGAACACCATGTCTGTGACTCCTTTTTAAATAAAGCAGTTTTTTTTTTACATGAAGCCAGTTCCCCCTTAAAGGAAAACGATATGCATATAGAAAAGAAAAATGAAACGTTACTGTTTAAGAGTAGGCAGTGGTTCGTGGGATGACTGCCTGCTCTTAAGAAATATTTTCAGTGCAGGTCACAACGATGAAGGGTACCCATTCCTGTTTGCGAGTGGCTTACCACCCATTTCAAATGGGTGGCAAACTGCAAGTGTTTTGCGGCCGCAACATAATCTTACATTGAAGTGCGAGTCGCTATAAGAAAGAGATGCCCTTGGCACGCCCCTGCCTAATAGCGAGTTGCAAACCCTATTTTGTGAGTCAGTAATAGGTTACCGACTCACAAAATAGGGTTTGTAAATAGGGCAGACCTATTTTGCGGTCGTAAACGGGCCGATTTCCCTTTTGCGAATGCAAAAAATGGTCGTACATCTAGCCCATAGTGTCCTAATAGTGATTACAAGACATTATCCCACTGGGTGTAGAGCTAGTATTAACTACAATGGGATGGTTTTCTTGTGAATGATATTTAGGACACAATATTTCTTTCTGACAGTATATTGGTTACGATATTATGGAACCATAACTACCTTTGCAATAGCAATAGTTAGTGCAAGAGTAAGCAACCATAATGTACTGTATCTGAGGCTCCCAAAGAATTTGCCAAATAAATACAAAACTACAAAGCTCTTTGGCTAAGACAGGTTCCCAGCAGGGTTTTTAAAGTAACACACAACAGTGTAATTTGAAATGTATTACCCAGTGACATGGCCTTCGGTTCCCTCCCTCCCTCTTCACACCTTTTGAAAACCCTGGAATTCGGATATATGAATAACATACACTTATGAAAAGCTGCAAGGCTAAAAGTGATAATAACATTTGATATTTTAAATTAGAAAAGCACACTATGCCTAGGGAATTATTACATGCAGGGTACGTGTCGGTTGACCCTCTCGCGGGCAACGAATTCTGCTTTAAAAAGTATCAGTGTGTTGTTTTCTAATTGTTCAGCCGCCTTATAAAGAACTATGAGGTTTTTCTTTTCTAATGGAGTTATTTATGTTAACTTCTGCTTTCACCAGTTAAGTCAGCTGTTGTTGTTAAACTCTCCTTGTTTCAGGCAACTTAAAATTCAGTGTTTTATTTGTTTGGTTTGGAATGAGCAGGGCCGACACTCTGATCTTGTTTTCTCCCCTTGAATAGCAATGAGTTAGTTGGCGTTAGTAGATTCTTACAAGTTAGTACTACAATAAAAAATAGATACAGCGGTGATGAAGAGTACCAGGAAGAAGGAGTCTATAATCGGAGACTACTACATTGCTGCCTTAGCCTCTTTGTAAAGGAATATTACGTCTGTCTTCAGTTTCAGATTTCGCCAAAATGCAGTCAGTTGCCCCAGGATACTTGTTAAGAAGACGTGCTGACCTATTCCATTAATTATGTATTGCAGAGAAAAGAGAAGAATTAATTAAACATAAGCTGTCCATTTGTTACTTAAATTGGTCGATAAATTAACATACAGTAACCCCCATCTTTAATGTCATAGAATAGAAAGTGTTAGGAACAAATAACGAACATCTTATTTTGACAGAGGTACACATTTACCCTATGCTCTTTTCCAACATTTTCGGCATAGTTTTCACTATTAGTAGTTATTGATGAATGACTAATTTTCGGTGCTATTTGCGATATACACGTTGTGTCAGACCCAGATCTCCAGTATTTAAAGTACTAACAGCTAAAATGCATCAAGCAAAATACCGTTCGCAAAGGAGCAGATTATCAGAATCTGCCCCTCTGCGACCGGTATTTATGCATTTGGGATGCATCATCCCAAATGCATAAATCGCTACTTGCGATTGCATTTAAGGAATATCAAATTGAGATTCCTTAAAGGCAATGCATGAATGTAAAATAGCTAGCGATTTCGATGATAGGGATCGCTATTTACCATGAAATCAAACTTCATGGTAAATAGCGAAAATTGTGAAAAATGCACTAAAGTGCATCTTTCAAAGTTGTATGTTACACACACACACATGTCCTTGGGACATGTGTGTGCACAATACCAGTGTCCAGGTCAACTTAAGGGGTGCAACAGGGTGTCCTTTGGACACCCGTCACCCTTGAGATTTGATTCTCAAATTGCGATTAGCTAATTGCTAATCCCAAATTGAGAATTCCTCCCCATTCATTCCTATGGGCCTCTTGGCCCATAGGAATCAATGAGATGTCATTCCTTATTTGCGAATCGCACTCTGCGAGTCGCAGATAAGGAATAATTTGGAATTGATAATATTTTAGCAAATCCTACATGCATATGAGTTTGCGAGTCCCTAAATGCGAATCCTTAAACTTCGCAATTAAGGACTCTCAAAATCGAACGTTGATGCATCTAGCAGTATATTATTTACAATGTTGAGAATTGCGACAAAATTGCAAGTAACTCTCTTTCTAAAATGTGACAAAGATGTTAATTTTTTTTTTAAAGGAATTGTCCTATGATCAGCTTAACTCATTTTCCTACAATACTCTTATTTTCTTTCATAGAAACTGGAAAAATCGACGAGGAGATACACAAATACAATACACCTGGATTTACTGGCTGCCTGTCAAGAGTCCAGTTTAACGGTATCTCACCTCTCAAAACAGCATTAAGGTCAAAAAATTCTTCTCACGCCTTCATCCAAGGTGACCTTGTGGAATCTAACTGTGGTGCTTCTCCGTTGACCATTCCACCAATGTCTGCTGCAACTGACCCCTGGCACTTGGACTCTGGTAAACGCATCATAAACATATTAAGATACTGGTTGTAGATGAGTCAGTGATTATAACTGCCACATATGACTTGAATCGTGTAAATGGGAGTTCCACATTACTAGTTATGTAACTGAAAACTATTATTCAAACACAATCTATTTCTTTTAGTTTAACTATGTTGATTGGTAGTTATTCTGTGTGTAGATTCAAAATGAACAGTGTCTGTCTCACACAAATTGAAAATCTGGATACATTCAGTAGACACTACCTGGTAAAATACCTCGTTGTCCTTTGGAGGTTGATAAATTAAATGCATTAAAATAGATATTAGTAGAATCTGCTACATACAATACTTGCAAAAAGAAAACTGCTGGAATGAATGCTTAAAGTATGAAATCATAGTTATTCAGATGTATTCAAATCTCATGAAAGAGACATATATGTATTTCTAATTCATTTCCAGTAAAGGGTGCATTTATGGGGATTGTAGCATGATTGACGTGCAGCGTGCACGTTAAACTGCGCCATACTCACTGGGTTGATGGGAAATGTAGTAAAAAGTGTTCCCTGTGCAGAACATAGGATAAAATTAAAAAGGTCAAGTCATGTGAAGTGATTATGTAGTAGCGAGCCCCAACATACATCTTTAAATAAACAGGAATAGATGACACTGTATATAACTTTATTAATGTTCAGGCTCGCTACTACATAATCACTTCACATGACTTGACCTCTTTAATTCTATCCTAAGTTTCGCACAGGGAACACTTTTTACTTTATTTCTTGAACTCAAGTATGATATACCTTTTTTTTTGTTGGAAATTTATATAGCGCAAACTAGACCCACGAAATCGGGTATCGGAGCGCTTTACATGACCACCAGTTTCGATATAGAAGAACAGATAAAAAATGTTTGCTAGGCACGGGGAGATTAAGTGATTTGCCCAGAATCACAGGATGTTGAGCATCATTGCCGAGACTCGATCCCGGTTCCCTAGCTTCGAGGTCGACCGCTCTAGCCGTAAGGCTACATCCTCTCCTCTACCTTTGATGACTAATACTCCTCTGCCTATTTCATCAATCTTTGCCTGCAGTGTATGACTAAAAGGAGCCTCACCTTCGCTCCTGAGATATATGCTATCCATCAAATGTGGGTAAGCATCATTACATGATCTAGAATCACAGGTTTACAATACGCACAATACATAGAGACCTATACTATAGAAGTACAAAAAAAAAATATTCTTGTGTGGTGTCTGTCCCCGTTGGGGGGCTTGGTATTTTTCTCACATTGTACAAATATGCATGTGGGAAAAATATATTGAAACAATGAAATATTATCACCAGGGTCACTAATTTATCGCTCTAAAAAACTGTTCACATGATTTGTATGGGTGAATGAAGTTTGTTAAGGGAAGGAATAATCGTTCCACAACTCTAACATTAATGTGCACAGAGAATATATGCATTTGTCTGTATTTGGAGACGCTGTAATATACACTCATGCAGTGCATGCTGCTCTTCCTCTCACAATTGTATTATGTACTGTCACCTTTTGTAAATGTTAGATTAGAACTTTACGTAATGTCTACCATGGATTCTCTATTGCAGGTGATGAAACAGAAAGACAAATGGCGAGCAAGATTGAACACTACCCTCACAATAGTGCATGACATTACTGTGCAAGTTACATTTGTGACTTAACTTACTAGGGAGGTATTTATTTGCTACCCTTATGAAAGCCACGGACCTTGTTAGGCCTTAGAGTAGGGCTGAAACATGTTGGTTAAAAAAATATAGGGTCATAGGACCATAAAAGTCCACATTAACCCTTTTCTTATTTTAACTTTCCCTACCCTCTCCACTAATAAAGGGATACCTAGAAGAAGGTGAGGGACTTTTAATTTCTAGTTAAGCCCCCTGGTCACCCTCCATTTCAAAGTGCTCCCTGAAACAGGGTCGAGCCCACCTTGACCTTTAGGAGTCGGGTGTGAACCCAATGATGAAGCATGACACTATTAGAGTGTGTAAGGGTTATATATAAAAAAGGAATTCTTTCCTTCCCCGCACTAGTCATGCAGAGCTAGCATATCCACACGGGATAACTGACCCCCCCCCCCAATCCGTGTCCGGTTTACTATACACCACATTCCCCACAAACCTTGGCGGGATACTATATTGTTGAACTGAGTTTACAAGGGAGGACGTATCCCCCCCATCCTCTTCATATTTGAAGAGGCCTCTCGACCCTTCAGGTCCCACAGGCTGCTCCTGTGTGAGCCTTGTTTGTTTAATATGCTGCTTTCAAATAACCACACTGTGTTTCACTGTGCAGGTGGCAACCTGCCTGCACTTTTAAGGGGATTAGAGATCCCTTTGCAGACACGTGCAGTGATTGACTGCACCTGCCTGCAAGGGGATGCCTGGGGGGCCCATAGTACTCCCTTTCCCACTTCCAGCGGGCTGCAATCAGGGGACACACTGACAGTGCACCACCTTTTAGGTGGTGCACTGTTAGTACGTCTCCTGACAGCTTTTTTGTCTCTACACCCGCATCTATAATACAGAGCGGGCTCAGAGGCAAAGGGATTCCCTCATTTGCATGGGGCCACGACCCCATGTAAAGGAGGGAATGCCCTCTGGTGATAGTGCTGGCTCTAAATTACAGAAAGGGCTGCACAAAAGTCAATGGCTCCTTCTGTAATAACGAAGTGCCCCAGGAGCATGTAAAGCCAGCATTAATGCCCATTGCGCCTGCAGGACACTTCCATAATATGGCCCCCTGGTCTCCGCTCACCACCCAGACTACCATGAATATCATGACCTCCATCCGATTCGGGGCACCCACTGACCCCTTTCCCCACCATCTTTTCAACCTCTGAACCATCCCAATCAGCATGGAACTCACCAGCATTCTTAACATCACCATAGCTACCTTCCTGGACAGGTGGAAACACGCAGATGTCAGACGCCTCCAAACGAAAGCCTCTGCCTACCCCAGTGAACTCAAAAATTATCGACCGATCCCCTGCTCCCATACCTTGCCAAGTTACCTGAGAAAGCCATCAACCAACAGCTCACCGAATACTTGGAACTAAACCACCTTCTAGATGACTCCCAATCTGGATTCTGTGCCAACCACAGCACTGAGACCGTGCTGATCGCTGCTACAGACGACATCAGAACCTTCCTTGACCATGGAGAGACTGTGGTCCTGATCCTCCTCCACCTCTTTGCTGTATTTAACACTGTATCCCACCACATCCTAATCAACAGTCTCTACAACATCGGCATACAGCAAAATGCCCTCAAGTGGTTTGCCTCCTTCCTTTCAGGATGCACACAGAACATTCGGCTGCCTCCCTTCACCTCTGAACCAAAGTTCATCATATGGGGCCTTCTCCAAGGGTCATCCCCTCAGCAGCACCCTTTTTAACATATACATGACCCCCCTCGCAGACATCGTCTGATCCCACGGTCTCAACATATATTCCTACGCTTTTTATACTCAGCTGTTCCTCTCGCTCACCAAAACCCCTCCACCACCAGAACTAACTTCTGCGACACCATGACCAAGGCAGGCAACTGGATAAGAAACAACTGCCTTAAACTCAACTCCAAAAAGACAGAAGTACCGATCTTTGGGAAGAACACCTCCATATTGGACCACAGCTGGTGGCCAGTGGAACTCGGACCCACACCCACACAACACCCGTAAACTAGGCATCATCCTCTACATAGAACTACCCATGCAACGACAAGTAAACGCAATCGCCTCCTCCTGCTTCCGCATCCTTTGCACGCCCAACAGAATGTTCAGATGGACCCCGCTCAACACCGGATAAACCATCACCCAGGCCCTCGTCACCAGCCTCCTCGACTATGGCAACACTCTCTATGCCGCCATCTCCACCCAGCTCCTTGGAAGACTCCAGGCCCTTCAGAATGCTGCAGCCAGACTCATCCTGGACCTACCCAAACAAACCCACATCACCTCCACCTCAGGAACCTACACTGACTCCCAAACCAGAAAGGAAGGCAGTTGAAGATCCTCAGGCACACCTACAAAGCTCTACACAATCAAGACCGGCGTACTTCAACCACCAACTCAACTTCCTTCTTCCGCAAGATACCTGTGCTTCACCTCACTAGCCCATGCCCACACCGCACGCATCCATCGCAGCCGCAGCCGCAGCAGAGTCCGCTCCTTCTCCCACATCACTGCCAAGGCCTGGAATAACCTGCTTCACCATCTGCCCCTCCATCTTCCAACAGCACCCTCCTCTGCGTACTACAGAAAAAAACTCCAGACCTGGCTCTTCGACGTCGCACCCACAGTGCCCAGACACCCTGAGGGGTCACAGTGCTGTACTTTTACAAATGCTGATTGATTGATTGATGATAGACCTATCATGATGTTAACAACTACTTCATTGATTACATTAATTATGACCCCATCATCTATATCAAACATACAGCTTTGGCATATATATTATAGATATATTCTCCGAGCTTGGTTTTGAAAGGTCTTCTCTCTGAGAATGTGAGGCTTTGTAGATATCTGAATATTATCATAAACTAGGAGGTCTGAGCATAAGCACAGACCATAATGTAGAGAAAGGAAAAGTGATCGAAGAACAGAAAGCTGTCATGGGGCTGTGTTAAAAGTGATACTTCACTGGACACAGCCATCCGCCCCTCCTGTGGCTTTATGGTTCACTCACTTGTAGCACATTATGACCATGGACATTTTGACTCATAGAATTGCGCACACCAATGCTAAATTTGCTCGTACCTGGCAGCTCTTGATAGATTATTTTATGCATTTGGAACACATTTGCTTCAATCCGCCCAAACTTAAGGCACTCCAACACTTTGAGTTAGACTAAGTTGGATGCGGTGTGACCCTGATGAGTTTGATACATCTTTTGCTTCCCTCCCACCTCCCCATCGCCAAGTGATTCTACCATTGTCTTCTCATGCGGAAAGTGGGCCTCCCTGACCATGAGCATTCACACGTCTAGCCTTCTTGACCATTTGTTTTGTTGTGTGTGCTTTATTACTTTACTGCAATTACAGTTCTAAGCCAGACCCATGGCGCCTTTTGACATACTTGTGAAATATACTGATGCACTATTTTCTGCTTATTACAGTAACTACATTCCTTTATATTCTTGCCTGCAATTTGATTGATATCGCTATGTCTGAAAAAGCTTCATGTGTTGCTCTGTGAAAATGCTTTTCAATAAAAAGATTGCAAGTAAAAAAAAAGTATAATGCAAAATTAGTATCTGGAGACTTTTTGGGTAGGATAATGTTATGCTAGGAGCACATATACAGTGAGCACCTGTAGTAGGATCTGTATCAAGAATGGAAGAGAGTCCATTAGTACATATTGAGAATACACATGTGAAAAGTGTTGGAAGGTGCATTGGCTAAGAATGTGTGGATGAATTAATGTATTTTTCATATACAATAGCCCCTGCAAACTGGATTGCTTCTTGGACCTTCTCGTGACTGTCAGACCAAAGAACTGAAGAGCAAACTGGATTGCTTTTTGGACCGTCTCGTGTCTGTCAGACATGTCAGACCAAAGAACTGAACTAGAGGATGTCAAATTGGACCAATACCAATCCCATAGACATCTTTTCAGACCTCACTGAGAGTTATTCAAACTCCTCCCACACTTGCAAGGCACTACATAACCTTGACCCAGCATCAGTTGTATCTGCTTTCACAAAACTTCCAGACACATCTGCTCGTCCAAACTCCTACGTGTACAATCCCATGCAGGCGAAAACTAGATTTGGCAGCCAAGCCTCCTACTACATCTCTCCTAAAGAGCGGAATGACCTGCCCCTACACATAAGAGGCTCCTCTTCACTTCTTGAATTCTGCAAGAAGCTGAAGGCCTGGCTTTTTGAGCCTCAGAAGGCCCTAGGTGAGCCTAAACTCTCACCTGCTCAGGACAAGGATGACATTGGGCCCTACAAATCTTCATAACATAACGTAATATTCGCTTGGAAAAATACTTAAAACCACCCCTTTCTCTGCTTCCCCCAGTTGTAAACGTCTAAGGGGAAAGGCAGAATTGGAATTGTCCCAATTTTCTTTGGTGTCCTACAGATCAACACCATTGTGCGGGCAGCAAAGCTCTTAAGCATCCTCTTGCTGGCTGACTGTGTGTGAGAAAAAAAAGAGCAAGCTGCACTACAACAGCACTATACTCCATCGATTCATCAAGCTAAGCTGTGAATGGAGGCCTGGTTGATTTAAAATTGGATGGCATCCTTGGTTCAATCGGCACTTGCAATGCTGCTAGCTGTTTGATTTATTATGAACGAAGAAAGTTCCTGGGGGTTAGATCCACCAAAGTGCTGGGCATAACCAACATTCCCAACTGTGAAAGTAAAAACCAATACCGAACTTTAGCAGGAGTGTAAGTGCAATGTGGTCTAGGGTTGCATGATAAAAAGTCAAAAATATGTAGAGAGCCCTGACAGCTCCCCAGTTGTCTTCACCATTAACCTGATGCTTGAACACAACACAGCTAGTACCACTCTGCCAAATAAATGTGGGAGCCCCAGGAGAGTGATTTGGATGTGCGTCGTTTTCAGTGCGACCATGCGAAGTAAAATAAGCAACAGACCGCTTCTAATGAATTGTATGAAGGGCTAATAAATGACACTTTTTGGAAAGAAGGAAGCAAATGGAACGGAACTGACAATTGCATGAAATGTTGCTGCCAAAACAGCAGACGAAATTACAACTTAACTCTCAAACAGCAGTGACTGAAGCGAATGTCGATGGGTGGAAAACATGTCCTATGGCTCAGTGGCAGCCGGTAATTTAACCAGGAACCACGCATACACAACCACACACACACATTGCATCCACACACAGCCATTCAAACCACTCACTCACAAATACACATAAATTCATACATAGAAGTTTTCATCAAATATAAAAAAAACACATAAAACGTACCTTCACTGTAGAGAGGGAAGCCTAGAGTCCCAGGAGGGTTGGGATTGCTGCCTTCCAATGAGGGAAGGCAGCAGTTCCTCACTTGTCACAGAGTGGGATGGGGGTCAGTGACACTACTGACTCCACCCCACTGAATGACGGCCCTGGGATTTTCAAGAGTTAAAACTGATGCACCCAGGACCGAGGCAATCAGTAATGCTCTCCCTCATCATGGGAGAAGGGTCTTGCATACTCTTCTGCCAGGCTGAGGAGGTTACGCCCACAGGGCTATGAAGTCGTCAGACTGGCAAAGTTCAGCTCAGGCAGTAAGGAACATGCCCAGTTAGCGCTTGTCTAGCTCCTGGCTGGCTCACCTGAACAAGAAGAGTCTTTCAGGCTGACCTTTGTCCAGCCTGACAGACACCATTCTTGCTGGGAAAAGGTGAGGAGGTGTGTCCCCTCAGGCCATATGGATTGGCCGCATCGGCTATGGTTAATGCCAGTGATATGGTAAGAGTGCCATGGTCCCTGGTGCACGCAAAGAAAAAAGTTCATCTGTCCTGTAGGTGGGTGCTCAGGGACTTCTAAGGGCCTTGGTCACCGGTGTCACTGCACCTACTGTACTGTCCATAGCCATGCACCTGGCAAATGGTCCAGCCTCGGTGTAATTGCAACCATACAATCGTAAATTGCCAGTTTAACTTTTCCACATACCTTTTTGCAATCTGAGAGCTTAGAGCAGATGCCTTCAAATTGGGGTTGCGCTCCCTTTGGAAGGGAGGGGGGCATGGATGGGTTACATGTACTCTGTAAGTAAATGTAAATGAAGATACCCTGGAAGTGTGGTGATATTTATTTGCCGCATTGCAAGGTTGTCTTAATTTACTTCCAGCCCTTGAAGTGAGAACTGTGATCAGAGTGCCTTGGGGGCAGGGGGCAGTGAGTGTTAGATCTCGCATTTGTGAGAGTTAGAGCTATTGGCATTATGATGTTTCTTGATGAATTGCTGAAATAATAAGAAATGTATGTACTTTTATTTTTGCCCCATTTCAATTCTTGACCTTTGTGAGGATGGCTCAAGAATGTATTCAACTAACATCCTGCTTACAGCAAGACTACCAACATAATTGCTTCAAATCTCATTGAATATCATTGAGTTAACAATTGGCTGCACTTACTGAGATGCATAAACATAAATAGTTAGGCCTTTATTACAGAATGTTGGTAGTCCTGATTCTGATGGAAGCAGATTTTTTCTGCTTGAATCAGGATTATCAGATATGCGGTAATGACAGAACCTCACAGTATTTGCAAATTCAATTGTGTTATTTCCCATAAAGTTTACACACACACCACACACTGAGGAACTTGCAATACACTGGGTGGATTTAGAAGGCCCTGTCCTCTTCAACCAAGGAGATTTGGGAGTGAAAATTGCTTCACAGTGCTGAATTCATGACAGAACTGTTGATCTAAGGAAGCACTCAGTCTTGCAACCTACCCTGGTAGCATCAGGTTGGGCACTGCAAAAGAGATGCAGTCAGAGGAAGAGGTATTAGTAACAGGGGTCAAGCTCATCGAAGGGCACTAAGGAAGAGTGTAGAGGTAACAGGGAAAGAACAATGGAAAGTAAGAGGAGAATGGAGGAATGAAAGGAAGGCAGGCTTAGTCCAGGACAGACAAGCCGCGTCTGTGAAAAGAAACAGTGGGGTCAGGAAAAGGGGCAAAAGGGCCCCTTACTAATGGAAGTTGTCAAATTGAAGTTAAATATGAAATTGTTAAAGGGTTGGAAATTGTTTAGTGGCAGAAGGGATAGTTAATATTTGTTAGAGTGCTGTGAGGACATATCAGTCTGTACGGCAATAAGCAGATGGTTGGTTGTATGTACTCCGAGCTCAAACCCGTCCTGGCTATCCCTGTGAGATGATCCCTACTGGGTATCTCCAAGGTGAAACCAGGCATCCCCAGCGAATGTGGGGGGTCGTTGTAGAGATGAGGCAAGCTAATGCCCAGAGTTGCCGAGTGTGATCCCTGGTTAGAGTAGGCACCGAGGCGAGAATTATCGAGTCCGCTGACCCTGGTCCACGACCCTGCCGGGTCGGGAATTGAACCCTGGTCCCGGGCCGCTCTCTGCTTTCGGGTCTGCTGCCTCTAACCAGTGAGCCACACCACTCCAATCCACTGTTGACAACACCAACAAGATATCCATGGTGATCCAATCCCAAAGTAGGTTGAGAGACTAATTGACTGCTGAATCCACGCGCAGCATATTTACAAAACATGGCAAAGAACAACTAAAGGAGTGAATTTGCAGCAAAAGAAACAGCAACATAAATAGAAATAGGTTCACTTAAAAACCTAAGTGTGCAACAAGAACACCTTTATCCTACTGTACCGCACAATAAAGCTAAATTATTAAAAATACCATAAAGCTGTCCTTCAGAATAGAATGTCTGTAAGTACTACTTTACAGCACTGAATAATTGGATATGCATTACTATGCAGCAGATGATGGATAATGTAGCAAAGGCAGTAATATAAGTGTTTTTTTTCTTTAAAACAGGCCATTCATTAGTGCAGCAGCTACCACTGTGCCAGGTGTGTAATTGGCTTTTGCTGGTTATCATTAATTAAGCAGGACTGGGACCCAGGGATTTGAGGGGCCCACTGTGTCCCAATTATGACTGCCTACCTCTAAAAAAGGGGTACGGGAGCTTATTTTCCTTTCTAGCGCAAGGATCAAGGGCACCCGTGCAGAACAAAGGGAGACAACATGTGGGAGCTATTTTTTCTGAAAGGGACCGAGAGCCTGATTCAAAATTGGAGTGATGGTCAGGCATGGTGGGGAAGAGGTGAAAGATGCAGAGGAGATATACTTCTACTCAGGACTGCTGTTATCACTAATTCAGCAGGTGTAGTTGCATTAGGGTCCAAGAGTGTGAGGGGCTCAGAACACTCCAATTATGAGGAACAGTATTTTTGTACAATACATGTTTTTGTTTGATGCATTTTCTGTTTTATACGTCTCAGTTTCATTGTGGTCTATGAGCTATAGAAAAAGTACTCCTGAAATCATTTCATAAGCCTCGCCCCTTGCACAAAGCCATGTCCCTCCTTCTCCCCAATCCTTGACATAAAGTTTCGGAGGGGGCCGACCTAAAAACATTTTGCTTTGGGGGCTATAAGCATAAACATTTGAAGACCTCAGCCTTAGAGACTATGCAATTTTCCAAAACTGCACTATTTTTGTCCCCTGCTGACTCCAGGGTTACGTATAAAGACAACAGGAGATGACCCATAAACCACGTTGGGATGGGTGTGTCATGAGGATAAGAACAGTTCCCAACAGGTATTATGTAGAGACAATTTCAAAGGTGTACGCAATATGCATTACAAGAAAGGAAAACCAAGGAGTCAAAGGGTTTAAAGAGAGGGTAGTCTTATTTTCATAAGAGGTAGAACAGAAAACTTTCAAGGTTCAATACAGTTAAGGCAGCACTGTACAGAGTGGATCTTGTGACAACCCGGTGATACTTGGTGCAGGTGCTATATACAATCTGTGACCAGTGAGTGTGCAAGTGTTTAAAAACAACAGCATAGGCGACGCATAAATCAGGATATAAACATCAGAAAATGGCCCCAACAGAGACAAGTAACCATTACTTGAAACACAATAATTAGTATGGGAGCACAAAACGTGAATTGCGTCGTAAAATTTGAGCTGTCTAGTCGACGGCGTTTCGATCCCGGTTGGTTGGGATCCTCATCAGGACGGGGTTGTCGATGAGAACAGTGCTGTGGGCAAAAAGGTAGTTTGAGCATGGGGTATGGGATAGGAGAACGGACAGGGTAAGGAAGTGCACAGGTGCTTAATCCGGTTCTGAGTTGCGAACTACGAGGTGTAATGAAGTGGGTGGGTGATGGCCGGAATTGGACTGGGGGTGGTGGCATAGGGAGTGGCTAGGGTCTGGCAGACTGCGGGGTAAAATACCGTTAATTTCCAGACAGTCTGGGTGATAAATTGGTCAGTACAGGGTCGCCACATATGGGAGATGGAAACTCACACCTAGGCTCTGGCAGGATGATGAGGTTGCAATCCTGGATATAGACTCGATCGTCAAAGGCTACTAGGGAGCAATAGGTAAACAAAGTTTTAGAGGGTGACCATACATGTTAGACATGATTAGATACCCTGGTAACAGTGATTACCTGAGTGATTCTTCCATCTGAGCAGCGGGTGGTAATGGCGAAACCTGGGCCGAAGAATGGCGGGAGAGGGAGGAGAGAAGGACAAGTGCTTAACATTAGCGCAAAACGGAAACTAAAGTCCGCTACAAATCTAAGTGTGGCCGAGCGCTTGGTGTGCGCTTCAGACTGTATCTTACCTGATTTAATCAGGGCTGAGTGCCGTTACTGGGGGTCTGCTGTCACAGCGGCGAGCGGGCAGTAAATGCGTTAGCTAACCGCGGTAGTGGAACACCTAGATATGAATCAGGAAGTGAGCCGGGCAGGGGCGGAGTCACGTGGCTCCCAGGGGCGTGGCGGGGGAGTGCACCGGTCAGACATTGGCTGTCCCGGAGCAGTGGGATGGGGTCCTTCCCACACGGAGGCATGACTGCGGGATGTTTACGGGGGTTGTCTGGGCGACATCTTGGCCACAAAACTTGTAAATTGGGCAGTACTGAGGTGTGACGAACAATTCCATGATCCACCCCTCTTCTCATATCAGAGAGGCAACAACATTGCCAACCATCTTGTTCACGCCATTACATGGCCCACTGCTAACTTGGACAAACATACCATCACCGCGGCCTGGGGCTTGCCACCAGTAATAGGACACTTCAAATGCCAATCATGTAGCGTCTGTGAATTAACCTACAACACCAAGGAATTTGTGTACAATGGACATACTCACCCACTTTCTCACCACTCAAACTGCAAGACTCAAAACGTCATCTATGCCATCCGTTGCCCATGTGAACTAATCTATATTGGCCAAACCACCCAAATGGTCAAACAAAGGATAATACAGCACAAAAGCAGAATCAACTGCAAAGTTCTGACGGCCCCGCTGGTCGCACACTTCCTGGAAAAATCACACATAGATACCGACCTGAGATGGCTTGTTATTGAAAAACCAACACTGCCTGTCAGGGGCGGTAACATGACAGCACTGCTCAATAGAGCAGAATGCAAATGGATTTCACGAGTGGACTCGGTAAACCAAGGGTTAAATACCCTTGATGAATGGACAAACACCATCTCCATCTAGACCCCCTGTCCACTGTATCAAATCTGTCTATATCTATCCCTTCTTTGAGTCTGTCCATAGTGATGTAAATACATGTTATTTAATGAATGCTTTTGACATGTTGATGCAACTTGTTTAATTTGTAAATATTTCATGTAAATACGCCGAATGTACGTATTCATATATTTAAATATGTCTCAATGCATATCATGGGGCCACTCCAGTATCTGCAGAAGAACCATGGACACCCCCGCCCAATACCTGAGCATAGTCACTCCCTCTCTCCTCCACCACAGGCGCGTTCGGTCTGATCTACTGCTGACTCTTCCCCCTCGAATATCGCCCAGACATCCCCCGTAAACATCCCGCAGTCTTGCCTCCGTGTGGGAAGGACCCCATCCCACTGCTCCGGGACAGCCAATGTCTGACCGGTGCACTCCCCCGCCACGCCCCTGGGAGCCACGTGACTCCGCCCCTGCCCGGCTCACTTCCTGATTCATATCTAGGTGTTCCACTACAGCGGTTAGCTAACGCATTTACTGCCCGCTCGCCGCTGTGACAGCAGACCCCCAGTAACGGCACTCAGCCCTGATTAAATCAGGTAAGATACAGTCTGAAGCGCACACCAAGCGCTCGGCCACACTTAGATTTGTAGCGGACTTTAGTTTCCGTTTTGCGCTAATGTTAAGCACTTGTCCTTCTCTCCTCCCTCTCCCGCCATTCTTCGGCCCAGGTTTCGCCATTACCACCCGCTGCTCAGATGGAAGAATCACTCAGGTAATCACTGTTACCAGGGTATCTAATCATGTCTAACATGTATGGTCACCCTCTAAAACTTTGTTTACCTATTGATCCCTAGTAGCCTTTGACGATCGAGTCTATATCCAGGATTGCAACCTCATCATCCTGCCAGAGCCTAAGTGTGAGTTTCCATCTCCCATATGTGGCGACCCGGTACTGACCAATTTATCACCCAGACTGTCTGGAAATTAACTGTATTTTACCCCGCAGTCTGCCAGACCCTAGCCACTCCCTATGCCACCACCCCCAGTCCAATTCCGGCCATCACCCACCCACTTCATTACACCTCTTAGTTCGCAACTCAGAACCGGATTAAGCACCTGTGCACTTCCTTACCCTGTCCGTTCTCCTATCCCATACCCCATGCTCAAACTACCTTTTTGCCCACAGCACTGTTCTCATCGACAACCCCGTCCTGATGAGGATCCCAACCAACCGGGATCGAAACGCCGTCGACTAGACAGCTCAAATTTTACGACGCAATTCACGTTTTGTGCTCCCATACTAATTATTGTGTTTCAAGTAATGGTTACTTGTCTCTGTTGGGGCCATTATCTGATGTTTATATCCTGATTTATGCGTCGCCTATGCTGTTGTTTTTAAACACTTGCACACTCACTGGTCACAGATTGTATATAGCACCTGCACCAAGTGTCACCGGGTTGTCACAAGATCCACTCTGTACAGTGCTGCCTTAACTGTATTGAACCTTGAAAGTTTTCTGTTCTACCTCTTATGAAAATAAGACTACCCTCTCTTTAAACCCTTTGACTCCTTGGTTTTCCTTTCTTGTAATGCATATTGCGTACACCTTTGAAATTGTCTCTACATAATACCTGTTGGGAACTGTTCTTATCCTCATGACACACCCATCCCAACGTGGTTTATGGGTCATCTCCTGTTGTCTTTATACATATTAAGAGCAGCTGTTGCTGCGAGAGCGGTACCTCTGTGTACCTCAATCTATATACCACATTCAATTGGGTATTTATCTGTGTATTACCTCTTGGCCTACACACGATGTCCAAGGAGTCTCTCACCTATTCAGAGGATTATATCCAATCACGACTGACTGGTCCCTCATTACTGTCGGGCGCACCACAGTCAGCGTCAACATCCACTACCCCTAACACCTCCCGTGCCCTTCTGGACAAACTCGAGAAGCTGAAGAAAAAACAGATCAGAACCGACTTGCATGCCCGGATGCTAACGGATTATCTACGCTCAGGTGTTATTCCCTTGGGGCTCCAAATTCGTAACACCCCGGCGATCTTCACCCAAGACGTTAAATTCAGGACCAGCTTTAGCCACCTAGCAACTACGTGCTCTCGTCACTGGATGGTCCTGGGGATAGATACAGCCATAGAACACAGTCGTCTGGAACTGCAAGAAATTGAGGAACTTGAAAAACTTATCCAAGTCGATACAACCCTCACGGATGCCAAAAGCCTGCTGGATAAAATCAATAGTACCATCGCCACCTTTAATACCTTTGAAATCAACAAAAAGGCTAACAAAGTAGAGAAGGACATAAAAAACTATAAAGTTGAAAATACATATCCCTATCTGAACGAGGAATTTTATAACACCCAACAAAACCCCCCAAGAACACAGAACTGGGGAAGATATAGGAACAACCAACGAGTCACCTTCTCGGTCTCCTCCAACAGCTCTGCAGAGGACGCAGACGCAACAACCTCTGGACCACAGCCACTACTACCCCCTGGTTTTTTAGGACGAGGCCGCGGACGCGGACAACATCCACCTCCACCACAGAACCGCCAAACCAGGACCAGAACGTATCAACCTCCAGTCCCAGGCTTTCGCCAAACCCGCAACCGGTATTACCAGTGGGGACAACCCCAGTAACCAATAATCAGGAGGCAACCACTACGGCGTTGTCCATCCCCATCTTCAACTTATCAGACCACACACTGACTTTGGAAGAAACTGGACTTCTCTCACGGGGTCTTTCATTTGTGCCAACAGTCAGAACTAACTTCTTGGAACTACAATCGAACCTTCTCAAATTCTTCAGAAGAATACGACTGAAACATTTCTTCTCGGACAAACCTAACACCGTGTTGAATCAAATCTCCCCATTTAGACTTCCTTCTACCTTCAATCCGCCATCCAATCAGATGACACCTGAAATTTTAACATTTGAGCGGCTTGTCCTCAAAGAAGTAATGGATCTTAAAACTACCCCGCGGTTTATTCCGTACAATCTACCCTTGGCAGAAAAAGAAGCCCTGAACACCCTACAAAACAACTCGGACATTGTCATCAAGCCCGCAGACAAGGGTGGTGGTATTGTCGTTCTAAATAATACCCAGTATGACAAAGAAGTGGAGCGACAACTATCTAACCATGAACATTATCGGGTTCTCACCAAAGACCCCATGGCTGATATCAAACAGAAAATTCTCTGTATTACTACTACAGCCAGAGAAAATAATATCATCACCAAGAAGGAATTCGAATTTTTGAACAACCCTCATCCTCGGACCCCGGTCCTATACGTCCTCCCTAAGATCCACAAAGACGCCAATAACCCACCTGGACGACCCATCGTATCAGGGTGTGGTTCAATCTTGGAACCTCTAGGGAAGTATCTGGATGCAATCATTAAAGAATTTGTACCCATCACTGATACCTACATACGCGACACTATGGACCTAATCAATACCATAGAAGACCAAGCCTTTGAACTAAACGCCCAAACCATGGCCAGCCTGGACATCGAGTCCCTTTATACTAACATTCCCCATGATGAAGGACTCGAGGTAATAAAAAACCTACTATGTTCGAGACCCCAACCAGCAAAAATCCCTACTGATTTTATCATGGACCTCCTGAGAGTGGCACTTCAAAACAACTACTTCATGTATAAAAATATATACTACCTCCAAATCAAGGGAGTATCTATGGGCGCGTGCTTTGCACCGAACTTTGCTATCCTGTATGTCCATAATTTGGAAAAATCACTAATTCTGAACTCCATCAACCCATATCGACCCCAAATCCATCTGTGGCGTTGATATATAGACGACATTCTATTGATTTGGAATGGAACTGCCGACTCTCTGCAACCCTTCTTGACCTGGCTAAATTCCTCACAAGAACACCTCAGATTCACCAGTGAGACCAAAACAAATGACTTACCATTTCTGGATGTCATTATACATGCAGAAGAAGGAAAACTAGGAACATCGCTCTTCCGCAAACCAACTGAACGGAATACCCTACTGCATTACTCTAGCAACCATCCAAGGGGTCTACGAGATGGTCTCCCTTTCGGCCAATTCCTCCGAATCCGGCGCAATTGTAAATGGCGCAAGGACTACTTCAGGGAGGCAGACTTCTTGGCCACAAAACTTGTAAATAGGGGATATCCACGACGCCTGATTAACCAAGCTAAGAAACGCGCCTGGTATAACCATCGTGAGAATTTACTAGTTCCAAACCAAAACAAAAAACCCATGAACCGAATCCCCTTTGTCTCTGTTTTTAGCCCAGACAGCAACAGAGTAGCAAAAATAATCAAGAAAAATTGGGCAGTACTGAGGTGTGACGAACAATTCCACGATCCACCCCTCTTCTCATATCAGAGAGGCAACAACATTGCCAACCATCTTGTTCACGCCATTACATGGCCCACTGCTAACTTGGACAAACATACCATCACCGCGGCCTGGGGCTTGCCACCAGTAATAGGACACTTCAAATGCCAATCATGTAGCGTCTGTGAATTAACCTACAACACCAAGGAATTTGTGTACAATGGACATACTCACCCACTTTCTCACCACTCAAACTGCAAGACTCAAAACGTCATCTATGCCATCCGTTGCCCATGTGAACTAATCTATATTGGCCAAACCACCCAAATGGTCAAACAAAGGATAATACAGCACAAAAGCAGAATCAACTGCAAAGTTCTGACGGCCCCGCTGGTCGCACACTTCCTGGAAAAATCACACATAGATACCGACCTGAGATGGCTAGTTATTGAAAAACCAACACTGCCTGTCAGGGGCGGTAACATGACAGCACTGCTCAATAGAGCAGAATGCAAATGGATTTCACGAGTGGACTCGGTAAACCAATGGTTAAATACCCTTGATGAATGGACAAACACCATCTCCATCTAGACCCCCTGTCCACTGTATCAAATCTGTCTATATCTATCCCTTCTTTGAGTCTGTCCATAGTGATGTAAATACATGTTATTTAATGAATGCTTTTGACATGTTGATGCAACTTGTTTAATTTGTAAATATTTCATGTAAATACGCCGAATGAACGTATTCATATATTGAAATATGTCTCAATGCATATCATGGGGCCACTCCAGTATCTGCAGAAGAACCATGGACACCCCCGCCCAATACCTGAGCATAGTCACTCCCTCTCTCCTCCACCACAGGCGCGTTCGGTCTGATCTACTGCTGACTCTTCCCCCTCGAATATCGCCCAGACAACCCCCGTAAACATCCCGCAGTCTTGCCTCCGTGTGGGAAGGACCCCATCCCACTGCTCCGGGACAGCCAATGTCTGACCGGTGCACTCCCCCGCCACGCCCCTGGGAGCCGCGTGACTCCGCCCCTGCCCGGCTCACTTCCTGATTCATATCTAGGTGTTCCACTACCGCGGTTAGCTAACGCATTTACTGCCCGCTCGCCGCTGTGACAGCAGACCCCCAGTAACGGCACTCAGCCCTGATTAAATCAGGTAAGATACAGTCTGAAGCGCACACCAAGCGCTCAGCCACACTTAGATTTGTAGCGGACTTTAGTTTCCGTTTTGCGCTAATGTTAAGCACTTGTCCTTCTCTCCTCCCTCTCCCGCCATTCTTCGGCCCAGGTTTCGCCATTACCACCCGCTGCTCAGATGGAAGAATCACTCAGGTAATCACTGTTACCAGGGTATCTAATCATGTCTAACATGTATGGTCACCCTCTAAAACTTTGTTTACCTATTGCTCCCTAGTAGCCTTTGACGATCGAGTCTATATCCAGGATTGCAACCTCATCATCCTGCCAGAGCCTAAGTGTGAGTTTCCATCTCCCATATGTGGCGACCCTGTACTGACCAATTTATCACCCAGACTCTCTGGAAATTAACGGTATTTTACCCCGCAGTCTGCCAGACCCTAGCCACTCCCTATGCCACCACCCCCAGTCCAATTCCGGCCATCACCCACCCACTTCATTACACCTCTTAGTTCGCAACTCAGAACCGGATTAAGCACCTGTGCACTTCCTTACCCTGTCCGTTCTCCTATCCCATACCCCATGCTCAAACTACCTTTTTGCCCACAGCACTGTTCTCATCGACAACCCCGTCCTGATGAGGATCCCAACCAACCGGGATCGAAACGCCGTCGACTAGACAGCTCAAATTTTACGACGCAATTCACGTTTTGTGCTCCCATACTAATTATTGTGTTTCAAGTAATGGTTACTTGTCTCTGTTGGGGCCATTATCTGATGTTTATATCCTGATTTATGCGTCGCCTATGCTGTTGGTTTTAAACACTTGCACACTCACTGGTCACAGATTGTATATAGCACCTGCACCAAGTGTCACCGGGTTGTCACAAGATCCACTCTGTACAGTGCTGCCTTAACTGTATTGAACCTTGAAAGTTTTCTGTTCTACCTCTTATGAAAATAAGACTACCCTCTCTTTAAACCCTTTGACTCCTTGGTTTTCCTTTCTTGTAATGCATATTGCGTACACCTTTGAAATTGTCTCTACATAATACCTGTTGGGAACTCGACTCCAGGGTTACAACACTAATTTACAAATGCCACTGTAAGCAATTTAGAAACAGATGGTATATACTTCCCAAAGAAAAATTGGGTAATCCATGGTTGATTGCATACAATATTTGTGCCTATTTTTATTTAGATTACTTGTGCGAGATTGTCCCTCTGAAAATCCCTCCAGGAATTACTCGAGGAATTTGCATGGAAACATTGTTTGCAAACTGAAATCTTGTAAAACCTATACCACCCGTTAATTGCGCTGTTGGGACTGAAAAGTCTTGGGCATGGTAAAGGACATGTACCCCTGCCTTGAATGCCTGACTGTACTGTTGTCTGTAACACTAATTTCTATTGTCAAAGATAAAGACGGATCATGAATGTGCATCATGACACAGGCCTGTCTCATGAATGTGGTTTTGTTGAACCAGGAGGGCCCCCCAAAAGCACTACCCTCATTGTGGTGGAAGGGGACTGCCTTCACTGGGAGTTAAGCAGCATGAGCACAGTGTTCGTAGGATTCCCTGTAGTGATCAGTAGAAGTGAACAGGCCCTTTTTACCCAGTGTCACTGGAGTGAGGCACAGGTTCGCTCACCATTTTAAAGTGCCGCTGCTGTGTGCTTAACTCACCTATGGCTTAAAATGCTGCGCAGCAGTGAGGATTCTGAGCACTGGCTGTATGTGTTGCTGGAAAGGGTACAGTACAGGCTCAGAGCAGTGCTGTGCAGTGTATGTATGCCTGTGAGGAATACATTACATGAGAGATATAGTGCTGTACAATGTGAGCG
Organism: Lissotriton vulgaris; assembly: GCF_964263255.1. Lineage (NCBI taxonomy): Eukaryota > Metazoa > Chordata > Amphibia > Caudata > Salamandridae > Lissotriton > Lissotriton vulgaris. The sequence continues at coordinate 829,136,839 of NC_141698.1, forward strand.
CAGTGGAAGCATGTGCAGGGTGTATGTGTGGTTGCAAACAGTACAATTCATGAAAGGTTTGTCTAGAGAGTGTAGGATGAATGTGTGTAATGGCAATGTGTGTGTTTTCAAATATTACACCATGGCACAACACAGAAAGGCTACAGTACTGAACAGTGCACAGAACGAATGTATGTGCTGAATTTGTGAGTTTGTGAGGCCACAATGAATGAAGGTAACAGTAGAGTGTGTACTGTGTCCATACACTGAGTGCCAGTGTGCCTGCAATGATACGTTACGTGAAGGACCCTGGGTTCCATTGTGGGTAGCACAGGCCTGTCTGATGAAGACATAAGGAGTAGAGGAATCTCACCAGACAGATTTGTGTATTGTTGCATTCCTGTGGGCTGGATGGGACACACACTGGAGAAGGGAAAGATAGACTCCCCCTGTACACTACAAAAGGTGCTCTTTGATTCAGTGAGAGAACACAATGAAGGGCCTAGGGACATCTTGGGAAGGAGATGGTACTTATAAGGGATTCCTGAAGAGTAGGGTGGGAGCCCGTGATTAACCTTTTGATGCACATATCGCTGTGGCTGATATCCAGGTGTGATCTATAGTCACGCCCAAGGGACTATCTGCTTCAAAGTCTCTCCTGCTGTGACAGACAGTCTTTCAAGAGGAAGAAGTGAGTGAAAAATATACACATAAAATAAGCAGAACCCCAAAATATAACTCAAAGATGACGCTGCTCTTTTAGCACGTACAACAGTAGGCCTCCAATGTCTTTTTTAAACTCATTTTATAATTTTATGAATGCACTAGATCTTAGTGTTAATTATTCCAAATCTCCTGTAATGGCGGTTGGGAGTAAAGGAAAAAAATTAAAAACTTTGTATTGTGAGGGCAACAGGCTATCTAGAGTTTCGAGTTTTCCATATCTTGGGGCCATTTTTGATGACAGTTCCACTTGGCTGCCCCAAATGGCCGCTAAACGAAATGTTTTTGTAAGAGCAATTTCGGGCGTTTTAGATTTCTCCCGTAAATTAGGGGTGAAACCATTGGAAGCTGTATTGAAAGTTTACGAAGCAAAATGCGTCTCCATTGCTATGTATGGAGCAGGCCTATGGGGATTTAAAAATGTAAAACACCTACAGATCGCTGAGGATACATTTTTGACAGATATCCTATCAGTGCCCCAATCAACCCTTGGTTATATTGTCCATCAGGAACTTGGGGTTGGTTATTTGGAAGATCGTATAACTGTGGCACCTCTTTTAAAATGGATACCAACATGGATAAATCCAGAACTGGTCTTAAATAATGAAATTATGAATGATTGTCTGACTCTGGATCACAGTTTATCCATTCCATGGTTGAAATATGTTAAAGTATTAGCCGATTCATTAGGTCGCCCAGAATTGTTCACCCAGCCCCAAAACATGGTTAAGGGAGATGTGAAATGGACCGAAGACACTTTTATGCTGAATAAGAGCTTTGCAAGGGAGGAAATGGAATTGAGTAAGGTGACCGTGAGGGCTCACCAACTCTTAATTAATTGAAACGATATTGAATTATATCTGAAAATATTTAATAATTCTAACCACCGTTTTCTCCTAACTAGGTTCAGGTTGAACAAAATCCATCTACTCCTTACCCAACGACCAAGTTGGACTAAAACAAAAGATTTAGACATTTGTCCGTGTGATGGTTTTTCTATAATGGACACTGCACATTTTATGTTCATTTATAAATATTTTGTGGAGCCACGGAAAAAGTTCATTATACCCCTGATTAAATATAAAGGGTTTAGACAAGTAAAACCAGCCCTCACGTACATTCAGTTACTGTCGAATACTTGGGAAATTTTTAATGTGGCATGTTTTTTATCAATAGTTATGAGACTCAGGGGAAAAAAATGAATTGGCCTTGTTGTAAATAGTATCTTTTTTTGAGGGTTTTTTTAAATCATATTTATTATGTTCAGGTTTTAAGAATGTACTATGATCTTGATTTCTGATGTGTGTATACTTTTATGGTTTTTGAAATGAGCCGAATAAAGTACTTTTGACTGACTGAACTCAAAGACCCATAAATTAAATTTTGTGTATGGAAATGGACTATAAGAAGGGGAGTTTGGGACCCCACAATTTGTCATCTGCAAAGCATACAGATGGGCTATGTGAGGACAGAAAGCTGTGCAAGTCAGCCTGTGGCGAGTACTGGGGGCATGGTCTGCTAAACTCCGTGCTGGATGTCAAAAATGCACTCCCAGTCACAGATCTGGGTTAAATCCATCATTTCTATGCCCACCATGCCTCCCCAGTGCAGCCTATGCAACCGGCCCCAGGCTGCTTGTTTTTGGTCCAGGGCCTGGCTGTTTAGGCTGGACTGTTCCCATGGGGAGCAGCGACAAGACTGATTTGCATATGGCTGGATCCAAGCAGGAATGGCATGGTGAGCAAAAAAGCGATGGATTTAGGCCCAGATCTCTGTACTGGGGATGAATTTATTTATAAAGTTTTATATAGCGTAAACGTGACCCACAAGGGTATCCGAGCGCTTTACAGTATACAGTATAAAAACATAAATGAATGAGGTGGTATACAAGCATTCAAGTGTGTCAATTCATACAAAAGAGATATATAATATATGGATGACAAACATAGAGGTCCTGGAATCTGCAGGACGTTGCACAATATACAGTTATTGAACATTAGGTGATTGTGCTAGCAAATAAACATATATATCCTCATTCGATTCACAATGGGTATAAAGTACATCGATAACCAAGGGGGATCCGAGGCCAGCTAAGCTTTACACTACATTCAGTTATTGAGCATTAAGGGCTGTGGTTTTAATCTTACATATATTAGTCTTGTACATTAAACTGGAGATAGGCAATGGTATGCGGGTCTTATAGATGACTTGGTGTCAGCCTAGAATTAAGACTTTAGACGTGAATTTGTTCATTAGTAGTATTTTTTTACTTCTTTTTTGAAGGCGGTAAAGGAAGAGATTCCACGCACTACTGGAGGTAAGGAGTACCAAATCTTTTGTGCAATCCCTGAGAAAGCTCTGCAGCCAGTTCTCTTCTTATGTAAGGATTGAGGTTTCAGAAGGAAAGTACTCGCACTTGGCTGTTGTCTGCAACCTCCAGACCTTTCTAGATTTAGAGCCAAATAAATGGGTGTATTGTTATGAATTGCTTTGTGTGTCATGCAGACCACTTTTAGGTGTAGTCTTGCCTCGTTAAGCAACCGGTTCAGGGCTTTCAAGGTCGGAGAGATGTGCCCATTTCTTTTGATTCCTGATGCCAGTCTAGCCGCAGCATTCAATGATGCCCTCAGCGGAGCCAGCACGTATTTGGGGAGACCACAGAGAGAGTGGTGCTTCCGTAGTCTAATATTGGCAGCACTAGGGCATGCACTGTCATTTCTAGATCAGCCTGAGGGAGGAAGGGTTTGAGTTTCCTTAGTATACTCAACTTATGATTAGGTCCCTTGGTGGCATTAGAGATGTGCAACTGCATATTCAGATGGTTGTCTATGGTGATGCCTAGGGATTTTGCTGAGTCAATGATGAGGGGAACACAGTGAAAGGAGGTTAGGTGTTTTAACCATAGGTCTAACTTCGGTGTGTGGTTCGGTGGCGAGATGAGAATGAATTCCGTGTTTTGGTATTCAGCATGAGGTGGTTGTTAGTGAGCCAGCTTTGTGTGTTCAGTAGAATAGTGTTGAGGGCAAATAAGTCATCTGTGGTGGAGATTTTCAGATACAGCTGGGTGTCATCCGTGTACAGGTGATATAGAATGTTCGCTGATTTCAGTGCGTTCGCCAAAGGTTCTATTAGGAGGTTAAAAAGGATGGGTGATAGGGCCGATCCCTGAGAGACACCCAGGGTGACCACAGAGTGTGGCGAAAGTGAATTCTTCATCTTGACTCTTTGAGTTCTGTTATTTTAGGAGGAGAACCATTGCAACACTGTGCCCGAGAGGCCCATCCTTCATTCCAATAGGGACATAAGGTTCTCATGCTTGACCATATCGAAGGCGGAGGACCGGTCAAGAAGTATCAATAGGCGTGACTCATTGCGGTCAAGCATTTTAAGTATGTCGTCCATAATGTGTATGAGTGCAGATTCTGTGTTGTGACCTTGGCGGAAGCCGGATTGGTGACTGTCTAAGAGGTTGTAATTCTCAATATGGTTGTATAATAGAATTTGTACACATTTCTCTAACAGTTTTGCCAAAGTAGGGATGTTGGATATAGGGCAGTAGCTGTTGAGATCAGATAGAGTGGTGTCAGCTTTCTTTAGTATAGGTGTGACCTGCCCTATTTAAATGCAGTCCGGAATGTCACCTTGTCTCAGGGAGGCATTTCCAATTTTTGCCCACAGCGGTAGGATAGATGTTTTTAAAATGTTGAACAGGGCAGGAGGCAGGGGGTCAGAGAAATTATTGGTGGAGTTGATTGCTTGAAGAGTGTTATCGATTATTTGTTGAGAGATTGGCGAGAAGGTGTACCATGAGGCATTGTTTTTTGTGACTTTCCCTGGATTATTGAAATGGACTTTGAATAAAGCGCAACATTTAGAAACTTGGACCATAGATTGCGGGAGCGCCTTTTTGGATTGACTAGCTTGGTGGTCTTAGTCTTTTCGTGGAAGAAATTGGCAAGCACATCACAGGTAGGTGTGGCCAGGTCATTTAGTTCCCTAGAGTTAGTATTGCATGATTGTTGCTTGACGATTTCAAAGAGTTTTTTTGACCGGTTGATAGCTTGGTTCAGCTGGGTTCTGAAAAAGTCTGCCTTTGCCTTAAGAATATTCCTATTGTATGAATTCCTTAACCTTCTAAGGTGATCAAGGTTATCAGTGGTAGGAGCATGTTTCCATAGACGCTCTGCAACTCTTAGATGCCGTCGCTCCGATTTAAGGGCCTCATTGAACCAGGGTTAGGTAATTTTGGAGATGTTTTTTTCTTGGAGGGGCGCTGCAGAGTCCAGGATTTTGAGTAAAGTGGAATTGTAGAAGATTGTGAGGTCATGTACATCAGTCATGTCCGTCATGAGGGTCAGGGTCAGGTTGCAACGGTTTACCAAGGTGATGGGGTTGATATTTTGTAAGTTCCTTTTCCATTGTCTTGTTTTTGAGGGTTGGCCCCTTTTTTGAGTAACTTCGATATTGATGGAGATGAGGATGCAATAATGATCAGATCAATCGCATTGGGAGATGGATTCTAGTAGAATTATGTTTGTTTTTGCAATGATGAGGTCCAATGTCTCTCCCTTGTTATGAGCTGGGCTGTCACAGAATTGAGATACCTCCTGTTCTGACAGAAACTCTTTAAGACAGCCTACAATATGATTGTGTGCGTTGTTCCAGTGAAGGTTAAAGTCACCCAAGGAAATTTGAGGTACTTGTGAGTTGGCATTGGATGCCATGATCTCAATTATCTTGTCGATACAAGTCAAGTTATCGCCTGAGGGTGTGGTAGAATATGTGAAGCTTGCTGGCGACGAGCTTAGCATCAGAGATATTAATACGTAGATAATCACAGGAGGATAGACTGATGGAGTCTGCTTGCTTGACTGATATTGAGTAACGATAAATGTTGACTACCCCTCCCCCAGCTTCCCGATTTTGTCTAGTCGGATTAGGTTGTGGGAAGGAGGAACCAGTAGGTCAAGGATGAGCGAGGAGGAACTATTTAGCCATGTTTCTGTAAAGGACCATGATGTCAAAATCATTCTCTAAAATAAGGAGCATGTATGCTTGCAGATCTGCAATTAATGAGCCCACACTTCAACTTGTTAATAGAGGAGTTTAGGGCAATCTGTTCTAAGTTGATATTTCTGAGGTTATCTCTATTTACAGATCTGTTGTTGAGAGTCAGTTCTCTGAGAGAATTGGTTACAATGGATTGAATAGTGCCACATTGCGACTTACTGTTGTCTGTTGCCCAGGCATAGGATGTAAGGAGGCCGTCTATGTCTCTGTCTGAGAGTTCATCGCTTGACCTCCCAGGCCACGATGGGGAGAGTGAACTACCCGGATTAGTGCTTTTGGGGTGTGTGAACTTGGATATGTGTCTACTAAGTTTAACGTTGATTTGGTTATACTGACTAGTGTTCTGGGTGTGAGCATTCGTGGGGATGCAATTTCTCATTTGGAGACTGATTTGGTTCACGGTGCCGTTGGTGGCTCTGTGTATGTTAAGAAGTTCTTTAGTGATCGTAGATAGTTTATGCATTTTGTCCTTGAGATGGGATAGGCTAGTGGTTAACTCATTGAGTCGAGTGATCCAGACGGAATTGGGAAAGTAGGTAGTAGGTGTGATCAGTTATGGAGTGCGATCCACCCGTAGTGTCAGTTTGCATGGTCATGTTCTCCAATTGCTTGCGGATATCTACATTAGGTATGGGTGTATGATCCATTATGGCGGGCGATCCACCAGTAGGTTCAGTTTGCAATATCACGTTCTCCATTTGCTTGGGGATAACTTCAATAGGGGTCGATGCAGGAAGCTGAACCGGGAGGTTTGTTGTGGGGTCAACGTCCATGAGTGGTGTGGTATATAGGCGAGGCAGCCGGATAGGGGCTTCCTTATAAAGTTGGGGAATGGTCATGATGCTCTATGATTGGATGGGTGGGGTGAGTGTAGCGGGTGTAAGGGTCCCCTCAGATATCAAGGAGGACAGTGGGTGAGGGGGATCTAAGCAATCCGCTTGGTATGAAAGGGGAAAGAGGAGGTCGGTGTTGGTGGCATCCGGTTTGGGGCCATCCTGCGAAGATGGCAGGGATAACAGTGGTGCGTCTGTCATGATGAAATCGGTAGCAAAGCCTAACCCTGTCTCTTCTGGGCTGAGGGATCCAGGTGTGGCCTCGACCAAACGGACTGGGTCGTAGGGATTACTGGGGGTTTCTGCACTGCTGGGGTTGGTGGCTGCAACCCAGTCTCACCTGGGCCAAGGGACCCATTTGTATTTGGATCAGACGTGTCTGGGGGGCTGGGCACAATGTCAGGGACGACACTTGTCAGATTGGGAGAGTTTGATGTATTTTGAAGAAGAGGAGTTAGGGCGGCCTTTTAATCCTGAAGATGCAAGGGTGCGGTGAGGGTGCTATTTTTACTGTTTACTGCTTTCTTGAGAGTAGGGAAGAACCTGTCTATGATATCGAGATTATCGTTAGAGGCTTGTATAAGAATCATACCATTGTTGTAGATAGTAATGGTGGCATTCGCTGGGCATAGGTCCGAGGTGGTAACCAACAATTTGAGGGCATGCAGTGTTTTCTTCGTTTTGGAGATTCGGGGCAAAGCTTAGAAGGATGAATGTTTCACAATTTTAAGCATTCCATCCATCATCTTTTTGTGTTCCTATAGTCAACACAGGTGAGAAGGGTATGCCCAGACGTGGGTCCCGTGTTAACTATGCCATTGGATTCAAGCTAGCCTGGCTGATGAGGAGTGATACCCCAAAACCGGTCCCAGGAAGCTTGTTTCCGGTACAGAGGTGACCTGGCCTGGCGGTGTGGGCAGGGTCAAGACTGATTTGCATATGGCTGAGTACAAAGTGGAATGGCTTGGTGAGCCAAAAAAGTATTTATTTAGGCCCAGATCTCTGTTCTAATGTGAATTTTTGACAATGATCAGCATTCCATCCATCATCTTTTTCTGTTACTGGGTAATATCAGGAGTAGGTCTCGTATAAAATATTGGTATTATAAAGATCATAGGTGAAATGCACAAGGAAACGTTTGCCTGCAAATGCATGTTTATGCCCTCAAATGCCTCCATAAATTCACTGTAGGAATCCTGACGGACATGAATATGTTTACTATTGTGAATTTCTTTGCTGTTATCAATCAATCAAGTCTGATTTGTAGAGCTTTGCTAATCACCTGCGAGTATATCCAGGCGCTAGAATCATGCTGGGATCAGTTGAAGAGCCAATTCTTGAGGTCCTTTCTAAATTCTGTGAACAAGAAAGTTGTTCAGAGGTGGAGGGGATGCTCCTTCCAGGACTTTACTGCAAGGTAGGAGAAGGATCGTCCTCCACTGTGGCTTGGGCAGATGGGCACGGCAGGTGTCTGGACGGTGTGTGAAAGTTCCAGAGGTGGTTGATATATGCTGGTCCTTGGTTATGGACGGCCTTGAAGGCGTATGTCCGCATCATGAATTGGCATCTTTTCTGAATAGGAAGCCAGTGGAGATTCCAGAGGTGGGGGGTCCATCTCAGAAAGTCAAAGGTGAGTCTGGTTGCTGAGTTCTGTATCATCTGGAGTCTTTTCAGGAGTTGGGTGGTGATCACCGTATGGAATGCTTTGCTGTAGTCCAGCCACCTGGTGACTAGGACTTGAGTGGTGGTTTTCCTGTTTTCGGCAGAAAGCCATCTGAAGACCATTCAGAGCATGTGGAGTGTGTCAAAGCAAACAGAGGAGACTGCATTGATCTGGCACTTCATGGGGAGTTTGCTGTCTAGGATGATGATTAGGTTGCAAGCATGGTCTGTTGGAATGGGTCTGAGTTTGGAGGGCCACCAGATGTTGTTCCACCGGGAGGTGTTGTTCCCAACAATCAGCATTCCTTCTTGTCTGTGTTGAGCTTCAGGCAGTTGGTCTTCATCCAGGTGGCAATGCTCGTCATGCAGTTGTGGAAGTTGGTCTTAGCAGTGGAGGGGCCTTCTGACAGCGAGAGGATGAGCTGGATGTCGTATGCGTAGGATATGATGTTGCAGCCATGGGTTCTGATGATGTAGGCCAGGGGAGTCATATAGGTGTTGAACAGTGTGTGGCTGAGGGATAAACCTTAAGGGATGCCACAGATGATGCTCTTGGATTCCGAGGTGAAGGAATATTGGCGGATTCTCTGGTTTTGTCCTGTGAGGAAGGATGTGATCCATTTGAGGGCATCTCCCTGGATCCCGATATGGTGGAGTCTTTTGATGAGTGTTTGGTGGGATATGGTATCAAACGCTGCTGAGAGGTGTGGAGGATCAGAGCTGCTATTTCTCCCCCATTGAGGAGCGTTCTGGTGTCATCAGTGGGAGTGATCAGGGTGGTCTGGGTGCTGTGGTTGGCACTGAACCCAGATTGGAAGGCGTCCAGCAGCTTGTTTCTTTCCAGGTGTTTTGTACGTTGGTGGTTGATGACCTTCTTGAGGACTTCGGCAGGAAAGGGGAGCAGAGAGACTGTTGAGAATTATGCTGTACTAACGTCCATGCATGGGCAGAACACTGAACAGCAAGCCTTGTAAGTTTATGAATGCTCCCAAAATTGTGAATTGTTTCCCCTAAGGATGGAAAGGGGAGGAAGTCCCCTCCAAAATATGGAGCAGAGGTAGATCGAAGGGTTTCTCAATGGGGGGAAAATGACTTTCCAGTAGAGAAGATAATAAAAAAAATTGCATTTGCACAGCATGCACTATTTTCCCAGTGCATAATCTACGCTCTGAAGAATTATGCACTGAGAGAATGTGAGCCTGATGTGACATTCCCAGGAGACAAGTGACAATCCCTGAAAAGCTGCAACCGGTGAAACTTTCCAGACATACTACTAGGAATGTTTGTGAATATTAAAAAAAGTAAGCTTGCACCTATTTGAAAGATCGCTTTTATGGGTATGATACACTACTTTATTTTAGTAACTTGCCTCCATACGTCTTAGTGAATGTGGGCACTATGAGAAGCAGTGTTCTATGTCTGACTCAGAAAACGTAGTACTGCCGAACATAGACACTATTCACATTGTGAGCATTGTTTATTTTACAACTTATTTTTGTTCTGTTTACATCATGCCTTCTCTGTGGCGTGCAAGCAGCACAGAATTACTGCTACAGTGTCATGATGACTCCTTGAGCACCACGCCAGGGTAAAAGTAGAGGTATGATGCCCGACGATAGTGGGTAAAACCGCCAGTGGCTCTCCAATTACGTGGACTGCTGCCACAAAGACCACTGGTTTTGCATCTCTGTGTTTTTCATTAATCACTTTCCTAGACATGAGCATAATGCCACACAGAAGCTTTAATAACAGGTCCTGAAGAAAGCTGCTACATTTCTATTGAGTGTAATTGGCTGAAACATGTCAACCTACCATAGAGATTTCACCTTGAAGCAGGTTGAATATCCTCCTGTTCTAGCTTGGTTTTTAACCCTGGCACAGAGACGCACTAAAAGTCTTTTGTGAACCCTTGAGCTAGTTGTAGACATCACATTTTCATTTATGTTGCTCTGCTCCTCTCACCACAGTTTAGCTCTTTTGCGGTAATTAGTACACCTCTTCTTAAAACATCCCTGTGCTCCTCCCTCTCAGAGAGGAGGTTTTAGCCCACAGCGTGACTAGGTTTCACTGTGCGAGGGGGTTACCCTATGATGAAGCATGCCACAGTTGGGTGGGTGAGGGTAACGTTCCTTTAAAAGGGACACAACCAGCACAAGGTCTTGTTCTGTTTGTTGTAGACCTAGGGGATCCTATTTTGTGGTTAATAAAACCATTTCTCCAGTGCCTATTCTACGCTGTGTAGAATTATGCCATGAGGGAATGCGAGCCTGACATGACATTCCCAGGACACATGTGACAGTCCCTGGAAAACAGTAACCAGTGTATACTACTAGGTATATTTTTGAATACCAAAAAATAGTAAACTTTCACCTATTTGAAAGAGTATTTTTATGGGTGCGATACACTACTTTATTTTTGTGAAATGCCCCCAAACGTCTGAGTGAACGTGGGCATTGTGAGAAGCACTATTCAGATTGTGTTTATTTTCCAACTTTTTTATGTTTATCTTAACTGTAAAAAATGGCTTGCATAAAAACGCTATTTTCCGTGTCGACACCTGATTTTGAAATCTAAATTGTTGAAGATAAATGTATCATTCCTTTTCTTTTGTTGATTTGTACTCTTTGAATTCCAAAGCAGTGCATTACTATTTGGGTACTTCAGTGAATGTAGTCCAAAAGACCCATAGCACCTGAAAAGCGTCATAGGCGCAGGAACACAAATGCACACATCTGCCCGCGTGGCGTTCAAAAGTGCAATCAATTTTAACAGGCTCGTTACGCTGTTCAGAAGCTAAATCAAGCGTAAAACTACTTTCTCGTAAAAGTACTACAGCTGTGCAGAGACGACGGTCGAATAATACTAAAGTACAGGAGCCGTAATTCACATTAGAAATTGATGTTATTACAAGCCACGGCCCATCATAAATAATGACCTGATTGTCTCGTCAGGGCATATAATTGAAGCTCTCCGGGTAGGGTACTCTTAAACTGGCTCAGGGTGGACATATTATCAGGCAAATACCTGTGAGTCAGACGGAGTATGAGCACGTTCAGAGTTCAGCGTCTTGACATTAGTCAGAAAAGACGAAGAAGACAATTCCTAGTCTGTGTATTATCTGGCTCAGGGCTCCGAGTGCGTCTGTTTTTAGCAGGGTCAGAACACTAGATCTTAAAATGGAGGGACAGGGTAGCGATGTTTTTGACAGTCTTTCCATTGACTTAGGTTTTTACCAGGAATTTCCCTTGATTAAATTGCCTCACTCCTCTTATCTCCAACAGTCCAGCACTTAGAAACAGGCTTAATGCCAGTATTATTTACATATATAAATACAAGCGCTGATTTGCATGTTTGCATTTTAATTGTTGATAGCACAACCCAAATGTTGTCAGTGAGTAATGAGCATGTCGTGTATAATAGATTTATATATAATCGCATAGTGATCATAGAAGTTTGCGTCTTATTTCTACATCTAGCCAGTCTACAAATGCAATATTTAACAAAGGATCCTTAGATTGGTAAATGGGAGAAAACTAGCCCTACTACATGTCAACCTCACCATGCACACACTGTAGTGGCACAATTCTTTGAGTAAGCCAAGTTCAAATGGTGTCATTTGACATCAGGATATTTTTCACTGTACAATAAGTTTCAGTCCTGTTGCAAGTTGTAAGGATGTTTATTTGTACCATTGCTAGCTGCTGCTTCGGTTCGATTGGCTCTGTATGCCAGAATTAAAAGTGATATCAGACCTATCAAGCACTCGCTTTAGTGGCTGATGTTTTTCAACTAGTCTGTTGCTGTTCGGAAGGTAGAAAGAGAGGTGACTAGAAAATAAGATAAAACATTTTAGAGAACTTGATCCATAAATTTATTTGTTTTAGATGACTCGCACAATATTTTTGTTTGGGGAGAGCAAGAGAGTAGTGGGAGAGAAGACAAGAAATGGCCACGGAACAATGGCGAAAGAGAGAAATAAGACCTACAGTGGTAGGAAGAAGAACTACACTGGAGATTTAAAATGTGAGATTGGAAATTGAAAGAGAGATCATTGAGTAAACAGCAACAAATGGTTATATGCCCCCAATGGAGGCAAAATAATATTTGCACTCAGATAAGGATGTTATGTAGCTTAGGCACCTCCACCTGTCATTTTATTCGCTGACCTCTATACTGTGCAATGTGAAGGGTATTGTCTGTCTTTACAGATAGGTACATGCACCAGGCCATACCATACCCAAACATATTTTTTCCTCAGATAAGCAAAAGGCATTAGATTTACTTCATTTTCAGTGTGTTTCTAGGATTACAGAGATTATTTAACTGCTGTGTGTACATGCTTTGCACATGTTCAAGACATTTTCACATCATGACCAATCTATTCTAATTAGCTGCCAGCAACATGAGACACGCCCCTAATAGCCTCTTTGTAATTCTACTTGTCATGCTTTTCCCGGAATTATTACAATTGCAATGACATCCAAGCACTATCAAAGAAGGGAGTCTGGTGTTCCCCGCTAAACATAACAGTGGAGATGTGGTCTGCTATGGAAACTGGAACTTACCAAGTGTCCTTGCCAGGATGGGTAGACGGGAATGAACAGTCAAGACTGTAAATGGTTTACTTGAGGGAAAAACACCCTCCCCTCACGCCTTACTTGTTCAAGGTGGGTGGGGGTGCAGACTAAGGAGTGTTGTGAATCAGTCTAAGGAACAGATCATTGAATAGATTTTGGTACTTGTGACGTCCCAATTTCTAGCTCAATTACTCCAATCTGCAGGAACATATGCACTTTAAAAAAAAGTTGAGTAAATATATGATTAAAAAATCAGGGTGAATGAAAATGTAACTGATTGTCATGTCTCCCCAAAAATATCATCTAACTCTGCCATGCGCTGTGAGATTAACTTGAATTTTCCATGTGCTTTTTGTAGCCAGTGCCAACTTTCCAAACAATGAAGGACAAGTCTTGGATGGAGTCAATAGAAGCTCAGCCATTATTGGAGGTAAGAAAACTAAATGCACTTTTTCTTGGAGGTTTGCTATTTTGGAATGTGACTGTGAGGTCTTGATAAAATACTATAGATATATTGTATGACCTATGAATGATTCTAGCTCACTTTCAGGAGTGATATGGCCTTGATCGGCAGGTAGTGAAAGAGCTACAGGAGAAGCAAAATGGCAGCATCTTCCACCATTTCTTTTTGATCCATGGTGCACCCTTTTGTCTGCCACTGCCCTCGAAGAGTGCCCAGGGAAATAATAAAAGAAAGGACTTTCAGTGGCATCACTAAGGCGCTGTTGCTGCTGGGTTCAGCTCCACTATCGTATTCAATATGATTGACAGCATGAATGAGTGCTAAAACAATTCATCATTCAGCTCACTGACACATGTTGATTGACCGTGTTGTGATTTTTCCATAATAGAGATAAAGCTAACTGGGTGGCTACCATTATTGTAGTTATCAATTTCTCAGCCAGTCACTTCAGACTATACATATGGTGTACGATTATACTGTTACAGAAGCAAATAGGGGCCCCTATATTGCCACTGCATCCTTGATCAATTAGACCGTCTTTTCTAAAAGATATGAACGAGGACACATGCCCACATTGTGTCCTCTTGCTCAGAATGTCTCCAACTGCAAGTGGAGGCCCCATGACGATTGCCTCGTCTGTATAGTGTCTGGAATAAATAAGCAATGGTATACCTCATATGCTCTTGTTTGGTTGCAACGTAATTGGAAGACATCTCACTCATAATGCAATTTTTATGGTTAGCATCTCTATGACATGAACTTGCAAAGTAAATAAGTCCGGCTTTAATGTGCAATCACCATGTGGATGCTGTCTGCATGCATTACCACATTAAAACCAGACCTTTTGGTTTTGCCAATGCCTTTTTTCTACTTTTTTGATGTGCTAGTGGAAGTGTCCAGCAACAAGACAGTTTATTATCCCCTGCAACTTGCCGAGGAGGCTATTTTCAGGGACCTCAACTTAACCCTGCACCTCACTTTAAAGTGCCTTGAGGTGAAACTTAGAATTACATGCTACACAAATACATTTGAGTTGTTCTACTGTGCCAAGCAGTTTTTAGTATTTGTTTTCCTTTCGAACCTAATATTTAATGCAGAGTGCGGACCACTAGAGAGATCCGGCATTCTTCACCAGATTCCGTGTTTCCTTTCTGCAAAGCAACATATGCTGCACCCCTCTGCACTCAAGGCTGAGGGGACCTGTATGTCTGAGGTCATGTGAAGCACAAATCTATCTAAAGTGTAACCCTGCGCTATACTGAAGAGGGCTACATTATAGGTAAAGAAGGAGTTACAGGAGTAGTATGGGGGACGGGAGTGCGGCAACCATAGGTGTGAGGGGATAGACGTTTAGGGCAAGGATGAGATGGAGTGCATAAGTGAGGGTCAATATAGGATTCATCTTTATACTTGTAAGAACTTGTGCGGTGATTGGGGACCATGGCCACCTCAGCAGACATGACCATAGCTGAACGTCCTTCTTTCAGTAGACAAACATAAGGTATCGGATCCTCTCATTTCTCCAAACCTACGTGTTTCATTGTATTTATTTGGATTCTGCCCGCCTCCATACCACAGGTCATGTATATAATTTGCAAACAGCACATTGAAGACTGGCTGAGTATTGTACAATGGGAACAAGTGAGACAACATAAACCTTTCAGGGTATTGTGAAGGTTAATTTAGATCAGCTAGGGTTCTGCTTCCACTGAACCTGGTACACAACTCATAGTGCCAGACTCAGAGGAAGGAGGACCCAGGGGCCTGAGGGGCACATTTGACCCATATTTATATCATTCTTTTTTTAAATCCAGCTGGCTTCGAGGAGGCCAGTTTCTCTTGCTTGCATTTGGGCCCATGCATGACACCCCTCCTTTGCCACTGGAACCAGCAAAGACCCACCTATTGTCTGACAATAAAAGTATATGACGAAGAACCGACCATGAGGACACCAGGCAGAAAATAAATAACTAGATGAGGTGCAATCCAGGCATGACCCAAATTTGAAGATCCTAAGGTCGAGGTCTGTGATGACCGTTGAAATGGGGCTCGGATTGCAATACACTGAAATTAGCTGGGGAAGATCTGCTCCAATTTAAGTTGGCATTGAAAAAGCTGGTCCTGGAATACAGGTTAATTAGTAACATGAATTCATCATCATCATCATCATCATCTTTATTCGATCATATTACAAATAACCATAAAAGCACATATAAATACATCAATAAAAAGATATTATTACAAAATATTATCCTTTAAAATTACAAATATTTCTTCACAGTCCTGGAATAAGATGAGAATGCATAAAAAATATAAAAAGTAAAACATTTCATATCGCAGATTTGGTTACATTATGATTATGGATCAAACTCCCTGGGCTACATGTCATCCCCTTCCTTTTCCTCATGCAGGCCCATAGGAATGTTGCTACAGAGTAGCAAACCAAGAATTCGGGCAATGTTTTTAGAAAGAATAGTGCTACCCGACACTGCTTAAAGCCCATTTTCTTTAAAATTGTTTTCAGATGGGCTTTTCTTTTGTTCTCATAGAGCCAACAGAATAAAGCCAAGAGCAGTTCAGTTTGGGGTGATAAATTATCACACAGGCATATGCTTAGATTGGAGTGGTTATACGTTTTTTCAGGATAACCAAGCATTAGAGGAATCAAATGAGTGCGGAATCTTTACAGTATAAATCTATGTTGCGCACGGTTTATGTTGGCTAGGTAGGAGAAATCTCCCTCCATTAGCGGTGGGTTAAGGTAATAAACCTGTGCTGCGTTTTTCTCTTTATAATGTTCCCTACGCTTCTGTTCAGCCATCAACATAAACATGGCAATAACTTTATGCTTGGACACCTTCTTACAAACCACAGGATCATTAAAGAGTTTGTTGAGGCCTATCTCTTTTAAAACTGTCTCCACGTAACTTAGCCACTTAGATCTTTTCCAATTATCCATCTCTAGGCAGCTCTTGATTACCATTGTGTCAGAGGTACTGTGTCTCTCCTCCAAACAGAGTGCCATAGGAGGAGTGGGGCTAGTTGTATGTTATCTGATATGTAAGGAAGAGCCAATTCCATGTGTAAGATCTCATTCGTGAGGGACACCCACTACACATTTAAAATATGTATTTTCGATAGTTTGTAGTGGTGTAGATGGCACCGTTCCTCAGACCCCTGCTCTATAGGTCCCGGCTGCTTTTACTCTAGCCTGGTATATGTTTTATATGGGAATAGTGGTTTGGCGCCCAATTTCTTTACAAAACTTTTTAGGGCAGTGATACCCCTCTCCATCACCAGCCTCCTTCCATCCATCAGTTTTGCCCATGACAGATCTTTGCCAAACTGAATACCTAAATAGGGGAAAGAGTCAACGACCTCAATTTTTCCTGCGTCCGCACTAAAATGTGGGACTTTGTCTCTTTTAGTACCCCCAGCTATAATTATAAAAGACTTCAATTGGTTTATTTTTAGCTGTAATGAGTCCATAAAAGAAACATACGCTGTTATAAGCCTTTGTAGCCTGATCCCCGTTCTTGCAATTAAAACCGCGTCATCTGCATAGGACAGTATCAGTAACATTTGGTTTTCGTAGAGGAGAACTTCCCTAGTAGCCACTGTGAGCGCCTTCTCCACTCCATTTGTATATAGGGAGAAGAGAAATGGCGCTAGTACACAGCCCTGTCTTACTCCTTTGGAAATTTTAAAAAGACGTGTGCAATCTCCCGATTTAGTGTAACGCACTGAAGCCTTTGCATTAACGTACGATTGCCTATTAAAATTTAAAATAGCGGGTTCAACCCCCATCATCTTCATTCTGTCCCATAATTTATCATGGACCACGCAGTCGAACGTCGCGCTCAGGTCCATGAACGCCATGTGTAATTTGCTGTCTTTCACGCTGGTGTATTTTTCAATGGTTAATGCTAAATCCAATGAAAATTTATTGTACACATTTGATATGTCTAGCAAAATCTCTAAAATATGAAGTTTGCCGATTAAATTTAAATTTTAAATTGTGGAGGGGATGTTTATCGTTAGCTCATGTTGGGTGCAAATGGTATAAGGAACACACATTAGAGAGAATGTGGAAAAGGGGTGAAAAACTTTTGCATGTATTATTTGTGTTGAAGGAAGTAAGCCTACAGCCATAAATATTTATAGAACTCTTCATCCCAACGATATGGGAGGCCTTGTATTATTTAAATACTGCAAATATTGTAAATGTTTGTTCTTGCTTGTTTAAGTTTTTTAAATACATTTTTAGGTCGCCCTTAGAGACCGCATTAGCTGTACTGTCGAAGATGTATTGTCTCTAATTGATTACAACAAATGTGTAGGAAAGTAGCATCTGCTTCTATGGTTACCCCCACTTTTTGCTTGAGGTAATGCTGTTTCTGCTAGTGTGACTGGGATCCTGCTCATCAGGACCCCAGTCTCTCTGCTTTCGTCTTTACATTGTTATGGTAAGTATTTAGGTACATCCCAGATTGGTTACTGGGGCACCCTTATCAGTCCCTCGTATATGGTACCAAAGTACCCAGGACATAGGTACCCCAGGGGTCTCTCATAGCCTGAAGCATGTATTGTGCCACCTATGGGAGACCATTCAAACTATAACTACAGGCTTACCAGTGTAGCCTGTGTAAGCTGGTGCTTGCACCACTTACGAAAGATATAGGTTTCCGTCTTTTTATGATCACTAAGTCATGCCTACAGTAGGCATTTTCTATCTTGAAGGCAGGGTGCTCGGTTCTAAGTGCTCGGGTGCCCCTGCATGAGCAGGATAGCCCTACAGCCTTCCGAGTCCATTCTCCCGGGTTGTAAGTGCGACAGCCATATAACATATAGAGGGGTACCGCATCATTACGCAATGACTATCTCAAAACTGGCTGTAACGAACCCTGTTGTGTTTGGTATCAATCATGTTGGAATCATACCCCTACACCGTAAATGCTGTGGGAGGAAGGACGCACTGTAAAGGCTCTCCGTTAGGCCCTCAGTGCTCCTGGTACCAATCTTCTAGAAAAGACAGCACAACATGGCTGCTGCCGACCAGAGACACAAATCTGCCCTCCTGCTGCTGAGCCAAGCTTGAGCAAGGGGTGACAGAACAATAAGCATCCTGTCACAGGGAGGTGTGACCACCTCCCAGACAGGATTTAGTGTATTTGGCCAGGGTGGAAGTGCTTGCCAGCGCCACATAGTCTGCGTGAAGTTCACATTTGGTGCCCTCCGTGCATAGGCCAGTTCAAACCAGTTCAGGGAGCCATTGGCTCCCACTCTGGCATGAAACTGGACAAAGGACAAGGGAGTTGCCTCCCCTTTCCAGCCCATGCGTGGGGAGGGACCCCTGAATCGTCCCAACCCTTTCCTTAGGGTATTTAAGGGCTTACCTGAGGGTGGGTCCCTAGATTCATTGTGGGACACGATTCAAATCAGACACCACTTAAACTTCGACCATCTGGACACTCTGGATTTTGCTAGACTTCCCTCTGCGCATCAAGGCTGCAACCGGGAACACTCCTGCTGCTCCTGATCTCTTCGCCCTGCTCATCTGCTGCAACGTCCATGCCTGTGCTCCCCACAAGAACCCGTCCAGGGACTCTGAGCATCCAAGACACTTAAAGGAATCTCCCTTGAAGTGAAGGTGATACTCCCTGCATCTGCATGCACTGCAACTAAGCTAACCGGCCTGCTGATCCTGGGCTTCCACAGACTCCGAAAGGCTCAGCAACACAGGTGATGGTTCTGCGGGGGCGGGATTTTGATCGCTATCTTATCACCCTTGATCTAAACCCCGTTCTGGTCGACTGAACCTTTATTGCCTGTCATTGAGGGAAGAAAGTGCATCTCTTACCAGGTTAGTTCAATCAATAATGGACTCCGCTCGTAAGAACCACAAACTACTTCTAGCTTTCAAAGATTTATTATAAGGTTAAAGTCAATTGCAAATACAGGCCTCTCAGAATGAGATTCAAAAGATATACAGGTACAACTACATACATGTGCTCTCTGAAAGCCCTCAGCCGAGCAAAGAAAACTACAAGGACTAGTTCCAAAATTAAAAGAGCTGCAAGCATAGACACGTATTGTGATCTCTCAGTCATTTACAGCCGGAATAAAGGTTTCAGGTTAGGCTATCCCTACCCTGCTCTGGATGGTATCCCTACTTAACAGAATCCCAACCTAACAAAAGGTGTCAGTTGTGAATGACTTCCAAGGAAGATCACCCACTCTTAGTCTCTAGGTGAAAACCTATGATCTCCAGTCATGACCCCTCTCTGCCTACCCATCCGCTCTCTAAAGGGTCCTCAGGCCTCTGCTCTCTCTCCACCCAGGGGGGCTGTCCCTAATACCAAATACACAACAACAATTGAAGAATAGTGCTACCCGACACTGCTTAAAGCCCATTTTCTTTAAAATTGTTTTCAGATGGGCTTTTCTTTTGTTCTCATAGAGCCAACAGAATAAAGCCAAGAGCAGTTCAGTTTGGGGTGATAAATTATCACACAGGCATATGCTTAGATTGGAGTGGTTATACGTTTTTTCAGGATAACCAAGCATTAGAGGAATCAAATGAGTGCGGAATCTTTACAGTATAAATCTATGTTGCGCACGGTTTATGCTGGCTAGGTAGGAGAAATCTCCCTCCATTAGCGGTGGGTTAAGGTAATAAACCTGTGCTGCGTTTTTCTCTTTATAATGTTCCCTACGCTTCTGTTCAGCCATCAACATAAGCATGGCAATAACTTTATGCTTGGACACCTTCTTACAAACCACAGGATCATTAAAGAGTTTGTTGAGGCCTATCATTTTTAAAACTGTCTCCACGTAACTTAGCCACTTAGATCTTTTCCAATTATCCATCTCTAGGCAGCTCTTAATTACCATTGTGTCAGAGGTACTGTGTCTCTCCTCCAAATAGAGTGCCATAGGAGGAGTGGGGCTAGTTGTATGTGATCTGATATGTAAGGAAAAGCCAATTCCATGTGTAAGATCTCATTCGTGAGGGACACCCACTACACATTTAAAATATGTATTTTCGATAGTTTGTAGTGGTGTAGATGGCACCGTTCCTCAGACCCCTGCTCTATAGGTCCCGGCTGCTTTTACTCTAGCCTGGTATATGTTTTATATGGGAATAGTGGTTTGGCGCCCAATTTCTTTACAAAACTTTTTAGGGCAGTGATACCCCTCTCCATCACCAGCCTCCTTCCATCCATCAGTTTTGCCCATGACAGATCTTTGCCAAACTGAATACCTAAATAGGGGAAAGAGTCAACGACCTCAATTTTTCCTGCGTCCGCACTAAAATGTGGGACTTTGTCTCTTTTAGTACCCCCAGCTATAATTATAAAAGACTTCAATTGGTTTATTTTTAGCTGTAATGAGTCCATAAAAGAAACATACGCTGTTATAAGCCTTTGTAGCCCGATCCCCATTCTTGCAATTAAAACCCTGTCATCTGCATAGGACAGTATCAGTAACATTTGGTTTTCGTAGAGGAGAACTTCCCTAGTAGCCACTGTGAGCGCCTTCTCCACTCCATTTGTATATAGGGAGAAGAGAAATGGCGCTAGTACACAGCCCTGTCTTACTCCTTTGGAAATTTTAAAAAGACGTGTGCAATCTCCCGATTTAGTGTAACGCACTGAAGCCTTTGCATTAACGTACGATTGCCTAACAAAATTTAAAATAGCGGGTTCAACCCCCATCATCTTCATTCTGTCCCATAATTTATCATGGACCACGCAGTCGAACGTCGCGCTCAGGTCCATGAACGCCATGTGTAATTTGCTGTCTTTCACGCTGGTGTATTTTTCAATGGTTAATGCTAAATCCAATGAAAATTTATTGTACACATTTGATATGTCTAGCAAAATCTCTAAAATATGAAGTTTGCCGATTAAATTTAAATTTTAAATTGTGGAGGGGATGTTTATCGTTAGCTCATGTTGGGTGCAAATGGTATAAGGAACACACATTAGAGAGAATGTGGAAAAGGGTTGAAAAACTTTTGCATGTATTATTTGTGTTGAAGGAAGTAAGCCTACAGCCATAAATATTTATAGAACTCTTCATCCCAACGATATGGGAGGCCTTGTATTATTTAAATACTGCAAATATTGTAAATGTTTGTTCTTGCTTGTTTAAGTTTTTTAAATACATTTTTAGGCCGCCCTTAGAGACCGAATTAGCTGTACTGTCGAAGATGTATTGTCTCTAATTGATTACAACAAATGTGTAGGAAAGTAGCATCTGCTTCTATGGTTACCCCCACTTTTTGCTTGAGGTAATGCTGTTTCTGCTAGTGTGACTGGGATCCTGCTCATCAGGACCCCAGTCTCTCTGCTTTCGTCTTTACATTGTTATGGTAAGTATTTAGGTACATCCCAGATTGGTTACTGGGCACCCTTATCAGTCCCTCGTATATGGTACCAAAGTACCCAGGACATAGGTACCCCAGGGGTCTCTCATAGCCTGAAGCATGTATTGTGCCACCTATGGGAGACCATTCAAACTATAACTACAGGCTTACCAGTGTAGCCTGTGTAAGCTGGTGCTTGCACCACTTACGAAAGATATAGGTTTCCGTATTTTTATGATCACTAAGTCATGCCTACAGTAGGCATTTTCTATCTTGAAGGCAGGGTGCTCGGTTCTAAGTGCTCGGGGGCCCCTGCATGAGCAGGATAGCCCTACAGCCTTCCGAGTCCATTCTCCCGGGTTGTAAGTGCGACAGCCATATAACATATAGAGGGGTACCGCATCATTACGCAATGACTATCCCAAAACTGGCTGTAACGAACCCTGTTGTGTTTGGTATCAATCATGTTGGAATCATACCCCTACACCGTAAATGCTGTGGGAGGAAGGACGCACTGTAAAGGCCCTCCGTTAGGCCCTCAGTGCTCCTGGTACCAATCTTCTAGAAAAGACAGCACAACATGGCTGCTGCCGACCAGAGACACGATTCTGCCCTCCTGCTGCTGAGCCAAGCTTGAGCAAGGGGTGACAGAACAATAAGCATCCTGTCACATGGAGGTGTGACCACCTCCCAGACAGGGTTTAGTGTATTTGGCCAGGGTGGAAGTGCTTGCCAGCGCCACATAGTCTGCGTGAAGTTCACATTTGGTGCCCTCCGTGCATTGGCCAGTTCAAACCAGTTCAGGGAGCCATTGGCTACCACTCTGGCATGAAACTGGACAAAGGACAAGGGAGTTGCCTCCCCTTTCCAGCCCATGCGTGGGGAGGGACCCCTGAATCGTCCCAACCCTTTCCTTAGGATATTTAAGGGCTTACCTGAGGGTGGGTCCCTAGATTCATTGTGGGACACGATTCAAATCAGACACCACTTAAACTTCGACCATCTGGACACTCTGGATTTTGCTAGACTTCCCTCTGCGCATCAAGGCTGCAACCGGGAACACTCCTGCTGCTCCTGATCTCTTCGCCCTGCTCATCTGCTGCAACGTCCATGCCTGTGCTCCCCACAAGAACCCGTCCAGGGACTCTGAGCATCCAAGACACTTAAAGGAATCTCCCTTGAAGTGAAGGTGATACTCCCTGCATCTGCATGCACTGCAACTAAGCTAACCGGCCTGCTGATCCTGGGCTTCCACAGACTCCGAAAGGCTCAGCAACACAGGTGATGGTTCTGCGGGGGCGGGATTTTGATCGCTATCTTATCACCCTTGATCTAAACATCGTTCTGGTCGACTGAACATTTATTGCCTGTCATTGAGGGAAGAAAGTGCATCTCTTACCAGGTTAGTTCAATCAATAATGGACTCCGCTCGGAAGAACCACAAACTACTTCTAGCTTTCAAAGATTTATTATAAGGTTAAAGTCAATTGCAAATACAGGCATCTCAGAATGAGATTCAAAAGATATACGGGTACAACTACATACATGTGCTCTCTGAAAGCCCTCAGCCGAGCAAAGAAAACTACAAGGACTAGTTCCAAAATTAAAAGAGCTGCAAGCATAGACACGTATTGTGATCTCTCAGTCATTTACAGCCGGAATAAAGGTTTCAGGTTAGGCTATCCCTACCCTGCTCTGGATGGTATCCCTACTTAACAGAATCCCAACCTAACAAAAGGTGTCAGTTGTGAATGACTTCCAAGGAAGATCACCCACTCTTAGTCTCTAGGTGAAAACCTATGATCTCCAGTCATGACCCCTCTCTGCCTACCCATCCGCTCTCTAAAGGGTCCTCAGGCCTCTGCTCTCTCTCCACCCAGGGGTGCTGTCCCTAATACCAAATACACAACAACATTTGAGACGCCCTTCATGATACGCCCCTCACGTGGTGTTGCTTCTGGCTTTTTCCACGATGTTCTTCTTTTGGGCCTCGTGCGTTAGAGTTGACCTTGCTTCCCAGACTCTTCTCCGGCCCGCCGATACCCCTTAAAACATTCTCGAACCCTCCTCCGTGTCTGTGCCAGTCTCCTGAACAACCCTCTATTCATTCGATGTATAATTGGATCCCCCCTCTCACTTGCAGACAGACATCTGCAGCTAGGATCCCAATTCTCATAAACTTCTAACGAAAGTTTGCAACATTATTTCTCGGCACAG
Organism: Lissotriton vulgaris; assembly: GCF_964263255.1. Lineage (NCBI taxonomy): Eukaryota > Metazoa > Chordata > Amphibia > Caudata > Salamandridae > Lissotriton > Lissotriton vulgaris. The sequence goes on from NC_141698.1 coordinate 829,160,734, forward strand.
ACTAATACGTGTAAATCAGAGTCTTTTAAACATTTCAGGCCTACAACATTTCTCATAATGATTATATTCTTCAAATCCTCCATTAATCAATATCACGTTAATACTCTGCTTTATGATTATGTAAACACATCTATAAAATATAAACCTATTGAAACAGAATTACTAAATAACATTAGTGCAATCCATATTAATGTAAGTGGACCCCTTTCCCAACTCTTTCAGCTCTGGCCATGAGGCCTATTCCGTTCTGTGCTTGACATTCCTTCATTAGCAGCTACATAATATGGATCAGGATGAATCACTCCTAATAAGGTTATACATTTTCACACATTTCTGCATTAGTTCCACTTCTATATAAAATTTCTAGATTAACTACACATTTCAGAATATAGGTGAATATAATATCAGCACTCATGGCATTTCTCTCATGACTTGTGCGTACTACGTGTAAGTGTGGTGCACTCATACAATTTGTTCAGTTCTTCACATCCCTTGAGGCCTGCCCTGTCGTCTCACCAAGGGTGAGGGCAGTATCCCTCGTCCGAGCCACAGGAACTGAACCCCTTTGCACCGCATCGACTTGCAGCTGCAAAGGCTTTTTGGCTTCCTTCCACCAAGATCTTTAGGCTCCAGAAAACTCCAACCACCAGCATCTCCAGTGATCAAGATGTTCATCCTCACCGAATCACTTTCACCGTTGGCCTACATCTTTGGTGAGCTGCTCGAGGTCCTCTTGCGACCACAGTGCCTCCGGCCTGTGGGTCCTCTTGAGGGTCACCAGTGGATTCTTTTAGGCTCCCCGGATTTCTCCAGGCATGCCCTCACTCCCCTGCTTGTGGTGAGTCTCCTGGACCTTGCTGGCCCCACACATTGCACCTTCATCAACTTCCCCATTGGTTACAGTTTCCAATGCTTGTTGGTATTCCCGCCGGACACCGACCTCCCAACTCTCGACATCCGACGTGGGACAGCTTGTGTACAGCTCCTGATCTTCCACAGCATCACCTGGTCCACAAGCTGCAGTTCCAAGGTCACCGTCAGCTCTCCTGCAACACCCGACATTGGTGGGCACTTGTCTTCCGTGCCTCCTGGTCACTCCTGAGTGGCATAGACTCTGTCCCATCTGCTTAAAGAACACTTGTTTGGTCACAAACAAATGGTCAACGTGTTTCAAACCCCAATTGTATTTTAACAGGGTTATCCTCAGGTCCTGAAAGACAGGTTGTTAAAGCTATATCCTGGCACCAACTGTGCCACTCGATAATATCACAACAAACAAGATTGACATTCTTTCAAACATGCTGGGCACATTTCATATGCTGGTAGATGACCCCTCGATAGAATCACGTCTGCCAATGTCAACAAAAATGCCACTATTTAGAGATTGCAAGTGGGCCTTTAAAGATGCTTTGGATAAAAACGGCAATGTCAAGTTCCAGCGAACAGCCTCCACGATATGCCGTGATGACTCTGGAAATAATCCGCGTTTGTTAGCAACCGTAACGCAACCGTGCATGTTTGTCAATCTCACACTTCTGTTTTATCAACCGCGTCACTATGAGTTTCACGTGTGATTGTGATCAGTGAAGTGGTGAATAAATAACAGTATTGGTATTTGTATTGGTGTGTCCATTATAGATTGGTCCAGCCTTACTGACTATGGGCCAGAACCCTTTATTGATTTGAAAATTGTTCATATCAATGGCATGTGCATTTGCATTGTGGCATGTACAATTCTGGTGGTGCTCTCACCAGAGTGCACCTCAGATGTTGCGATGTGCTGAGCACCATAACAACTACAGTAAAGCTCCAATTTTAAGATTAGTGGAGCAACATCACATGGTGGGATACCCAGTGTGCTTCTGATAGGGACTGCGGGGGAACCTGAAAGCTCCCCCATGGTCCCTGCCATCTCCCTGCCTACTGCGGAGCTGACATTGCTCCTTCATGAAGGGAGCTGCTAAATATGCAGCTCCCTGCATGTGGGAGCAATCTTTCACCTGTTTCCCTGCCTGCATGACAGCAGGTAGGGAAACAGATGAAAGCTCAGAAAAATGTGGCCTTGTGTTTTTCCCGCACCCAGAATACCAGAATGTGGGAACACCACAACCATTTTAATCTGTTAGAAAATCTGAACAGTAAAATCTATTTGAAAGGAACTGCAATTCCACCTGGACCAGTTCCCTGGTCTCCACCTGACCCTCTTTAAAGGCAGCTCCTCCCACCAGGCCCATGGGCCTCTTCCCACCTTATCCATTCCACTGCCCTTCACCAGCTGCGTGATCACGGCACCACATGCTCAGAGAAGGTGGTATGTTATTGTTAATCTCCATAGAATTGGGAATTCTGAGCAGAATTCTTGTAAAAAAAGAGAACTACACAGTTATTCCCCATTCTGAAGTTGTAAGCTCCAAATAGGGAGATGTAAATTTAAGGATGCCGCCCATAATTGTAATTTCTAATATCACTGCACTGTTATACTTTACCAATGGTTGCATGTGTTAAAGAAAGAAAAATATGTTCCTCACATTCCAGGCCCATGTGCTCTTGATATATTGCATTCAGGGTACGTTGTGCATCTGCTTTACCCCGACCACTCTAGCATCTCAGTGCTTAGATCACTTGGATGTCTCTTCTTTGAGTTTCCTGAAGTGGCATGCTTGAAGGATGGCAGTGGGAACATGGAATCCAGGGTGGAACGGAAGTTGTCGAACTTGGGCTTCTTCTTTAATCAATAAATGAATACCATGTCTTTCTGAAAAGGGACATTACAAGTTTTACAATCAGCCCTTCAAAAAATGGTTTATTACTGTGGAAGTGGGAAATAGTCACACAATGCAGAAGGTTTCCAAAGAACTCTGGGTTTATTCAGCCACAACGTAGCAGCGCCCAGAGATAAATGTCACTGTACTTGGGCACATACATTCCACAGAAGAACTTGTTGTGAATGTATCTAGGACCCTAATTAAATATTCCTGATTCATGCCCTTATGCGGTTATGATAAATCATGTCCTAATGAAGGCATACGAATCTTACCCATATTCAGCCATAGCCCACGCAGCCCAAATACGGCTAGGCTACTTCCTTAGATTCCTAGAGAGCACAACGAGTTCTTTCGACACACCAAACCTTCAGCAACCTGGGAATTCCCCATGTCTTTGTTTAGATTTGTCAGTGAACTCCTGCGAGCACTAAAGGAACAGTCAGTCCTTAGTGACATCCTTTATTGACGTCTTATGTCCAACCTTACGTCAAACACGGCACCTTATAGGTATAAATATACCAATACTTGCCTTAAGCAACACACGGTGGTATGGAGCCGAGCGGCTATCTACTTATCCGAAGCCCAGCTGATGCGAGAGCCGAAGGAAGCCGCCCCTCCCCTTTGACACACTGGATAAGCTGCCTTTTCTCACGCCGAGAAATCCAGCTCCAGTGTTTTCCAGTCACCCTTGCGGGTTACTGGGAGATCGAGTCCTGAGAAACGAGATACAAGACCTCCTTCATTCTATAACCAAGGTACGGAGCTGATTCAAACCTTAGAGAGAATTCTTGATTCAGATTCTTGGCAAAAAACCCAACTTAACTTAAAACTGCAACTTACTTACTCCTTCCCACGTATTAGGCTTAGGTCAGGTACACCGGGGTAGGCGTATCTTAGAAGCACCAGTTGAGTTCGTTAGACAATGTTTTATGTATGTAAATATTTTATCCGTTTTAAAGTATCATATGGCTAAGAAACCATATCAATGCTTTTACAGTATTATTTTATAATACTCCTTTTACTGTACACACTTTACTTCATGATAAGTATTGCAATTGTGGCAATTCATTTCTCTTGCATGAGAAAGAAGACTGCTCAATAAAATAACACCTTTTATTGAAAACGCCCGTCTTTCTATTACTCTGCACTCTGGTGGAACTAAGCATGCACGATTGACTTAGTGAAATAGCTGTCTATTGTTTTCACACGACTCTGGAGATGCACTCCTTATTCTGGGGGAGCAAAGTTGTCATGTTATATGGTTGTCAGAAGCGAATCCCTTCTTGTCTAAATCATGGAAGTTAACCCCCCCTATTCATTCGAGAAAGTTTCTAGTGACCTCTGAGCTAGCTGGCAAAAACTAATTAAGTCTAACATAGTCAGTAGAGACCTAGATGACCTCAGTCCTACGTCTACACTGCTGTTTGTTATTCCAATGCACAGAGCCTATTGGGAATATAGGAACTACACTACATGGCGCCCAATGTGGGGCGCCATGTAGTGTAGTTCCTATATTCCCAATAGGCTCTGTGCATTGGAATAACATAGTCAGTAGAGACCTAGATGACCTCAGTCCTACCTCTACACTGCTGTTTGTTATTCCAATGGGCAGAGCCTATTGGGAATATAGGAACTACACTACAAACTTAGAATCCTCCATTATCTGACATCATACAGACTGAGCTCTACACGAAGTAGAGATCATACAGAGCACTGTATGAAATACATTTCATCACATCTTTCCCTTTTTATAACATAGCATAAAATTACTTTGAGCACAAACTTGAGCTCAATAAAAAAAAATACCTCTCAACAACAAACTAAAGAAGTATTGAATGTATAAAAAAATGCAGACTGCAATTCAAATTCGGTAAATGGTACGCAGCAAGATTCTTACAAAGGTGGAAAACAAATGATTGCTCATATGATACAAAGAAACATCTCACATGATATGCAATACAACGTTAACACGATGCAATTGAAATGAATACTAATATGACTAAAGGAAAATCTATTTGTGAAACCTTGCTGGCTTCCTGATTGCTCTTTTAACTCTGCCCTGATTTTGAATATTTTCCAAACTTGCACTAGAATCAGTCAATCAATCAAGGACATTTATAGAGCGCACTACTTACCCGGAGGGTCTCAAGGCGCTTGGGGGAGGGGGGTGCTGCTACTGCTCGAACAGCCAGGTCTTGAGCTTCTTCCTGAAGGAGAGGTGGTCTTGGGTCAGGCGCAGGTCGGTCGGGAGGGAGTTCCAGGTCTTGGCGGCCAGGTAGGAGAAGGACCTTCCTCCTGTTGTCGTTCTTCGGATGCAGGGGACGGCGGCGAGGGCGTGACTGGCTGATCGGAGATGGCGTTTGGGAGCGTAGAAGTTGATGCGGTTGTTGAGGTAGCTCGGGCCTTGATCGTGTAGGGCTTTGTGTGCGTGGGTGAGGAGCCGGAAGGTGATTCTTTTGTTGACGGGGAGCCAATGCAGGTCTCTCAGATGTCCGGAGATGTGGCTGTGTCGTGGGATGTCGAGGATGAGTCTGGCTGAGGTGTTCCGGATCCGCTGGAGTCTCTTCTGGAGCTTGGCGGTGGTTCCGGCGTAGAGGGCGTTGCCGTAGTCCAGTTGGCTGGTGACGAGGGCCTGGGTGACCGTCTTCCTGGTCTCGGTGGGGATCCACCGGAAGATCTTCCGTAGCATGCGCAGGATGTTGAAGCACGACGAGGAGACGGCGTTGACTTGTCTGGGCATGGAGAGGGAGGAGTCCAGGATGAAGCCCAGGTTGCGTGCGTGGTCTGTCGGTTTGGGTGCGGTGCCCAGGGCGGGGGGCCACCAGGAGTCGTCCCAGGCAGAGGGCGAGGAGCCCAGGATGAGGACTTCCGTCTTGTCTGAGTTCAGTTTCAGGCGGCTGGTCGTCATCCACTCGGCTACGTCTTTCATCCCTTCGTGAAGGTTGGCTCTGGCGGCGGCAGGGTCATTGGTCAGGGAGAGGATCAGCTGGGTGTCGTCGGCGTAGGAGATGATGTTGAGGTTGTGTTGGCGTGCGATGGCCGCGAGGGGGCTCATGTAGTTGTTGAAGAGGGTGGGGCTCAGCGAGGATCCTTGAGAACCGCCGCAGATGACTTCGGTGGCCTCTGACTTGTACGGTGGTAGACGGACTCTCTGTGTTCTTCCGTCGAGGAAGGAGATGATCCATTCCAGTGCCTTCTCCTGGATTCCGACGTTGCTGAGGCGGTGCACTAGGGTGCGGTGGCAGACAGTGTCGAATGCCGCGGAGAGGTCTAGGAGGATGAGGGCCGCTGTTTCTCCATTGTCCATCAGGGCTCGGATGTCATCGGTGGCAGCGATGAGGGCGGTCTCGGTGCTGTGGTTGGCTCGGAAGCCAGACTGTGAGGGGTCGAGGGATCCATTCGTCTCGAGGAAGGCGGCCAGCTGTTTGTTGACGGTCTTCTCGATGACTTTGGCTGGAAACGGGAGGAGCGAGATGGGGCGGTAATTCTTGAGTTCGGTGGGGTCCGCTGTTGGTTTCTTAAGTAGAGCGCTGAGTTCGGCATGCTTCCAGCTCTCCGGGAAGGTGGCGGTGTCGAAGGAGGTGTTGATGATGTCCCGCAGGTGGGGTGCGATGACAGCGTCGGCCTTGTTGAAGACGTGGTGAGGGCAGGGGTCGGTCGGACATCCGGAGTGGATGGAGTTCATCATGCGGACGGTGTCTTCTGTGCTGATCGGAGTCCAGGCGCGGAGGGTGGTGGTGGGGGGCGGTGGTTCGGTCGTGGCGTGCGTCGGTTGAGTGCTGAAGCTGTTGTGTATGTCCGCGATCTTGTTGTGGAAGTAGGAGGCGAGGGAGTTGCAGAGGTCTTACGATGGGGTGATGTCGTTGTTTCCGGCGTTGGGGTTGGAGAGCTCTTTCACGATGTTGAAGAGTTCTTTGCAGTTGTCCAGCCGGTCCTTGAATGCAGTTTTCTTGGTGGCGCGGATCAGTTGGTGGTGCTTCCGGGTGGCAAGCTTGAGGGTGGTCATGTTGTCCGGTGTTGGTTCTCTTCTCCAGGCTTTCTCGAGGGCTCGGCAGTTCTTCTTGGAGCTCTTGAGTTCGTCGGTGAACCATGGGGCCTTCTTGCTGCTGGGTCTGCTGGGCGGGGTCCTCAGTAGGCGTGGGCGGAAAATCCGTTCCGCTCGCGGATTTTGCGGATTTTCGGGAAATCCGCAATCCGCGAGATTTGCGAATTTCCCGCAAAATCCGCAAATCCGCGAGCAGCGGATTTTGCTCGCACTGCTCGCACTGTTCGCGTGAGTTCGCGCCCCGCGAATAAGTGCAAAATTGCAGAAATACGATTTTAGCAAAACTGAAAGTAACTACTTACCAGGTTCAAAAGTTCAGGCTCATCATTAGTAGCCATTTCCTGGAGTGCTTCCTGAGGGGCCCCTCCAGAGTTCAGTTGCCAGTTGAAACTAGTATGTGACCCTGCTCTGAACCTCAGAATAGTTACACATATGCCACAAAGGTCCTGAATTACAGCTAAGGGAGACAAGCAGGAGCCAGGCTGGAAGTTAAAATCCATTAATCAGCCCCTAATTCATTATTGTCAGTTGGGGCAGGGCAGGTGTTGTAACTAATTTTGCAACAATGAAAGCACTTAGCAAGTGCAAAAGATCACTAATCAGGGCGCACTAAGGAAGCAGGTGCCAGCTAAAAAAATATTCTGTGACACATGAATCAGCCCCAAATTAATTCAGGTCACTTGAGGCAGGGAAGGTGTGCTTTGCTTTGCCGAAAATAATGTACACTGGACAACCAGAGGGTGTGGTGATGAAACAGAGGGTGGCATGGGTGGGCCAGAGGGTGGCATGAGTAGTCAGAGAGTGGCAGTGGTGACAGAGAGTGGCAGTGATGAAGAAGAGTGTCCCAAACAGGCTGGACACGTAGAAACAACAAGTTCGCGAAACTTGCGACCCGACAGGTAAGTTCGCAATTTGCGAAAGTGTACAAAACCCTCGCGAACTGGCAGAAACACGGGCGAACACAAAAAAAATAAAAATCCGCAAATTCGCGGGAATTCGCGGATTTTGCGGATTGCGAATCCGCAAATCCGCAAAATTCGCGAACGCGAGATCCGCAAAATTCGCTCATGCTTAGTCCTCAGTGGGGCGAGTTCATCCGCGCAGTTGCTGATCCACTTTGTGAGGTTGTCGGCGGCCTGGCTGGGGTTCGCTGAGCTGGCGGGAGGGTGCTGGCTCAGGGAAGCGGCGAGCTGGTCGGCTGTGATCTTGGTCCAGCTTCTTCGAGCAACCTGTTGCTGGTGGTGGTGGATCGTCGTTCTTCTTAAGGTGAAGTGGACGCAGCTGTGGTCCGTCCAGTGGAGTGTAGTGGCGTGGCTGAAGGCGATGTCTTTGCTGGATGAGAAGACGGCGTCGAGTGTGTGTCTGGCGAGGTGGGTGGGGGTGGACACCAGCTGCTTGAGTCCGAGGTTGGCGAGGTTGTCGAGCAGGGTGAAGGTGTTGCGGTCGTTGTTGTTCTCCAGGTGGAAGTTGATGTCCCCCAGGAGGATGTAGTCAGCGGAGGGGAGGGCATGCGGGCTGACGAAGTCGGCGATGTCCTCGCTGAATTGTGTGCGTGGTCCCGGGGGTCGGTAGATCAGGGTGCCTCTGAGGGTGGTCTTCGGGTCGGTGCAGATCTGGAAGTGTAGGTGTTCGGCGGTAGTCAGGGTGTCGTCGGTGTTGGTTGTGATGTGGATGGTGTCCCTGTGGATGATGGCGATGCCTCCTCCAGTCTGGATGTCGCGATCTCTCCGGGTGATCTTGTATCCCTCTGGGATGGCGATGGCGATGTCGGGCGCTGAGGAGTCGTTCATCCAGGTTTCTGTGAGGAAGGCAACGTCAGGAGCTTTGGTGTCGAGGAGGTTCCAGAGTTCGATGGCGTGTCTGTGGACGGAGCGGGTGTTGAGCAGGATGCACTTGAGGTGGTTGCTGCTGGTGTTCGGCTTGGGGGGTGCTGGTGCGAGGCTGGTCCGGATGCAGGTGAACTTGCAGGCGTGGCAGCTGAAGGGTCCGTGGGTGCGTCTCGGGGTGGCTCGGTAGCATCCCGGGACTCGGCCGGTCTTGAGCGCGTTGAGGGTGGCGCCGGTGTACGTCCGGCGGGTGGGCTGGGGTCCTCGGGAGCCAGGGGTTCCGGTGTTGGGCGCGGTCCAGGCGCGGACGGGCACAGATGGGCTTACCTTTGGCGCGCCTTCGGCGCACAATCGGCGCGCCCGCTGCGCGTGCACGCTGCGCGTTGGCCACTCTGCCATATGAGGAGAGTGGGGGGGGCGGAGCGAGGGAGGGGCCGCTGGGAGGGGGAGCGGGGTGGCGAATGGGGATGGCGAGCGGGGCCGCTGGGGGGCAGCGGCGAGGAGGTGGCGGGAAACGCGGCCGGGGCTGGGCGAGGAGGGGGGATTTCCATTGGGGTTTTCCATGGGACTCTTACTATTCACTTACACCACTCTGGACAAATTCCACCAATCATGCCCCCTTACTCTGATCGTGCTACCACTCACTGTTTCAACTCTAACAGGTTCTCCAAACTTTGATCGTCCTTTCGCCACATGTGATGGTTCTTAAATACAAACCCAATCCCCAACACAGATCTTATCTCTTTGAGAACTCACCCCGTGTTTGGCATCAAACCAGTTTCATTTGTTTCTGTGCAGCCTCAATGTTGGGATGGATATTCATACCTATGGTTCTTTCATGCAACAAACAAGATTGACATTCTTTCAAACATGCTGGGCACATTTCATATGCTGGCTGATAGATGACCCCTCATAATTTCAAGAGGGGTGTTCCCCGTAATCCCATTCGTACTAGTGCAATGAAAAAACAACATGCTGTCCACTATCTTACGCACATCCACTCTGTTCTTAATTGCCCACTGCACACACTCAACCAACTAATGTCTGATTCATTTTCTCAACCAAGCCGTTTTCTTGGGGATGGTTATAAAGGAATCCCTTAGTGTGATACTGGATTTTGTCTAAAACTCTTTAATCTCTTTAGAAACAAACTGTACACCATTATCGGATGCCAGATCTTGCAGAACCATTTCACTCATGAAAATAATGTTGATAAATGTCATTATAGTGTTGGTGTTTGGCCCATCAACAAACTCAACCTCCCACCACTTACTATTGTAATCAACCACTACTAATGGCTTACTTGAGCCTAGCACACTGTGACCACGTGAACAATGTCAGCATCCATACTGAGATACCAATAAACTGAATGTATTTTCATTTTGGTCGCTGTCTGCCCCAAATAACCCTCATGCCCAGCACGTATGACTTTAGCTCTCCAAAAAGGTAGGAGGTATAAACCACTCAGGATTATGTTACCTTTCTCTAAGATCAGTTCATCCACAACCTGAAAATAAGGTTGCAGACTTGACCGTAAATATTTTTCTTTTTGCCACCCCTAGATAACATACTTTCAAACCTCTTTCAAATCCTTGTCCTTCTCTAAACAGTCAATCTAATCATTTTAATCAAAAGTACCTTCATTTCACACATTGACAGTGGCAATAAGGCACTTCTCACCATCTTCCTGTGAGTCACAGAATTCAATTGTCAAGGGTAACCTTGACAGATAATCTGCCCTAATGTTCCTGCCACCTGGAATATGTCCATATCAAAATTGTATTGCAAAAGCTTTGCACGCAGTCTGGCTTTTCTAGGAGTGAGATCCCTGATCACACCCTCACTCAAAATGCTCACCAACAGTTTGTGATCCGTTAATAGAACAAAATGTCTTTCTTCTCCAAATAAAGCACTTGCAATGCTCAACTGCCCAACATAAAGCCAAGAATTCCTTCTCGATCACAGAAAACATCTCTTCAGTGTCCCATAGAGCTCTGGAAGCACCTTCTATTGTACTCTTCAACTGGTCAGTTATCTGAAACAAAGTTGCCCCTAAACCACTATTGCTGGCATCGACTGTGATCAAACACTGGCATGAAGCACCATATGATGCCAAAATTCTTGCAGACCCAATTTATTTCCTCTTTCAGCCTAATGAAATCTGCTTGACACTTCTTATCCCAGCTAAAAGCATTGTTTTTTTAAGAAACCGTTCCAAATTCTTTGTTTTACTGGAGAAATCTTTTTATGAATTTAGCATGAAATTTGCAAACTCCCAAAAAAGATTAAACTTGTTCTTTATTCTCTGGTATGGGAGCGTTTACAGTTGCATCCGCCAAATCAGGAAATGGTGACACCCCATGTTTGGTGATCTCGTGACCTAGATATTCTAAGCTTGGTTTGTCAAACTCATACTTCTTCAAGTTGGCAACAGTACCCACAAGTTCCAGTGTTTTTAACACTATCCGCATTGTTTCCTCATGCTCTTGAATGTTCCTAGCCACTATAAGGATATTGTCCTGGAATGCAACCATTCCTCTGATCCCTTTAAAAACTGATTCCATGATACGCTGGAAGACTGAAGCGGCCGACACCAAACCAAATGGCATCCTTTTGAACTGAAACATTCTTACAGGAGAAGTGAGATGTCTGCGTGATTGTTCTAATTCGACTTGGTGGTAGGCAGATGCCAAATTGATCTGACAGAAAATGCTTGCTCCTGCAAACTTGTCAAAATAGCATCAATTTGTGGCAAAGGATGAGAATCCACCCAAATTGCTGTTCAGACTTCTAGATCAATGCAGACCCTTAAATCCTCTGTTCTCTTCCTGGCAAAGGAGACAACTGTAATGAAGATTCTATGGGGCGAATCACCCCTTTGATGGACATTTTCTCGAGAAAGTTTGCCAATTCCTGTTCATTGCTAAATGGTACAGTACTGAGTTTATGTTTGATTGGTATCGCACACTTCTGAACCTTTATCTTGTGCTGGAAACCTTTAATTCTCCCCAATCTCCAATTACAAACTATCAGACATATAGCATTCCATTCATTGTTAATGTCTTTTTCCCTCAGTAGCAAAACTTGGACTTTCTTTCATGGCCTCAAAGTGATACCAAATAAACCTTGGTGATACCAACCGAAAATATTCAGTCCTTTCTTTGCGACATAGATCTAGCCAAAAATGATCTTGTCATTGAACTGTAATGTGCTCTCAAAATACCCTACCAAATGAATTTTCTGTCTATCATAAGATACGTAACTTCTATCAGGTCCCATTAATTCTTTGTCTTGCCTCTTACTTTTGAACAAAGCCTCTGTGCTAATGGTCATATTTGCACCAGAATCTGCTAACCAGTTCAAACCGTTACCTTCCACGCATACCTCTGTTTAAGGGTCAATGCAATCAGACTCATCTTCATCCCTTATAACTGTCACTAAATCATTTGTCTTCTCCAATGCATTGAACGTTTCATCCTTAATGCCACACTCAACCAAAGCATTCACTGTGTTTCTCTTGGATTGAAAAACTTTTGCAAAATGGCCAGCTTTCCCCACAGTTTTTACAAGACGCATTCTTGGCAGAACAAGTATGTGCCATGGTGGAATGTTGAAAAAACCTGTATCTAAAACGGATGTTTTTTGTCTAAAAAAATGATTTTGATCTCCTTTGGTAAAATCGTACGTCTTGTTTTTATGATGCTGTTCTAGCATTGCTTTGATCATTAGCACTATTGTCAGGCAATGCTTGCACCCCAACTCTCTCTTTGTTAGCAAATTATTTTGATGCCTTGTGGGAAATTCTGATGCTTTTTACAATATCAATAGTTTGCATTAAAGGCGAGTTCTTTTACATAGGTAATTTCTCCTGTATTTTTTGATAAAATATCTGACTACTATTTTTCCTCTGATTAACCTGGCGGTGAAATCCTCAGATTTACAGTCTGCAGTTAAAATGCATAAAGCTGCCATATAGGAGTCTATGACTCCTCCTGATGTCTTTACGGTAAGAAACACAATGTGACATACTATGGATGATGAGTGTGTCACAGATTTGATATACTTTGGATGCCTTGTCAAAAGGAATTAAGTTGTATGAATATCAAAATCACGTTATGGACTGTGAAGTTCATGCTGTGCTGGAACTTGGGGTGCATGCAAACAGGGGGGTACTCTTGCACAATCATATTCCACATATGCGCGTGTTCTGGGCTGCGCAGACCCCACTGTGCTTTCAGTTTCTATAGAGATCCTTTGCAGTCAGACCATTTAGTCAATTCACGTTTCGATCCCTCATGAGTCAGGCCTGTGGGTGATTTCCAATACATGGACAAATGTCTAAAGACCAGGAAAAGGGCCAGTTCTGTGAATCTTGTGGTTACCAATTTAGCAGTAGATTTGGGATCCAGTCTCAGCAGGCAGACCACCGGTGACTTGTCCAGGTTCCGATCCGTGGATGTGTTAATGAGGTTCTGTACTGTGTTCCAATAACGCCTGAGAATAGGTCAGTCCTATACCCAGACATTAATTCGAGCCGGTGATTTTCGGTGCTCCGCACCGGCACTTGTCAGCACCAGCACCTGAGGCAGTGTGCACAAAATTGCGCTGTCTGGCTAATTTAGAGAGGACCACTACAACAGATAATTGTTAATTCAATATACATTAAAAATGACAATTCCCTGCCGCCCAAGCCAGTCTTATAGTTTTGGGGGCCAGGAATAGTCCAAATTGTCACACTTGTAGTAGTGTGATTTTTTATTGTTGTGTTGTTACTATCATTGCCAGAGCTGGAGAACCAATGTGTGGTTCAAGCTACAGTGACCTCCTGACGACAGCCCTGGCACTTTTTTTTCCTTCAAATTAAGCACTGCCTATACCATATGGTAAATGTACACCCATTTGAAATGGCACCTGAGACAAGCTATGTGTGCTTTGGGAAATATGAGGTTGCTTTGTTTTAGTTTCACATAAACCCTTTGCAGGTAGTAATATTGAATCAGTTTGAATTGTGCATTTCGGGATGTACTAGAGGTGTACATCAGGACATTGAACCAGTATGAAAACGCCAGGCCCGGATCTGTGGCCCTTTGCTCATGGAGTCCAGTTAGCTCTACCTTAGCATGTGTCAGTACCAATCTATAAAGTAAGTACTTCACCCATGTGTGCTCAGCAGTCGTGCACCTTTCTCGTAGACAACTATGTTCAGCCAGTTCCTAGCCACCTACCCTCTAAGCACATCGCATGGTGCACATCATGGCACCATACAGCACACATTCATCCGACAGGTAGCGGAAACTCCGCAGTTTGCCATTAGTGTACCAAGCACCTAGGGTGTTCATCCTGGAATAGATGACAATGCCCTTAAATGGTTAACCTAATGTCTAAAAAAAACCAGAGGTTTTCTGGTTTGGGAGGAAGCATTTTGCACAAGTATGCTCACCTTGGACCACCAGGTGCCACATGGCTTATCTCTAAACACCACCCTATTTAATGTCTGTGTTCAACCACTGGGAGACTTCATAATGGGACATGGACTTTCAGTGGTATCATATGCCGATAATACTTGGGTAACCATCTCCCTAACACCTGATACAACAGCTTTTTTCACCCAGCTTAACACTTGCCCTAGAGAAGTCATGAATTGGATATACTTATTTCTAAAGAAAGTGGTCCCTAGAAAAGGGTTAATGTGAGTAAACAATAAATACAGACCCAATCAGTACTATATTTTACAGTTGTCCAGCAGGACAAGGAATTTTTAATATGCAGTTGCTTAAATATATAGAAAAAAAGCAATAAACAATTAAAGTGGGACACAAGCCTGTATCCAACTTAGCGGGAAGGACGTACAACTTGAAAACAGAAAGGTTCAGCAGAGTAAATTATTTGTATGGAGCACATTTTGATATGACAAACAAATTATAGTGGAGACCCCATTACACAAAATGAGTATTAAATAAAGAAGTGTATATGGCGCACAACAAGTCAACAGCGTTTCAATCCTTACAAAAGATATAGGATCATCATGAGGACATTATCAATGGTATGCCTGTGTACCTTTTGCCTTTAATAACTAGAACAGAACCATAGGAGGGAAGTAAGGAATGAAAAAAAGACACAATACAAGTTAGCTCGGCCGGAAAACAGTTTTAAAACAACTTGAGTGCTTTAGAGGGCAGTCTCTATGTCAAACTGGCGTGAAGGGATAGCTTGTGAGTAAAACTGTACCAGAGAAGTGAACTGGATGCATAAAAATTGTTAACCAAGGCTCCGCAGGACAGAGAGTCCTGTTAGTGAGTACGAGAATTATGTAGTTAAGCGCAACTAATGCTAGAAGTACACGTGTGGTGATGAAACGCACGAAACGGTACAGACCTCGGTGAGTGGTGTTAAACCCGCAAAACTAGCAGAAATCTGTAGGCTGCTGGTGTCAAAAGCAGAAAATAATTTAGATAAAAGGAAAGTGGCAAACGCATGCAATGGTGAAGTGCGTGGGAAAAACAGTGAGCTTGTCAGGACTATATTTTATAGCTGTCCAGCCGGACAGGGTGTTTTAATATGCAGTTGCTTAAATATATACAAAATAAAGCAGGAAACAATTAAAGTGGAACACAAGCCTGTATCCAACTTAGTGGGAAGGACTACAACATGAAAACAGAAAGGCTCAGGCAGAGTAAATTGTTTGTATGGAGCACATTTTGATAAGACAAACAAATTATAGTGGAGACACCATTACACAAAATGAGTATTAAATAAAGAATTGTGTATGGCGCACAACAAGTCAACGGCGTTTCGATCCTCACAAAAAATATAGGATCGTCATCAGGACATTATCAATGGTACACCTGTGTACATTTTGCCTGTAATACCTACAACAGAACCATAGGAGGGAAGTAAGGGATGAAAAAAAGGCACAATACAAAGTTAGCTCGGGCAGAAAATTGTTTTAAAACAACTTGGGTGCTGGTGAGGACAGTCTCTATGTCAAATTGGCATGAAGGGATCGCTAGTGAGTAAAACTGTACCAGAGAAGTGAACTGGATGCATAAAAATTGTTAACCAAAGCTCTGCAGGACTGAGAGTCCTGTTAGTGAGTACGAGAATTACGCAACTAAGAGCAACTAATGCTAGAAGTATGCGTGTGGTGATGAAACGCACGAAACGGTACAGAAGTCGTGAGTGGTGCTAAACCTGCAAAACTAGCAGAAAATTGGTAGGCCGCTGGTGTCAAAAGCAGAAAATAATTTAGATAAAAGGTAAGTGGCAAACGCATGCAATGGTGAAGCGCGTGTGTAAAACAGTGAGCTTGCAAGATGCAAGTAGGTAGGATGCTTGAGGGCGGAGAGGGAAAGATACTTATAATATTACCTAGGTCCAGGTCAGAGTGACTTGGAGGAGGTTTGTTCCAGGTGAAGACGATTAGAAGTCCGAGCCGAGTAAGAAAGATGCGGAGAGCCGCAGGTGCGGTCTGTACAAGTAGAGTCTGGGTTAGAGTTGACCTGCGTGAAAGAGAACCAAGTGATGTTGAAACTGAGAAAAAGGTCATAGAGTGTGGCAGGACGCTGAAAGAGGGATGGAGCTTACCTAATTAGAAGGGTTCTAACAGCTTAATTAAGGCACCGGACAGCATCCGGTGTATTTCAGAGGCTCAGAGGTAGGTGCCACATAGAACATTGCAAGTGTTGCAGTGTGCAAATTCTTTCAATTCAATTTTGATTTTACCAAAGACAAATTCCCTGCATTCAATAGTGAAATTGCATGCAATACAGTTCCCACACTTGACATGCCCAGTGAGTGAATTGTTATTGAGTATTCCTGTGCGTGTTGTAGTGGGCACGGCTGCTCTGACCAAATGATCCTTTCTGTTTTTGTTCTTTTTAAATGCAAACAATGGGCATTCCAGGTTCAATATGCCTGCATTAAAGACCTCCCAATGCTTCAGAGCCACTTTGCGTCCAGTATGTGAAACGGGGGGAAAAGTAGTAGCGCATACTATGCTGTTCTGTGAGTGTTTTGTTTTGGGCTCTAGTAGATAGTCCCTTGGGCAGTCCCAGGCTCTTTACAGGAGGTTGCGAACTAATCTACGAGGGTAACCTAAAGCTGTCAATTTGTTACCTAGGACTTTGTATTCAGAAAGTAATCCTCTTTCTGAGTACAATTCCTTCTAATATGTAGGAACTGTGAGTAGGGTAATGAGTCTCTGAGGGGACATGGGTGGTTGCTGTTGTATCCCATGCTTGTGATTAGTATGCTTCCTTGTGTTGGATGTTGAGGTCAGGAAATGGGATCATGGTCTTGCTGTGTGACAGCGTGAAATTGAGCCCCTCACAGTTATCGTTTAGCCAATGAAGGAATTGTTTCATTGTGGTCTCCGAGTTTTGCCAGATCATTAAAATATCGTCAATGTATGTTTTTCACACTGAAATAGCAGTGCGGAAAGGATTCATTGGAGATAAAAAGCATTTGGTCTCAAGGGAGTCCATATAGAGTATTGATGTCCCTTTATTTTGTTGGTAATATTGGCCGTCGAAGAGGAAGAAATTCCCCGTGAGGCATATTTCCAATAGCTGGATGCTGTATGTTGTAATAAAAGGTAAACTGGTCCATGTAGTATCTTCAGGTATCTTTATTCAGGTAAGATGTTACAAGATGAGAGCCCCACCAGGAGCAGCCTCACTGCTGCTCAGCCCATCACCAACTGACTCTCACATACATGAACATTCCATTCACCAACCTTCTCTCACACAGTCACCCAGGCTGAGCAGCAGTATAACATATCTCCTTCCTTTAAGGGAATACAAAAACTCTCAGAACAGTATCAGAACAAATGCAAGAAATAAATAACGTGACATGGCTCTGAAAAGTAGTATGAACAATTAAAGGTGGCAAATTCATGCACAAAAAATAAAGAAGGTAGGAAGAGACACTGGAATGCACACCATCTCCCTTCGCATCACAACACAACCCACACTCCCACACCATAACTAGCAACAAACCAAAGTACAAGAATCATGTGAGCTGGCCAGGCAAACACAAGAAAAGTACAAGAAAAGTACAAGGGGGCCAACAACAAAAGTGTGAAGAGGAACCATCCAATCAGAGAAAAAAAACAGTGCGCATGCGTGGAATATATCCGCACAGAACATAGTAACAACCACAATATCAGCAAAACGTCCCCCAACAACACACGTTGGATTTGATGTGTGGAAAACACTCCACACAGAACGAAAAACACTCCTAGCGCAAACCTTGTCGTGCGTGCAATGTATGAAAAACGGGCCATAAAGAAAATATGCACGAGCTCAAAACAAAAGGAAAGCAGTAGAAGAAGACAAGCAACCTACACCAAGGCACTACTCCCAACACAAACTGGGGTGGAATGTGTGGGAACACACCACACGAAACAAAGCAACACGCCAAAACAACAGAACTCCCCCCAGCGCAAACTAGGTTGTGATGTGTAGAAAGCAATCTACACGAACCTAAGCAGCAGACCTCATTCAAGACGTAAAGAACTTCCCCAACGCAAAATGGGATGTAACGCATAGAAAGCACTGTACACGAAATCTAATCAGGCGCACAAGACTTCCCTCAACCCGTAAGAAACTCTTACCAACAACAGATGGGGTGCGATGTGTAGCATAGACACTACAATGAATCTAACCAGGCGCACATTACTTCAGTCAAGGCAAAAAGAACTCTCCCCAATGCACAATCGGGTGTGAAACACTCTACACGTAAGCTGGGCCGACACACAGCACTTCACTTAACATGTAAAAAACACCCCCTAATGCAAAGTGGAGTGTGATGTGTAGAAGGGACTCCGCACGGAACCAATTAATAAACACTCCGTATGCAAACCTTGAAAAGGAACATAATGCACACAAACATTGCAAAGGAAAGTAAGTGTAATCACACTGTAATGTGAACCACTAGTGAATACATACATGCAACAAGTATATGGATAAAGCACAGCATAAGTCATAAGATGTTGACTATCATTTTGAGAGACAGCAAGTAATAAGGCATCATAAAACAGCACCAACCACAATGAAATAAAAGAACACAGCCCATGACAATATTTTAAAAAAACGAAGACCAATGGTTCCAGAGATGTAAAGAAAGAATAAGCAGTAACACTCTGAAAGATGTCAAAGGAAAATGATGTGAGCGATCTCTCACCCAAACATGCCACACTGTTACCTTAAAAATGCTGCGCAAACACCATTCCACACAGTAGCTAAATATAATCCACAGCACAAAAACATGGTAGTACGATAAAAAAACGGAGACATTACTTTAAACATCTGGCCAAGTACAGTGTAGTCCATGGCTGCATCAACACAGATCCAGGATCACAACAAGTTTGTAGAAGAACAGACTCGAAACAGTACCTCCATAACCCCCATGAAACTTGAAGAGCTCACTCTGATCCAATGGCATCATATCTGGGAAGCTGTAAACTTTATTCAAAAGGTTGGCAATAACGAGCTGCAAGATACACTAAACACTTCAAGCTTTACGTGCACCAGTGCTACATCCAAGCAAAAGATGGCAGCACGCACTGGTGACGCCGTGCCGGATTGCTCCCGGCATCATCGTGCTCCACGGCGTCCCGCAGCACTAACAGAGAAGACATCAGAGATGATGAAGGCACACCCTTACCCGAAGAATGCGCTGACACAAAGGTAGGGTCGCGTGTGCTGTAAACGGCGCACAGCATGTTTTCAGAAGGGATGTAGCGGTTTAACTGACACTGTTGTTAAAGGGACGTCAGTGGCAAAATACAAAGTTAAGTGTTTTTAAAGTTGACACACCTCTCACGCGTCCTTCACCTCCCATAATACACTCCTCACATGTGCATGAAAAAGTGACTACTCAGTCACAGGGTAGAGTAGCTTTTGAAAACACTGAGCAGCGGTACTCCATTTAGGGAGACTCGGGCTTGATACTTTCATTGGAAGGATACCTTTAAAATTGGCAAGAGACAAAACGCTTTATCACAGCAAGGAAAAGGTACCATAAACTAGTAGTTACTTACGAGGACAGAACACAATAGAGTAAATCCAAAGCCAGTGCAAAATGTTTCAAAATGATTCAGGCTAAAGATGAACAGAGGCTCTGTAACTCCAACCCCTCTTGAAGGACACCTCTTCTTGAGTCACAGCAGTAAGGGGGTAGAAAGTCCAACAGGAACTGGCAGGCAGCAGAACAAACAGGCAGCAGGACGGGCAGGCAGCTGGGACTGGCACAACAGAGTTGCAACAGGGAAAGCAGTTACAATGGAGCAGGGTGGAAGAAGAAAAAGACCAACATAAACTGGCTCTTACGAGTTGGGGCGACTGGTGAGGTGGTCACTGATGGGGCTCTGGGTGCCAGATTCTACAAGTTCCACTTCAATTTCTTCAGCTTCAATACAGTTACTTCAAGCTTGGCAGTTTCAATGCAATGAGTTAGCACACGCAGCTTCATCCTTCGCAAATCGTCGCCAAAATATGTTGTAATAAAAGGTAGAATGGTCCAGGTAGTATCTTCAGGTATCTTTATTCAGGTAAGATATTCCAAGATGAGAGCCCTACCAGGCGCAGCCTCACTGCTTCTCAGCCCATCACCAACTGACTTTCACACACATGAACATTCCATTCACCAACACCCAGGCTGAGCAGCAGTATAACACTGTAATATAAAAATTGTGGGTACTGCATCAGGGCGGGGATGTGTGTTGTGCATTTGTTCAATACCAGTAAGGAATCAGCTAGGGGAATGTTTGTATAAAGTGACTCTATATCCAGAATGCATAAAGTGTTAGAGGCAGCGTCAAATGGGTAGTTTTCAACAAGATTGATCATGGCCATGCTATCACGGATGTAGCAGTCAGTTGCAGGAACAAAATCCCTAATGAAGAAGTCTACATATTGCCTGAGTGGTTCTAGAATAGAACCACAGCCCGAAACTATGGTGTGGCCGGGTGGGTTTTCTTGATTTTTGTGTATGTTGGGTAAAGTATAAATTAAAAGCATAAGGGGTGACTTGGTGTTGAGAAACTGATGCTCAAGTTTACTCAAAAATCCTTGTTCAAAGCCTTCATTGGTCACTTGAAGTATCAGGTTTTGAAGTTCTCTTGTGGGGTTAGTAGGCAGTTTACAGTAGTGATCGGTGTTAGCCAATTTCAGTATTGTATGCGTCTATTTCTTGAATAACTCTTCCACCCACTTTGTCAGTTGGTTTGATGACCAGAGTTTCATTAGATTTAAATGTGATCCACACTGCTTTTTCCTCCAATGAGATATTATATGGAACAAAGCAGCATACATTTTCGAGTTGTGTGACGTCACGGAGAACCATTTTTTAAAATGTAAGTATCTCAGCAGGAACCATGCTTGAGAAAGGTGAGAAAGTGGAAGGGGGTCATAATGGAGTGTTAGGAGTATGACTAGACTTGGTGTTGAGAAAGAAATAGCTATGCAGTCTTATTTTGTAAAAGAATTTCAATAATGAAATTTACAAATCCCTTGCATAGCATAGCATAGCATGGCCCTAAGGGCCCAGTCAAGTGGGCCAGACCAGTTGTCATCATAGGGCAGATATAATAAAGCTAGGAGAGGAAGGCCCTTTGCATACCGAAGCTCTGTCCTTGTGCGCTGGAGAACGTGGACCCATACAATGTGAAGCATGGTAAACGGGAGGCTAGCCAGGCATGTCCGTTGTTGAAGACAAGGTTTAAGCAATAAAGCTAACAGATCAGCCCAAGAAAGGGTGAACTGTGTATTAATAGTCGCTTCTCTCCGTAATTTAGCTCTCCATGTGGCCACCTATTTCAGCTGTGCTGCTAGATAATAGAGTTCCAAGTCAGTAACGAGCATGCCACGCTCATCAGTGGGGAGTCGAGGCTTCGTAAGAGAACTTCTGTGACGGCTCATGAACCAAATAAATTCAATAGTCCATCTAGCCTGTGAAAGACAGATGTAGGGAAGCGAATTTGAACCGCTGAGAAAAAACATAATACACGAGACAAAAGACCATCTTAGACAATGCGACCCTTCCAATGAGGCAGTGAAATAGCCAACCAGAATTTTACTGATTGTTGATAAGAAGCTATTGCTGTCTGATGGTGCCCTCCAGTAGCTTGGTTTTCAAATGATAAACATTGATTTCCAGGTAGTGGAACATGTCCGGCTTCTATCTAAGGGTGTGGCTTATCTCAGGGGGTGGTGTCCACAACATCAGACCTTACAGCGGAAATACTTTAGATGTGTCACTATTCACTTGGAAGCAAGCATGGCAGCCAAAGTTCTCCAGCACCCTGAAGGCCCCCTTAACATCTGAGTGTTTGCATCCACATAAAGGGGGGTGGGGGGTTGTAAATTTGGTGGCCTCAATAGCGCTGTTGACTGAAAGCATGAACAACAATAACTTCATGGCCAGAGCAAAGAGCACCAGTGAAAGAGGGCAGCCATGTCGCATGCCGCTTTCCACAGAGTTGAGAAATGACAGTGCCAGTCTTGACACGAGCCATCAGCAACATGTAGAGGATCCGTGTCCAACCAAAGAGATGAAAACCTTTTCGATGTCATTGGAGAGTGCAAGGTATTAGGAACTTCGGCAGGGCATGTAAAATCTGCAGAAACTGTTGGATATTGGGGATCGTGCTACACGTGGGACTAAAGCCTTATTGGTTGTGTTGGGTAAAGAGTGCTTACCTTGAGAAGTAACCTGCTGACCAATATTTTGCTACGCTTCTTTTATTTCAAATCATTTGTATAGAGAGGGGCCTCTAAGATATTACGTGTATTGATTTTATTCAGGAGGGGGACAAGTAAGATCTCCCCTATCATCGGAGGAAGACAACTGGTACTTCTATCTGTGTTGTACAGTTTTGTCAGGAAAGGTGTGAGATCCTCAGCAAAAGTGGCGTAGTACTGAATGGGCAAGCAATCTGATCCAAGCATCTTGCCACTAGCCAACGCCTTAATGGCACAAACTCTAGGACCGTGATCTCCACGCCAGGGCAGATATCAACACAAAAGGTAGGCGAGGCATACTGGCAGCTAAAATATAATCTGGGAATGCGGGAACATTAGGTGTGTCTTTTTTGCATACAGACGTGTATAGTAAGCCAGTAAAACCTCATTGATTCCTAGTTGGGTGTACAGTAGGTTACTATTCACATCATTTATTTGAAGGATCAGAGAGCAGCGATTGTTGGGCTGGCTAACAATTGTTGGGCCTTAACAACATAACTGCAATAGTCATATAGTTTAAGACATTCAAGCAACATCAGGAGTTTTCCCTGTTTAACTCAACTGGTCCCTGTGGGGTAGGGCACCAGATCTAGGCAGCTCCAAACAATTTTCTTGTTGAGATATCAAATTATGTAATTGGGCATGAACACCTACTGAGTGAGCAATACAACAGCCCTGGATAACCAATTTGAATTTGGTATAGAGGTTATTTGCAGTAATTTTAGTGAGCTGTTGAAAACACACGAAACTATCCCTGAATATTAGATGTAAAAACATTTAGAATTTTCACTAGTGTCTGTGCAGTCAGTGCCCTGGCCAAATGGGGCATGAAAGAGCTGAAATCTGTTCCAACCAGGGGTCCCCAAAATACGTTTGGCCCAGGGCCCCAAACATCTTTAAGATATATAAAACCTTATAAATAAATAACTAAATAAATCCCTCTTTGTTATAAATAGTCTCTTTTTTTGCCACACTCTGAAAACATGACTGTAATTCGAAACTGAGCATTTTCAAGACTGGGAGATCCAATGGGGATGCTGAGTGGATGTCTCATTAAACTCATCTTTACATAAAAAGTACTTAAACAACATTCACTTCAATAGCACCATCATTGAAGCCCTTCCATAGTGTGAAACTGAATGTATATGTAAATCGTTGAACTATGTTATATTTCATAACCTTCAAAAGAACAACTGACTATTACAAAAGGAATATCCGATTATACTTGTAATGAGAATACTTATAATTAATATACGCTCCACACACTGTACTTTTTAAAATATTCCCAGATATGATAACACAGGCATCTAAAAATTAAATCCCATGAATATTAATACATTAATTGCAGGATTATGTTCTCATTGATCTCTCTTGGATGTTTTATCTACATATTGTCAAGGTTCATTACATTATTAGACCGCTAAAAAATTACACTATTATAATAATTTAATTGAAAAGTAACATAATGTAGGTGCATACTCCAATAATGATTTTCTTTACTGCAGAGTGCTGAAGAGCAACCTAATTTAAAAGCATGTTATTCAAGAGTGCATTAAAACCACTGAGGTTTAAAAATGCATACATTACATATGACAGCAAAGCGAATTTTAGAATTATTCTACTGAATCAAATATATTTCTCAGTCTAGAAACCGGGCTAGTTTTCTTTCAAAACCTATTTACAGATGCAATGTGGCCGTCCACCACTAATAGCTTTGACCATTATTTGAATGCAAATGTACAAGCAAAGGCAAAGCCAATATGCAGTCATCTTGGTACATTATTTTCTGAACTTTATAGAAGTCCACCATGCTGCATCCAAATGTAAAGCAGGGTGGTCATCTTGCAAGTATAGAAAATAATGTTTGACTGTCTTTAAATGATATTTCTAAACATGGTAAAATTGGCATATAGCTGATTGCTGCCTTTGATTTACTAGGTAAATGGTATTACCTGTACACAGGGCCTATAAATTAACAGCTAATAGTAGGCTTCAGCACTCAATGGTAAAGTCGGATTTTAATTCACAATTCATAAAATGGCACTTTTAGAAAGTTCAACAGGAAAAATATGCTAGCCAACAGACTTGACTTGGTGCAGAAGCCAGGAGAACCTGTGGAGTAGTTGGCCCTCTGAGTTATTCCCAAGCAATCAGCAGAGGGGCAAGCATTACCCGAAAAGTTGGTATTACGGAGTCACTTGAAACTCCTTTGGACTTATGGGTTTGTGCCCACATGAGAATAAGAAGCCACTTTACCAGACAACATCCAGTCTACGCCCTGAAGAGAATCCCTAAAACCACCCTGGGACTGGAATTGCGCCGGCACCTTACACCACGGGGAACCTGCATTCGATTAATTTTGCCTCTTGTAGGGAGTTGCACAAATTTCCACCTACCTACTGGCTTAATAATTATTCCCCTGGTTTCAGCAGTACCGCAATTTGTTCAAATAATTTGGCTGCAAAAATGGCTGCTGTTGTTTTGAAAAACCAGACTGGTGCATTCATGTATGTAATTTTTTTTGCTTTGTGTACCGCAATGTTTGTTTTGTTTTACTTCTAATTTCTGTTTGACGTGTATTGTTTAAATGTGTGACAAATGATACAAGGAAGCATCACCCTTGGTCTTATCTATGAAATGATGTGTCTATATCTTAAAAAATGAAACTGATATAATAAATAAATGCTCAAGACCTAGTCATTCACTTAATGGCCTTCAATCTGTTAAATAACGTTAACAGTGACTAAAACGTGACTGCTAGTATATTTTTGCCTGTTGTATTTTGTAAGGCCCTTTCTAGCCGTCCTGGGCCAAACCCCTTTTGCTTTTGCACTTTTAGAAAGTTGGCATTTTCTGGTCCCAACCATTTGTGCTTTCTGCCAGTGTCCAGGATCACATGTCTGAGAATGGATCTGCTGTTGGAGTATGTGTATTGCTTCCAGATAGGGACACAAAGGAGGCTTAGGTGTGGACAGGATGGGCCATCATGGCGGGAATACTGGGGGCGGACTTTACCTAGCCATACTTGCACTTCAAAGCACTCTGCTTCGAGCACATACAAAGGAATCTGACACAAGGCATGCCCTGCCTTTTGTCACCCCGAAACACAGTTTGGAGCCTTGACAGGTGAAGACCTTTCTAGAACCGGATGCGGGGATTAAACAAAGTGTTTCCCCACATGAAGGCTGACATCAGGTATACATATTGGACCTTCAGTACACTCCTGGATCTGTGAAAGTTACAGATGAAGGAATGCTCTGCCACATGAAGGTCTGCCTTGATGTCTAAAAAGAAAGATTGAAACTGCTTGCCTTCACAACAGGATAACCAGAGTGATTTCTAGGGTCGGTTGACTGACCTCCTGTGTGAGCTACAGGCACACAGCAAGTTGCAGAGGCTTCCCAGCAACTTGCCCAGTTGACGTGCTGCAACTGGACCTGTCTGGACCTGTAACTGGACCTGCTTGATCCCTGTTGGCCTCTGCTGGAGTGAGTCTGGGATCTCCAAGAGGTGCCTCCACTGGTCCTGGACCCTTGGCTTCCATCAGAGTGCACTTCTCCTGAGGAAAAGGTGAAAATCCTGAAGTTTGGGCTCCTTGCGAATGCAAACTGACCTGTTAGCATAAAGAATCTACTGCCCCGGACAAGTGCCAATGTGCAGATCTGATAACACCTGCTCATCAGGCTACAGCGACCATCAACAATAATTGGGAATGACAGCCTGAGGTGACTTCCAGCTACAGCGACTGTCCGCGATGCTCAACCGGCTCTTTGTGCCACAGCAGTGACAGCCCATGATGCCCGGCTTGCTCTTCGGGCTGTATTACCGACCATCTGAAACACTCTCTCTGCTTTTTGCAGCCTCCTCCAACACAAACGTAAATCTTCGTGCCGGACTTAGAAGGTAAGTTTTCAGTGGGACTAAGCTGGTCCCTGTATCTGACCCATGCTCCCCTGCAGTCAGCCTGGACTTGTGACTATCCCCGGTCTAACACGGTCAGATGACCGCAAGTGCTGTTTTGTGCTTTTATGTGTTACTTTCACTAGAAATTTGTAAATTGAATATATATATATTCTACCGATTTTTGCCGTTCTGTTATGTTATTTATTAAATTGACTCTAATTTTTTTTAATGGTTTGCGATTTTCCTTGTGTTTTTACTTTATTACTTTTTGTGTGATCCATAAATACTTTACACTTTGCCTCTAAGTTAAGCCTGACTGCATTTGCACCAAACTACCAGAGGGTTAAGCATAGGTTAATTTATTGATTTTTGTGGTTTACCCTCACAAGGATTGTGGCTATTGCCTGAGTGGGTAACAATTCTACATGAAATGCTGTTCTTGCGGAACCGACAAATATCCTTGAATGCTTAATTCCAACAGCTGAAATATTTTGGCTGAAAGGGAAAGTGAGTGAGTGGGTCTCCTATGCCATGGAATAAAGGGAGGGATAGCAAGCCAAAGAAGAAATAAGTCTTCTCGCCAGGATGCTTGATCACCGAAAGAAATAGAAATGTGTGCAAATCTGTAAACGTAAAGCTGTTTCATGGCAGTATTAGCTTTAATTGATGAATCACTTAAAGCTTCATTATGACACACATTTATTCCTTTTTAGATTAAATGTAAGGGTGTTACTAGATGAGTTTTAGAGTGTGTGCTTTTAATGGGCACTTATAAAAGTATTTGCACTAGTGTACGAAATTGGGTTACTGGATGAGTGAGGTGAAACTCTACTGAAGCAGCAACCACAATCCTTGTTAGGGTGAGGCACAAACCAACCCTAAAATTAACCCATGCTCAACCGTATGGTAGCATGTTACAGAGCAGTCAAGCTTGACATGGGGGCAATGTGTAAAGCATTCATGCAACACTTCTAATAGTAATAAAGTGGAAAATACCACACAAAAAAGGACTTCCCACCAAGTTAGAACAATAGAGATATTTTAAGCAAGACCAAAAAACACATTCCATTCAGCAGAACATGAGATATGCAAATTTAAATATTTTTAAAGCGGTGGCAGCATACTGTGAAGTGATCATTAGTAGTAAACAGGACCTTTTTAACTTGTAACATTGGAGTTCTGCTGCTGTGTGCTTAACTCACCCATGGCCTACGTTAGGTAGATTTGGAGTGCTGCTTAGCGCAGGAGTAGTGAGTCTGTGTTAGTTGTGTGCAATGCATGTGCGGTTAGTACATGTACTGGGTGTATGTATACTTGAGAGGAGTACATTTCATGAGAGACGTAGTGCTGTCCAGTGTGTGAGCAGGGACAGCATGTGCTGGGTGTATGTATGCTTGCACAAAGTACAATATATGAAGGGTGAAGAGTTGTGCAGCACACACTTAGTGGGTGTGTGTGCTGGCAGTGTGCGTGTTTGTAATGAGCACACCCTGGTTAAAAATAGAAAAGCTTCAGTGCTGAACAGTGCACACAGATTGAGTGTTTGTACTGAATGCATGTGTACATGTAAGGGTACAATGCACAGAGGTAATAGTGCTGAACCCAAAGTGTGCTGTGAAAGTACACTGAGTGAGTGTGCCTGCAATGGTACATCATATGAATAAGTCTGCCTTCCATTTAGAGAAGCCCAGGCCTACCTGGTAATGACAAGATGAGGAGAGGAATCCCCAAGAAAGCTTTGTGTATTGATGCATTCCTGTGATCTGGATGGGGACACACTGAAGGGAAAGGAAAGAGACTTCCTTTACATTGCAAAAGACTGCTCTTTGATTCTTAGATAGATCACAAGAAAGGGGCCGGCACACATCTGAGGAAGGGAGATGGGGCTGATAAACAAATTATAAAAAGTAGGCAACACCATATGACAGGAGGGCTGCTGAGGTGTGGACAATTGTACCTGAACAGTCTATGTTGTGTCCGGAATATTCTGTGGTCAACCTGTATGCTGAGGGGGGCTGTTGGGACCATCATGCCCCTCGTTGCATGTGTAGAACTAGAAATAAAATATAATTTTTCTTATGAAAGTAAGTATTTATCTGAACATTGACTTATTGTTCATACTGTTTGCACTTTGAGTTACCAGTTGTGTACACGGACCTGTATGTACATCCCAGCCTGAGGTAATATGAATTTTATGGTCAATTGTGTCCCCTATCGTAGACCCCAACGGCTCCATGTACGTGCTTCAAGTACATGTATGTTCCCTCCACTTCCAGCTATGAAGACGCAAATACATTTGTGTCCAACGTTAACATGTCCTCTTTCAGATCCACCATGAATGGGTCGGATATTCGGTTCCTAAGTGTACCTTGCCAACGTCTTTACATGGTGCACTTTTCATGTTTTACTAGCTCTGGTGAGTTAGGCCCTGATTCCTGCCATCGAGCCCTTTCTGCCTTCTGTTTCTGAAAACTACAGTCTGCTGCTTCCTGACCTCTGCCTTACTCCCTGTGCGGCGAGCGGTGCCTGGCTTGGCCTGCCTGCCTGCCAAGACTGTATTCAGCCTTCAAGTTATCTGTTCCGCTCCTCGAAAATACATTCCTGTCTAGTAGTTTAGGAAAACATCCTTCCCAGCTGCAGAGCAAAGGGTCCGGCTTTTCTGTCTCCATGCAAGTAATTCATAGCTCCTGTTACCATGGTAGGCCCATGGCCCCCTTGCTTTACACGTAGACACGTAGTCGCATATGCACGCACTAGCAGTCAGTATAGAATAGCCTCTGCCCGAGAGACCTTTCCTTCTAGATAATACAGTTCCTCAAACACAAGATATAGATATGATTTGGGTTTAGGTTGTTCTGACACCCCAGACTTCTGTCTCCTCATGTAGGGCTAAATGTCAAGTCCCCTTCACCCTCCAGTTCCACGTCAATCACACGTCATGCTGCTGCGCGCGCATCTCTGCCATGTATTTCTGCTGACACTGCAGGATTCGTCTATGGATCCACCCACCTGTGATACGTTTCAAGTGACGTTGTCTAGCACACACCTCCGTGTACGCCCTCATGCACGCCTTCTGTTACGTACATGTGTTCTTATCTCGTTTCTCTCAGCTGTTACGCCTTCTGCATCAATCTCTACTGTAATGCATTGACTATATATATGATGTTCTGTTAATAAAACATTGTACATGTCCATGTCCATTTCCCTTCCTGAACCCTTGTGGTGATGGAACATGATACCTGGTTCGAACCAATTCCGTTTTAAGGAATAAAACCCTTACAAAACTCAGATGCCATGGACTCTGCCTCTTATTTTTGACTGAGTTATTCTTATTGAACTTTACCGCATAAATTAAGTATAGGTAATTTAAATTTACCACAGCCGAGGGAGCCTTGACTGCTCGACCACACTTACCACTGAGAGTCAAGTACAGAAGAGGTACTTGGTCCAGTTGATTCTACTGATTTTTGGTATTCAGTTATGTTTATTAATTAAATTGACTCTAATTTTTTTAATTGGTTTGCAATTTTCTTTGTGTTTTTACTTTACTACTTTTTGTGTGATCCATAAATACTTTACACTTTGCCTCTAAGTTAAGCCTGACTGCATTTGCACCAAACTACCAGAGGGTTAAGCATAGGTTAATGTATTGATTTTTGTGGTTTACCATAACAAGGATTGTGGCTATTGCCTGAGTGGGTAAAAATTCTACATGAAATGCTGTTCATGCGGAACGGTACATCTTGAGTTAAAATTTCTCAAAGTTTTGCAATTTGTTGTAATGGCGTAATCTCAGTAATTTCACGTAAATGTCATTAAGTAAAATTACCAAACTTAGCCCAATTTCTCCAGCACCCCTCCCCCACCTTACGCGCCGGCGGTGCGTTGCAGGCCCGGTCCCCTGCCACAGCCGGACGGACAACTACGCGTACCCGCAGGATTTCCTGTATCTCCCTCAGGCCAACGGAGGTGACTGATGCTGCGATCGACACCCAGACGAGGCGGTGAGGAGTGCGGAGGATCCCGACCAGAGCCTAGCTGAGAGAGCAAAGTCCGAGGTTTTCAGAGGCCCACCAGTTCCGAAGTTCCGAAGTACCTACGTCACGAATCGAGTCGAGTCCAGTCCAGTCGAGTCCAGGGTCCAGTCCAGTGTCGAGTTTCCGAGGCCTTCTGTTCCGTGCTT
This sequence comes from Lissotriton vulgaris, assembly GCF_964263255.1. Classification (NCBI taxonomy): domain Eukaryota; kingdom Metazoa; phylum Chordata; class Amphibia; order Caudata; family Salamandridae; genus Lissotriton; species Lissotriton vulgaris. Next base: position 829,191,198 of record NC_141698.1, read on the forward strand.
CCCGGTGAGTACCGTTGCTGGGGACGCATCTAGACGGGTGCATTAGTTTGTGCCCGGTCAAGACGGGTTTGGGTACACAGACCCGGTCTGCACTGTTTAGCGGTGTATCTGTACTGTTTAGCAGTATATCGAGTATGGAGGTAGCTAGTTTTATTCTAGTTATTGTTGTTCGTTTTCCAAATGTTTAAATGTGTTTTAATGTCGTGGTATGAGTGATTGTTCGATCTACATTATCGTGTTTATTGTATTAGTTGTGTCCAAGTCCGAGTAAGTATCAAGTACCAAGTAGTACGGCTGAAACATGCCGCTGTTTTCCAAACTAAGACAGATAGGAACTAGAAAAGGGATACTCGAGGAAGCTGTTCCCATTCCACCCAGGGACACTCCAGGGTATTTTATGTACCACAAACACGGCTTAGATGCTGTATTATATCTCGATTTGTGGGTGGATTACACCAAAGATCTAGCAGAGAATCAGAGATGGCCTGCTACAGGGACATGGGATGCCGAGTGCATCATGAGAGTTGAAGAAGCATTATGGAAAAAGAAAGCCAGACAGTCACAGAAAGATGCCATTGAACTATGGCGTAAAGAATCACACAGACGTACAGAGAAAGCACTCAGAAAAGCAGAAAAACATAGAGAGGATTCAGACAAAGCTCGAGAAAATGTATTAGTTGAAGAGGGGATACGAGTAAAAGCAGAACAAGTAGACCGACAACGAAACACTCTTGTGAATGGTATGTATCCTCTTCTGGCCGAGGGTTTACCTAAGGCCACTCCGGAAATACCGAAGGATCTGCCCCCTCCATTAGTTCCGACTAAAGTACGTCACAAGACCACAAAAGACCTTTTCCTTTCTTCCTATCTAGACGATGTAGCTCCCTCATATACTTCTGCACCTGCTCATGTACCCGTTCCACCTGCTCCTGCTGACATCTCCCTACCCCTACAGCTTCAGCTCCCAGGTCCGCAACTGCAGATCCCTCCAGGTCCGTTGCCCGCACCTGCTCCCGTTGTCCCCCCCGGTATTCAACAACTGCATCCATCAAATCCTTTTGGGACTGGCGCGGCCCAGGACCCAACCCAGCTACAGCAAGTACAGTCAGGTTATGCTCAAGCCTCCGGTTCAGGAGGTGCTTCGGGAGGTTATCAAACACCCCCACAGATACACTGAATTACGATGAGAGATTTAGCAAAGGCACGGACACCGAAAGGCGTTCCGGCCGAACTACTTAGGAGAGAGCTTACAGACTGCAGATATGACCCAGTGCCTGGTACATCAGGCCCCATGTTATTAGCGTCCCTACGTTTGAGACGCATTACAGACTATTTAATGTTACTACCAGGAATGCCAGAACATCTAGACAAATTGTACGATTTTATTAGAACAGGAGAAGGGCCGGATTCTGTTGCTGAAGCCATGTCACGTCAGAAAGTTGAGACTAAAGGTTTGTTAATGCGATTTTTGGTTATTTGCTTAATAAGAGAACACGATCAGGCAGGTTTTCCGCAAAGTGAAATGGATAGACTGATTAGATGGAGCCAGAACATGTCGGAGGGTAAACATGATAAGGAAAACCAAGTACATCATATGGTTAGAAAAGTCCGTAAAGAAATAATAGAAATACATGCCCAGCGAGCACCTGACGAAGATCTTGAATTAGACAATCCAACTTCCTCGCAAGAGGAGGAGGAAACAGAGGATCTAGCAGAACTTTCGCAACAGTCAGACAAAGGGACAATAGCATATGTAGGTAAGGGAAAATACTTTAAGAAAAGAATACGTCCAGAAAGCAAAAGACTTTTTCTCTCTGCTATATCAAATCCGAAATCTCCTGAACATGTGTTTCAGGCTACCGATAAAATACTTCAAGAACAAATGGGGTACCATGTACTCAATTCCATGGATGAACAAGAATTGGCCAGGTCAGCAGTACAATGGGCTGACAATTCTGATAAATATAGTGATGACGCCTTAGCGCAGACCTTTTTGAACCTTTCCCCTGATGAACAGAAATTAGCTGGAATATATATGATTCAGCATCTCCTTACGTTGTTCAAAGGCCAACATTCTGATCCAGGTCCCCTACCTGATATCTTAATAGAGCTACTCTCGAATAGATGGAGAGGTCTAGGTACTGACTTAATAAAGGTAATTCTAGAACATCGGCACAGATATAGTGCTTTCCTGAATCCACAGTTTGTTCCAGCTTCACCCGTAGAAAGGAAAATGTATTACATAGACAGACAGAATCCCTTGCGAGAAGTGCATCCAGTCAGGAATGATGATAATACCTTTAGACGTGTGTTTGTGTACACGCCCATAACAAAAATGGAACTATTAGAAATGAAGAAACTAGTGCCTAGTCACGATAAAGACCCTGCAGGTTTCCACCGTGAAATAAAAGACATGTTACTCATGGGTGATTATACCTATCCCGACATCATGAAAATATTGAAAGTATTATTGCCTGCCGGTATTTACGAGAAACTCAAAGAAAAAGAATGGGAGGTGGGAGAGCAAAAGATTGATTGGGCTGCATTAGAGAACGAAGAAAATACTAGAACCCCAGGCCTAGGGCTTGGGGACAAAACTAAAGCATTACCAGGATTGTTAGTACAAGTATTGCCACGTTTGTTAGCAACGAAAAAGGAGGACTGGGATGCAATCTCAGCCTGCAAACAGAAACCCGATGAAGACACTAGTGATTTTTATTCCCGATTTGAGAAATGTTTTGTTATTAATAGTGGCCTGAAAGCAAGTAGTGAGTCATATCCACATCTTTTTGTATCCAAATTGGTCGAAAATTCTCTGCCCCAAGTTAAGAATAGTGTTCTGAAAGTCGAGAGCACATGGCAAGCAAACACGCCTTCACAAATGTTACAAATGTTACAATACCACCAGAATAGAATTAGAGAAGAACATGATCACGAACAAAGACGTATGAAAGACACGAAAATGAAAATGTTAGTTGCTCAGTCAGTTCCAGCTGACGGTCAGAAAAAGGGTATGACACAGTCCAACAATTCTGCAGCTCCTGTTAAAGGGACATGCAACTATTGTAAACAGCCAGGTCACTATATAAACGATTGTGCAGTTTTGAAACACAATATAGCTACAGGTAAAACTAAAGAAAGACCGCGTCCTCCTAGACAGGACCAGGTCCAACAACAAGTATCACAGAATATCCAGCCTATGCAAGCTTCACAACAGACAGTACAGACCGTAGCAGTACCACAGCCACAGCCCATTGCCGCAACACAACATGCAACGCAACAGATGTACCAGTATGCACAAACAGATTATCCCGATTATCAGCGATACACATGAAACAGCCTAGAGAGGGAAGTTGGCTTGCCTCTTATTGAGGTTCCTGTAGATCAAGAGGGCCCTTGCGTACATAGTCTAGTGTTAGGAAAAGATAGGAAGTTTTTGATTGATACAGGGGCAAGCCGAACAACGATAAGTCATGACGAGGTCCCAGGGGCACCCCTCTCAGGCTCCCAGAATGTTTCCCTTGGATTTTCAGGCAAACCTATTGTAAATGAAGTATCGAAACCAGTACCTCTTTTAGTTGGTCCATTGTCTCGCACTACAGATTTGTTATTAACGAAATCCTGTCCAGAAAACTTGTTAGGTATCAAGACACTGAAAGCTCTAGGAGCTGTGATATGTTGCTCTCCGGAAGGAGTAAGATTGTTCTTACGTGACTTTAAGGGTCACTATGTGTTGAGAGATATTGATCCCAGATTACAGAATGTTCCTGCACATTTATGGGCACAAGGCCCCACTGATGTAGGTTGTATGCACATTACACCATATCGAGTCACACTCAGGCCAGGAGTAGTCTTACCACGAATCCGACAATACAAGTTACCTCCAGATGCTGTAGCGGCTTTGCTAAAAATCATTGACGAGCTCATTGCACAAGGAGTCCCCTTCGAAGTTGCAATTCTGTGTTCAGCAAGTCGTTTACCTTGGGCACTTGCTGTCCAAAGGGGGGAGACAGCTAACACCTGACCGTATCCAGTTAATTGTAAACATGTCACAACCCAAGACACAAAAGGAGGTACGAGCCTTTATAGGCCTCACTTCTTACTGTAGACAATGGATCCCTCAGTATGCATTTCTAGCGAAACCACTCATACAGTTGACAACCCAGGAGGCAGCGATATCGACTGTCCTCCCTTGGACTCAGGAACATACACAAGCTTTTGACGACTTAAAGAAAGCCTTATGTCAAGCACCAGTTTTAGCGACACCATGTTACAGCAAGCCTTTTACACTTTTTGTCACCGAACGTGAAGGTACTGCATTGTCAGTACTCACTCAGGATCAAGCCGGTTCATACAAACCGTGTGCTTATTTTTCTAGTACATTGGATCCAGTAGCCCAGGCACTGCCTGCGTGCTTGAAATCTGTAGCAGCAACAGCTTTAGCAATCAGACAAAGTGATTCCATAGTGTTAGGACATCAATTGACAGTACAAGTTCCACATTCTGTGGAAGTTCTTTTAAACCGAACACAGACTCAGCACTTGACTATAGCACGACTGACAGGTTATGAATTGACATTATTTCAGCCACACATAGAAATCAGACATTGCAACACATTGAACCCTGCTACACTTTTGCCATTAAGTGAGACAGACCCATTGGCACATGATTGTATTGAAGTCATTACCATTACGACGAAACCCAGACAAGACTTGACAGACACCGCATTACCAGATCCAGACCTGACACTTTATGTGGATGGTTCATGCATGAGAACAGGCACAGGAGAATTAGTGGCCGCCTACGCAGTCACGACAGAAACTGAAGTCATAGAAACAAATTGTATAGACATCTTGTCAGCTCAAGCAGCAGAGCTCATTGCTCTGACTCAAGCCTGTATTCAAGCAAAGAACAAGAGAGTTAACATATACACAGATTCACGTTATGCATTCGGAGTCGTACACGACTTCGGTGTCCTCTGGCGAAAGAGAGGTTTTTTGACCTCTCACGGAGCCAAAATTCAGCACGGTCCCCTCATTCAAACTCTGTTAGACGCAATACATCTGCCTACAGCGATATCCATCATGAAGTGCAAGGCACATACGAGAGTCACGGATACAATTTCCCAGGGTAACGACCTGGCAGACCGAACAGCAAAGCATACAGCCCAGACTCAGACTCACGCAACTGATCTGACAAAGACAATAGTCCAGACACCGACACATTGCATGACAGTTAAGGATCCCGCCCTAGATGTAATTGATATACAGACACATGCTACACCAGACGAAATCAAGAAATGGATTGAACTAGGAGGGGTCCAGACAGAACAGGGATGGATGACGAAGGGAAAATCTACATGGTTTCTCCCTGACTCTATGGTCCAAGTAATCATTAACACAGTACACAGTCCTGCACATTTAGGAGAAAAAGCCATGTTAGACAGTATTCAAAACATCTGGTTCAATAAACATTTACGAGCAGCAGCCAAACAGAAAGTGCGTACTTGCATGATCTGTTGTCAGTTCAACCCAGGTAAAAGCATTCCCGTAGAACAAGGTGGATTTCATCCTCCCGATCACCCTTTTGAAGTCCTCCAGATGGATTATATCCAGATGGAACGTTGTCGAGGATTCAAATATGTCCTCGTAGTTGTATGTGCACTCTCCCGTTGGACAGAAGCATATCCAGTCCCAGATTACACTGCTCCGACCACTGCCAAGCAGCTGGTTCGTGAATTCTTCCCCAGATATGGTTTGCCCCGCATCGTATACTCCGATAACGGTCAGCCATTCTCGTCCGAGCTTATGAAGCAGGTATCTCTCCTGCTCGGCTATCAATGGAAGTTCCACTGTGTCCGACATCCCGAGGCAGCAGGTCTCGTAGAGAGACATAATCAGACTCTGAAAATTCGTCTTGCCAAGATCTGTAGAGAGAAAGGTGTCGACTGGATAGTAGCTTTGCCAGTCGCACTCTTTTACATGAGAATGGTCGCGCACTCTAGAACAGGGCTATCCCCGTACGAGGTGGTCTTTGGTAGGCCACCGAATATGTGGGGGACGCCTCTGCCTCGCAAAATCACTGATGTTGACTGTAACATGCTGACAGATTACCTTGCTTCCTTGATGTCTGCACTACAATCATGTCGTTCACAGGTTGCTGCAGCCTTTCCCGACAACACCGAGGTGAAGCCGCATGAAGTTGTTCCGGGGGACCTCGTCTTCGTAAGGAATTTCGACATGAGGAGTCCGCTGGAGCCCCGTTGGCAAGCACCAAAGCTAGTACTTTTAACCACAAGGACAGCGATTAAAGTCGAGGGCCGCAAGGGCTGGCTTCACTCGAGTCATATCAAAAAATACCATGGACTACCGCCAGATCTAAACTCCCAGCCCTGCCCTCCTCCACAGACTGACTCAAAACTCCCCTTGGCCGAGAAAACTTCTTCTCAAGAATATAAATTAAAATTGAGGTCTAGCAAGTCAGACAGTTTAATTGTTTAAGTTCTCCCCTAGGTGAATCGGTTAGACGAGTTTCTGACATGTATCCCCTAGACCCCAACAGAGAGAGAGAGATAGACAGAAACAGCTCAAGAAACGTGAATATTGTAAATCACTGCGCAGCCACTGTATTGTGACACTATTGATTATGTTTTTTCTGAGTCTTATGATTATTGCTGCAAGTGTACTGTTACATATATATTACCCTATTTTCAAGCGTGCACATTCTTCCTTCAATGTCACTGCCGAGCACTCTTTCAGTGAACTGCCCCCGCATGAGTTATCTTATCGACTTGCGCTGCGCAACAACACATTCATTAGTATGTTACATCATTCCCATCAGACCAGCAATGCTACCAATTGTTGGATATGTGGCCGACTCCCTCCCTATCAGAAATACAAGGGAGTTCTGCCCCTTTTCCCGTACCCGTTCACCCACAATGGTTCCTGTGGTGCATGGTTTAGTTTAATTAATTCCTTGGATTCTGATTCCGTAGTTTACCAGGGCAACTGGGTATGGGGAAATCTGAACACAGTTCTACATAAAATATGTTTCCCTGACAAGGAGGGTCTTCCCAAAAGGACAGGGACTGATCTAGAAAATGAAGTATATGGATTAGGTAACTTTACACTTAACCTCATGATTCTGAATGTTGAATCCGAAACCGAACCAGTCTTGCCCGCTATGTCCGTACTACCAGTCAAAGGTGAATTATGTGTCAGAAAGAATGGTTCAGTACACCTGGGTCATAGTAAATGTACTACTGTGATCGAATTCAGTGATAAGGGCAAGTCTACATTTAAAGCTTCCCGTCATTCCTACTTCGTTTGTGGTCATACCGCATATATACGTTTACCTTTAGATTGGGATGGCACCTGTTACATTGCATTCCTTCTGCCACCCGTTTTCCTAGCCCCTCCTGATTATCATAGGGACACCCATCTAGTACACAATAGACCACAGAGAGATCTCCCGATTGTCGACTACACTGAAACGGCATGGGAACAGTATACAGATTTCAATAAAGGTTTCTTTCCCTACTTAGGTGCTGTCTTTAATAGTAAACTGATACGTAAATTAACTAGAACCCTTGAAGCAGTAGTGAATGAAACTACTTCCGCCCTAGGCAACTTAACAGAGGAGCAGTCTGCTATGCGGATTGTTGTTCTTCAAAATCGTCTCGTCCTTGACGTCATCCTGGCCGATAGGGGCGGAGCTTGTAGAGTCATCGGATCGAGCTGCTGTGTTTTCATTCCAGAAAACGCGCCATCAGTATATAGAGCCATAACTCGTCTTCACAAGATTGCAAGTCAGATACACCAGGATCCAGGCACCTGGACTTGGTCCGGTTGGTTCTGGAGCGTGTTATCAGCCTGGGGATGGAAGGTCCTATCCTTCCTAGGTATTGCCCTTCTCATAGTATTCAGTTGTTGCCTATGTTTGCAATGTGGGCCAGCGATTTGCGGCTTGTGCGCCACATCATGTATTCCTCATTCAAGTCCCCATTCAAAACACCGTAAGAAGAAAGAAGAGCAAATGATGTTACATGAACAGATTGATAGATTAATGAGGATTGATATCTCATGAAGGGTCCGTAGGGGACAAGGAGGGAATGAGGTAATATGAATTTTATGGTCAATTGTGTCCCCTATCGTAGACCCCAACGGCTCCATGTACGTGCTTCAAGTACATGTATGTTCCCTCCACTTCCAGCTATGAAGACGCAAATACATTTGCGTCCAACGTTAACATGTCCTCTTTCAGATCCACCATGAATTGGTCGGATATTCGGTTCCTAAGTGTACCTTGCCAACGTCTTTACATGGTGCACTTTTCATGTTTTACTAGCTCTGGTGAGTTAGGCCCTGATTCCTGCCATCGAGCCCTTTCTGCCTTCTGTTTCTGAAAACTACAGTCTGCTGCTTCCTGACCTCTGCCTTACTCCCTGTGCGGCGAGCGGTGCCTGGCTCGGCCTGCCTGCCTGCCAAGACTGTATTCAGCCTTCAAGTTATCTGTTCCGCTCCTCGAAAATACATTCCTGTCTAGTAGTTTAGGAAAACATCCTTCCCAGCTGCAGAGCAAAGGGTCCGGCTTTTCTGTCTCCATGCAAGTAATTCATAGCTCCTGTTACCATGGTAGGCCCATGGCCCCCTTGCTTTACACGTAGACACGTAGTCGCATATGCACGCACTAGCAGTCAGTATAGAATAGCCTCTGCCCGAGAGACCTTTCCTTCTAGATAATACAGTTCCTCAAACACAAGATATAGATATGATTTGGGTTTAGGTTGTTCTGACACCCCAGACTTCTGTCTCCTCATGTAGGGCTAAATGTCAAGTCCCCTTCACCCTCCAGTTCCACGTCAATCACACGTCATGCTGCTGCGCGCGCATCTCTGCCATGTATTTCTGCTGACACTGCAGGATTCGTCTATGGATCCACCCACCTGTGATACGTTTCAAGTGACGTTGTCTAGCACACACCTCCGTGTACGCCCTCATGCACGCCTTCTGTTACGTACATGTGTTCTTATCTCGTTTCTCTCAGCTGTTACGCCTTCTGCATCAATCTCTACTGTAATGCATTGACTATATATATGATGTTCTGTTAATAAAACATTGTACATGTCCATGTCCATTTCCCTTCCTGAACCCTTGTGGTGATGGAACATGATACCTGGTTCGAACCAATTCCTTTTTAAGGAATAAAACCCTTACAAAACTCAGATGCCACGGACTCTGCCTCTTATTTTTGACTGAGTTATTCTTATTGAACTTTACCGCATAAATTAAGTATAGGTAATTTAAATTTACCACAGCCGAGGGAGCCTTGACTGCTCGACCACACTTACCACTGAGAGTCAAGTACAGAAGAGGTACTTGGTCCAGTTGATTCTACTGATTTTTGGTATTCAGTTATGTTTATTAATTAAATTGACTCTAATTTTTTTAATTGGTTTGCAATTTTCTTTGTGTTTTTACTTTACTACTTTTTGTGTGATCCATAAATACTTTACACTTTGCCTCTAAGTTAAGCCTGACTGCATTTGCACCAAACTACCAGAGGGTTAAGCATAGGTTAATGTATTGATTTTTGTGGTTTACCATAACAAGGATTGTGGCTATTGCCTGAGTGGGTAAAAATTCTACATGAAATGCTGTTCATGCGGAACGGTACATCTTGAGTTAAAATTTCTCAAAGTTTTGCAATTTGTTGTAATGGCGTAATCTCAGTAATTTCACGTAAATGTCATTAAGTAAAATTACCAAACTTACCCCAATTTCTCCAGCACAATTACCATTTCTCTCAGTCATAGTTAACCGACAAATATCCTTGAATGCTTAATTCCAACAGCTGAAATATTTTGGCTGAAAGGGAAAGTGAGTGGGTCTCCTATGCTGTGAAATGAAGGGAGGGATAGCGAGCCAAAGAAGAAATAAGTCTTCTCGCCAGGATGCTTGATCACCGAAAGAAATAGAAATGTGTGCAAATCTGTAAACATAAAGCTGTTTCATGGCAGTATTGGCTTTAATTGATGAATCACGTAAAGCTTCATTATGACACACATTTATTCCTTTTTAGATGAAATGTAAGGGTGTTACTAGATGAGTTTTGGAGTGTGTGCTTTTAATGGGCCCCTTATAAAATAATTTGCACTAGTGTAAGAAATTGGGTTACTGGATGAGTGGGGTGAAACCCTACTGAAGCAGCAACCACAATCCTTGTTAGGTGAGGCACAAACCAACCCTAAAATGAAATCATGCTCAACCGTATGGTAGCATGTTACATAGCAGTCAAGCTTGACTTGGGGGCAATGTGTAAAGCATTCATGCAAAACCAAAGGGGATGATGGACGGAGCGTTGACAATACAAACACTCACCCCCAGTCAACTGATCTGGGTTTAATCCATCACCGTTCTTTAGCTCACTCCGCCACCCCAGTTCAGACAAGGCCATATGCAAATCAGTCTGACCCTGTGCCTCATGGGAACAGTCCAGCCCGAACTGCCAAGCCATGTCTTCCCTGGACCGGAATCAAGCTTCCTAGGACCGGTTTCTGGCATTTCAGCCTTCTTCAGGCCGGCTTGCTTTAATCCAGTGGCAAAGTGAGCAAGGGACTCACGTCTGAGCATACCCTGCCAACTTATGGCGAACAAAGAAAAACCAAAGGGGAAGATCGACGGAGCGTTGACAATACAAACACTCACCCCCAGTCAACTGATCTGGGTTTAATCCATCACCGTTCTTTAGCTCACTCCGCCACCCCAGTTCAGACAAGGCCATATGCAAATCAGTCTGACCCTGTGCCTCATTGGAACATGAGTGAGCTAAAGAACGGTGATGGATTAAACCCAGATCAGTTGACTGGGGGTGAGTGTTTGTATTGTTGATGCTCCGTCCATCATCCCCTTTGGTTTTTCTTTGTTCGCCCTAAGTTGGCAGGGTATGCTCAGGGTATGGCTTGGCAGTTCGGGCTGGACTGTTCCCATGAGGCACAGGGTCAGACTGATTTGCATATGGCCATGTCTGAACTGGGGTGGCAGAGTGGGCTAAAGAACGGTGATGGATTAAACCCAGATCAGTTGACTGGGGGTGAGTGCTTGTATTGTCAATGCTCCGTCCATCATTTCCTTTGGTTTTTCTAAAGCATTTATGCAACACTTCTAATAGTAATAAAGTGGAAAATACCACACAAAAAGGATCTCACACCAAGTTAGAACAATAGAGATATTTTAAGCAAGACCAAAAAAAAAACAATCCATTCAGCAGAACCTGAGATATGCAAATGTGAAGATTTTTAAAGTGGTGGCAGCATACAGTGAAGTGATAATTAGTAGTAAACAGGACCTTTTTACCTTGTAACACTGGAGTTCTGCTGCTGTGTGCTTAACTCACCCATGGCCTACATTAGGTAGATTTGGAGTCCTGCTCAGCGCAGGAGTAGTGAGTCTGTGTTAGTTGTGTGTGTGCCTGGGAAGGGTATAGTACAAGAATGGAGCCGTACTGTGCAATGCATGTGTGGTTAGTACATGTACTGGGTGTATGTATACTTGAGTGGAGTACATTTCATGAGAGATGTAGTGCTGTGCAGTGCGTGAGCACGGACAGCATGTGCTGGGTGCATGTATGCTTGCACAAAATACGATACATGAAGGGTGAAGAGTTGTGCAGCACGCACTCAGTGGGTGTGTGTGCTGGCAGTGTGCGTGTTTGTAATGAGCACACCCTGGTTAAAAATAGAAAAGCTTCAGTGCTGAACAGTGCACACAGATAGAGTGTTTGTACTGAATGTATGTGTACATGTAAGGGTGCAATGCATTGAGGTAATAGTGCTGGACCCAAAGTGTGCTGTGAAAGTACACTGTGTGAGTGTGCCTGCAATAGTACATCATATGAATAATTCTGCCTTCCATTTAGTTAAGCTCAGGCCTACCTGATAATGACAAGATGAGGAGAGGAATCCCCCAGAAAGCTTTGTGTATTGCTGCAGTCCTGGGATCTGGATGGCGACACGCTGAAGGGAAAGGAAAGAGACTTCTTTTACATTTCAAAAGACTGCTTTTTGATTCTTTGATAGATCACAAGAAAGGGGCCAGCACACATCTGAGGAAGGGAGATGGGGCAGACAAAAAAATTATAAAAAGTAGGCAACGCCATATGACAGGAGGGCTGCTGAGGTGTGGACAATTGCACCTGAAGAGTCTATGATGTGTCCGGAATATTCTGTGGTCAACCTGTATGCCGAGGGGGGCTGTTGGGACAATCATGTGTAGAACTAGAAATAAAATATAATTTTTGGCTGGACATTGATTTATTGTTAATACTGTTTGCACTTTGAGTTACCAGTTGTGCACACGGACCTGTATGTACATCCCACCCGAGAGAACCTTGACTGCTCAACCACACCTACCACTGAGAGTCAAGTGCAGAAGAGGTACTTTGCCCAGTTGAGCAGGATCTGTAGTAGTTCGGCTCGGACATCTGGAGTAAAAGGTCTCAACCACCACAGTTGGGCCCAGTAGCCCTGCATGCCCCTTAGCCTTCTTAAAGGGGCTCTGACACTATGGATCACAAGCCAATGATAACATCAGTCACACTGGTGCTAAAAATACCTTATTTGAACAATAATAAAAACAAATAAGTGTTGCGCTGTGGTGCAAAGATGAGCAAGCAGTTTCGGGTGTACATTTTGTACTCAAAGCCCACCCTCCGGTACCAACCTCCACTAGCAGACAACAGGCTAAGAGTGAATTGTGTAGTATGTTTAATTTAGTGAAAATTATGCATATAAATGTTGTTTCAGAATGCTTTTATTTGACATTAAAGTTACTGGCAAAGCCAGATTGAGCTACATTGGGTGAATTTATTTGATAAAGCATTGTGTAGAATTCTAGGGGTGTTTGCACTGTGCTAGCCCCTTAACACCCTCTTTGCATAGATTACCTGGAGTTTCACTCTATGTGATACAATTTTGTTTCAATGCTGCACTCACATCAAGATACACCACAAAATTGCTTTTGCATGCGAAATATCATCAGTGGTGTTGCTTGTGGCACATTGTATCAGATTGGACGTTTTAGAATGCTGCAATCGCCTGACCTAACTTAATGAATCTAGGCTTTTATATACTCTAGTACCATGCATTATAGTGTATATACATCATTAAAAAGTATTCATTTTAGTCTTGTTATGTGGCTGTTCTTTAGACAGTACAGATTGCTGCACTTTGTTATTGATCCTTGTATGCCTGGTATGTTTGTATGTAGCGGAAATGTTGGACGGTGTGTGTTGAGAGATGTGAAGGCCTGATTCTACTTTCTCTCACAATATATCTATAATCTATAGACTGAAGATTCTGTGGGTCATCTTATGGTATTGGAACGCGTGTTGCCTGGCAACTGTATTGCTGCTGAATGCAGTCTAATTTGTGGGATATTATTCTTCTGCTTTGCAAGAATGTCTTGAAGTTTAGGAGATTCAGTTAACTATATCATGTTCAGATTTTGAGATATATACCCAAGAGTTCTAGTATCCTACATGTTTACAAATATCTGCGAGTTAAGCATATTTTACTTCTGGTGGCACATTCATGATCATGGAATACTTAAAAAAGTGTCTTAATATATATTGTACTAACAGTATATGATCTAGCCTCAGATGACATTCTGACTCGTTTTACTTATGACGAAGTGACTGTCCACTGTTTGTTTGACCATACAGACTTATATGGATAAGCTAGTGTAGAAATGTGTTCTAATTTTATATTATACTTATACACTTTATTTTGATTTTATTGTTTGCCTATGTTATGGTATACATTTGTTGAATGAAATTCGTCCTGTTTATTCAATGTAACAAAGATCACGTGTCTGCTTTAGGCTTTCTTGGTTAGGCAACAATCTTTTGGAATTTCCCCCCCCCTCCCCACCATCACCACCCCCGTATAGGGTCAATTTCTATCATACTACAATCACACATATTTCTTTGCTTTTAAAATGTATGGGGGTTCTACATGTGCAATATCTTTACAATAGTGAAACAAAGACATCTAAGTGTGCACTGTGTTCTACCGATAAATCCTGCTTTCTTCTTTTCACATATAACATTTTGTTCCATTTGTGAGATCTAATAGCTCAGTTTAAACCTGGGTCTTAGTAGTGCAAATGGTCATGAGCCTGATTTAGAGTTTAGTGTATGGGTTACTCCATCATAAACCTGACAGATATCCCTTCCTCCTTATTACAAGTGGATTATATCATGATATAACAAAATGAACTTGTAATAAGGGGAACAGGTTTCTTCCGGAGCACCCATCCACCAACTCTAAATCAGGCTCTAAGTGATGCAAGTCACAGTGCCTTTGAAGAAAAATCCATCTCATTCAATATACATCCAAGACATTTCTTTCACTAATGCATTGTCAAAATTGTCTCTCAAAGTACACACATATTTCAGGTGACCTCTGTGGCGTACTTTATCCATAGTTTCTTTCCATAAAGTTTTAAGTAACTTGCATTCAGCAACATTATATTGTGGTTTGAAGACTACTAGGCAAAGATTATGGACCGGATTACGATCTTGGCGGATGGGATACAAGTTCCATATGATATAATGGATCTGGTAATACGGCGAACAGGATATTCGTCACATTTGTTACGGAGTATCCCATCCGCCAAGATCGTATTCAGTCCCTATAGGTACATCTCCACCCCAGCATAGAGGCCAACATTTCAGAATCCTCAGTCTATCAAAATGATGTGCAATGCTCACTGATGTACCCTGGGACCCAAGTAGACGGTGATAGCCAAGTAGAGTTCATAAGTACCTTTATTCAGTAGCTGGTCCAAGTACATTCAGATGGTATACAAGTACATCAGATTGGTAGTCCTGGTAAACAGGTGAAGATGATGTATGTTAGCCTGTAGTCAATCCTCAGTTCCATGTAACAGCAAACCCCACCAGGATCAGCCTGCCTGCTGCTCAGCCCATCTCTAACTGTCATTCCTCACTCCCACAGACACCCAACCATTCCGTGCATCACTGAATTATCAACATTCTACAGTAAACATACACACTGGCTGAGCAGCAGGAAGATTGATAAACTACAAGATTTAAGTAAACTATGCAGGGCATAACAGTCACCCTAGCCTTTTCCCAGGAAGCATCTTTATGGGGAGGGGAATGCATATATAGTTAGTACAAGTAGAAAGGAAGGTGCCCTCGTTGCACTTTTACTAATAGAAAGTTGGACGCCAATTCACAAATCCGTGTAAAAGTACAAGAGAATACTTCAGCTGCACTGCTTCCCTTCCTCATAAATACTTTTGTGAATTGGACCCAACATATTTAAATTGAAAGCTAGTTGTCTATGTATGAGCGGAGCCCATCCTGCTAAGCACACATGGAACCTGTTCCTTTTCAAATATTCTGGGCACCCATATTAAAGGGAAATCAATTCTTCTTGCCTTGTGTATTTTTGAAAGGCTATAAACAAAATGTAACAAACATTCCTAGTGTTAAAAATATTGCAACCCATTGAATATTTTTCTCATTATTACTATTTATGAAATGTTTTTTTTTCTGTTCCCCACAGGTGTCATCGCTGTTGTGATCTTCACCATCCTATGCACCCTGGTATTCCTAATTCGCTATATGTTCCGCCACAAGGGAACCTATCACACGAATGAGGCTAAGGGAGCCGAATCAGCTGACACTGCGGATGCCGCCATTATGAACAATGACCAGAACTTTACTGAGACCATTGACGAGAGCAAAAAAGAATGGCTGATCTAGGTGGAGCATGGAAATAGCATGGGAAAGCAAATACATCCCTGGAGTGTGGAGAAAGCAGAAAGCGCCCAGCTTCGGACTTCTCAGCACCTCTTCAAATGAATCGTACAGTTTAGCAAATAAGCAACTGTCAAAAAGACTTTGGAGAATGTAAAAAAAATAACTTTTTAATATTTATTTCCAACTGAGCTGACTCTTATGTCTTTAAATAAAATCAGCGTTCACAGTTACAGTATTGGTTTAAAGAAATCAGTAATGCTTGCCATTTTATTGAGAGTTTAGAGTAATCAAGTTACCCGTGATGATGTGAGGGCCAGTTTTCTACTATTTTTATAAGGCCTTCAAAATGTTATTAAATCTGCTATGAGCACAGTTGGCTAAAAGTCAAACGAGCACACACACACAGACACAACGGGACGTGAATAAGTACATGTGTGTGTGCACATACATATATACCTCTCTATTCTGTATGCACACACATTCACATATCCTTTCCACGTTCTATTCAGTCCAGTGTAACATGAATTACTATTTAAATGGAAGGTTTGTATAAGAAGTTGGCACCCCCTCCAACAATGCCAACCAATGTCTGCCATTATTTGTTATTGACTACTGCCAACATTCTGAGAGTTGCATTTGACAGAGGTAGGCGACGCTTGCATATTACTTTGCTGATTCTTCAATGAGACAAATGTTTGATACAACAATATGTTGTCGGATTTATCTTGCCTTGTATTTCTTTTGGAAGAGAGGGCTCTTTGAATGTTTAACAGCGAGGCTTGTCTTTTTTATTTATTTATTTATAAAGCAGTTCACTGGAGCCTATGTGACAAAATTATTCAAATAAATTGAAACATGTATTGCTCTAACAAATTAAATAAGAAATTAGATTTAGACGTTAAAATATATGGGCGGCTTGTATTCTCTTGTTGACTATAGCGATGATGTTATAGAGCTGCATACTGCAATAATGAATGCCATTTCATAGCTGCTGGTATTGTTTACACAGCATTTCTGTTGCGTTATAATGCAAACATGTTCTTGGTTGATGCTCTTCCATTAAACTATTGTGTGGGGAGAATACTGTTTCCCATAAAAGTAGCTTCTATGGCAGAACATTGCTCTCTTTTTGCTTTTGAAATGTTATGAAAACATCTACAGAGTTTCCTGTTGGCAGACATGTTATTTTTAGGTTAAGCCCACTATATTAAATCTTAGCAAGGCAAGCTAGGATTCTTCAATAGAATGATATAGTTGTATGAACAATTTATAGAGCTGTGAATATACAACAGGGCTTGCCATGGTAGGCATTCACCTGCCACTCTAAGGCGTCCATTAATTGGATTGCAGCAGATAATTCAACAATGCACCACGAAGTTCTGCATCTGCATTCATGCCCTTTGGCTGGTCAGTTAACTAAGGGGGAAGTCGCTTACTTCCTACTGCAAACTGTGGTGGAGCTCCCACGCAATTGAACAATCTAGTTCCTAAATAGTAAAAGCAGGTGTATTTGAGGAATCCTGGGCTCACTCTTTGTAACGGTGGCTTAAGTGACAAACTTCCCTTAAAAAACTAAATATAGGTTTGTTAATTCAGCAGCACCAAAACATCAATAAAGAAATACATTGAATCACTTCTCAGACCAAGTTAGTAAAAAAAGAAGAAACCGTCAATAAACAATATGGCATGTGAGACCCGCAGACAATGAAGCGAGTATCAAGTACGGGTCAATGGTTCATCTTGGTCAACATTTTTACCTTTGGACAACAACAATTTTTGGCACTGAATCCTTGAGTGGGGGAAAGGCTCAAAGGTATTATGGTTGAAATTTGATTCCAGGTTGGGTACCTTAATTTTGAGGAGTCACAGTAGCGGTGAACTTTGCACTATAAAACCCAAGTGGGACAAACCTCGAAAAGTGGTCACTGGTGGTGCTTCTTTTTCAGTGAGGCTTGGCATCTTATCACTGTCATCTGTGAATAAATAAACTGTGAGTGCTAACTTCAGCAAACGTTGAATCACTTATTCTTGGTTAAAGAAAGTGTTCCCATCCTTACAGAAACTTCTCTTGGGTTACCAGGCTGTGGATTTTAATGGGAGGCAGACTTTGCACCATTTTCTTCAGGGCCACAAGCAAAAGTCCAGTACCACCTGGTCCTGCCGACTTACTCCAAGGCAGCTCAACACACTGTTCTTGAACACTTTTCTCACTTCTCATCCCCTGGAATATTTAGTACATGGCAGTGGCTGTCCTGGATCACCCCTGAGCACCCCTTTTGTCCTTGTCGGAGTCAAGAATCACTTTAAGCTCTGGAGATTAATCAAGAATCATGTTTCTCTCAGTTGTTCCTCAGGTGACCGAAGTAAGCCTTCTGCAACCTTTTATGGTCTTTTTCATTTTCAAACAGCATTCCTCACTCAGTTAATGGAACCCCAAACTATAGGGGTACAATGGCAGTGAATGGCAGAAATCACTAAGCTTATCCTTGCGAAGTTCCCAGACTGTTTCCACCTACAACATTCAGCACTTCCTCTGCTCTATAGACAAAGCCATCTCTGTAAGGGCTATTTCATCAGGCCCGCGTGGCTTACTGAGCTGCCTGAGCCTACCTTTGTACTTGTCATTTCTAGTTACATGCCTCCCTCTCAACTTCAAAGAGAAACCCTCTCCAGATAATCACACCCTCTATTATAACTCAACAGGTGCAAGGAGACAGTATGGCCAGGAACAGCCTGCACCAAAGGCCCATGTCACCCTGAGTCTGGCCTTTGGAATGGGATCTATGCCATTCTGCTACCTTTGTACTGGCTAGATGCCCGCTACCTCACCTCCTATCTACCTTTAGCTTAGGGGTGTCATTTCCTGAAAAGTGAAGCTCCTGTTATTTTACTACACCTATTCTAGAGATAGTGGGACCACAGCACGAGCTGCTGCACCAAAAAGCTGATTGTAAGAAATTAGGTGGTTGGTTGACTGGGGTGTAAGCCCTGGTCAAGCAGCTACCACAATACTTGTCAGGGTAATCCACAAGCAACCACAAATTAACCTGTGCTCACCCCCTTGGTACCTTGGCAAAGAGCAGTCATTCTTAGAGGCAATGTGTAAAGTATTTGAGTAACACTTCAAACAGGGAAACTGTGGAAACGCACCACAAAAGGAGTCCACTACAGGTTTAGACAAATAGAGTAAGTTTTAATAAATAAAACAAGACCAAAACAACACCCATGCAATTAGTGGAAGTGGAGATATTCAATTTTAAAGTTTATAAGGAGAAGTAATGCCACAAAAGCACAAAGCTCCTAATGGGGATATCTGTCCCATCACACAGGGACAAAAACACACACTTAGGCTAACCGCGATAGAGCATGGGCCGGCTACAGCAACTCTGTAAGGCCCGCTGAGTAAAGTACCTAAATTCTGGTTGTGGAATGTTGCATGGATCTGGGTAGAAGAACCGCCACGCAGCCGAAGCGATGAGTCAGTCCCCAGTTGCAGCGAGACTGCAGTGCGAGGTCCTGTTGCTTCGACATCGAGGATCCCACTGACGGTACTTGGGTGAAGTCCTGGCATCGGGGAAGCAGTGCTCAGCTGGTGATGTGTCTGTTCCAAGGAGCTGCGAGGCTGGGATGCAGAGTCTAGCACTGTCGAGGCTGCCATTGATGATAGATGCAAAGACCTGGACTGGAGATGTGCCACACCATGTGTGATGCATCCGTTCCGAAGACTTTGGGGGTGATGCGGGTCTTCGGCAACGGGTCCAATAAAAGCAGCAGCGGCAGTGTGTTGGTTCTGCTAAGGGATGCTCCCTATGCCAAGAAGCTGCATCTGTTCTGCTCAGGGATGCATCACTAAGCAGAGAAGATACTTCGGTTATGCTGGGAAGCACCTTAGGCCTACTTCCAAATGTTCATGACTGGAGTGGCACCACTTGGTAGTGAGGACTCACAGATAGCAGAGTCCAGGTCCAGGCGCAAGATGGTTGTAAGCCTCTAATGTCCCATATGTTTCAGATCAGGAGGCCAGCCAACTAGCTTTTGGAGTCAATATGGATCTCGGTTCAAGAGATGGAGGTACAGTCCTTATCACCCAGGCAAGAGGGCAGCAGGTCAGCACAGCAAAGCAGGAAGAGGCTGAGTAGCAGTCCACCATAGTGGCAGTCCTTCATCAGCACATCAGTGCTTCTTCCTGGCAGAGTATCCAACGGTCCAGAAGTGTACTGAAGTGGTAGTGTCTGAGGTCCTTCTTTTATGCACACTTGTGCCTTTGAAGTTAAGAGAAGCTTCTAGAGGCATGCCTTTGAAGTGCACAGATGTCCTGCCTGGCCAGCCTTGGCTCCAGACTAACTACAGCGGGTATACAGCCCTTTGTGTGGGAACAGGACACTGCCTATTTAGGTGCAAGTGAGGCTGGTTCAAGCTCCTCCCTCCAATCCTGCCAGTGATGGTCCACCCAGTCACATCTAAGCTCCCATTGTGTCTGGCTTTCTAGGAGGAAAACACAAACCCGAACTGCCAACTACAACCAGTCATTTGATCAGAGACCGGCTGCAGGCACCAATTGCCTAAGGCAGGAAAATGACAACTTTCTTAAAATGGCATTTTCAGAATTGTAATTTAAAACTCCGACTTCACTAATAGTTAGGATTTTAAATTTCAATTCCAGAAACAACAAACTTGGACCAGTCATATTTTCCAATTTGGAAATTTCACCTACAGAATGTAATGAGGTAATCCCAATGTTATCCTTTAGGCCTTGCAGTAGTGAAAAACAAATGTAAATGTTGTTTACTAGAGGGACATGTAAACCTTACAAGCACATGTGCTGCTTTTTTAAATACATTGCATCCTGCCCTCTGGACTGTCCAGTGCCTACCCTATGGGTGACTTATATGTATTAAAAATGAAGGTTTGGGCCGGGCAAAAGGTTTATTTTCAAAATCACACCAAAAAGAAGCTAGAGATACACCTGTCACACATCCTCCACAAATAGTCTATATCACACAACTGGTATGGAAGGTATTTTTTACCGTAATATTTCCAAGGAAAAAGAAAGAAAAACACCATGTCACAGAAAAATGGCCACAACAAAGCATAAAGATATTGGTCAGAAAGGCCCTCCCCCTTGCTTTATCATCGGCCAGTCCAACCCACTGTTTAAAGATAATAATAACAAATCTGAGAGTTTGTAATACCTAAACACTTGTTGGAATGCACTAAACCCAATTATCAATTCAGAAAAGGTATTTACTATTCGATAAATGGGTTAAGAAAACAACAAGAAATCTGTATTTTTTTAAGGGAATACCAATCCCTAATGGCATGCATTAATGTTTTGCAATCGAAATCCGGTCACAAAATATTAATATTTTATCAGCAACTCAAAGGAGGTGTAAAACTCTACCCCTTTGTGAATGTTTACAAAATAGTTTTGTAGGAGTAGGCATTGATTAATAGGAATACTGTCAACTCTTAAAAAAGGTGTGTGTAACTTGTCATGTTTTTTCCTTTAAGGAAAATGGATTGTATTTAAAAAAAAGTTTGCTTTATTTAAAAGCAATACCAGGCATGGTGGTCTGCTGACCACCATCCTGTGATAGTGGTCAATCGTATAGAGTTGCATTGTGACCTACCTCATGCATATTAATAAGGTAATTCGAATTATGACCCTCTACGATTTGGTATTTTGAGAGCCATCCTTATTAGTTCAATCAATCAATCTGCATTTGTAAAGCTTAGCACTGTCACCCCTAGGCGTATCTGGGTGCTGTGGATGCGACGCCAACGTCGAAGAGCCAGGTCAGAAATGAGAAAAAAGAGGAAAAATAAGGGTCAGAAATGAGCAGAAAGAAGAAAAAAAAAAGTGGCAGAAACTATCAGGAAAAGGAAAAATAAAGGTCAGAAATGAACGGAAACAGACAAAAAATAACCAACAGAAATAAAAAGAAAATTAAGGTCAGAAACAAACAGAACGAGGAAAAAGAAAGGTCAGAAACATGCAGAAAGAGGCAAAAATAACAAGCAGAAACGAGAAGAAAGAGGCAAGGTCAGAAACAAGAAAAAAAAAGGTAAAATAAAGGTCAGACATGAGTAGAAAGAGGCAAAAGTAGAGGGCAGAAGTGGGCAGAAAAGAAGGCAAAGAAACGAGCAGAAGCAGCACAAACCTAAGACAGCAGAGGGTAGTGGACTGCGGGCAAGCTGGACAGGAAAGCGGTCACAAGTGGAGCTGGCTAGCTTAATTGCAACCATATTTACCCAAAAAATGTTTGTGCATTCCTAATACAAACTAGCAAATTGTGAATCATTATTGGTTGCAATTTTACGAATAATGAATCTTTGTACCCGAGGACTTAATTTCTCCAAAAATTAAACTTATGGTGACGTAGTACAATATTTCAAAAATTAAAGGAAATATATACCTGTTCCAAGGTATATTAAAATGGTATTTAAATATGAATGCAGGAATTATCAATAGAAAGCTGCCATGGGCCTGTCCGATAAGCAGGGTCGGGCTAGACTATAGGGCAATAAGGCAGTGCCTTTTGGGATGGTGCAGATCAGTGTGTGGACCATTTTTTTAGCAGTTAGTGAGTCTGTTTTTTCTATAGGTGGCCCGGTTTTTACTGTTTATTTCCCAGATATTGAAACAAACATTACCTGCATCAAACACAAGAGCATGCAGTCTCCTATACCTTGCAAAATACCCTTAAAATGTGTCTTTACAAGTTCAAAATTGGCCTAATTCCAAATGTTGGCCACTTTTTTCGCCATCTGGTTTACTAATGGGGCCATCTTTTATTTTGGTGCCCGTACTTTATTTGAGTCCCAGTCCGATCCTGACGATAAGGTGTTTGGAGTGCGATTGCTACGGAAATCTGCAAGATTAGCTCACCTTCCATGCATTTACATTAAAATGTTATGGGCCAGAGAAATGCAAACTTCAGGGCACACTTAAAGTGAATTATTTAATGTTAGAGAAAGGCTTGAGTGCGTCTAACATTGTTTTTTCTGACTTGTTAGCATTTCATATTGACATTTCCTGCTACGGAGCTGCTTGCTAGCTCTTGCACTGTTTGTAAAGCCGTACGGCATCTTGCACTGGGTATTTGGTGTTTATGCAACTGCCCATATTTTGCACACTTTCACAGTTGACCTACTTTAAAGTCAAATGTGCAAATTACACACCATATATTAGGGATTGTACATATGTGAAAGAGTACAGCTGTGTTCTAATACGAAACTGGGTAATTGAAATATCGTAGACGTGTGGTCCCCTCGTATTTAATTATCTGTGTACAAGCTATACTGGATTCAAAATCCTAATACAAATAAAAAAGATGACATGTGTTCAACTTCTGAAGAAAAAATACACTAGAAACTACCAATATTGCATACTAAAACTATACAAGTAATCATGTAAGCACAACGGAAACATGTAAGATAGAAGCAGTTCCTATAGAGCAGTTAATACAACATAATATTTTGCTGCAAGTGTGTAGGAAGCTAGAAACAAAAAACAGCAACCCTATGCACACACATATACAGTACAAGTAACAGTATATCGTAGGATTCACGCGGAGTAACAACAAGGTAAAGTAGCAGAAAGACGAAGAAGTCTTGTGTATGTGAAGGTCTTCAATTCTTTAATTTCATCATAGTGAAACACCAGCCAGCCAACACGTGTTTCATCGCTCACGCGATTCTTCAGGGCTCTGAAGCTACTGAAATTTGCTGAGCTGGCTCTGTATATACTACACCATAAAGTGCCATGGTGTGCACAGAGTCCAGTGAGTCCCCAAAGGTATGGTAGAGGTTAAAGTAGATAATACCTTATTCTCAATTTAGTGGTAGCTGGTCTGAGCAGTTATACTTTTCAGAGGGTAGTTTTGAATGCATTTAGTGTACATACTCATACCAGGCAGAAACACGCACTCAGTTACTGGCTCCAGGCCAATGTTTGCAGAAAAGTATTACTTTTGTTTACTTTCATTTCTATGAACCAAGTTGAACTCAGGTAAGTCATACTTTGAAAAAGGCAGTAGGAATACTTTATGGTCTTGGAGGTACTTTGGTATTGTCGATTCCAAAACAGTAACATTCAGCACTGGTACAAGATAGACAGTTGCAGGTAATCAGTAAGGTGCAATGCAATCCTATTGAAGGAAAATCATGTTATGCATTAGCGCGTAAGTACACGACTTACGTTGCCAATTTCTGGGAGTTAGTCCGACCTTAGCAAGGGTCCATTTGAGCTAGGCACTGCACCACCAGAGGCACCGGGACGGCCGGGTGCAGTGTTTAGTATCTACGCTGCAGCGGTCGATACCGGCAATGATGTTTGCTGTCGTGGTCAGTGGAGAATAAAGGGGATGAATGGATGTCAGTGGGCCACCAACTCTGGTACTGTTGCAATCAACGTCAGCGAGTCACTACAGGTCTAAGGGAGGCACCACCAAGATGGAGATGCACAGGGGATGAAGGAGTTCTGCCGATGTTGGGCTGTCTCGGGGAGGCTG
This sequence comes from Lissotriton vulgaris, assembly GCF_964263255.1. NCBI lineage: Eukaryota > Metazoa > Chordata > Amphibia > Caudata > Salamandridae > Lissotriton > Lissotriton vulgaris. The sequence goes on from NC_141698.1 coordinate 829,215,500, forward strand.
CCTTAAAGCTGCGGTGCTTTCTTCTAGCAGGGAAGAGTTGCGTCAACACAAGTGTCAGTCCCCTACCACTGTGGTCTTAGGGTTCTTTTGGAAGTGGTGAGTCGTGTTGACACAAGTGTCTGTCCTCAATCACTGCGGTTTTTGTACTGGTGGACACCAGGGACTAGAGCCTCTAGCCCAAAGGGAGGTTCTTGGAGATTGGTTGAAGGCTGGGAGGACAACAGGTCCAGTTGTCGAACCGGCTACAGGAAGTTCTTGCCTGGTTCTGTCGGCAGCAGTTCAGTTCCTGGTTCGGCAGCAGTGGTTTTCCGTCTTCTTCTTTTTAGTCGGTTAAATCTGAGGAACAGGTTTCAGGGGAGCACTTAAATACTAAATGTAAGGGCGTTACTGAGGTCAGGGGCAGTATCCCATGGCTGCTGTCCCCCATGATGACTACACACTTTGCCCCCCCCCCTCACCCCCATTGGGGAGAGGGGCAGATCCCTGTGTCTTTTGGGCCTAATTCTCTAATTCTCTAATTCAAGATGGATAATTTCTGAGAGGGATTTGCCTCAGCACTTGGTGCCAGGCTAAGTTGGACACTCCTACTCTGCTTACTAATTTTCTCGCCTGTCCTGCTGCCATAAGTGGGGCCTGGAAAGGGGGTTGGCATCTCCACTCATTGGAGTTGCCCAAATAAGCACTTCACAAGGTGTGAGCCTTTGAGGCTCACTGCCAAGTGTGGCTGTTCCTGCCAGGGGGAGGAGTGAAGCACCTACACCCAAATTAGGCTTTGTTTCTGACCTCCGAGAGCACAAAAAGTTCTCACCCCATGAGGTCAGATCCCTGTCTGGTGGTGGCAGGCTAGTGGGGATCAGTCAGCCAATACACTAGATGTCGGTCTTTTTTCAGCGGGCATCTCTAAGAAGCCCTCTGAGTGCATTTTATAATAAACCCAACACTGGCTCCATAATGCTGAGAAGTTTGGTACCAAACGACCCAGTTTTCAGGAAAGCCATCATGAAGCTATGGAGTTCATAATGACAACCTCCCAGGCCATGCACTCAAAATGGCTTCATTGCATTCACAATGTCTGTGAATGACACAGACACAGTAGGGGCATATTGCTCATGCAGCTATGCCCTCACTTGATGTAGGGTGCACCCCGCCTTCGGGATGTAAGGCCTGCTAGAGGGGTGACTTACTCATGCCACAGGCAGTGTTGGAAGGGCATGGCACACAGGAAGGTGTGCCATGTCGACTATTTAGTTTGGTCTGCAACAGAACTCGCAGCCTGCAGTATTATGAGCCCGAGTGTACGCCAATATAGGCCTAGGTAGATACAGGATCTTTTTACCTACATTTTTCCTACCTTGCTCAACATCCCGGCTCTGGCACTGACCTTTTACCTAGTTATGTGCCAAATAAATGTGTGGTTTTCTGCATAAACTAGCCTAATTTATTATGCATGAGGATTCTTAGTATCACACAGCAGGATTACCATCTTCTGTATAATAACTCTGTACAAGAGCCACCGCTATCATCATCCTTGAACGAGAGGCCCACAGTACCATTAGACATCTAGGCAGACCCCCTGAGGGTACCCTTTGGATATATAAGCACCAAATCTTTGCTGGGCTAACCAGAGGAGAAGCTTCTATGCTGGCATGAGATGCTGGAGTCTCTACATGCAGAACCTCCAGATCGTAGTGGTCTGACGGGGTCCTACGTTCTTTCCCATCAGGCAAGGTGGTTGGCTCTTTCCTAGAGGTATTCTTGGCTTCACATCTGCATACATGCTAGGTACACTTAGCTAGGGTTCGCATCTTAGGAGTGCGCTTGATTTTTGCCATGTATCTATATGCCTGCATATATTCACTGTTTTAGCACCATGGAAGAATTCTACCTTTTATTTACTCTGTCGGTACTTGCAATGGTATATATCTGTTTCTGTCTAATGGTTGTCGCAGTATACCTATTTTATACTAGAATGACGCTGGTTCAATAAATGCTTATTGAAAATGTCCCCATCATTTATTCTGTGAATATCTCTTTGACAAGAAGTGAGCACGAGTGATTGAACGAAAAGTACTGTACTGTTTCCACGATCCCTGAAGGATCAAGAGTTGTCATGTTCGATTGCCAGAAACTATTCACTCCTTGGTAAGGTTAGGGGGTTTATAGTGGCACTGTGAGCTAGCTGCTCGAAAAGACTAACATATCCTTTGGGGGTGTCTGTAATCAGTCTGGACACCAATCCCTCAGTTTATGTTGTCTAAGCTTGCAGAACCTATGTATTATTAGGAACTACACAACAGCAGTGGCAGTGTGTGAGTGATAAGGTGAGGATTCTCTGAGAGTGGCATAATACTTGCTGTAGCCCTAAGCAGACCTCTCTGGTCACAAGGCCCTTGGTACCAGGGCTATGTTTTACAAGGGACTGACATGTAGCCCAGAGTTATGCCAATTTGGGAAACAGAGGTTTTGTGAAAGAGCACAGGTGCTGTGACCTGGGTAGCAGGGTCCCAGCACACACTCTGTCAAGTTGACATCAGGTATTTGGCAAAAAGCTAGGGGTAACCATGCAAAAGGGGCACTTTCCTACTCAAACCCCCAAACGAAAGAGGATGAGACTAACCTTTCCCAAGAGAATCTCAAATTGGCTAATTGGAAGAACCTGGAAAGTCCATCTGCATTGGCATGGGCAGTCCCAGGTCTGTGTTCCACTTTAAAGTCCACTTCCTGTAGGGAGATGGACCACCTCAACAGTTTGGGCTTTTCATTTGCATCACCCATCTGAGAGGTCTGTGGTCAGTTTGGATTAGGAAATGATTCCCAAACAGGTAGGGTCTCGGCTTCTTCAGGGACCAAACTACAGCAAAGGCCTCCCTCTCAATGGCACTCCAACGCTGTTCCCTGAGGAGAAGCCTCACGCTTATAAAAGCAGCAGGTTGATCTTGGCTTTCATCATTGGTCTGGGATAGGACCGCTCCTATCCCTAGCTGAGAGACATCAGACTCCACAATGAAATGCTTGGAGTAGTCTGGAGTTTCGAGAATAGGTGCTGAGCACATTGCCTCTTTCAGGGTGTGAAAAGCCTTTTGACAACTGTCCAGTTCAATTTCTTTGACATCTTCTTTAAGGTAAGTTCTGTGAGGGAGGTCACATTGGATCCATATCCCCTCACAAACCTCCTGTAATACCCAGTCAAGCCAAGGAATACCCTGACTTAGGTCTGGGTTGTTGGAGCCTCCCAGTCCAGAATTGTCTGGATCTTGGGTTGCAAAGGTTGCACTTGGCCTCCACCTACAAGGTGGACCAAGTATACAACAGTTCCCTACCCTATTTGGCACTTGGATGCCTTGATAGCTAGGCCTGCAGTCTTCAGGGCCCATAAAACCTTCCCCAGGTAGACCAAGTAATCCTGCCAGTATGAGCTAAAGACAGTAATATCATCAAGATAGGCTGCACTAAAGGTTTCCATCTTTTTGTGACAGCATTGAGTCCTTTATAGTTCACACAGAACCCTGTCTCTCTTTTTCCACCCTGGGGATGAGGTTTGGGGACTAACACCCCTAGGCTGGCCAGGGACTTTGAGAGGGCTCAATGAACCCTAACTCCAGCATCTTGCTTACTTCAGCTTTGATCCTCTCCTTAACATGGTCAGACTGCTGATAGATCTTTGTTTTGATACATAAGATGTCCCCAATGTCTACTCCATGGGTACACCAGTTAGTCCGGCCAGGGGTTATGGAGAAGTGCCCAGCATACTGCTGCAGGACATGCCTGCAGTCAGTCTGCTGTTTGGCAGCGAGGATTTCTGAGTAGATAACTCCCTCGGCTGACCCATCTTTTGGACTGTAAGAGAGGAGGTCATGGAGAGGTTTACTCTCTGTCTCCTGATCCTCATTAGTGACCAACAGCTTTGCACATCAACCCTGTCACTGAAAAGTTTCAGGCAGTTCACATGGATCACCCTCCTGGGGCGCTTGCTAGTACTCAGGTCAACCAAGTACGTGACCTCACTTTTCTTTTCAAGGATAGGGTAAGGGCCACTCCTTCTGTCCTGGAGGACCCTTGGTGCCAAAGGCTCCAAAAACACATACCTTTTTGCCCTGTTTGGACCTCCACCAGTGCAGCTTTTTGGTTGTACCACAGCTTCTGGAGCTGTTGGCAGGCCTCAAAGTTTTTGAATGCCTTTTCCATGTACTCTGCCATCTGGGAACTGAGGCCTAGTACGTAGTTCACCACATCTTGTTTAGGTTTGGGGAGAAAGCTCTCGCAACCTTGTTTTGCAAGAGCAAGCGTTCCACTTACAGGATGGCCAAACTGACGTTCAAAGGGGGAAAACCCTACTCTCCTTCTTAGGAACATTCCTGTAAGCAAACAGCAGGCATTACAAGTGGACATCCCATCTCTTTTTCAGTTTTTTAGAGATGCCCATGACCATGCCTTTTCAATGTCTTGTTAAATCTCTCAACAAGGCCAATGGTTTGTGGGTGATTTTTCATGTATTTATGAATCCAGCCCGAACTGCCAAGCCAGGTCTTCCCTGCTCCGGAAACAAGAATCCTGGGACCAGTTTTGGGGTAACACCACTCATCTGCCAGGCTAGCTTGAATCCAGTGGCACAGTGAGCAAGGCACCGACGTCTGGGCATACCCTGCCAACTTAGGGTGAACAAAGCAAAGCTAAGAAGATGCTGGATCCTCCTTACCATGAGGAACAAGGTCAAGACTGATTTGCATATGGCTGGGTCTAAACTAGAGTGTCGTGGTGAGCAAAATAATTATGGATTTAACCCAGATTTCTTGACTGGGGTGAATGTTTAATTTGCTCTGCATTACGGCCATCATCTGTGTGTCTTTTGCTTTCTGGTACGGCTGTATACCCAGACATTGGTCCTGGGCACACTGTGCCACTGGATTCAATCTAGCCTGGCAGCTGGGAGATGATGCCCCAAAACCGGTCCCAGGATGCTTGTTTCTGGTCAAGGGAGGATCTCGCTTGGCAGTTCGGGCTAGACTGTTCCCATGAGGAACAGGGTCTAGACTGATTTGCATATGGCCGGGTCGAAACTGGTGTGGCATGGTGAGAAAAAGAATAATGGATTTAAACCAGCTCTTTAGACTGGGGGTGAATGTTTGATTTTCTCTGTAATCCGTCCATCATCTGTGTGTCTTTTTATTTCTCACCCCAAGTGCGCTTGGTATGATCAGATGTGGGTCCCGGGGTCACTGTGCCACTAGATTTAAGCTAGCCTGGCTGCAGAGGGGTGATGAAAAACCAAAGGAAATGATGGACGGAGCGTTGACAATACAAGCACTCACCCCCAGTCAACTGATCTGGGTTTAATCCATCACCGTTCTTTAGCCCACTCTGCCACCCCAGTTCAGACATGGCCATATGCAAATCAGTCTGTCCCTGTGCCTCATGGGAACAGTCCAGCCGAACTGCCAAGCCATGCCTTCCCTGGACCGGAAACAAGCTACCGAGGAGCGGTTTCTGGCAATTCAGCCTTCTTCAGCCCGGCTCGCTTGAATCCAGTGGCAAAGTGAGCAAGGGACTCACGTCTGAGCCTACCCTGCCAACTTATGGCGAACAAAGAGGGGTGATGCCCAGAAACTGGTCCCAGGATGCATGTTTCCGGGCCAGGGAGGGCCTGGCTTGGCAATTCGGGCTGGAATGATCCAATGAGGAACAGGGTCAAGACTGATTTGCATATGGCTAGGTCTAAACTGGGGTGGCATGGTAAGCAAAAGAATTATGTATTTAACCCAGATCTCTCCACTGGGAGTAAATATTTGATTTGCTCTGCATTCTGTCCATCATCTGTGTGTCTTTTGCTTTCTCATCCTAACTGCACTGGTTATGCTCAGAAATGGGCATTGGGCACACTGTGCCACTGGATTCAAGTTAGCCTGGTGGCTGAGGGGTGATGCCCCAAAACTGATCCCAGGATGCTTGTTTCTGATCAAGGGAGTTTCTGGCTTGGCAGTACAGGCTAGACTGTAATCTATCCATCATCTGTGTGTCTTTTGCTTTCTCCCCCTAATTGCACTTGGTATACTCAGATGTGGGTCCCGGGCTCACTCTGCCACTGGATTCAAGCTAGCCTGGCTGCAGAGGGATGATGCCCCAAAACTGGCCCCATGATAGGTTTTTCCAGTCCAGGGAAGGCCTGGCTTGGCCGTTGGGGCTGGACTGCTCCCATGAGGAACAGGGTCAAGACTGATTTGCACATGGCCTGGTGTAAACTGGGGTGGCATGGTGAGCAAAAAAAATGGATTTAGCTCAGATCTCTTGACTGGGGGTGAATGTTTGATTTGCTCTACATTCTGTTCATCATCTGTGTGTCTTTTGTTTTCAGGATGTCTGGTAGTATGATCCACTACTACTAGTATGTATTGATTCCCTGATACTGTGGGTGGTTCTAGTGAAACCACTATGTCCACACCAACACTTTCACAGGAAACCCCCAACCACTCGCAGTGGAATTAAGGGGGCCTTTGGGTGTCTGCCTGTTTTGCCACTGGCCTGACCAGTGGCACTGGAGTTGACAGATTCCTTTCTTTTTGGGACTTCTGGGACCAGTAGAAATGACTGACAATCCTTTCCCACATCTTGGTCTGGCCCAAATGCCCAGCTAGGGGGATGTCATTGGCAAATGTTTAAGTAGAAACTCTCTGTATAACTGAGGCACTACAATTCTCCTATTGGAACCATGTTTGGGGTCTCAGGCCTCCATATGCAGGAGTCCCTCTCTCGCCTCAATTTGCAGGAATCCCTCCCCTCAGAAGGTCCTGTGGGAGCCACTGAGATCTCCCTTCTTCTGTGCAGCAGCTTGCTGCCGCAGGCCTTCAAGAGTTGGACAGACCTGCTTTTCAAAGTTCAGCTGTTCCCTAGAGGGTCCCCTGGGGCCCTAGAGATAAACTTGGTAAGGTTCAAGTTCTCTCAGCTCAGTTCTCTCACGGGGTATCAAGTCCTCTCCCTGAGAATAGGGGTCCTAAGTCCTTGGCTGTTTAGAAGCTGGTTCCCCAATCTTCTTACCTTTCCTCTTCGAAGGCTGGGCCATTCTTCCAGGCTTCAACATTTGTTTTTCAACCTGTGGTTGAGTTTGTGCTCCTGTCTTCACACACACTATCTCAGGGATTTGAAGCATGGTTGCATTGGGTGTTAGCTCGGCCTCAGCCCATGCTGAGGTCTCCAGGTCTTTTTCAAGCAGAGCGACAGCTGGATGTTTAGGAGGGACCATTGCCAGTTTCAGGCTAGTAACCCCCCTCCTAATCTAATGTCACCATGGTATGGTCTGTAGTGATGCTGTCAGGTTTGGTTACTGGATAGGTTTTTCCAGTCAGGTATTGTCCTTGGGAAGCCAGTGTATCTTTCACAATTGTGACACTGGCACCTGTATCCCTCACGGCTTCTACTTTATTCCCATTCACTAAGGGGTACTATAAGATTTTTTTTAAGTTAGGGGGGCAGACAGCTAATGTGGCCAACTCTCCCGCCCCTTCAGAAACTAGAACAGCTTCAGTGTGCATCCTGATTTGTTCTGGGCACCCTGTTGCTCCCATCTGCAGATTTGCCATACCAGTGCTAACTGGAGTTGGACTAGGGGAATTCTTGTTAGGACAGGTAGGATCTCCGATTTGGTGTCCTACCTTCCTACAGGTGCAACACCAGGCCTTTAGGGGATCAAAATGTTTACATTTATACCCACCAGTGGACTGGGAAGACTTCTGGGTCCCACTCCCTTCAACAGGTTTTTGGGGACCTTTAGAAGACTCTTGTGCCCAGATGCATCAACCTTTTTAGGAAGTGCAAACGGTGCGATTCGCAAAAATCGGCCTTTTGCACTTCCTAAATTGGTTACTGGGATGCATGAAGCATTTTTTGAAAATCGCTATTTTTTGCGAGTTCCAAAAATGCGATTGCTTTTAAGGAATGGCAAATTTGCGATTCCTTAAAAGCAATGCATCATCCTCAAAACATTTGCGATTTTACAAATTGCAAATGCAAATTACCACGAAGTTGAACTTCGTGGTAATTTGCAAAAATGTTTAAAAACGCATAAAAATGCATTTTTTAAACGTGTACGTTACAGGCACACATGTCCTTAGGACATGTGTGTATGTAACTCACATGTAAAAGTGCATTTCATGGGTGCAGGGGGGGGTCCTTTGGACCCCCCTCTCCACCCTTGAAAGGCTTTGATGCATTCCGATTTGAAATTGCGAATTCGCAATTCCCATTCATTCCTATGGGCATTTCAGCCCATAGGAATGAATGGGAATTGCGGATTCGCTATTTGGAACTCGCAATTTTATTGGAATTCAGTAAAAATTGCGATTTTTACCGAATCTCAATAAAATAGCGAAATTAATGATGCATTGCCATTTGCGATTCCTTATTTGCGATTTCTTATTCTTCGCAAATAAGGAATCGCAAATGACAACGTTGATGCATCTAGGGGTTGGTTTTTATCTTTTGGGGGATCACCCCCTTTCCCCTGGGGAGGCCTTGTAACCCCTTTCTTTTGGTCACCGTCAGTGGAGGTTTTGGTCAATCTCGCTTTGACCCAATGGTCTGCCTTCTTTCCCAATTCTTGGGCAGATATTAGACTAAGGCCACCATATACTGATGCAACTTTTCATTTTTGCAACTACTTAACATGTTCTTTCATCAACAGATTATAAAGCCCAAAATAGTCATGCACCTCATTTCCAGTTAATCAACCATCTACTGTTTGAATCTAATCCTATACTCCTCCGGTGTGAGTTGGAAGCCCTCAATCATGGTGCACTTCATGAGGCCGTAGGACTCTGTATCTGCCCCTGCAGTTACCAGTGCAACGTTCCCAAAGCAATACTCCCCATTGTGACTGCTTCGTTTTTCTCATGCCACAGGCCCTCTCAAAGACTGTGAACCATTTGGTTATGTCATCACCTTCCCATTATTTGGGGACAATCCCTTTGGGGATTTTTGGGTCACAGGTTTGCTCTATTACCCTACTTTATTTGCTGCCACCGTTGATGGGAGGTAAGCCCATTTCTGCTCTCTCTTTTTCCAGAGCCAGGAGGCTGTACTCTAGATCTATTCTTTTGATCATCCTTGCTAGAAGGATGTCCTCTTCATTGAAGTTGTCCTCAATTATCTCATCAAGACCTTACCCACCGGTGTAGGATCTAGGTACTGTGAGTACTAACCTTGGGGTCTGGTGGCACAGGGACCCTTTCTTCCCTATTTAGTGAGGGAGCCTGGGGGTTGTCTTCCACATCACTAAGGTTATCATCTTGTTAATTGTGATCTCCCCCTTCAGAAGTATGGTCCCTTGCATACTCTGCCAAGATCTCCTGGAGCTTTACCTTGGAGACACAGGACCACATGGATTTTTTTAAGTATATACAGAGACCTTAACTCACTCTTCTCTCGATGGAGGTAGGGGGTGAGGTTGAGATCATAAACCCTGTCCTGTGTATCATCATTATTTCACTAATAGTGGGGATCTTTTTACAAGAGGTCTTAAAAATCTTCCAAAGTACTTTTACCCATAACTACAGTAAGTTGCTATTTAAAAGAAATACTAAAGAGACTTAACCAAGGCCCTAACAGACTTTTGAAAATGTAGAACAATTGTCAGTTCAAAAATCAGAACTTAAAGACAATTTTGAAGTTGTGTCGTTTGATCAGGTGTTGGAGGAGGAGTCCAACAAATGCAAAGTTGACCTTCTGATCCGCCAATGTAAGAAGCCAGCTCTGTATATATTATACCAAAAAGAGTTATAGTGTGCGCAGAGTCCAGTGAATCCCCAAAGGTATGGCAGAGGCTCAAGTAGATAATACCTTACTCTCAATTTAGTGGTAGCTGGGCTGAGCAGTTAGGCTTATCAGAGGGTTTTGTGAATGCATTTGGTGTACATCCTCATACCAGGAAGGAACACAAACTCAGTGACTGACTCCAATGCTTGTAGAAAAATATTACTTTGTTTACTTATAGTTCTATGAACTAAGTTGAATTCAGTTATAGGTAAGTAATACTTTCAGAAAGGCAGTAGGAATACTTTATGGTCTTGGAGGTACTTTGGTATTGTCTATTCAAAAACAGTTACATTCAGTACTGGTACAAGATAGACAGTTGCAGGTAATTGATAAGGTGCAATGCAATCCTAAGGAACGAAAGCAGTGTTATGCATCACAGGTAAGTACACAACTTATATTGCCAGTTTCTGAATGTGCGTCCAACCCTGGGCAAGGGTCCATTGAAACTGGGCACTGCACCACCAGGGGCACTGGGGAGGTGGGGTGCAGAGCTCAGTATCTATGCCGCAGCGGTTGATACCGGCAGTGATGTTTGCTCTTGTGGACTGCGAATAACAAGGGGGATGAATGGGAGTCAGGGGGCCTCCAATCCCGGTACCGTCAGGGTATTTATCGGCGAGTCACTGTAGGTCAAAGGGAGGGGGGATGGAGGAGTTCCTCCAATGATGGGCCATCTTGGAGAGGCCTCTGTTCAGCTGCAGTGCTTTTTTCTGGCAGGGCAGAGTAATGTTGACACAATGTTGACACAAGTGTTTCTCCTCTAGCGCCGCAGTGTTGGGGTTCTTTTAGAAGTGGTGAGTCCTCAACAACTGTGGTTCTTGTACCGGCAGACACCGGGGGCTAGAGCTTCTACCCCAAAGGGAGGTTCTTGGAGATTGGTTGAAGGCTGGAAGTTATCAAGGGGCTCTTGGAGGCTTGGCTGGGGTTCTGGAAGGACCGCAGGTCCAGTTGTTGAACCGGCTACAGGCAGCGGGGTTCTTGCCAGGTTCTATCTGCAGCAGTTCAGTTCATGGTCCGGCAATAGTCTTCTTCCGTCTTCTCCTTTTTGGTCTGTAGAATCTCAGGAACAAGGTTCAAGAGAGCCCTTAAATACAAAATGTAAGGGTGTTACTAAGGTCGGGGCAGTTTCTTATGGCTATCGTCGCCTAAGTTAACTACACCCTTTGGGTGCTTACCCCTTTAGGGAGAGGGGTCCATCTCTGTCCCTATTGGGCCTAATTCTCCAATTCAAGATGGTGAATTTCATGCAAAAAAATCAAGAGCGAGAAAACTAGCTTAATCACTTAAAAGGCACATAGAAGAAGTCTGGTGGAGTGGTTGTGGAGCTTGTCAATTCTAATGACAAGTGTCCACCCCCTCTGCTATCAGCTGGGCACATTCTCATTTGAGTAATCATTCGAAGCGGGCATCCTTACTGGTTACTAGACGTGGACAGTGGCAGCTTTCTGCTACTTTCAACTGATGTATATGCCTACAAATTTGGAGTAGTAATTTTACATTGAATGGTTTCCTATTGCAATGATTAATTTCAAGTTGTTTTCCTGGCTAATGATTACACTAAACATGACGCTGGCCTTTTACTATTATGAAAGCATCAACAACATATTCTGTGTGCTGCTATATGGGCGTCACATTGGTTTTAGGACTAAATTCAGCATTTGGCTATAAATATTGGTGGTATTTTTTGCACTATTGTGGCCAGCAATTACATGATTATGCCAGCTCCTGACATATTGATTGTCCTGGTATGATGCTTGTAACTCCTGGCATGATGATGCCCATCCTTGGTATGCTGCTTGCCCTAAGATAGTAGTAGTAATTATGATATACTGGAGTCATGTTTGAGGCATTACATAAATTGATATTTGGGCATAAAATCAGTATTTAATGAAAGGCTTATATTTGAAATAAAAAATTGTTTTTTGATGAAAATGCTAAGATTTTGGGGGGAATTGATTAGTCGAGAATTTAAAGTGTGTGTTTTATAGGACCATGCTCTCATCTGTATTCGGGACTTCAGTTATGACTGCTTCCACCTCCCTTGAGTGCAGGGCGCCCCCAACAATCTCAGCTTACACTGTCTGCCATTTCAGGGAAGTCTGAAGGCTTTCAGATTGGGGCTGAGCAGATCCTGTGACAGGGGGGACACAAGAGCAGGTAAAGGCGCATGACCCAGGACAAAGGGAGACAACCAGCGGCATGGGGCATGGGCGCACAGAGCCAAGGTGGAGCAGCCTGTGAGTCGCTAAAGTACAATTGTAGGGAAGTTGGGGTTGGGTAAAGTAATATCTATTAACACTCATCATTCTTACACAGTGGGTTTTTAAAGTATTGTCTGCATAAACCCACTTTATTTCTTGTTTTGGCACGTGACATATAAAAGTCTGGACTTTGGCCTACTCAAAGATGGCAGTAATGAAGCTCTGAAAAAATAACCATGAGCCCTTGGCTATTTAAAATGCATCAGGGTGTAGAGACAGAGTGGGCTGCTCACAGTGCCATGTCTCCTCATCAGCAGTCCCCAGTTCCCCAGCACTCACTAACTGACAACACACACACTACTGCTGAGTGAACACATACACTCATGCTAACGCAGGCAGCAGACATTGTTCTCCCTAACTGGCTTGTTTCAAGCTCAGTACTTCACTGTGCTCTCTTAACAATTTCAAAGGAGTTGATGCACCCCAAATATTTAGGACACTGCTATGACCTCAATTCAGCTAGCAACTGTTGTATGTCTGTGTGAAAATGTATTAAGTCATGCAGAAAAAAGTAAGTTTTTTGGATTCAATAAGAAGTTTATAACCTACTATGGCTGCTGGAAGCAGAAGCCTTGATAGGTATTTATGTAACATGTGCATAAGATGACCACCCATCTATCATTATCCATAGAGTCGGCCTTTTCCAGGATTGCGCCCTGGACGGAATGAAATTAGGCGCCCTGGCTGCAAGTGACTAAAATGAGGCAGCGGGGTGCCCCTTTTGTGTTCAGAGGTAACCCCCGGCTGATTGAATCAGAGTAGTGACTGGCCTCTGACCACGTCTCTGCACCACCCCACTCACCTGAATTATGCACAGGTTGCCATCTCACCCTGGTGCCAAGTTGTTTGTTCGAAGGGGGCTAATAGTGTGTGGCAGCAGGGGGTGAGAGGATATGGGAGTGCAAGAAAGAAGGCTGATGGGGTGTTAAAAACCATGCCTGCAGTGCTGGAGCCAGGTGACAAGGAGTCCATGACCTTATGCAGACAGCTCCTTACACCCCTCTGAAAATGTGCGCACTGGGGTCTGATCACCCATGCCAAAAGCTGGTCCTGATTGTTCAGAGAACAGTGTGCACTCCTGTTCCACATTTGTATTACAAACTGTAATACAAACTATCAGCTCCGCATACTAGTGGGAACTGTGATTACCTCGAGGGCAGCTTTCTTTTAGTGTGTTTACACCTATCCCTAGGAGTGGCAAGAATGTATGCACAATCATAATATGCTCAGAAGTTGGCTGATGCAGAGTACAGTAGAAGGCAGGTATCACCCTCCTTGAGATTCTGTTGCTCATCACTCATTACATGCTAGCCTGAGTATGGCACTTGGACTACAACACAGGAATTGTATCTACATTATATGGTATTCTTGTGATGTAGTCTTGAAATTTACTTTCATTTATCAGCTGTTTCCATTAACACCCTCAATTGGAAAGCGATGTACACAGGTAAGTCTCTACAAGTGATGGCACCAACAATAAGAAAAACATTCAATAGCATCCCGGGTCACAAATGCACTAACTACTAACAAAATGAGAAACTACTACAAAGTGAAAAGTAACTCCCATTCGGATATGTCAAGACAATTCAACTAGGGCACTTACTATGAAGGTAATCCAGATGCAATCGATCCTGTAAGCCACACTGGCACATAAACCACCATCAACTAAAGAGAAGCCTCACATTTAACATCATGATGAGAGGCCTCAACATTGCCATGGTCTACTTACTAATCCGAAAGAAAAGCTGTGAAAAATTACTTCTTGTCCTGTTGTGGTCCATATCACTCTATCAAGACTTGTATAATTTCTTACCACACTTTAATTTTGGAAGAATTTGGGTACACTATCTTGAAATTGACTTTCTTCAGTGGGTCTTGTGTGGAGAAGCGTGGCTCAATGGTTAGAGCAGCAGACCCTGATTCAGAGGTCTGGCCCGGGACCAGGGTTCAATTCCTGCCTCGGCGGCTCTTGAACTCAATTTCCCCGGACCTGATCATTCTCGCCCCGTTGCCTAGTCTAATCATGGGTCCCACTCTGTGACTCTGGGCAATAGCTTGCTTAATCTCCACAATGGCCCCAGCAGCGCTTGGATGCCTGGTTTCACATTGGGGGTGCCCAGGAGTGGAAATCTCACAGGAAAGCCAGGAAGGGTTCCACAGCGGTATGAATACGGGGCTACAAGACCTCTGGGTAAAAGGCGCTATATAAATACAAAACACAAATAAGCCGCCATTTTGGAATGGAGTACAGAATAGGCACATTACGTTTGTGTCTAAGTGGAGAAATACCTTTTGCAGTAGTGTATAAGTGTTTGTGCCTCTCCATGGAAAATCTTCACTTGCTGTGTCGTAGCATTACTCTGCCCATCATTTGTTTAGTTTTCTCTTTCTGATATATTTCCCTGTCAATGATCTATACCTTTTTCTTGGTTCTCCGATGGTTCTTGTTTAGTGCTGGGAGGGGACTCATGTAAATTACTTTCAGAATAAAGGAAAAAGATTATCACTGCAAGCCCAAATCTCCTCAAGAAATGTAGGCTAGCTAAAATCATATACACTAAGAGCTCAGTTAAAGCGATACAGAATAATAGCATTACTATTTTATGGTCTGAGATCTCTCTAATTGATCTTTTCTAGTGATTAGTAACCCCAAATTAAGAATGCACATTCACTTGGATAGAAATAAATCATGATAGCTGAATCGATTTGGAAACAAGTGCATCAGCAAATCAAGTTATAGAAAATGTAGTCAAAGTTGAAGAAGTCATTGAGGTAAGATACCAAAGTTCGAGTGTTCAGGAAGTGCCATGAACATGCCAGTTCAAGCAGTCTCCTAAGAAGGAAGAGACCACCAATCGCACACAGTGTATGTGTCAGTTCAGAAAGAAAGCCAGGTAAGTCTGCATCATGCAAGTCAGAACTGCCTAGGAAAGTTCAGTGAAGAATTCCATAAGTGAGGAAATAGCCAACAGCTCATCTGTTGCCATCAAGAGTGCTACCTAGCCAGCCTCAGCCTCTTATCCGCAGCCACAGCCCTCTGAGAGAACGTCTGTTAATTCAGGCAAAATTATATTCTTGAAGTTCAGGGTGAAACCTCCTGGAATCACCTCATCTGGTCAGCGCACTCAGTCCATTGGTCAGTTCTTATAGGGTGGGTGTCAGGCAACATAAAGAAGACACAATATGTAGAGAAATAGGTGGTACAATTATGCAGTCCTGAAAACATTCACCATGTGAAACATTGGAACAATGCTCCTTTAGCAAGAGCACATAAGCCTGTTCAAGAGGACCATATCCCAGGCAGATGTTCAGAAATGTATTGGAAAATGTAGCAACATATCTGGTACAGTACATGAGAACTTCAGGAAAGAAAACACAGATTCACATTATTGGTTATACATAGAATTTGCTCACGAGTAGTGGATTCAGCAAGTCAAGAAACTTCATGTATGTATTCAGCCCCACATTAAATTGAGCAAATATAACGTAAAATATATAGAATTAATAAGCATACATTTGTAGGAAATATAAAGATGTCATGATTCTAGTACAACTCTGATGCACTTGAAATCATTTAGTATGGTTACAAATAATACATGTCGGTGTAACACATTTCCACTTTACGAATGTACTAACGTGTAAATATATTTCAAATGACATTTTTAGGATTTTATTTTAGGTGTATAACATTAGTACATGTACGAAATACAATCTATGAAAGTTTCATGAAAGCATCATTAAATAGGAATGTGGAACACATACTTTTCTTTTGTCATTTTGGTGCACACATGTACACATATAAATGGTAGATTTTAGTAAAGTTCACCATCGTAATCAAATTTAAGCATAATATTTGATTAATGCTCATTAGTTATTCACACGTAAATGATAATAAAGAATGATCAGAGATTAATTTAATTATGTGAAAATTCACCATGTACACGTTTCTGGCACCTGTTAATGAAATCTAGTTCTTTGTTAATTAGTAAATCACAGTCTACAATATTTATATGGATATTATCATCTAAGCTACATCTTTTCTGCATGGTTTTATGATGCAGTAACTAAAATTCTCTTGTTTTGTCATGTTTTCTAAAATGTGTAGTTGATGCATGTTTATAAAATTTCTCTCTGAAATTGTCGTAATCAGGTTTTTCACGTCATTAAAAGTTTACATTTATTTTCCTCTCCAACACCTGTGTTCAAGCACTTGTGAGTCTCTCGCCACCTTTTACTGTGGCCTTAACTTTATCCAGCCTTACATCTCATGCCATCTATAAAACGCAGGTTGATGTTTCCAGGGTAATTGAATGTACTGACAGCTGTATGAATTTCTGCAGATGGCAGGCCGACATTTCCTAAAACAGTACATAGACCGCAAAACAACAGCAATTATGAAAGAATTAAGAGGCATATTACCAACAAGTAGCGATATTTATCGCTAAATAGGCTTAGCGATTATTTTTTTATTGCTGAGCATCGCCGGAATTTATCGCTGAGATAACGTGCTATTAGCAACGTTTATCTCCAAAGTGATACATTTTCTGGCAATAGCGGTGAAATGCGTGAATATCGCTGAGAATACAGCGATATTCACGCAATAGCGACGAAATGCTCTTAGCCATGTTATCCACCTCCCATTGGATAACATGGCTAAGAACTGGTCTGGGCAGTATTTGGAGATATTCGCGCTTAGCGCGAATATTTCTATCGCTACGCCTGCCTTGCTATTAGGCGATAGCGATGTTAGCGACTGTTTTCAGTCGCTAACAGTTTGGGTACGGCCACTTTGCATGTCATTAGCGATAAATATCGCTAACATGCAAAGCGGGCCCCAAACCGCTCGCTATCACCTAAAAGCTGTTAGCGACAGCTTGCTAAAGCGGCGAAAATTCCCTATCGCCACCCTTGATAATATGCCCCTAAGTTTTTAAATACACACCCATGAGTGTGTTGGTAAACCACCGGGACAATACCCAGCTCAAACAGAACATAAGTGAAGAAGAATCAAATGTCAAACCACAATGTTCAGGTGTGAATACTCAATGTGAAATATATAACTGGGTCACTATTTTTGCTCAGCTCACGCTCACAATCTGGTAATCCCCAGGTTCAAAAAAAGTTCCTGGGGTGAAGGAAGTTTTCTGGTCAGTACGACCAGACTCTGGAACTCGCTTCCACAGAAGTTAAAATATGAAAATCACTTGTTGACCTTCAAGAAGGCGTTAAATCTTTGATGTGTTATTAAGACTGTCCGGAATTTTCCGACTGATGAGCTAGCACCTTGACACCTTCGGGTAAATGTATTGCGCTTAATAAATTTCTTTTTCATTTCATTAGTCTTATAGAGACAGAAAATAACTCCTCAGATCAGCCCCTAAGCCATTTTCCAAAATTGCAGCTCTATAAAGATGTACTTTAGCCATCATATTGGTAATTTATTTTAATATTGTTTTCATTTCAGGGTTTCCGTGATTCAAATTCATAATATTGGAAAGTGGGTTAATAAGTAGTGTTGAATGTGCGTCTACCACTGGCAATAAGTTGACTAACACAGTCCAGGGCTCAGTACAGGTCTCACTAAATTATTCCCATTCTCAACCCTGGGTAGGTTGGCTGCAAGCAGGCAGGCTTAACTTAGGAGAAAGGTATGTAAAGCATTTAAAAACACCAATTCAGTGAGTAATTAACAGACAACAAACAATATAAATCCAACACCAATATATACATAGGAAATCATTTTATCTTTAAAATGATACCACAACAACAAATCTCCTATATAGGGAACCGGAGATATCATTTTTTAAAGATTTAGCACTATATAGCACTTAGAAATCTATAGTACCACTTTGGGGCATCTGGTTGCTCTTGACCAGGACAAAGTCAAAGTTCAATACACTCAGTTCAAAATCTGAAAAACCAAGTTCATAGAGCTTGTCAAAGAATGTGAAGTAAAATCTGAACTTTTCAAGTTCTGTGGAAATGTTTTACACATGACAGCTGTAGTGACTGTGGAGTCACTGATTACTGTATTTCATAAATTCAAATGCATAAACTATCTCAGATATGGGTCCTGGTATTTGGAAAGAGTGAAGAAACTAGGGGCAGAAAACCATACCTCTATGGAATATTTATCCAAAGACATTTTGTAGTGAAAGACAGAGATGGAAGTTTCAATGCTGTGGCTCCAGATATGAAGTCCTTTTACAGTGGGGTCCTTTTTATTTGCAATGTTTTTAGAGAGATGACAAATTCAAAATGATTGGACCTTTGTGAAACTGTTCCTCACCTCAAACTTGTGGGAAAGAGAGAGGAATGTTTTAATAAACATATCGACAGCCTTCTTCATTTCATGCAGCAGCAAGAAAACTCCTTTGAAAAGACAGCCTGTGCAACTACACATCTTCGTAACCAAACAATATGGGGATAACGATATAAAGACACGGCTACTAAATGTCCTGGAACATGAATTGAAACTATACACAAGACTAAAGCAGGAGAGATTAGTATTGAAAGAGAAAAACTGTTTGTTATAAACAGTAAAGCTAAACGTCCATGCTTTAATTGCCATAATAAGAGTTTTGTCCAACCAGCCAGTGCAAAACAGGTTACCAACAAACAACTTTCGCAAGCACATAGAGAGAAGAATGTGGCAAAAGAAAGGGGTGAATTTATCAAGGATATTCTGTTGCGTGATCTTCTTCCAACAAACGCATGATCTGATGGAGATGCTACAACCAAACCAGTGAAGTACAAACTCGTACAAGAGCTTGAAAAAAAACTTTCACCTGAAGAATTTCAATTAAAAAATGTGTCCGCACTGAAAACTGAAGCTGTTGTAGATAGACTATATGGCACAATTGCAAATGGTCAAGATGTCAGCCATGCAAAACTACGAAGAGGTCATTCAGACTCCCCTACAGATATCAAAGTGAGTGTGCACCTAGCAAGAACTGCACATCATTAACTATCTGTCAAAGAATGTGAGAGAATCAGACAAATGTCTACAAGTCAATTGACCTTGCCTGCATCGAGAATTCCACACCTATACCTGTGCAACTTGATCAATTCTGGCCATCAACATTGAACAAGATGAACTTGGAGATGTTAACCTGCCAAAACATTGCTGATGCTTCAGTGAACACTGATTTTCCAATTATTGCAAGTGGAATAATTGTCAGTGAGGAGTTGGTGCCTGCAGAGATATATTCAAAAGGTACAGGCCATATTGTTCAGGAACTTAACAGCAAATTGGAGGATGCTGTTCTTCGTGTTGTGTCACATGTTGAGTGGACTGTTCCAAATGGTTCCAATCGAGTCATTGTACTGCCAAATGACACAGATTCTATTATTGCACTACTTAGATCTGTTGCAATGTTCATATGTCAAGGATTTTCAGAGTTATGAATACTTTATTGAACATGTAGGAAAAGACACTTAATCCCGCTTCATGTTCTGTACAAGAAACTTGACTCAAAGATGTCCAGTGTTCTTATCAAGGCACATATTCTTACGGGTGATTACACAATAAGCAACATTGTAACAAAGCTTTAAGCTTTAACTGCTGAACCTGTGACTTTTCCAAAGGCATTTGCTGAGAAAGAAGAAGAATGTGACTGTAAAGACGTAGAAAAATACCTTGCGCATCTGTGGGAAATGAGTTTTGACGATCTTCAGTACTGTGAGTTCAAGAGATCATTCCCGCTCAGTGACCTTCCACCGACATCATATTCTGTGTGTGGACATAATAAAAGAGTGTTCTGCTTCATCAGTAGATGTGTAAATGTTTTGGATCATGCATATGTAGAGAAAGATCCCTGTGAATTTGGTTAGGATGATAGTAATGGGTTGCTAAAGCCTACAACATTTTTAAAGCCTCTAAGCTTTGCACTTACACGTACTTGTACTTGCAAAGCCTGTGCTACAAAAAGATGTCCCTGTCGATATGCTCTCCTCAAATGTTCAACATTCTGAAAATGTACCATGAGCGATTGCCAAAACAAATGAATAAAGTGAACTATGAAAATGTGTCTAAAACAGAAGTGATAAACACTATTTTTGTTCAAATTCAGATCATAAACATTGTTTGGTGTACACATAAAAGGATTAAAAAACATTATTTGTTTCAATTCTAAATGTGTCTCTTCTTCCTCTAATATAGACGCTGTTTTGGAAAATGGTGGGAGGGTTGCTCTCAAAAGTAATTTTCTGTCTATAAAAGACTACTTGGCCCACAAAACCTATGTTTTGACACTGAAATGACATAATCACTGCATCACATCCTTTTTTGAAATGTCGTCCATAAAAATTCGGCACGGATCAGCTAAATTACTTTTCTAATGATCCAATAACATTAATCAAAACCCCTGACTAACTGTTCCCTACCTCTACCCTTGTCCACCACTGGCACAGTTACGGTGCCGAATGCTGTCGACTTGTCAGTCACTCGTTCGGACACGGATCCGTCCTTTGTGGACCTGGAGGCGACCCCAGACCCAGTAGCCTGCCAGACACCTGAAGAGATGGAGCCGGGTCTGGATGAGTTGACTGTTAAGTCGACTCCCTCCGTACCTAGTGACTCTGTGGGCAAGGTCGCCAATACATCATTAAAGGCTGTGCCTAAAACTAAGCCCAAGGAAAAACCTAAAACCAAAACTAGAAACCACAATTTGGTATCACCCACTCCACACTTGGCATCAGGTATCCCCTGCTGGGTCGAAAATATGGTTACAGACCTTAAGCAGGACCTTGAGGCTACAATAGCTGCCCAAATAAAACCTTTGATCTCTAAACTTGACAGACTCACGTCGCTTATCAATACGAAATGGCCCAACAAGATGAACGAGCCTGGGTCTGTCCAGTTACAAGGGTCTAAAGATTCACTCCCTAACCCCCAACCGTCTGTCAAGCTTCCTAAAAATGCCCCCAATAAGGCGAAAACACCCTCATCTACCAAGGACCCACCTGTATCACACCTGTCCCATTCTGGGAACAATTCCGCCCAACCTCCACTTCTTTCCACCCTAAAGGTGGTGAGTGATACTTTGACCTTGCAGCAACCAGCAGCTGGTAACAAATCCACCATCTCCCAAGTGAAGGATTCCACAGGGAAACCTACGAATCCCTTAGTTTCTAACTCCACAAATGACTCCGAAGCCCCCAAGTCCAAGCAGGCACGTTATAAATCAATCAGCCTGCCCCCTGAAGTCTCTCCTTTTGTGGTTGTGCTGACTGCCGTTCCCCCACTGAAGGAGGGCGTTAAAGAATCATTTGTGGAGCTAAGAAACAAATGCGCCCAGTGGCTCCAATTACACAGACCCCTACCCAATAATGTGAGCGGGGAAATTCTCACTGTGCGTAGAGGGGACTGGGTGGGTAGGAGTAAGAAAACAATACCAGGGGATGTCATTACAGTCAATTTTAGGGATATAGGGGCAGTGAGTTATATTTGTAATGCACCCAATAGTGGCCCTGCCACTCAAATTAATCCACTCCCCTTGTCTTATTTTCTCCCTAACCAGTCAAGACTAAATTCTCATCGGCCTACTTTTGCAAATAATAGAGGGCCTGTATATCCCCTGCAACATGCCACCAAACACTGGCACCAGCCACTAAACTTTCCATCTCTATTTTCGCAACATGCTGGCTTCCAGTGGCAACAACCTTTCCACTCCCCACCACCCTTATATCAATCGGCTCAGCAGTGGCAGCAATTCCCTCAGCCTCCACTACCTGCTAACAACCAGTGGCAACAGCCATGGCAGGATCTGCCTTCTTCCTATGACCCTTCATACTCACAGTTCGCTCACCCTAATAGGTACTGTGTACTGGACGAGGTAGATTGACTCGCCCCTATGGGAGGCTTAGACAATCACTCCCCTTCTATCATTAACGACTTGGAGGATGTATTGACAACTACATCCTTCCCCACAGGTCCTGTCGCGTTATCACCTACACTGCACCCCAATATACCTATTAGCGACAGTGTAGTTCTACTTAATTTACAAACATCTGACACTCTACATGGTGACCTAATAGATGGTGAGCTAAAAATCCTTAGCTGGAATCTCGCAGGGATTTCTAGGAAATTAGGCCTCCTATCAAGCGCTGGACTCGTAGTGCAATACATCTAAATGCACTCACTTTTGAGTTCGGATTAAGAGCAGCAAACGGACGTACACGTTCGGATCTGCTGGGTGCCCCTACCTTCAACAGAGTTGGTCACTCCACAAGAATCGACTATATTCTGCTGGATATGGGACTCTGGAGTTTGGTTGTTGATATGGTTGTTACTCCCACTATAGAGAGTGATCACAACTCACTTTCTTTAACTCTAAAAAATCCTTGGTTCCCTGAAGCGTCGTTAGCCCCACTGACCTGTCCACAGGAAATTACTGTCTCGTCCTGCGGTAGGCGCCTTAAGTGGAGCAAGATTATGTGCAACACTGACAAACTATCCACCATAAATGAAGTGGTCAAGGGCACGCAGGATGAAATTGGCTCCATCGACCTAACCAAGGCAGCAGATAAGGTTACTACTATCTTTGAAGCAGCCATAAAAGCCATAGGGGACCTTTTTTGGGTGCAAGGGTCTGTTGGGAAACCTAAACCCATATTCAAACCTAAAGGCAGGCATGACTGGTACTCGGCAACTTGCAGGAAGGCCAAATCATGCTTAATAGAGGCAGTTAAAGGGAAGTCCCTTCAAACAATCCAAACAGCCAGAAGTGAACACAAAAAAGCCCTGTGCCTAGCTAAAAGGGAGTGGGATGACGCCTATTGGCTAACCCTCAAGGAAGCAAGTATGAAAAAAGACTCCAAATGCTTCTGGGATACTATTAGGGCACGCAATAGACCAGATAGTGACCTTATAACGTGTAATATCCCGGGTCAGGCGTGGGAGGCTCACTTTTCCAAACTTTATTCTTGCCACAAAGGACCTAATGATGGAGGGCTTGCTTTGTCTTCTCCTTACATAAATTATTTGCTTTTCCCCAGTGACCCTGACTTTACTTTAAAGGAAGTGGAATATGCAATAAACTCTATTATTCCACAAAAAGCTGCTGGACCAGATGGCATCCCGGGGGATCTGTTAAAATCTGATAGTACTAAATGGGGTAAATTGATCCACTCCCTCCTCGTTGCCATCTGTAGGGGTGCCCCCATTCCTCTATCATGGAAGGGGGCGGAGGTGGTCCCCATACATAAGAAAGGTCCAAGGGATGATCCATCTAATTACAGACCGATCAGCTTGCTTGATATCAGCCAAAAAGTGGTCGGTAAAGTTCTCTTACTCAGAATCCTCAACTGGGTAGAAGAAAATAAAATCCTTACCGACTTCCAGGCTGGTTTCAGGGTAGGCACTGGAACGATTGAGCAAGCATTTAGGCTCATGATGGTTTACTGGAAGGTTGTAGTCATAGGCAAGGGCAGTCTTTATCTCGCATGTATCGATCTAAAGACTGCCTTTGACCTTGTCCCTAGGGACTTGTTGTGGAAGGTTTTGGCTGACATGGGGCTGCCACAGTACTTACTGTCCCTTTTGGTTAGGCTCCATCAGGACAGCTTTGCCCAAGTTAGGTGGGACCCTGGAGGGGAGAAAACGGGCAGTATTCCAGTCGAGAGAGGGGTCCGCCAGGGATGTGTTCTGGCTCCCACCCTTTTCTCTCTGTACATCAATGGGGTGGTTGAGCATCTTCTCAAATCTCCATCTGACGAACCATCCCTGGCGGGTGAACGTATACCAACCCTCCTCTTCGCGGATAACACGCTTCTAATCTCCAAAACCCCAATGGGACTCCAGCGACTCTTGGACAATTTTCAATCATTCTGTACCGATCGAGGCCTGGTAATAAATACCAACAAAACAAAGTACCTCGTCCTCAATCCTCCAAAACAACACGTGCGTTCCCCTACCCTAAACACCGAGCTCTTGGAAAGGGTAAAAGTGTTCGATTACCTTGGGATACGCCTTTCAGACAAAATGGATTGGACGCCTCACTTGGACAAAATGCTGCTGAACCACAAAAGGATCTCAGGTGCCCTTTTAAGAGAGCAACGCTCCAGTTCAACAAAACCAATAGGAACAGTTCTTGAGATCTACGCAGCCAAAGGTGTCAGCTCTGCCCTTTATGGAGCGGAACTTTGTGGCTTTTCATCTACCGAAGCCCTGCAAAAATCCGAGAACAATTTCTGTAGACAACTAATGTCCCTTCCACAAAGTACCCCACTACTCCCTTTATTTATGGACCTCGGCTGCACCCAGATTGGTGAAATTGCGAAATTTCGTCCGCTACTATTATGGGCCCGCATTTGGCGGGTAGAAGAACTTAGCGGATACGCCAGAGGTCTCAAAGAAATTATGGCATCCCCGAATTGGCACAAAATCAAGTGGTTAAAAGACATGCAAATTCTACTGACCAATTTGGGCCTACTTGAATCATGGGTAAGTAGAACCTCACCCCCTAAGCAAATGCTCAAAAAGCTTTACCGGGACTGGATTTGCTCCCAAAGACATTCCAGTACGTCTCTTGGCAAATTAACTGAGGTCTTCTTGTTGTTTAAAGACTGCCCCAGGCGGGAACCCTATCTGGACATAATTGAGAAACCCTTCGCCCGGGCCTTGTATTTTAGATTCAGAACGGGTACTCTGCCATTGAACACTTTTACTAAGAAATGGAAAACCTGTATCGGTAATACCGACTTATGCCCATCGTGCCTTGCCAACCCAGAGACTTTAGCGCATTTTTTGTTTGTTTGCAAGGAATATGCTAATCCTAGAAGGGTGTGGCTGAAAAACCTATGCCGACAGCTGGGTACCAGGAGCCATGATGTGGCAATCAGGATACTTGTTTCGGACAGTTATGTACCCTATGCCTGTGCCCTAGCCAAATTTTTATCTTGGGCTTGGGCTATCCGAGCCAAAAAGCTAAAACAACCTGTTTAATTCTGTTTTTTAACTTTCCACTTCTTTTATGTATTGCTGAGCAAATAAGTTCTGAAATTACTGCTTGGTCTAAAGATATAGAATTTTTCTCTCTATTATATATTTATTGTTCTGCTTTTATGGTAATTAATTTTTATCGAAATAAAGCTTTTTGACTTGACTTGATATTTCTGGACAACAATTTTTTTCAGAGGTAAACCAAGGGGCTGGGATTATTGGGGAGGGTTGGTGAATTTCCTACCCTCTCTACCTTCATGAATTTGTCAGTGGGTGACTAGATGGGGCACACAGGGTTGTATGTGATTACATCCCAAAGGCAGATTTTTTTAATTCAATTCTCTTATCTACTATATTATTTTGTAACTGTTGCTACTGTTCATTCCTTATTTTAGCATGAATAGAAGTGTTTGCTTTTCACAATCTTATGTTGTTTGTTAATAAACATATGTGGTGGGCAATTTTCTTGGCAGTGACAGTCGTGCTTTTGGCACATTTTTAATTGACTGTTCTTGCATCTGTGTTCACAGATGTAGGTGTTTTTGCCGAGGGTTGCTTCTTTGTACATTTGCAGTAATTTCCTACATGGTTGGACATGGACAATTTGGCTGTAATTGTAAAAGTTGGCATCCGATTTGCTTTGACAATCACAGCCTATTCACCTCCTACTATCACTTTTCCTGGCTATGATCTTGAGCAACTTTGAATATTCTGTAATACTGTTATCCAGCTTTTTCTGTACCCTGTGTTTTATGTTTTAATTGAAAATAAAACCATCACCAACCTCGTAAGAGTAAACCAGCTACCTAACTGAACATGGTAAATATTTTTACTTCTTTCGCTTCTCTTCTTTTCCTATGAACTGTGACATGTTACACAACATTGGATGCACAAAAAATGTATCATTTCGCACATGCATAGGCCTGCTTCATAGAGCCACTGTTTCTTCCCTTTCCTCATTAGTCTGCCATTTTGGATGTCGATCTATTAACTTTGTTATGCGTTATATTGAAGTTTCACTAATAAATGCACTAACACATAAGTGTATTCATGTTTTATTTCTTTGATCACAGCTGTAGTGCTAGACTATACATTTCACCCTTGGTTACCCGTGATTAAGCATTAGACCAGCTTCAAAAGGGATGATTTCCCCAGGTTGGAGACATCTTCCTTTTTGTATTTGAGGGAGATGTGACTTTTAAAAGCAAACTTTATACTGCTTTCCCCCAATTGCACTACTCTATTTCTACCTCTGTGTAGAACATCCTTTTCAGGAAGGTGCCAACACCTGAAACACTGTCAAAGAAACAAAACATATATTTGGAGTGCTTTTATCTTTCCAGTTTATTGTTCTTTCTCTTTATATATTTCTATCTGGGATTAGTGAGCAATCAGTTATAGGTCCAAACCTCCCCGACCCAGGTGGCAACCCACCTTCCTGCGAAAAATGTGATGCTTTCTTCACAGAGAAATCAAGACTCATCTCTACTGACCTCACCTCTAAGAAGGCACTATTGCCTTCCTCTAGTGCCGCTTCACCCCTGGACATCTTTGATAAGCGCAACTCGACCATCATGAACACCAAGAACAATGCGTCATGGGGTACCTTTACCTCACTTAGGGCCAGATGTAGGTAGGCAAATACCGGTCGGTAACGGCCGAAATTCGGTAATTTCGGCCGTTACCGACCGGTATTTGGAAAATGAGATGTAGGGCCACCTAAAATACAGATTAGGAAATTTTTCCGAATCGGTAATTTTACCGATTCGGTAAAATTACCGAATCGGTAAAATTACCGAATCTGTATTTTGCGATGTAGGTAGCACTGTAATCAGTGCTACAGGGCATTAAGAATTCGTCATTTACCACCAACTAGAAGTTGGTGGTAAATAACGAAAAGCCCTGAAAAAGCATTTTTTTTGCTTTTCAAACGCTGCCATGTTACAGACATACATGCCCTTAGGGCATGTATGTCTGCAACATGTGCACCCATACACAATTGAGGGGTGCAACAGGGCGTCAAAGTGATACCCTGCCACCCTCCAATGTTTCCCCTAATTACTGAATCGATATTTACCAATGTGGTAATTGACATTCATTCCTATGGGCCTACAGGCCCATAGGAATGAATGGCAATTACCGAATCAGTAAATACAGGCCCATAGGAATGAATGGCAATTACCGAATCGGTAAATACCGATTCGGTAATTACCGAATCTTACCGATTCGGTAATTGCAAAAGAGAAATTACCTACATCTCATTTACCTACTCTTAAATACCGAATCGGTATGATTCGGTATTTAAGAGTAGGTAAATCGAGATTACCTACATCTGGCCCTTAGTGAAATAGACATCCACAAGATTCTTCAGAATATCAACCCTTCCAATCACTTTGGTGACCCGTTGCCTCCAGTCAACTTCAAGGAAATCAAGAATGCACTCATCCCCACTCGGACAAAGATTGTAAACGCTTCCCTATCACAAGGCATGATCCTCGACTGCCTAAAAGCAGCTCTGGTTTCACCTATACAAAAAAAACCAAAAGTTGACATATCTGATCTCACCAACGTACGCCGCATCTCCAACATCCCCACACTAGCTAAACTCCTTCAAAAATGTGTACAATACCAACTTTGTGCTCACATAAAGAAGTACAAACTCCTAGACCAGCATCAATCCGGTTTTCGGAAGGGGCACAGCACGGAATCGACCCTCACACATGTTATGGATGACATTTAAAAAATGCTTGACCAAAAGGAATCCTGCCTCATGATCCTCCTCAACCTTTCCTCAGCATTTGACACGGTTAATCATGACAAACTCCTATCCATACTGCAAAACAGAATGGGTTTCTTGGATCAGGTGCTACAATGGTTCTCATCCTTCCTTCACCACAGATCACAAAGAGTCAAGGCAAACCACTCTCTCTCCCAGCCCTCTCCAGTACTCATGGGGGTCCCCCAAGGGTCCGCCCTTTCTCCTATCCTCTTCAACCTCTTCTTGGAATCTCTAGCTAACTCACTAAACTTCACAAACATTCTCTTTCACATGTATGCTGACGACACACAACTTTCTTTGAAAATCTCATCCCCGGAAAACGTCATCTCACTCAACAATATCCTAAAGTCTACTCAAAACTGGTAAACAGGGAACCATCTCCTGCTCAACACCTCCAAAACGGAATTCCTGCTCATCTCCCACCAAATCACATCCCTAAGTTAGACCTCTGGTTGAAGCACCTCACTGCTTTCAACTGCACTCCGAGTATCATAGACTCAGCCAAATCTCTCGGAGTCACCATGGACAAGCACTTGAATATGAAAAATCATATTAGCAACGTATGTAAGGGAGCAAACCACTTGATGAGGACTCTCAGAAATATTAAACCCTTCCTGCCACAAAATGATTTCAAGTAGGTGGTCCAATCGCTTGTCTTGCCGAGGTTAGATTATGGCAGTGCTACCCTCTGTGGCCTTCCCAAATAAACCCAGGCTCCTCTAAGGGCCTCACTGAACACTGCAGCTAGACTGGTTACAGGCACCAAACGAAACGAGCACATATCCTCAGTCTTGTTAAAGATTGCCGTTCTGATTCACAAAGCCCTTCATTTAATTACCCCAAGGTACCTGGTGCAAAAACTTGAACCATCTTGTGGGGAGAGAGCATCAAGAAGTGCCACTACTTTCCTCCTCAAACCACTCATCCTCTGCAAAAAAAGATCTTGTCACCGAGCCTTCTCTGGTGCTGCCCCAAAGAAATGGAACTCCCTTACATCGGATGTACGCAGTCTCTCCTCGACAACAGCTTTCAAATTGGAACCTAAAAGATTCCTAATGAGCAAATTCTTACCTTAAGAGAGATCAGCACACTTGCTCGGTGACATTGCTCCTGTTTTTATGGAAACTCCATTTGATACAGCACTGTTTTACTGCTTATTATTACCCCCCCCCTTCGTTACCCGCTTACATCTGTGTATTGTATTTCTTTCCTTTTCCCATTTGATGTTTCAATATTGCATTTTGTCCTCCCTTCCATCCTATTGAAAAGCACACTGATATCCTTCGGGATCTTGTTCGCGCTATATAAAACTTTATAAATAAATAAGTGTACTTTGAACAGGCTACCCCTTCTTTTTGAAGCCTCCCTTACTGGGTTTAGGGGAATCCAACAATAATGTTCTCCTTGCTTCATTCTTTACATTATAACTCATGAGAGCAGTTTGTCAGCTTACACAAACACCTGCATTGTTGGGAGTTCTTTTATTGGCATTATTAGTAAAAGAAACACCCTGTTAAATGAAGCATTAACTCACATTACTAGCTAATTCCTAAAATTAGATACTCAGCTTAATTACTCAAAATCATACTGAATGTCATCAATTCTCTTAAAACAAAGCACATAAAAACTCAAATTATACTAAATATAAATGATGTAATAATAAATAGTATTTTTGTAGTTCACTAAATGGTTGTATGACACATTCATGAGAAAAAACAATTCCCCTTTGAGGAAAATAGTCTGTCACTCTGCACTACTTTTAAACAATCCAAAAAACAACAGAATAAAAATGTGCATTTTTTGCCATCTAGATGCAGGGGCATATTTATTAAAAAGTAAAGCAGTGCAGCAAGTCACCTTGCTGTGCTGCGTTACAGGGAAAGGACAGAAATGTGCCGTATTTATTACAATATGACGCATTCCTGTCCTTTCCCCTGGCACTGACACACAATGAGCTGCCTAGTGCCAACGCGGGCACCCTTGCACTTTGGTGCAAAGGTGCCTATGTTGCAAACAGGTTTGTTTTTGTTGAGGAAGGGGTACCTTTCTCCACAAAAACAATCAGTCGGGGAATATTCCTATATCACAGTACACATAGAAAGAGGAATAAACGCGGAGAAATGAAGATATTTCTCCTCGTTATACCTTACCTGGAAAGATATGTCTTTTTGGTGCATTCCCAGGTTTACCAGTGATGGTAAATGTGGGACTGCATAAAAATCCATTGAAGTTGCATGGAACCAACCATACAATTCCTTCCCAGAGCAGAGTAACACGGAGCAAAGCTTTGCACTGCGTTGCGTGCTCCTGATTTATCAAGCGACGCAAAGTGACTTTGCATGGCTTGCTGAATCATATTAGTATTTGCTTCACACATGCACAACATTCCTTGTTGCAAACCTGACTCCAACTTGTGATACCAAGAAATGGGGATAACTATCGCTAACATAGGTTATGGCTAGTTTTCCTAACACCGGGAATCCCTGCAAGTTATCGCCCTGTTACCGCCGTATTAGCAACGTTTTGCTAACAGGCAATAGCTTCAGGGACCAGCAGCGAAAACTGCTGCTAACGTTAGCGCAATGGCGTTAATGAAACCGGCAATAGCGGGTGAAATCCAGTGATAAGCCCTTAGCGATAGAAAAAGGCTCGCTAACCCACAAGTTTGGACTTAGCCTATCTGTCCACCCCAATATAAAAGATGCACAAAAATGCAGATTTGAGCAGCCAGGGCATAGTGTAGCACACATCAACAAACCCCCTCAAGCCACCCAACATCCCGGTTGACCAGGATGAGATCCTGATTCCCACGGAGGACCTGCATCTGGTTCCTGGATCCGTCGCGGGACCGAAGTCTGGTTCCTGGATCCCTCGCTGGACCTGCGTCTAGTTCCTGGATCCTTGCTGGACCTGCATCTGGTTCCTGGAGCCCTCGCTGGACCTGCGTTTGGTTCCTTGATCCTTCGCTGGACCTGCGTCTGGTGCCTGGATCCCTTGCTGGACCTGCGTCTGGTTCCTGGATCCATCACTGGACCTGCGTCTAGTGCCTGGATCCCTTGCTGGACCTGCTTCTGGTGCCTGGATCCCTTGCTGGATCTGCATCTGTTTCCTGGATCCCTAGCAGGACCTGCATCTGATTCCTGGATCCCTCGCTGGACCTGCGTCTGTGGCCTGGAGTGGGATGTGGAGTCGATCTGTGGTGGTAAACATTGATGTGCAATGATCGCTCGTACCTGGTGGTGAAGTCTGACAGGAGGCGTGGAGACACGTTGCTGACCTGTGTGAGAAGACTCCTTGCGACCCTTGTAGCGGTTAATGGAAGAGGCACACATGCGCACCAACGTAGTGATGTACGCGTACATACCACGATCCAACACTACACCGGGGTGCATGGAGGGGAATAAAAATGGTGTGATCCGTCTCCCTGCATCACAGGCCAGATGATGTTGGGCGGGCCGTACGCTGTGGAGAGTGAGGCTCCTTTGCTATGCCGAACTTGTGTTGCATGAGCGCTGCAACGTTATGCCTAAGGGGACTCTGCTGCATCAACTCCATCTTGAGGCCCAGCAGTGGTCTAGCCTGTCACTGCTGTACCCTGCCTAGTGAAATCACACCTGGCTGATGCTCCTGATGGTTGAGTCACAGATTCTGGGAGATTACAGTGGATTGTGCCACAGTGTCAATGTCCAGGTAAGGAGAAGGAGGGATGAGCAGCGCAGGAGGGCTATGGGGCAAGTTGCTTAGGCCTATTACACATAGATGATGACCCCCCAGTGGTGTCGCTTCTGCTATTGTACCCCAAAACACCAAAATTTTCATATTATACCCCAATACACACCTCAATTTTCATATTATACCCCAAAACACCCCAATGTTCATATTATATCCCAAAACACACCCCAATTTTAATATTTTACCCCAAAACACACCCTAATTTTCATATTTTTTTCACCATTAGACACACCACAAATTTCATATTTTACACCTGGAACACATACCCACCCATAATAATTTAATTTACACCATTACTGACCTCACAATGCATTGTAATCAAATGTATTGTGAAGGCACATGTGTTGTCGGAGTTGCGTTGTTAATGATGTACTGCCTGCGTTGAAATGGTCATCTCACGTGACAATGGCAACCCATAGGCTATGCCGTTTGACTCTGTCTGCCCCTGGACCGCGCTCAGCACCAAGGAGCATTCCTCTTGGACACTCCACCGCTACGACGCCAGCACGCTCCTCGCCATCAACCCTGGCTGTTACCTCGCCTGCCAAGCTCAACCTCTGCTCCGGACCGGACATCGCCATAGCCATCACTGACGGCTGCAGTTTACCCGTAAGGAGCACCCTGACCGTCACCTACAGAGAGTCGAGGATCCAACAATTCCACGGGAGCGAAGATGAATAATCCACACCCTTCTAGAAAATAATACTTGGAGGACCAATACTAAGTCGTGCTCAAAAGTAATTATTCCCCATAAGTGTGGGGAAAAAACAAATAGTGACCACCACTCTTCCCCAGATGATGTAATTGAGGTTTTCTGTAATGAACTGGCCAGGGAGGTCTTGTACTGTAGGGAAAAAAGGAGGTACCATAACATGTATTATTTTCCACTTATAGAGACTTCTAAGCACCTTGATAGCAAATCAAAATAGCGTCTCACTCACCTCAACAATCCTCAAGGCGTTCTCAAAAATGAATCTCCTCCTGCAGTACCCCAAACACTCAGGGGTTACAACCATGAGTGAAGGCAGAGGAGTAAAATAGCAAGGCAGTGTTCATTCAGAATATAAAGGGTGGAAAATGAATTTAGGGGAATGAGGACAGACACAAACACATAAGGTATCAATGAGCTTAAAGTTATGAGGCAGGAGTGTTATAAGCTCGGGGACATAACAGTGTGACCCAGATAGAGTGTAGGAAAAAAAAGGAAGTAGTAGAACTGTCCGGCTCTGAGGGCGATAGAGCGGAACAGTGGAGACGCATTGTCCGGCTCCCAGGTTCAAGCGGAACAACCACGTACTCCCCAGGAAAAAAAAGAACAATATAACTGTCCGGCTCTGAGGACGAGAGAGCGGAACAGTGGAAACGCGTTGTCCGGCTTCCAGGCTCAAGCGGAACAACCGCGTACTCCCCAGGGAAAAAATAACAAATAGGACTGTACGGCTCAATAAGGCTCTCGGACAACACCGGGCTGAACAGGGGCGTGCCTGCCGAGAGCGAAACAAAAAATATGCTGACAAAGCGGCTTGTCACTCCGCAGCCAGCAGGAGCGAACCACAACTAAATGCACGTACCAGAATAAGGGAGTGGCACTGGAAAACCAGGCAATACGCCCGTAACAGGAGCTAGTACAGGAGCTAGTACACGGCAGGACACAAGAAACACCTGAACAGGAACAGGAAATGTTTAGGAAAGGGGGCGTGGTCTTCACCGAGGGATCAGTAAACCAAGCAAAGGCGTCATGGTGTAGGCGGGTTTTTTAAGGCATCTCAAGGAGCGTCTCCAAACTACCACATGGGGAAAGGTCTAAGGGACATAAGGGAATGTCTCAGAATTACGGTTTTAATGAAGAAGTGGAGACGCCATTTTGCAATATCAGGGCTAGTCTCTATGACACTAAATCTGTGTCCTAACACAGAGGCTCACTCCGACTGACCCTAGGGTGACCATGGACCACCTCAACTTCCAGGTCAGGATTTCTGACATATCTGTCATTACTTGCGTCATGGAGTGCTGTCCAGTGATTACACCGCACCATGCTGTCGCAAGAAGGGCATTGTGAGAAGTGTGGCAACACTGTCTTGTCGCATTGCAGCAACACTTTTCATCACTGTGGCACAGGAATGTGCACTATCTTCTTGATTGTGGGCATTCCTGCACTGTAATTTTGTGGCAGGGCAGTGCTGCAACATTGCTTGCAGCGCTGTCCAGGGCCAGGACCTGAAGAGATATGGGCCCAAGTTTTATCACCATTTTTAAGATCAGCTATTTTCTGGTCTCAAGTAACTGGCTCTAACTTCAGTTAGAGCCAGTTTTTTTGCTCTTCAGAATTTCAAGGAGCCCCTTGATAATATGGAGTAGTGGTGTTTGCGTGCTTTTTTGCACGGGAACGCCTACTTTGCATGTCATTAGCGATATATATTACTGACATGCTTGGCGATACAAAAACGGGCCGCTATCGCCAGAAAACTCACGCTATGGCCCGTTAGCTGCAGCTTGCTAATACTGTGATAGAAATATGGTCGCATTGGCGGCAGAAAAGTGCAGCTAGCGCAGCGATAATGGGCTTCATAATATGCCCCTAAATCTTTTCAATCTTTTAAATGTTGAAATAGAAAAATAACGTTTAACATGTTTCATTTCATTGGAAATACACAAATACCACACCAATGAGCTCATGTTAGTGTAGCAAAATGCACATTGTCATTATATATAAAAATTGCTATTTGGAAAAATAAACTTGGCACAAATACTCCATTGCTTATTTCCCATCTAATTATCAAATATATCAACTTTGATTGCAAAATCCAAGTCTATCTATCTATCTATTTATCTATCTATCTATCTATCTATCTATCTATCTATCTATCTATCTATCTATCTATCTATCTATCTATCTATCTATCTATCCATCCGTCTGTCAATCGAACACAGCCTTAGGAATAGTGGTTTTTGTGAAATCCTTATCTCATTAAAACACTTTATACTCACCCTCCCCTTTGGCGTGTCCTCTTCAGAGATAAATGTTTTGGATAAACCATTCTAATCTGTGTGCTGAAAATGCATAGAGACAGTGTGCGGATTTCTTCAAGAATTAAATAAGTAGCCATAAATCAATGTACTTTATAGACTGCCTGGGAACAGTAGGATCAGTACAATGAAGGGAGTGTATGTGTATGTGTATATGTTCTTTTACCAGAGAAAATAAAGGGTAGAAGGACGGTATAGCTAGTTGAAAATGTCAATTAAAACATAACATTGTAAACTAACAAAACCTTTGAAATTCAACAGTTATATTTATCTATATGCTTCAACCCTCACATATTATAGCACGCTCCTCCTATTCATCAGCTGTAACGCTCCCTGGTATCGTTATAGCGCGCTTTACACAGGACTGCTGTTACCTTGCATTATAGCGCCTCACACGCATAGTGCCACTGTTAATATCTGCCTCATTCAGCACGACCTCGCTCAGGCTGTTGAAATCATTCTAGGCTTGTCTGTGCATTTGATTTTAGAGCACTGCTCACTCGATCGTTTGTAATTGTGTTTCATTTAAACTGCGCATTTGCTCTGATTGTGCTGCTCACTCGTCGTATTTCTGTTTTTGCTGCCCCTGACTGCCTTTCCCTCTGACCCTCCATTTTGTTGTTGTTGATATCCCCTGGCCTGCCCCTCAGCCACACTACCGCCTCCCTGCTGCCCCTCCCACCCACGTTCATCGAGCCTTCCTCTCTCCCAGCCTAACTGTGACCACCTGGACCTGCTTCAGAACGGTCGCTCCACCACGCTCCTCCTGTTCATCAGCTGTAACGCTCCCTGGTATCGTTATAGCGCGCTTTACACAGGACTGCTGGTACCTTGCATTATAGCGCCTCACACGCATAGCGCCACTGTTAATATCTGCCTCATTCAGCGCGACCTCGCTCAGGCTGTTGGAATCATTCTAGGCTTGTCTGTGCATTTGATTTTAGAGCACTGCTCACTCGATCGTTTGTAATTGTGTTTCATTTAAACTGCGCATTTGCTCTGATTGTGCTGCTCACTCGTCGTATTTCTGTTTTTGCTGCCCCTGACTGCCTTTCCCTCTGACCCTCCATTTTGTTGTTGTTGATATCCCCTGGCCCGCCCCTCAGCCACACTACCGCCTCCCTGCTGCCCCTCCCACGCTCCGCCCCCTCCACTCTCCATATATGCCACATGTCCCAACGTGCAGCGTCCACGCGCTACGGCCGCGCCGAAGGTGCCCCAAAGGTAAGCCCGTCTACGCCCGTCCGCGCCAGGACCGCGCCCAGTGCCAGACCCCCTGGTCTTCGCAACGCCCAGCCCTCCCGCATTACCTATGACGCTTCCACACTCCTAGCCCTTAACCCCGGACGTCTCCCCAACTGCGCCCAAGCCGCCCCTGGACACACCCATGGAACCTTCTCCTGCAATTCCTGCAAGTTCGACGGCACCAAGACCAACTCCTCATCCTCAAACACCAAACAGAGCTCCGACACTCACCACCTTAAATGCATCCTACTCAACACCCGATCGGTCCACAGACACGCCATCGACCTTTGGAATCTACTAGACACCATCTCTCCGGACGTCGCCTTCCTTACAGAAACATGGATGAACGCCTCCTCAGCCCCAGACATCACCATTGCCATCCCGGAAGGATACAAGATCATTCGTAAGGACCGCACCGACCAAACTGGAGGTGGCATCGCCATCGTTCATAGGAACTCCATCCGTATCTCTACCAGCTCAGACGTCAACCTTAACAGCGCCGAACACCTTCACTTCCAGATCCACATCGACCCCAAGACCACACTCAGAGGCACCCTCCTCTACCGACCTCCAGGATCCCGCGCACAATTCAGTGACGACATCACCGACTTTATCACCCCTCACGCTCTCCCCTCCGAGGATTACATTCTACTTGGAGACCTCAACTTCCACCTGGAAAAGAGTTTCGACTGCAACACCACCACCCTCCTGGACAATCTCGCCAACCTTGGACTCAAACAAATTGTTAATACCCCCACCCACATCGCAGGTCACACACTCAACCCCATCTTCACCGCCAGCAAACATATCTCCTTCAATCACACCACAACTCTACATTGGACGGACCACAGCTGCGTTCACTTTACCTACAATAAGACCACATCTCACAACCTCCCTCAACCCACTCTACAAAGAAACTGGAACAAAATCACCATCGACCAGATCTCCTCATCGCTTCTCCAAAACCCCCCTGCCCACCCCTCAAACCCCGACCAAGCAGCCACTAACCTCTCCCAATGGCTATCCAACAGCGCCGACACCCTAGCACCGTTGAAAAAACGTCAAACCAAACTAGTCAGCAAAAACGCCTCCTGGTTCAACGATGATCTTAAGAAATCCAAGAAACTCTGTCGCTCCCTTGAGAAGGCCTGGAAAAAAGACCCAAACACCAGCACCAGGGACGCCTTCAAAAACGCCACCCGCATACACCACCAACTGATCCGGACTGCCAAGAAAGCCGCATTCAAAGACCGACTGGATAACAACGCCCACAACAGCAAGGAATTATTCAACATCGTCAAAGAATTTACCAACCCCTCCGCCAACTCCAACGACATCACTCCCTCGCAAACCCTTTGCGATTCCCTAGCTTCGTTCTTCCACGACAAAATCGCAGACATCCACAACAGCTTCGACAACCAACCCGGAGACCAACCCACCCAACCTTCTGCCACACCCTCACCCCCCTTGAACATCCTCAATGACTGGAACGCCATCTCCACTGAGGACACCATCCGTCTGATGAACTCCATTCACTCAGGATCCCCAACAGACCCATGCCCTCACCACATCTTCAACAAAGCAGACTCCATCATAGCACCACACCTCCGAGACGTCATCAACTGCTCCCTCAACTCCGGCACCTTCCCAGAAATCTGGAAACACGCCGAACTCAGCGCCCTTCTGAAAAAACCCACAGCTGACCCCACCGAACTCAAAAACTACCGCCCCATCTCGCTTCTGCCATTCCCGGCCAAAGTCATCGAGAAAGCTGTCAACAACCAGCTCGCCGCCTTCCTCGAAACCAACAAATCCCTCGACCCTTCACAGTCCGGCTTCCGAGCCAAACACAGCACGGAGACCGCCCTCATCGCCGCAACAGACGACATTCGAACTCTACTGGACAATGGAGACACAGTCGCCCTCATCCTCCTCGACCTCTCCGCAGCCTTCGACACAGTCTGCCATAGCATCCTTCTACAGCGCCTCAGAAACATCGGAATCCAAGGAAAAGCACTGGAATGGATCACTTCGTTCCTCACTGGAAGAACCCAGAGAGTCCGCCTCCCACCATTCAAGTCAGAGGCCACTGAAGTCATCTGCGGCGTGCCACAAGGTTCTTCACTCAGCCCCACCCTCTTCAACATATACATGAGCCCCCTCGCAGCCATCGCATGCTAACACAACCTCAACATCATCTCCTACGCAGATGACACCCAACTGATCCTCTCACTCACCAAAGACCCTAATACCGCCAAAACCAACCTTCATGAAGGAATGAAAGAAGTAGCCGAATGGATGAAACATAGCCGTCTAAAACTTAACTCAGATAAAACAGAAGTCCTTATCTTAGGAACCTCCCCCTCCGCCTGGGATGACTCCTGGTGGCCAGAGGCTCTTGGAAAAGCACCCATCCCGACGGATCACGCACGGAACCTGGGCGTCATTTTAGACTCCTCACTCTCGATGTCCAGACAGGTCAACGCCGTCTCATCATCGTGCTTCAACATTCTTCGCATGCTCAAAAAGACATTTCGCTGGATCCCCACCGAAACCAGAAAAACGGTCACCCATGCGCTGGTTACAAGCCGCCTGGACTACGGAAACACCCTATACGCCGGCACCACCGCAAAACTCCAGAAAAAACTCCAACGCATCCAGAACGCATCAGCCAGACTAATTCTCGACATCCCACGTAAAGACCACATCTCCAGTCAACTGAAAAAACTCCACTGGCTCCCCGTCAATAAGAGGATTACTTTCCGCCTCCTTACCCACGCACACAAATCACTTTACGAACTCGGACCCGATTGCCTCAACACTCGACTTTCCTTCTACACCCCGCCCCCCGCCAGCTACGTTCCTCCAGCCAAGCCTTTGCTACCGTACCTCGTATCAATAAAACCACCATGGGAGGTAGATCCTTCTCCTACCTGGCTGCTAAGACCTGGAACTCACTCCCCACTCACCTTCGTCTCACTCAGAACCATCTAGCATTCAGAAAGCAACTGAAAACTTGGATATTCGACAAGTAATCCCCCCACCCTTCCTCAAGCGCCTTGAGACCCTCTGGGTATGTAGCGCGCTATATAAATTCTTTTGACTTGACTCGACTTGACTAGTAACTGCATTGATGCCATCCCTTAGGACATCTGAAATGACATCAATGATATGAACACTTTGCACGCAGACCTGTGTATCCACCACAATTCTCCAAGGGTTGTGCTGGGTTTTGCAGTGGAGCCACAGAATCATGAAAAACTAAAAAATACATTTGACCACACAAGGCCAAGGAGGTCAGTTTACCCCTACCCTGCCCCCAATATATCCAATTTTGATTAATTTTCTTAGACTCGGGGACCAAGTCCTAAGATGGCAGCCGCAACTTTTCCTTCAGGTTGGAGCCAGTCAACCATAACTCTTGATTGACCTTGCGGTTCCATGGATTCAACATAGAGAATTACTCAGCCAATCACAACGGGTACAGATCCCCTGCCTCATCGATGGATATATGCATGAAATATACATGAATTTTGATCGTTAATTTCTCAAAGACTACTGATCAAAAACTACTTCAAATCAGAAAACACACGCTTTTTAGATCAAGAACTAGCTTTATGCCAAATTTAGTGTAATTCTGCTCAGGCATTTTTGCACTGTAAATGTACAAGTTTCCAATCGAAAATTACATTGGAAAAACGTGTCTTGGGACCCTCCTTTTTCACTGCCCCTGATAAACAGATTACCCAGAGCTGCGGTGTGTGAGACTTTTTTTGTAAAATTTTGGTAAGATTTGTCAAAGGGCACCAAAGTTATTAGAAAACCCCAAAAAACTGTGAGCATATTAGCAAGGGCCAGATCGCCACTTTAGCGGCATTTTTTGCTGATAAAGCAGCGATATTTTTATCGCCCAATTACCAAGCTGTCGCTAAAAGCAGTTAGCGACAGCCTACAGGCGATAGCGACCGGTTTGGGGCCCACTTCGCATGTCAGTGATATTTATCGTTAATGACATGCTAAGTGAGCGTACCCAAACTGGAAGCGACTGAAAGCAGTCGCTAACACAGCTATCGCCTATTAGCAATACCCGCGCCGTGATAAAAAAACGCACGCTAACCGCGATTAGCGCCAGGATTTTACACCTGGTAAAAACCTGATTTAGCCATAATAGTCAATGAGAGGTGGATTCTACGGCTAAGTCCCCACCTGCCTATTAGCAAGATTTTGCTTAGCAATAGGATTTTTATCCCTGGATATCTCATGTTAAAGATGGGATTCGCCGCTATCGCTGGATACTTTATCGCCGGGGAGATAAACTTGGTAATACTGCGTTATCTCCGTGATAAAGTCCAGCAATTGGAGGCGATAAAAAAAATCACGCTAAGCGCGGTTTGCGATAATTATCGCAAGTTGTTGCTAATATGCCCCTATTTCCTATGGAAACGTGATCTTAGCTAAAACGAGCTTTCCAATATACTACAGCCAGGACTCGGACAGCAAACAAGGGCCAGAGACCAAGAGTGAGCCCCAACGCCTGTCTTCACTTGGACGGACACCGTTCTCTGTGCCACCTGTCATTGGTTAGGCGCAACATTTAAAAAGGGACTTATTTTTCGACTTTTAGCATTTTTGGTTTAAAAATCAGACAAGACAATATTGATGACTCACCCCTTGACAGGCTTGACAGTTCCTCTGCAACATTTGTGGGCTCTCAACAAACTGAAACATGAGTGGTACTTTACCTTACTTTATTCGTAAATGTAGCTCGCCTTTCCAACCTCAAGAGCTAGATAAAAGCACGATGGACCACAACAGTTTCAAAAAATTAATGTTCTTTGGAGAATATGGCCGATGCCCTTATCTTAACTGCATTTCTCCTGAGCATCACAGTTCCAGACGCGACCCACACAAAGGCTATTCATTATGTTAATTTTAAGAAAATGTCCTAGTCGACCTTCACTGGGTGTATCAAGCTGTGCAACTTTAGCATGCTCCCTCTAAAGTCAGCAAAATCTGTACAAAAAGTGAAATTGCCAGAGGCCTAATACCCACTGTGGTTCATTATAAAATAGAAAATCAAACATTAAAATACAATCCTGTGCTTTAGTACATTCCCTATTGTGCTGTTAATGGCTTTATTCGAAAGCATTTCTACTTCACATATAAATGGCATATGTAAATCATCCTCTAATAGCTTTATACTATATCATTCATTACCGTCGTGTACAAATTGGTCAGTGGTCTACCAGGCCTGTAAAAAGAAATTGGCCAGTATGAGACCGTCAATGGACATCGGTTCAACTACTCATGTATCAAAATATCACTCACGAATGTTTACCTTGTCTGAAATGTCCTCACAGGGTGACACAGGACACCTTGCACAACTTCTCGTGGGTGCCACAGTTTCCTATAAGTTGTATACCATATAACACCATTAAATGTTGCTAACTGGTTTTACAGGTGGGCATGGTCCTTTAATTGGGCAGAGGTACAGTGAGATGTTTAGGAATCAGCCTATATAAGCGTTTAATAAGTCATTATAAGGTTTCAGTGGGTCTCCCTAAAGTGGTCGATGTAGCAAAAAAAAAAGAAATCAATAATCAGTTCAGTATTATTATTCCATTGTCTCTTAAAAAAAATTGCGTAACGCAGGCTTTCTTCTTAGAAGGTGGTTTTACCGATTCTTTGTTTTGGTGATCTTGAAACAATAGTGAGGTGGCACAGGGTCTTATTGCTGAAGCACCAAGAGGGTGGTCTATGTAAGGTTAGTTATTGATATTGCTCTGAATTGGGGATGGATCTTGTAGTTTCCTCTGATTTTATGCCCCTTGGAGTCTTTTCAAGAATATAAGCAATAAGTAGATTAGGGCGGAAAGGTTGGTCCTAATTATCTAATCTTCATGTTTACCAGAATTTCAGCGTGCCATAACATAGCCATAGGGTCCTGCATGGCATCATCAGATGCTTCCACCTAGAAATTAGAGTGCTCTAGGACAGTGGTTCCTAACCTTTTGATTTCTGTGGACCTACACTTAGTCACTACAGAAATGCAGAGACCCCCACTAAATCCTTTCCTGCACAAAAACAATCATTTAAAAACAATAATGTTTTGCAACTTCTATGTGTCGAGCACAGGGGGAAACGCAAGGCTGCACCATATTCTTGTAAATATGGTGCAGCCCTGCATTTCTAAAGTGACAGAGCGTGTTGTTAGCCTTCATTGCTTAACAACACACTGCCATTTTGCTAGTAAATATGCCCCATAGTGCTTAGAGTCATAAAGCGCCAACCAGGGGCATCTGGTCGCGTTAGACTGGATTAAATCCAAAGTTCAGGCTGACCGCGAAGAAGGGCAGGCCGGCTAAAGGACTCACGCAGATCGCACTGAAAAAGTACCTTGGATGGAGGAAGTGTTGATGTTGAGGACCAAAAAGCAAGGAAGTTATGCATCATCGTCGATCCCTTGGATGCACGCAATGCATCGGTTCCAATCCGCGCAGTCAGTTAAGACTCATTGACCCCTTTGTGATGTGTCATCACGCAGCCCTGCAGACTTTTGATATAATGTCATCGGGCAGCAGCTGTGTTGGTGTTGAAGGGTGATTAGTCAGTTCCGATGGTTCAGTGACTAAATATCGAGGGACAGAATATAGACTGCCCAGAATATCGACTCCAAAATATCGAGGGACAGAATATAGAATCCCTATCTACAAAGAGGTAAGTACTAAAATATTGAGTACAAAATATAAATATTTGAAATATAGTTAACTAAAATATCGAATTTGTATTAAAAATAATATAAAAGTAATTAAATAATAAACACAATTAAATAAAACATAGTTAAAATATGTAAAAAAGCTTACAATTTAAAAATAATAAATGTCATGTAAAAAACAATTTTTTAAACATATGTTTACTTAATAATATTATAAAATAATTATTAATCTTAATTATAAAATATTTAAAACATTATGAAAAATATATTTACACATATATATAAATAAACCTATTATCTAAATATAAAATAAATAATATATAATAATTTAAATAATTAAAGTAATACTTCTTATGTTAATGAATAATTTACACTACATAAAAGGGCCAATTCCGATTCGGAAAGATCCCGTACAAATAGCCGTACGCAGCATTTTTCCCGTACGAAGCGTATCCTCGAACGTCCCCGTACGTACGATGTAGTACGATGTGTATCCAAAGCAGTTCTCCGTCCGAATCGTACCAAAGCCCGTACAACTCAATAATCCGTACGAATCGCATTCGGAACGCGCAGTACGTGATGTCCGTACAGATCAAAGCATCATTTTCTGATCCAGCTAGTACGATTCGTCCAGTCAACACTCCGTACGACTCTTTTTTTACGAGAGCTCAAAATGTCCGG
This sequence comes from Lissotriton vulgaris, assembly GCF_964263255.1. Classification (NCBI taxonomy): domain Eukaryota; kingdom Metazoa; phylum Chordata; class Amphibia; order Caudata; family Salamandridae; genus Lissotriton; species Lissotriton vulgaris. The sequence continues at coordinate 829,258,684 of NC_141698.1, forward strand.
AAAAGCCGAATTCGACTCGAAGTGCGTGCAAAACGGACCCCCGGTACAGTTCGTACACCCCATGATCTTAGGGGTACGGTTTGTACACCTACGATCATGGGGTACGGTTCGTTCATCCCATGATCTTAGGGGTACGCCTCATACGCTTGCGATCATGGGGTACGGTTCGTACACCCCATGATCGTAGGGGTACGGTTCGTACACCCCATAATCGTAGGTGTACGAATTGTACCCCTATGATCATGGGGTGTACGAACCGTACCCCATGATCGTAGGTGTACGAATCGTACCCCTACGATCATGGAGTGTACGAACCGTACCCTATGTGATTGTGTGGCTCTCCGTACGAATTGCTCATACGCGACGTTTACCGTACAAATCGCGTACTCATTCCCCGGTCTGGATCTTACTTGTTCGGTCGTACGGCATGTTTACGATTCGTACGGTTCACTTTCAGGGTCCGTATTGTATGGATTTTCCCTTGCTTTTCGTATGGTTCGTAACGATTCGGACGTGTATTTTTACTACGGATCGTACTACGCAATTCGGACGGATTTCTACGATTCGTACGGAAACGGCTACGAATTTGAATCGTCGTACGGATTTGTTTCCCGAATCGGAATCGACCCCATAATATAACAACATTTAAAACATTACATAGCTAAGGGAATGAAATTATTATTCACACTCCAACAAGTGCAAAAGTAGAGAATTTGTTGGATAGTGGGAGGGTAAAAATGACTGTTCCCACTCCAGTGAGTCCAACAGTAGGGAAAGTGTTGGAAAGCGTAGGGGTAAAAATTACTATTCCCAATCTAGTGAGTGCAACTAGAGCGTTGGATAGAGTAGGGGTAAAAATTACTATTTCCACTAAAATGAGTGCAACAGAAGGGAAAGCGTTGAATAGCGGGTGGGTAAAAATTACGATTCTCACTCTAGTGAGTGCAACAGTAGGGAAAGCGCTGGATAGCGTAGGGGTACAAATTACTATTCCAACTCCAGTGAGTGCAAAAGTAGGGAAAGCGTTGGATAGCTGGAAGGCAAACATCACTATTTCCACGCCAGTGAGTGCAAGAGTAGAGAAAGCGTTGGATAGCGGGAGGGTAAAAATTACTATTCCCACTCCAGTGAGTGCAACAGTAGGGAAAACATTGGATAGCGTAGGGGTAAAAATTACTATTCCCACTCCAGTGAGTGCAACAGTAGGGAAAGCGTTGGATAGTGGGTGGATAAAAAATACAATTCCCACTCCAGTGGGTGCAACAGTAGGGAAAGAGTTGAATAGCGGGAGGGCAACAATTACTATTCCCACTCCAATGAGTGCAACAGTAGGGACAACGTTGGATAGCATAAGGGTAAAAATTACTATTCTCACTCCAGTTAGTGCAACAGTAGGGAACGCGTTGGATAGCATAGGGGTAAAAATTACTATTCCCACTCCAGTTAGTGCAACAGTAGGGAAAGCGTTGGATAGTGTAGGGGTAACATTTACTATTCCCACTCCAGAGAGTGCAACCGTAGGGAAAGTAATGATTTAATATTTAAATAAGAATACAGTAATTATTAATACCAATTACAAATTAATTAAAATTAATTACCAATCACACAATATTTAATAATTAATTAATTAGAAATACCAATAAATATTATTTATTCAAACTGAATTGCTTATTCATATTTAACAGCCAATTAATTTTCAATACCAAAAATGTAATAAATAATAATAAAAATTACCACTTAATAATTATTTTACCAAAAATTATTTATCAACACACAAACATAATTTCAATAATTCTTTAATTATCATTACATTACTTCCCACCCGATTCCCCTATAACCCACAACCCACTCCAAATAATAAATTAATACAATTAACAGAATTATGAATTAAACAATTATTTAAAATAATTTCCAATTAATACAAAATAATTACCAATTAATAATTAACAATCAATTATTTATCAAATACACAAACATAATTTCAATAATTATTTAATTGCAATTACATTACTTCTCACCCTATTCACCTATAACCCTCAACCCACTCCAAATAATACATTAATACAATTAACATAATTATCAATTAAAACATTAATTTAAATTAATTACCAAGTAATACAAAATAATTACTAATTAATAATTAATTAACAATCAATTAATTATCAATACATATAAATAAAAATAAATATTGACTTAATTACAATTAAATTACTTCCCACCCAATTCCCTATAAACCCACAACCTACTACAGAACTAAAACACACAATTAAATTAAAAATAATTAATAATTCATTAAAACTAATATTGAATTTACTATAATTAATTACTTCCTACCCTACTGCCCTATAAACCCACAACCTGCTACGGAATTAAATTACACAAAAATTAAATAACATAAAATTCATTACTGTAAAAAAATTAAACATACAGCCGGCACATCAGAGCAGATAAGCAGTCCAGCAGAGTGACAGTCATTGTACCAGCACAGCAGTCTTTCTTCCTGAAAGGATTCTTCTCAGGTCCAGTAGTGTACTGTCTTTGTAGGGTCAGGGGCTTAGTACTTATACCCTGATTTGCCTTTGAAATGGGAGCGACTTCAAAGAAGGGTCTTTGAAAGTGCACACAAATTATTTCTTCTCAGCCCTGGCTCCAGACTATCAGTAGGGGGTAATCAGCTCTGTATGTGGGAAACATGGCACTGCCTTTTCAGGTGTGTCAGCTCCCCTCTCCCTTTCTTCTCAAGAAGAACCATCGGAATGTATTTGAGATTGCAGGCACACCTAACCTTTATATAATAATAATCACAATCCTTGTCCGGGTGAAAGAGAAAATGCCAATAAATAAAGTTGTCCTTAACCCTCTGGTAGCTTGACATAAAGTATGAGTAAGCAACACTCAAAGAGTGATAAAATTAAAACACAGTATAAGAAAAATCCCAAACCAATTTACAAAAAAGAGAATATTTTATTAATTAAAGTAGCACCAAGAACTACAAAACTCCTATTACTAGAACTGGAGATTTTTACATGTTTTAATTGAAAATAGCACACAAAAAAGCAGAAAATTCCAATCACAGTTATCTGATTGTGCTAGACCAGGTCAAAATTCAAAAGTTAAGGCCAACAATAATGGATAGCTGGTCAGACACAGGGATAAGGTTGGTCCCAAAGGAAATGTTACCTTTTAACTTGAAAACTTTTCTGGAAAAAAGGTCAGCTGAAAGCTGGATCCAAAGAAGGGATTAATGATGTTGGGTGGCTGAAGTGCGGGGTCCCAGTGCAGTTGTCAATGAAGGTGGGAAAGCTTCAAGCAGGTACGGTCTGACGTTGGTGCCCATGAAGGCCTTAATGTCAACAGGCTACTGCTCAGCATCTGTCTTGATGAAGCCCTCAACGTTCTGACTTTTTTAGAAGTCAGATCTTCTTCAGAGTGGCCAAGCTGCTGCATCGTAGACCAGATACATACACTCTAACACCAGCCAGGGGTCTAGGACCTGGGGCTATCCACTTGAGGGCTAGGACTCACTCCAATAGAGGCCTGCAGCAGGGTCTGGGCAGGTCCAGGTGAAACTTTTCATCTGCAGGAGGTAGAGGCCTCTATAAGCTTGTTGTTTCCCGTAGCTCAAACAGGAGGTCAGCCGACAAACTCTAGGAGTGCCCTCTGGGTTCCTGGGTTGAAGGTGACCAGGTTGGGTCTTCTTTCTTGTTATTCAGACAGAAGGACAGTCCTTATTCTGATTGTCCAGAAGTCCAGGAGTGTTCTCAGAAAGGTACCATGCGTGCCACAATTATGCTAAGTGCCAGTCTGTGGGTAAAAACTCCTGGCCAATAATTACCCAATACGGTAGACGTTCCCAGGGGTCACAATTCCCACTTTGTGATCCCTGGAGGAGGGGCAAGTATACATTGGCCGTAAAAAAAAGACATGACGCGCAATAGTTGACCGGGCGCATCATAATTCACTAACTGACCTTTGGGCTTGTCTGAATCCCGTAGGCACCAGCAGTACATTTTATTCAGCACCACACAAGATCTCTGTGAGACTGCATTACTTTTTAGTGTCTAACTATTTAACTGCAAGAACTCAGATTGAAAAACTTCCACAGATAATCTCTGATCATAACCCTTTAATAACCACTCTTAAGCTCGGAAGCGTTGCTAACTAGGAAAATAACTGGACGTTTGAGAGGGTGTTGCTAAAGGATGAGGAATATATTAAAACATGTGAATGAGTGGATCAGAGTGTATTGGAAGATCAATAGAGGAAGCACCCCCTCCGGTATTGCATGGGACGCATTCAAGGCAGGTGTACGAGGGGAGACCTTGAGCTACACACTATATAAGCAAAAACAGGAAAAGGGGAAGAGTGGAAAAACGTATCAAAACCTTGGTGGAGGCAGAGGAGGAGCTGAATGTAGCAATATAGCAGAAGATGCCCTTGGAGCAAATTCTTCTTAAAATTATAGTTGGTAAAGCTGAGGCAATCGAGAGCATTGCGAGTAAAGCGGCAGTCAGCTTCTTGGTCAAGAAAGAACGGTGCCATGAATTAAGCAAGAGGGAAGGGCATATTTTAGCAATACGCATGAGGCAGAAACTGTCGGCAGGGGAAATAAAGGATATTTTAGATGATAGAGGAGATATAGTATCAGATTCCAGGGCAATACAGGAGGTCTTTAGACTCTTTTACGCTGGAATATTTAACCAAGATCAGATAAGCGACGTAGCGGACATCCAGAAGTATCTAAAGGATATCCTAGCCCCGGCTCTTCCTGAGGAGGATAAGGCGGCTCTTGATCTCCTTATAACCCTTGATGAGACGCTTATGGCACTAAATAATCATCCATTAGGTAAGGCGGCAGACCCTGATCAGATTCCGGACGAGTTTTATAACTTTTTCAAGGGCTTTTAAGCAGGGATATGTAGGAAACAATGTCGCAGGCGCAACACGGAGACTCCATACCAATCTCCTGGGCGGGGGCTGACATAGTAGTAATCCTGAAAAATGGCAAGCCACCTTCAGAACCTGGATCTTATAGGCCCATAACTCTTATGAACGCTGATGCGAAGATCTTCTCCAAAACCCTGGCTAGGAGACTATTTAGGGTGATAGAGGACTTGGTTAGCCCCACGCAGCACGGCTTCATACCGGGGAAGGGCACTACACAACACATAAGGCAAGTTTTCACCCTCTTCGATGCAGCGGAGGTCTCAGGGGACCCTATGGCTGTTTTATTACTTGATGCAGAAAAGGCATTTGATAGGGTCTTCTGGGACTACCTCTGGATGGTCATGAGGTGGAGTGGTATAGGGGAGGGGTATATAAAAGCTATACAGGCTCTTTATAGAGATCCTACAGCCCGACTGAGAATAAATAAAGGATATACTGCCCCGCTTCAGATTAAGCAGGGGACTCGACAAGGGTTCCCATGTTCACCACTCCTTTTCACTTTATATATGCACCCACTGCTACATAGGTTGGAATCTAACAACATAATTTTCCCTTTAATAATGCAGGGGCAGGAATTTAAGACTTTTGCCTTCGCAGACGATGTGGCAATTGTCACTTCAGTCCCATTTACCGCTATTGAAGAGGTGGAGGCAGAAGCCAAAGTATTTGGGCAGGTTTCAGAGTATGCGCTTAACAGGGCTAGAACTCAGATAATTAAAAATACTAGTGTGGTCTGCGAGGATAATCGGGTAGTCAGTTCTGCCATTTACTTAGGGATTAGCATCTCGGCAGACCTGGACAACTCAGTAGATATGAATATTGAGCCATTGATAACTATAGTGAAACAAGACCTCGATAGGATACATAACCTCCAGTTGTCACTGGCTGGTCGCACAAATGTTATAAAGATGATCATCTTGCCTAAATGTCTTTGTTTGTTTAGAGCGATTCCACTTTTCTTTAAGGCAAAATGGTTTTTGACATTGGAACAAATAATGAACAGATTCATATTGGCATACAGCAAAACGAGGAGGGCACTTCAGTACATGACTCTTTCCAGGACAGAGGGGGATGGGGGGACCCGGATTTTAGAATGTATTATTGGGCGGCGGCAATCCAGTATATGCAGGGGCTGCTAAGCGGAGAGGAGAGGGATCCTAAAGTTAGATCTAGCGCCACCCACGTATATGCGACGGTCCTGGGGGTAGATGCAGGGAATTGTTTTCTTAACTGTACAGACTTTAGCTATTACAAAAGAACGAAGTTCAAGACGCTGCAGGCAACCTATAAAATATGGGCAGCCTTCTCGAAAAAATTTGGTCTTGGAAGATTTAATAGATATACCTGTATGTTTAAGAACGTATCCCTTCCAGGGGAGATATTTGAGGACTCAGTCATGGCCGATTGGGGAAGGCTGGGAATCCTGAAATTAGGTGATATGATGGGCCCAGACGGGGTACTTCAGCTCACTGAATTACAGGCCGTATATGGTATCGATAGGAGGAGCTTTTTTAAATACTTACAGGTACAGAGCTTTATCTCCAATAGGCAGGGCGGGCCGTCAGGTTTTAGTAACAATAAAATCCTGGATGTCATTGAAAGTGGGGGAGATTACACCATCCGTAGATTTTATCTAGAACTTGCTGCAACTAAGTCCGATGACTTAGGGAAATTTGGCACAAAATAGGCAGGGAAATTAGGGATCGAGTGGGATTACTTACAGGATTCACTGGATCTGGGACGGACAATACTATGTTCAGCTGGGCTGCAGGCCCAGCACTACAAGACAATATACTCCCTATATTATACACCTGCAAGGATAGCTCAGTGGGGCGCACCACAGCCATTACTTGCCCTCGCTGTGACTTTTCGGAGGCAGATATAATCCATATATTTGCTACTTGCCCGCAGATGCACACACTCCACAGAGCCATTGAATCGTTTCTTGATAGATCTCTGGGGATAAAAATCACCCTCTCACCAGTTTAGATTATACTCAGGATCAATGCAGAGTCTGACCAGGGGCCCCACGTTCAATTCCTATTTATGGCCATGTCTGTCCTACGAATGTGTATAGCAAAGGCATGGTTAGACAAGGCGCCCCCAATGCTACATCAGTGGCTAGCTAGGCTGCTTGCTTTCTTCAACCTAGAGAAGGGAATCTATGCAAGAAAAGCCAAAAAGGGTAGATTACTTGGGAGGCGAAATTGGGAACCCATTCAGAGGTGGAAGGAGAGCCTTAAAAATACACAATAGGTGGGTACTGTAGCTGGGAGGCCTTTTTGTCTCTTTCTTTTTGTTTTTTTTCCTTCTTTATATTTCTACTTTTACATGCCGTCCTTCCTATTTGTGTAATCTTTTCTTTAAAGGAATTAAACAGTGCATGGCGTGATGGTTAAAATTTGCGAAAAATGTTTACAATGTATAGAAATCATATTCTTGCTGTGCTGTAACACAAAATCTTAATAAAAATATTTAAAAAACAAAATTTGAAAAGGGCTTATGCTAAAGAAAGAATGCAACTCCTAACATCTGATAAACCACAAAGTGCCAGCAATAGATCAGTATTTGTGTCAAAATATTCTTTCCAAAAACAATAAAACTAAAAAAAAATCATGTTGAAACATTGGCCTATGTTACAGACCAAGCATGTATTAGAAGATATCTTTACCCTTCCTCCTCTATTTGCATACCAAAAAACAAAAACTTGAAAGAACTTCTATCCAAACCAGACTATTCGAAGGTAGGCCTGAAACATAGAGGAACAATACCATGTCTCAACTGCGGAAGCTGTAACAACATCATAAAAAGTATCACCATCAGTCATCCAACTCAAGTAACTCCAATCAAATTGTGATACTAAAAACATAGTTTACCGATTTAAGTGTCCATGCGGTTTAGCATATGTGGGGAAAACAGAATGCAAAATAAGAACTAGGCTCATTGAACATAAAAGTAACATCAGCAACAAAAATGAGAAGTCCACCATCACAGCACACTTTTGCATACACAAACATAATGTTTGTCAATTAAGGTTTCTGATACTGGAATTTGTACCTATCATAGAAGGCAGAGATAACAAGAAATACTTGCTCCAAAGAGAGATTTATTGGATGAAACAATTGGACTCTTTTAGCTCCAAGGGATTGAATGAACGGTTTGATTTGAGCTGTTACTTATAATCAAACATTGGACTTTGCGAGGATTATTCAAAACGTTGGTGCTTTGCATTCATTTTTTTAAAAACTGTGTTGCATTTTTCTAACTTTACCTTCTGTTTTTTGTAACCTTCCATTATCCATCTATTCATCTGTTCATTGAACAGCATTTATTTTATCATCTGCCATAGCAGGCCTTACTACAGTAGGCAAACCTTTTTAAAGATGGTGCTCACTGAATTTTAGCCTGTCCTATTTCTATTTCAAAGATTTTCCTTCAAATTTGAGCACCTCTCATTTTGGCATTCATCTGACCATATGAAGCCAATCAGGATCAGTTATGGTGGTATGTTCTTTACTAATAGAGGCACGATCATTAGATTATTCACATTCTTGCCGTCACTTATTAAGTAAATCGGATCATTCCTTTTACGCTTGCATTGTTATGAGACTCATGTTCTATGATCGTACTCACGGTTTTGTGAGCCTGTCCTCTCTCTATTCACATGTATTTTTAAACTGTGCACCGTGAACCACAGCTTTCACCTTTGCATGTTTTACTAATGTGGAGTGTTTTTTTTCAGCAAAGGAGGTATGGTTATTGAAATTACCTTTTTTGATAGGGACATTGCTGTTTGCTTAACACATTCTTCATTTCTTATGGGGTCATTGTTTCTCATACATACACACTTCCACAGGGCTTTTTCTTTTCTATTTTCTCTCTGACGATAGGCGCGCATTCACCAACAGTGGGCTACCACGTCACTTTCCTGAACCTACTTTATTTACCATTGGGAAACCACTTATAATTTTTGGAGGTTGCATGCCTCTTATCCTTTTACCTAATCGCCATCAGTAGTTTTAGTCGTTTTTTCCGTTCAAGATTATCTCAGTTGTTCAAGCACCACTAATTATTCATGTGTTGCACATATTTTGCACATGTATCACTGGGGGCTTCACTATATAGGTTTATTATTACTCATTACTTATTAACAGTATAGTTTCTAGATGCTTGGTTAGGTGGTCCCATAGTAGTTGATGACCCCCTATTAATTACATTTTAGGAGATACTCCCCTGATGAAGGGCCAGTCCCGAAATGCATTGGGATACCATTTAAGAACATGTATGTTATAGTGTGATGGATTAACACTACAAAATTGATCATTTCAATAGCAATAAATGAAAACAAGAATTGATCACATTGATGATGTCTATTGATTACCATTTTGAATAACATTTATAGTCATCCTTATAAGGTTGCAAACTAATTGTTATCACTGAGTGCATAGTGGGAACGATACTCCCTGGTTGGATAAAGCATCAGATTTCATTCGAATTGTTGCTTTGGATCAGTCGACAATACCCACATGCACCCTACAGTCCTAACTAAAGTGAACACTGACATCTTATCTCTAAATATCCACAGTAGTGTGACAGTTTTTCTATTTTAGCAATGCCATTTTATTGCAATTCCATTGTATTTCGCGCTGGCTCAAATGAGTGAGGGTAGGGGGTGGGGCTGAATATTGGTATCGCAGGATTACAGTTGCCCCAATAGTGCACATGTTGGGTTGACCATCTGGCGTGCTACAGTCAGCCCGACATTTGCACTGTAGACCCAGCAATCCCATGGCTGTGAAACAGCCTGGGGATTGCTGGCAGAGGCCCCCTGTGCCAATCAATCTGATGAGACAGGTCCAGGATTTTTTGGATTGGTGTTCCACTGGGCAGAAAGGAAGTCCAGCCATTCCTGCTCGTGGACGCCATAGAAGAGGGGCTGCACCGGGGGATCGCATCGAGGAAGCTGCATTTATGGTGAGTGTGGCGCTATTGCACCCCACCATATGTTAATATTGCTAGCCACTAGCCTGCAGAAAGATATTATACCAGGCAGGCAATTCTCTTCGAAGACACTTACTATTTGTCAGTTGCATGCTAAGATACTTATCTGAGAATCAGGAAAAGACCTGGAGGATTATTTACAACCCCCATGCATCGCTGCAACAATGCACAAAGTTCATTAACAGCCTCATACATATGATCATTTTTCAACCAAACAGTTCACACAGGAACACACCAGAGCACTCGACGGGTTAGTACTTCAATGTATTTATTGTTCTTCATTATTGTGGTCAATAGGATTACTAACTCCGACAAAACGCGCTATGATGGCAATGTTACAAACCAGCTGAACTATGGAGAAATAATAGTCCTTCTTCACTAGCCATGATTTACCTGTTAAAGGGAGTGAATTCAAAGACCTGCATGCTAAACGTGTTTGGTGTTACCAGCATTTGAGGAAGGCATCGCAGCCCAAACCTATGATGCTTGATTAACTAAATTGAAGTTCTAACTCAGAGAGTGCTCCAGTGTGTTCCTGTTTGGTGTATAGATATATCATATGGCAGTCTCCAGTAGATAGTTGTAGTTATGCCCTAGTTTCCATAGAACATCGGGGCATATTATCAAGGACAGTCGAAACATTATCGCCGCTTTTATCGGCAGGAAACTGCCGATAAAGCGGCAATAATGGCCTTGATAATATGCTCTATGAATTCCAATCGAAGCCCATGTTAGATGTGAACACATCTAACATGGGCTTTGAATGGAATTCATAGAGCATATTATCAAGGCCATTATCGCCGCTTTATCAGCAGTTTCCTGCCGATAAAAGCGGCAATAATGTGTCGCCTGTCCTTGATAATATGCCCCATCGTTTTTTGACTTATCTATATCTTTGGTGCCATTTGCTGAATCCTTATGAAAAAAATGTTTAAAGTGTGCCTGGGATTCTAGTTGTGCATGGAAAGTTTCGGGGTTATCCAGCAAGCGGTTGCCGAGAAAGAGGGGGGTCAAAAAAAGTGTATTTTCCATGTTAATTTCCATAGAGATTTTAGACACGCCTACAGACCAAATGGCTGGATGGAATTACATAAAATTTTGCAGAAAGGGAGCTCTTGGTCCAGAAAGAGGAAATATTAAAGGAAAGAGAAAGTGTATATGTGGGCAGAGCCTAAGCACAGATCGCATGGTTAACCAGGAAGTGCTTGCAGCTATCTTGGGACCAATATACATGAGAGCTCCCCATTGAAATGCACTGTAGTGAATTGCAGGTTTTGAGGTTCACAAAAAGAAATAAAGGGTGATAACAGAATTTGGTTACAATATAAATCATTTGTTGATGGTTCTAACTGAATGTTAGGAATTGTGGTGTGTTCTAAGGTGATTTTATCCTGTGAAAAAGCGTTCTGATGGGATTTCATGAATCATGCTTAAAAGAAAACTGTTTTCTCCTTATTTTCCCATAGAGGCTATGGAAGGTGCTCCAGGTGCTAAAATGAGGGCATATTTTCTGTAAAATCACACTATCTTTCTCAGCCGTATGACATTCTAACTAAAACAATTACTTTCAAAAGGAGCAGCCTGTCACATGATTCCGTGTCGGAACCAGAGGCTTTGATTTTGCTTCTTTCTCTTTACTGCATAACATTAACAGCAGCCAATTATAATAATAGAGTCCATAATCAGTCACATGCTGCAATCACTGATAACGTAGTACTTTAAGAACATGCACCACCATTTTGAACTCCTCTTACTTTGCTGCTTCGCAGGTAGTTAAGCACCCTATATTTGTTGTTCATTATTATTTTCAGGCTACTTGTATCATATTGCTTGTCAGCGTACTCCGCCGTTATCTGCGGTGTTTATTGAATAGTTTGATTTATTAGGCTTTCCACTTCCTAGAAAATACCCACAACCACTGTTTGGGGTGTGTTAGGTGCATGTCTCCATCTCTCCTCGGCCCTCGCCACCCATTTTGCTTAACGTTTTGCTTCACTTCTTGGGAGCTCTACAGCCACCTGAGCCCTGCGTCATCTCGTGAGTGCTAATTTCTGTGGAGTGGGAGTGGGAGCAGGGTTGCAGCAGTCACATCACAACAGCCGCAGTCCCAGTTCAAGCCCTTCGATCTACGGGCACAAGCAAGCATGCGCAAAGCCACCACACTTCATGCAAAACCGGCGGTGGGTGATTTTGGAAGTATCTAGCAGGCTGTGTTCTCCACTATTAGGTCCTGTGAAAATTTGTGCCTCAACTGTGCTCTTTTATGCTCCACCATGCCGAGTTGCATCAGAGTGTGTCCAGGGTGGTAATAATTGGCATAGGCTCTGTCTAGAATGCTAGACCCACTCACCGACACAGAAGGTATGGGCTTTTCCATCAAACTTAGCCAATCCCTTTCCTTCTCAGGTGGTCTGATCTACCGCCCACCCAGCAATGCTTCCAAATTCCTTGACTCCCTTAACGACGCTCTGGGACACTTCCTACTTCGCTATCCACATTTTACCCTTCTAGGAGACTTTAATTTGCACCTTGAGTCCCCATCCGATTCACAAACCAGTAATTTCCTTCAGACACTTGAAATCTTCCATCTTCAACAAAGTGTCACGTTGCCCACTCATCTACTAGGACACACCCTCGATGGTGTCTGCTCCAATCTCCCTTCTCTCATCACCCAGCCCCCCCTCCCCCAGATATGGACAGATCACAGCCTGATCCCATTCCACATCACTAGTAGCCACCCTCAAACTATCAATAAAACCAATCTTCATCGCGACCACTCTGTCAACTGGAAAATCGTCCAGGAAAATCTTATTCTTAATCCCATTCTTCAAGCCCACTTCCCCCCTCTTTCCGGAAACATTGAAAGGGATGCCGATCTCTTCCATAACTGGATCACACAAGAAATTACAAAACGGAGCCCCACCAATCACCCTGATAGAATTCAGAAGAAAACTAAAAACAACGCTCCCTGGTTCACCCCTGACTTAGCTTCCGCTCACCTACTTTGCAGGAAAGCTGAGCGTAAATGGCGTCGAAGCTATGACAACGACGACCGCCTCGCCTATATCCATCAGAGGAAAAACTACCTCTCTAACATTAAATCGGCCAAGAGAACTTTTTACGTAAAAGCCATCAAAGAAGCCAGTCAAAAACAAAAAACCTTATTCTCGATAGTAAAAACTTTCACTCAGCCCAAAGCTCTCCAACCCGAAATCCCCCCATCCCAAGATCTATGCGACAAGATCTCAGACTACTTCGATGAAAAAATCGCCTCCATCCAAAAGTACTTCCCCCCTCCCCAAACCCCCCATGCACCTCCCCATCCCGACCAACTTTGCCCGACAGTTGGCAGTCTTAAAAATGTCACCCCGGTCACTCTAGCCCAAACCAGAGATGCGATTCTATCCTGCAAATCCGGCTCCCCCTCCGACCCCTGTCCCCCCAAGATTCTCCATCAAATCATTGATGAGATAAACCCTACCATCAATGACATAGTCAACCTGTCTCTCAGTTCTGGATCTGTTCCTCGCTTATGGAAAAAGGGTGTTGTCAAACCACTCATGAAGAAAGCTAATAAATCCTCAGTGGACTTGACCAATCTCCGTCCAATCACCCTTCTCCCAGCTTTGGGAAAAATAACCGAACAGCTTGTCTACCAAGAACTCAAATCCTACCTGGAAACCCACAACATACTTCATCCTCAGCAATCCGGTTTCCGGCCTAAACATTCAACTGAAACTGCTCTGATCGAATTGACTGACACCATCAAAACGTTGCAAGACCAGAGGAAGAAAGCCATTCTGATACTTCTCGACCTCACGGCAGCGTTTGACACCATATCCCACTCTATCCTGATCAACAGATTAATGGACATTGGCATCTCAGACGCAGCCCTATCATGGATCAGATCTTTCCTCAGCGACAGGTTCCAGACTGTCGCCCTGGGCCCTTTTCAATCTAAAGAGAAAAAGGTCTCCTCTGGAGTACCTCAAGGGTCCATCCTAAGTCCCCTCCTTTTTAATATTTACCTTATCCATCTCCTCACCCTGATTGAATCATTCGGCATACCTGTTACCTCGTATGTCGATGATACTCAGTTGATCGTACCCCTAGACGACAACTCCAACATTGCAGAGCTCAATCTCAAAAAATGTCTAACTGCTGTCTTCCAATGGATGGACTCCAACCACCTCCGGTGCAACTCTAGTAAAACAGAGATCCTCCCCATCGGAAAGAACACCTCCTTCTGTCCAGCCCTTTGGTGGCCGGATAACTCTGTTGCCCCCCCCCCCAGACCGTCACCACTGCTAGAAACCTCGGGGTACTTTTTGACTCTGATCTTTCATTTGACCAACATGCCATGACCGTGGCCGGCAGATGCTTCGGCATAATTAAATCTCTCAGAAAGTTTTTTGACTTTCTCCCCCTTGAGGCCAGAAAAATGGTAACAGTGGCCCTCATTATCTCGCGTGTCGACTACTGTAACGGCCTCCTGGCCGGCACCAAGAAGTCCACTCTTTCCAAACTCCAAAGCGTCCTACACACCGCCGCCCGCCTTGTCCTAAAATTACCCTACAAATCTTCAATCTCTGCAGCCTTAAAGACCCTACACTGGTTACCCCTGCACAAGAGAATACTTTTCAAGATACTCATCGTTGCCTTTCGGGCCTTTAACAAAACGGGCCCAGATATTTAACCAGACGCTTCCCACACTACAACCCGAGTCGTTCCCTTCGCTCCTCCCAAGAACATCTCATGTCCTCCGCCAGGTTCAACCTGAAGTCTAAAGGGGGGAAAACTTTAAGCTCCCTTGCCATCAAAGCCTGGAATAGCATGCCCAAACACCTAAGACAACAGACCCTAGAGAAGCCTTTTAGAAAACTTCTCAAAATGTGGATTTTTAACCTTCCCGACGGCTGGACCAAAGCTGCCATCTATCCTCCCCCCTACCACTCTTCGACCTGGCTCCAAGGACTTTCAGCGCCATGATGCTCCCTCCGGAGCGAACGCCGCGCTTTATAAATACCCCTTCAAATATCAAATATCAAATGCTCTGCAGGCGGCTCCCCCCACGCTCTATCCTTGGGTTATACACTTGCAGGGGTTCTGCACTCTCCCCTACCTTGTTTGTGGTACCTTGCTGCCTTAATTAGTCATTTTACCTCCAGTATGGCCCATTTTGAGCATTTTAATGAGGAAGAATATTACCAGGAGCCCGTACAGCCATCTTTAGACCTGGTTGACGCCTTGGATAATAGTGTCTAAATTTCAGTTAATAATGCCCTGGCCAGAGCTCTGGGCCCCCTCACCAACCAGTTTGAAGACATTGCCCGCAAGTAGGGTTGGTTCCCCCTAACCATTTAGGGTTTCTTCAGCCCCCCTCACCAAGCAAAGCCACGGGGAAGCTGAAGCAAAACAATGGCTTACTTTGAAGCTTTTAAGAAGCTCTCCACATCCATATCAAACAACCATGGCTATAGTGTTTTTCAGGCCCATTTCAAACCTCTGGCCTGGCAGATTCGGACTCTTTGTCCATGGATACTAGTGATAGTGGGCCCAGTAATAGGAAGGGCTCAGGATCTCCTCAGACTCTCGCTTAAAGGCCCCCAAAATCGTGACTTTTAAACATGGGGATATCATCCACCCTTGACCTTCTAGCTGGACCTCTCCCCAGGAGATTGCTGAATATGTTCAGGAACGCTGATGACATCTCAACTGACATCACTGATGACCTCATCCAATGATTGTGAGTGTTTTCTAAAAGTTTATGAGTGTTAAACATTTATACTAGGGTACTACAAAAGTTAAATTACTGTACTTGTTTACTGTATTTTAATAAGTGATACAATTTCTAACATATATTATGTGAGTGGCTGTGTAACTATGTATCCATGTGTGAGTGGATGTCTGAGTGGCTGTATATGTATGTGAGTGGGTCTGTGAGTGGCTGTATGGGTGAATGAGTGGGAGTGTGATTACCCAGATGGGTCTGGGAGTGGTATTGGTGAGTGAGAGGCTGCATGGGTGAGTGAGTGGCTGTGTAAATGGGAGTATGGGTGAGGGAGTGGGTGTGCGAGTGTGAGTGAGTGGCTCTAAGAATGGGCGGGGATGCCTCCGGGTCACCAGGCGCTCTATAAATCGCCAAATAAATCTATAAATCGCTAAATAAGAATGAGTTTGTGGGTGTGTGATTGTCTGTATTGGTGAGTTAGTGGATATGTCAGTGACTGTATGCATGAGTGGCTCTGTGGGTGGCTGTATGTGTAAGTGAATGGGTATGTGAGTGGCTCTCTGGATGAGTACGTAGGTGTGTGAGTGTCTGTATTGATGAGTGAGTGGGTTTATGGGTGGCTGTATGGGTCTGTGTGTGTGTATATGTGACTGGTTGTATCGGTGTCTAAATGGCTGTGTGAGTGGCTGCATGGGTGAGTGACTCTGTGTAGGTGGCTTTATGGGTGACTGAGTGGTTGTTTGAGTGGGTGTTTGGTTAACTGGTTGGCTATGTGAGGGGCTATATTGGAGAGTGAGTGTCTATGTAAGTGAGTATATCGGTGAGTGAGTACATGTGAGTGTTTTTGTGGGTGTGTTAGTGGGTGCCTGAGAGGTTGTATGGGTGAGTGATTGGCTCTGTTGGGAGGTTGTATGGGTGAGTGACTGGGTGTATGAGTGGTTGTATGGGTAAATAAATGGTAGTGTGAGTTGCAGTATTGGTGAGTGAGTGGCTGTGTGAGTGGCTGTATGGGTGTGTGAGTGGGTGTGTAAACGGCTCTATGGATCACTGAGTAGGTGTGCGAGTGGATGTATGGGTGTGTGAGTGGGTGTATGACATTGAAGACCTGGTTCTTCATCCTCCCGTAGCACACTGTGGCTCAAAAACTCTAATTACACCCTCACCTCCCTCTGTCTCCGCTAGCACCGGGACACCTCCATTGGAGGTAGCTGAACGCTCTAGAAGCTTAAATACATACATATGAGTGGTTGTGTAGGTATATGAGTGGATGTGTGAAGAGTTCTGTGGATGATGTCATCAGTGATTTCATTTGAGTCATGTCACTGACCATGTCATGCGTGATGTAATATGTGAGATCATAAGCAGTGCATTGCAGGGGCGTATGTTATAGTTAGCTCAGGTAACTATAGCTGCAGAATTTCACTGATTTTGTGTGAGTGAAATCTGAGCCTAACTATAACACCCCAGTAAACTTTGTTTTTTTAAGTGAGTTCTTAGAGGGGATCCCATTACCTAGGATAGCATGCCAACATAATGAGGAGTTGGAGCAGCCCATTTCCTTGCAGGAAGTATCAATACCATATCAACTCTGGCACTAACGAAAGTTCCTGGTGCTGGCAGCCTCACTCTTTAACTAAGGTATGTCTCTCTTATGCACCTCCTGGTACCCAAGATGATGAAGCTTTACAATGATTGGTGTTTCCATGATTGGCATATTTAATTTACTGGTAATTCCCTACTAAAGAGCACTTGGAGTGCCAGGCCTGTAAACCAAATGCTGCTGGTGGGCCTGCAGCACTGATTGTGCCACCTACTCATGCAGCCTTTCAAAGGGTTCTCAGACCTGCCACCACAGTGTCTGTGAGCAGTGTTTACTTCCATGCTAACTTGGCAAGTACAATCACTTGCCAAGCATGTGCTACAGATTAAATGTACACACCACAAATTAAAATGACAACTTAAATTAAAAGAGAAATACAAAACAATAGTACAAGATGTAACAGAAACCTTCCAATTTATCATATGTGAGTCACCCCTAAGATAGGCTCAAGGTACCCCTATAGGCAGGGTGCAGTATATGTGAAAGGTAAGACATGTCCTGGTGTGTGTGACATGTCCTGATAGTGAACTACAGTGTAATTTGTTTTTCACTTTTGAAAGGCTATCTGTCCCATAGGATAGAATAGGGAATGCTTAGTAACATCTTACGAGTATACTTTCCCATTGGGACACGATGGAGAAATGGAGTTTAGTGTGCCTGAACTCAGAATGTAGAAAAGCATCTTTTAGTAAAGATGATTTTTATGTTCTGTGTTTGAAAATTGTACTTTTAGAAAGTAGGTATTTCCTGCTTAGCAAGCCTGTGTGCCTCTGCTGGGTTGTGAATTGACCGTCTGGCTTTGGAGTGACATCCGCTGGGTATGTGTATTCTTTTCAGACAGCCACTGGGGGGGGTGAGGGGGTTGAGGTGTGCCCTGGCTTTCCATGATGAGTCAGGGCTGGGCTAAATAGAGAACAAATAGAAATGCAGTATAAATATTTTGCTGAGATGACTGAGAGAGGTGGGGGTGATAGGCAATGCCTTGAGGTGGTTCCAGTCCTTTTTACTGGACAGACAGCAAGCAGTGTCCCTCTCTCCTTTTCAATCTGCCTACACTAATATCTCACATGGCATACCACAGGGCTCCGCTATCAGCCCCATTTTATTTAATATCTATATGAAACCCCTGATTGCGGTCATCAAAGAACATAATATTAACATCGTAAATTATGCTGATGACACACTGTTGATTTTCTCCCTTGAGGGAGATCAGTCGACCTCGCTGGAAGTGATTCATAGTTGCCTGCGTGACACGGCGCTCTGGTTGAATGATAACTCGCTGCAATTTAATGCGGGTAAGACTGAGGTGCTCTATTGCTCTATGGATAGGGTTCCCTCTGTGATGCACAGTAACTTTTGGCCCACCGACACCTCGACCATGGTTCAGCCAGTGGAGACGGTCCGCAATCTGGGTGTTATGTTTGATAACAAAGTTACCATGGAGGTTAAGTCTCATTGTTTAGTGTTTAAAGCCCTGCATGGGTTGGGACCTGTGTCTATGCAAAGAAACTTCGAGTGGTATGCTCCTGTGAGAAGTCTTCGTTCTCCTTTGGCGAGACTGGCGAAGATACCCAGATTCAGGAAAGTTAGGGCGGGTGGGAGATCCTTTGGGGTAGCAGCTGCTAAACTTTGGAATCAGCTTCCATTGGAGCTTAGACAAGTTAGTGACCTCCTTCATTTTAGAAATAGACTAAAAACCTGGTTGTTTCCTAAAGCTTAGTTGGATGGCGGCAATGGGGCACATTTTCCTTTCTGCACACTGAGTTTGCTAGCGCCAGGATGCCGGTTAGGTGACAGTGCGCTTTATAAATTAAATATTTAAATAAATAATTGGGGCCTAGACCCCAGAACTTTAGAACTTGCTGGATCAAGTAACCTGACAAGAAGAAGACCTGGAAGAACTGCCAGGAGGAGTACTGCTCCTTTGTTGTGTTGTTGCTTTGCTGGGTTGGCCTGCAGTTGCTGCTTCTGCCTTGGGCAGTGAAAGGACTGGATTGAACTTTCTTCACTTCTCGCTGAATATCGCCTAGGGCTTTAAATAGAGCTTGCATCCTGTTCACAAAGTCTCAGGGACAGCAAAGACTTTACTTACCTCTGGGTACTGCCTCTTGAACCGTGGGTTTCTGTTGTCACAGAGGAGGAAAGCAGCTGACCCTGTCACCGACACCGCTGCTGGCTCCATATCCTGTAGGCACTGCTAAGGGGAGAGTCGCACTTCGCAACGCAACCCTGGTATCACCTGCGATTGCTGCCGCCACCGAGCCGCTGCTTGCATCGCGACCTGTGGGTACCGCTCTCTGCACCGCCTGTTTACACTTTGCTGCCCTGGTCTCACAGATGGCATTTCTGCCCGCTGACCTTGACACCTGTGACCGCACCGTGGTTAGGGGGCACCGCTCGTAAGACACACGATGCACTGCCCCATCCCACACTGCCGCCGGGGCCGACCGGCGCCATCTCCCATCAACTGGTGTCGCTTGCACCGTGACCTGTCAGCACCCCACAAGCACCATCTCAGCCTGCACCGCAGTCCTGGTCTCACTGACACCGCGTGGATGATCACCACCAAGCCGTTGCCTGTACCACAACTTGAGGGCACCGCACACTGCACCGCTACACTTCACATCGCAACCTCGATGGTTGCCATGACCAGCCCGCACCAACAAGGTTGGCTGGAGCCAAAGGTACTGTTTACGAGTCTGCTGACACTAATGCCGGTCCGCACTGAAGAGGTTGGCTGGAACCAAAGGTACTGTTTACGTGACTGCTGACACTAATGCCGGTCCGCACCGACGCAGTCGGCTGGAACTGTTGGATTCTGTTGTTTTCAGCACCACGGTAGTCTCGGATGAAGCTACCTCCTTTAAGGAACTTCATTTTAAAGTTATCCCTGCAAAGTGCGCATTTTTGATTACTGTATGTTTGTCTTTTATTGTTTTGGTCTTGTTTTCACGGATAAATATGGTTGTTTTTCTAAATCTGGTGTGTTGTCCTTTTGTAGTGTTTTCAATGTATTACTGTTGGGTTATGTGCAAATGCTTTACACACTGCCTCTGAGATAAGTCTGAGTGCTCATGCCAAGCTACCAAGGGGGTGAGCAGGAGTTATTTCAGTAGTGTATCCCCCTTATCCTGACTAGAAGGAAGGGCCCCTATTTGGACAAAGGTGCAAACCATTGCCAACCTAAGACCACCATTTCTAACAGGTAGGTAGTGCAGAAGGGCAGGGGCACATGTATTTCCAGCTGTAATATTTAGAACCTCATACATAATGGCTTTCACGCTGGTTGTCCTGGAGAAACCTATTCAAGGCAGCACACTTGGCTGGTTGGGTCTTGCAGCTGAAGCGACCACGGATCGCCACTCCCTGCCTCCCAAGGGTTGCACAACATTGTCCTTGGAGGGCAAAATACACACTCTCTTATAATCCCAATACACAGCTTACATTGTTGTTTACATATGTGTCAGGGTGTGATACCAGAGCAGTGGCCCACTGGAAACAGGAGGGGCTTGTTACACTGAAGGATATTTTTGAGTATGTGAATTAATTTCCTTTAGACCTTTTGCTGATCAATACATACCTTCCTACCAGTTACTTTTTGGCTCACAGGACTCTTCTGGGTCAGATACGTACACTCTGATATATCTCTAGTTACATGTAATCCCTTGTCAGTATGGGTAAAGGGTAATGACTCATTATGTGACTGTAATAGGCCTCGAAGACATAATACACAACCCCCCTGACCAGACTTCAGACTCACTGGGAGGCAGTCTGGCCAATCCTTTAGTTAGAATGATTGGGATAGGTTTCTTCATTATAAAAGGAAAGGCTCTTAAAATGCTAAGTTGCAGCTGCTCCAATACTATCAGGCGCACAGGACTTACATGTCCCCTCATGTGATAAGTAGATAACAGCCCAACAGAGTAGTTTGTTGTCATGCCCAGAGTGATGATTTATTTAATATGATGTGAAGTTTCCCGGTAATTGCCCAGTTCTGGAATTAGAATCAGGCTCTGCTCTGATGGGCTGTAAGATATACACGACCGGGTCTGTGTATTTGAAAAAAGGGCTACCAGACGGCAAAAAAAAAAATTCAATAAAACATAACAGAAGCCATATTTTCCTATTCTGCTCGTAGCTTCTCCTGTGAAATGAGTTATCTCATGTGGTATAAGTCAATTAGAATTGTCTGAAGTCGAAACCTTTACTGAAAATATGTCATCCAAAATCTTAGATTATAGGAATAAAAAGACAAGCACAATAAATAGCTACAAAGGGTAGGTGCATCTTTGAGAGTGGGGCTAAACCGTGGACATCAGTGTGCCTCCTTACGTTCTCCTTGCTTCTGTCCCCATGCCTGTAACACTGGTGGACCCACAAGCATAGTGTGTTATAATTTCAATTATGCCACCCCCCCCCCCCCCCCCCCCCCAATGAAGAGGCTGGTCTATTTTGGAATCAAGCTATCCTGGCTGATGTGGGCTGAAACCCCAAAACCGGTCCTAGGATGCTTGTTTCCAGTCCAGGGAGGACCTGGCTTGGCAGTTCGGGCTGGACTGTTCCCATGTGGCACAGGGTCAAGACTGATTTGCATATGGCGGGTTTAAACTGGAATGGTATGGTGCGCAAAAAATGGATGGATTTAGGCCCGGATCTCTGTACTGGGGTGAATGTATGACATTGTTCTGCATTCTGTCCATCAACTGTTGTTTTTGTATTTGTCACCCCGAGTGTTACAGGTATGCTCAGACATGAGTCCCGTGCTCTCCATGCCACTGGAATCAAGCTATCCTGGCTGATGAGAGCTGAAAGCCTGAAACCGGTCCTAGGATGCTTGTATCCAGTCCAGGGAGGACCTGGCTTGGCAGCTCAGGCTGGACCGTTTCCATGGGGCACAGGGTCAAGACTGATCTGCATTTGGCTGGGTTCAGACTGGAATGGCGTGGTGAGCAAAAAAATTATGGATTTTGGCCCAGATCTCTGTACTGGGGTGAATGTATGACATTGCTCTGCATTCTGTCCATCAACTGTTGTTTTTTCTATTATGCACCAGCGCCTTATAGAAGGCGCTGCACACGTATCAATGGCTCCATATATATAACCAAAGTGCCCTGAGGGCGCAAGAAGCGGTTTCGTTTCCTTGGAGCACTGACTGTAACGCAGTTCCAGAAAGGTTATTCTCACGTCCATTATGCTGTATTTCATTTTGTAAATACTGAACCTTTTCACGGTTTCTCTTTTAGCCAATTGGGTTGACCATCACTGAGAATAATCCAAAATTGATTATTTGGTGTCACAAATCAAAATAAATGCAACAACATTTTGCTTTTAGTATAGTGGTTCTTCAGATATTTTTTTTTTATCATATCCTTCGGTAAATCTCACAAAATTCCTTCATTTATCATTGTATTTTATTTTTTCCTTTGCAATTTTATTTCATTTTATTCCACCGCCTGCACTGTTGACTTTTGCAAATGCCCTGATTGTCTGCAGTTTGCATGCACTAAGTATATATCACATGTTATTGCTGTTTTGAGGCCTGTGAGTATCCTAATGAACGTTTAATATTTAGGCACTTAGAACTGCAGGCATGGAGCAATGCATTCTATGAATGCATTTAGTCACCCATTCCTTTGTCAGGGCGCATAATCGAGTCTCCTTAAAGTATTCTTTCAATGTTGTGTGTATGCTAGAAAAGCGTGTAATCGCTTCCATATTTCATGCAGACACATCTCGCTGTGTCGTATTGTTTATAATGATAGAGATTTTTTTCCATTACATTACTATTTGCATTTAGTTGACAGTTGTTGTCAAGAAAACCTCCCACTTTGGCTTGATCGTTTCCACTTTACATTTCTGCTTTTAGTTGTATTCCCTCAATTTATTTCAAGGATTTCTTAGACCATATTTTCTCCATTAAGCATGATTGATCTTCATTTGCGGCTTTTGTAGGGGTTGGGGGTTGTTACTCTTCAGAGCCTTCTCTTTCTTTTTATTTTTTTCGGGATCATTTTCCATGCCTTCAATGCCCTTTGTTATTAATGCTCCCTCTCCCATGTTTTTACAAACCTCATACTCCTCTTCCCATTAAACTTCCTTTTTCACATGCGCGTTCTTCACCCCTTTTACGAGCCCGATTAGCAAACCCCTTTATTCCTACTCCTGTTTCACTTTCATTTTTTACATAATTCTTACTCCCACTTTACTCCTTTTTTCAAATCCCGTTTTCCCCTCCAGCTTTACACTTTTTTTCATTTACAAACCAGTTACTCCCAATCCTGCAATAAATCTTATCAAAACCATTAGTTTTTCCTCTGCGTTACTTAATTTTTTTTTGCAAAACTACTTAGTCCCACTCCTGCTTTACTGTCTTTATTCATACATCCATACTCCCCCTTTAGCTTTCTCTCATTGTGTACAAACCCCTTACATACACTTCAGCTTTACTCCATTTATTTTTCTAATAACCTTACCCTCATCCTTCTTTACTTCCATTCTGAATTTACTCCCATGTGTTTTTCAAGCCTTATGCCTCCTCCTGCTTTACTCACTTTTTCAAACCCCTTATTCTTCCATTCTACCCTTTTTTAACAAAGCCCTAAATTACTCTCCTGATTTACTCCCTTTTCCAAAAAACCCTTGACTCTCCCGCCCACATACTCCCTAATATTATAAAACATCTTACTCTCCTGCCCCAGTACCCCAACGTTTTAATAAAAGCTTATTCCCTCCCCTTGATTTTCTCCTGTTTATTTTTTACAAACCCCTTCCCCCACCATACTCTTTACCAAATAAACTTTCTCTCCTTCCTTCTTTACTCCAATGTATTTTACCAACTGCCGTACTCCCACTTACTCTTTAGTGCCTTTGAAAACCTAATCCCGTTCTCTGCTACCCCTGTCCTGTATATCCTCCTATTTTCCCTTCTTACCTCTTTGGCACAATGTTCTCTTCTTTCTGTACATTCATTTTCTCCCATGAACAGTACATGTTCATAGAAAAGGGATTTCATCATAGCACCTCTTCTCCGAGATGATGTTTCATCAGCCTTTATTTGTCAGATTGACTTTCTACATTTCAGGAATTCAATAAGTCTGTATTCGTTTTCAGCACGAAGACCTGCTGCCGCAAACTATGCAATTGCAAAATATAGTAGGGTGAACGTCTTGTGGCATGCAGAGGTGTATACCGTAAAAAATATAATCTTTCACTTCCTACCATTGATTCTTGTTCCAGGCTTACTAAATATATGGGTGATATACACGTTCTCCGTTCATAACGTAGAGACGTGCAGTTTGCATAGTGGCTGATTTGCAAACAGGACTGCAATCTGCAATGTGACCTGTGTATTAATAGGTCGCTTCACAAATCGTAGTTTCACATGGGCTCAAAGAATGACCTGCCTAATTAATATTAATTGAGTTGGTTGCTATTTGTGGACTCATGATTGTCTACAAATGCAAGGATGGTTGCCTGGAATGGGTTGAAGGCCTCCAATTCCTTAATTCACATTCCCTATAAAACATTTCTTTTAAAGCAGCCCATGTTCCTTAAAGAAACTGATACTGGTTAAAAAATGTTTTCCATTTGAGAAGACAACGGGGAAGTAGGCAGTGATCCACTTTACCGCTCCCTTCTCTCCCCAAGGCCGCTGGGACGATTCCCATACGGGAAACTTCTCCTTTGTAAATCAGTACCACCTACTTTCAAGTGTGGGTAGTTCTTAAATTGTTTGTGAGTGCAATTATGGTTACAAACTATTGATGCATGCCATTCTGACGCATAATTAGGAGTTGGTGCCCCTTTCAATCCCTGTCCTTATAGTGATTCTGACTGAGTAAAAAAAAAAACTTTTGTGAGCCGAAAAAGCCTTTAACTGGCAAAAGAGATTTAGTGCACAGCTAACCACCAATTTGTGAATCGCAGCTGCAAAATAGTTAGATCATGAATTCACATACATAGATGGCTCAGATGGACTACTTGACGCGTTCTGCCCACAAGAGAGCTTGGTAACTGCTCATTAGTGATTATCTATAGGTTAGTTTCTGTTCCGCACGTGTTTTGGCTTTCATTCATCTGCTTCAAGAAAATGTGCATAAAAGTAGCACCAAACAGGCGGAGCTACATGCGCACCGAAGATGGCCGCATAGGCCGGTGCCTCCGTGGAACTTGCGCCCGGCCCGTAATATCCTGGATCCATCCTGAGGCGCCGTGTAGGGGATCGGCTGTCTGATGGAGAGTGGTGCCCGCCGACCCCACTCCGGGCACGCTGCAACGTAGGGGGCTGAAGCAGTGCCTGCCTGAAGTTCAGGCCTAGGAGGCGGCTGAAGCTGGGGACTCGCTTAGAGGTGGTAGCCAGCCGCGAGTGGATAAACACCCAGGGGCGGCTACTTGGGATTGACGGTGGCGCCCGGGTCCACAGAAACGCTTCGGAAACAGTGGGGAGAGCGTTGTGAACGGCGCAGAGTGAGCGCTCCCCCCCCTGAGTGGGGGCCACCCCCCACCCACTATCCCTCCCTTCGCAGAAATAACAACGGACTACTGCGGTCTTAGGAGCCCTGTGGGGCGCCTTTCCTTGATGGTGGAGGGCAGATAAAAGCTGGGGGGACTGGCCAGAAGTGGTGAATAGTCAAATTAATCTTTGGTTGCACACACGCAAGGCAGCAAAAGATAGCCACACCCAGTGACATTGGTGTAAGCAGGAGACAGAAGAGAAGAGTTGCTGGATGTGGCGCTGGCTGACCCTAGTCTGGAGAGGATATCCCCTGGTGTGCCGCCTTGATGATCCAGGGCCCCTGAGGGGCGAAATAATTTGCTAAGGGTCCCGGAGTCGGTGGCTGTGGGTTCGCGGCCGGACCTCACAGTTCAGAGCCGCGTCAGAAGTTGCGGAACCCCTATCCTCCAGTGAGTGTGGCAGAAGACAGGGGCAGGTGGCGGCAGATACCACAAAGGGGACGGATGGAGAGCGATTACAGTCACGCGGCCAGCATGGAGGTGCATGGCTTTTGAGGTGTGTGCTCCGAGGGGGGCCATCGAAGATTCGGAAGACTGGACTAAGCAGATACTGGGCTGCATGGGTGAACTAGACTCAGAGTATATGCTGGCCTAGGATAAGGCGAGCTGGTGGGACTGGGTCAGCTGTGGTGGATAACCCCCACCCGGGAAGCTGCATGTGGCTGCTTGAGAGGGGCAGGGATGACCTGGACTTTGAGGAGCTAGACCGTACGAACTAGACCTACGGTGGTCGGGCTAAAATAGCGGTCTGTTGGACTACAGTCGTGGCCGTAGTGGCGGCGGGCTTGGACTGTTTGTGTGAAGAATCAAGATGGCGACTAAGCCTGAGGGCGAGAAACAGCAGTCCAGATCAACCAAGGGGTCTCGATACGTCCAAACCAATAATTTGGATCGGTATACACAGCTCAGGGGCTCGCCTCCTGGGTCTGGAAGATCACAGGATGGAGGTGGGGAGGCCTTGGGTCCTACATCAGAGCCCACACTGCAGGACATGATGGCTGCCATAGAGGGGGTTAAGACCTACCTTGGGCAGAAGATGGAGTCTATGAACCACAAGCTAAACACTGTTACCATTGAGATCAACTTAATCCGAGCTGATCTCACCAAAACAAGTGAGAAGGTGAAGTCGTTAGATATCAAAACGGCGAGCCTGACGGATGACGTATCGCAGTTGCAGCAGGAGGTCCGGAACCTTAAAGTCTCGAGTGAATTGGCTTGCCGCAAGCTGGATGAATATGAAGGAAGTGCCAGAGGAACAACGTGCGCATAATTGGTGTCCCGGAGAAAGCAGAAGGTTTGACCCCTGACCTTTTTGTGGAAGACGTTATCCTTAACCATCTGAAACCGAAAGGATTGGGGAACTTCTTCACGACAGAGCGGGCGCACAGAGTCCTGGGAGGAAGGCCACGTCCTGGGGCCCCACCACGTCCAATGATTACGAGGCAACTCAACTTCAGAGATAGAGAAGCTCTCCTGCAGGCCTCCAGATCTGGAGACCCTCTGAAGTACGAGAACTCCAACCTTAACTTTTTTCCAGACTTTACCCAAGCAGTTCAGAGGCAGCGGCAAAGTTTCCTCGCTGTCAAGAAGCGACTCAGAGACAAAGGATTAAAATACGCTATGATGTTTCCTGCTAAGCTGCGAGCTGAAATTGACGGAAAGGTTTGGTTCTTCGACAATCCCGAAATTGCATCTGGCTTGTTGGAGAGCCTCTCCTCCAAGGGGGATCCCCAGGGGCGAAGCGGCGAGGATGGAGATAGCTCACAGGAACAGGAATGATGAGTACTGCCGTCGCTTGTGATATATGGTTATGTTGGGTGGGGGGGGCTGCGTACGAGACATTTTAACGGGTGTGCTCTTCGAGATTGAGAGCCATAGTAGGCGCAAGATATGTTAACCTTAGGGCAGGTGCGGGGATGCGGGGTGCCGACTTCCTCCTCAGATCTACTTTTAGATAGTTGGTTAGTTAGAATATGGGGCGACCGGCACACTGCAAATTGGCACAGACGATAAAGTGGCACAGGCAATCAGGGGGATAGGCACACTGCAAATTGTGGGTTGGCGAATGCCGCGAGCAGGGGTGCAGGGTGGGGGGATGAGAAAGTTGTTGTACTGTAGTTGTCTTCTTTTTTTCTTTTTTCTTTTGTCAGGAGATGGAGTGGTGGTAGTATGGTATGTTTTTCTTTCTTTTTTTCTTTTCGCATAAGGGGAGAATGAGGTGAACAGATGTATGTCGTGTAGGGCCGATGACACAGGTTGATCAGGGATGGGGGATAAAGGTGCTAAGCTGGAACGTTAATGGTCTGGGAGATAGGGTTAAGTATGGAATGGTTAATCAACTCATTAGAAGACATGCCCCGGATGTCGCACTATTGCAAGAGACGCACCTTGTGGGTAATCGCTGCATGGCCCTTCATAAAGGGGGCTATAAGTTGGTGCCGCATGCTGGATTCACGACTGGCTCTAGAGGGGTGGGGGTCCTGGTCAAGAATTAATTCCCTATGGCAATACAGTCAACGTGCCTGGATCAGAGGGGTCGATATGTAGGTGTGTCGGGACATGTATGGGGAAAGACAATTACTCTTTTGTCAATATATGTGCCACCTGGTCTGCAGTCTGACACCTTTTGTGACCTGAGTATAGTGTTCCTTTCCCTGCCCATGGGCCTTTTGATATTGGGGGGTGATTTCAAAGCGGTGCTGGATGGGGAGGCCGATAGGAGTCCGCCGCGACCACTTCCACCACCGCAAAGATGGCTTTCGAACTTCCTCGAGACTTTGGGACTGGTGGATAGTTGGCGAGTACGTAACCCGACACAGACGCATTTTACCCACATATCGGCGGCACACAAGAGTTTGTCTAGACGGCTCAGACCCTTTGGGAAGCATACAAAGCGGTGGCAAAGGGAGAGGTCCTGTCCTTGGTAGCGGGGAAGAAGAGGAAGTGTCAGGCTGAAGTGGCTAGGATTGAAGCTGAAGTGCTGAGATTAGAGGAGAGAGTAGCTAGAACGTTGACACCGGAAGATGTCCATCATATGAAGTTACATCAGGATGAATACAGAAGCCTAGCCAGAGATAGTGCCACAGCTCAAAATCAAGCAGTACAGAGCAAAATATATGAGCATGGAGATAAAGCAGGTAAATTGATTGCGAGGCTTGAGCATGAGGAGCGGGCATCAAGGTTAGTACCTGAGATAGCGGGAACCACTTCAGAAATAGTGACGGACCAGCAGGCTGTTGCAGACACCTTCCTAGAATATTATAGGGGTGTATATACCGCCGGCACTGGATTCACAGAGGCTGAGAACAGTGAAATGATCAAATATATTGTCATGCCAGGGTTATCAGCAGATCAGCAGATGATAAGGACTTTTTAGACTCCCCCCCCTCACAGACGATGAAGTGGCACAGGCAATCAGGGGGATAAAATCCGGTAAAGCGACTGGTCCTAACGGGATACCGATTGAGTTGTATAAGCTGCATGCTCAGAGACGCGCCCCATACGTTTGTGCTATGTTCCTGGAGAGTAAAGAGAAGGGCCAGCTCCCCTACGACCAACGGGTCACAAATATAGTGGTTATTCATAAGAGGGGCAGGCCCAGGAAGCAATGCTCTTCTTATAGGCCCATCATGCTCCTTAATGCAGAGCCCAACATTTTGGCAAAACTTTATGCCACGTCGAAACACCGCACTTAACCTGCCGAAGGTTGTATGGAATTATTGGGGGAGCTTCGAAAATACTGGAGCCGGCGGTCCTTGTGTCATTAGACGCCACTATGGCGTTTGACCAGGTTGAATGGAACTATCTTTTTGCGGTTCTTGCGAAGCTAGGTTTTCAAGAAGAGTTCATGGGATGGGTGGGCTGCTATATTCTAATCCCCTGGCCAGAGTGATAGTCAATAATTGTAGATCAAGTGATTTTTCACTGGAGTGGGGCACGAGACAGGGATGCCCACTGTCACCGCTTCTTTTTGTGCTAGCACTGGAGCCGCTGGCGGCGTGGGTCAGATGGGATCGAACGATACGAAGCTTGAGGTGGACGCCAGGCTGGGAAGATAAAATCTCGCTATACGCTGACGATATTTTGTTATACCTTACCAACTCCAGAGCGTCTTTGATTTGTTTCCTGGATGTGCTAGCCATTTTCTGTAGATACTCTGGGTTTGCTATTAACTGGTCGAAGTCAGTGCTTTTTGTCCTTGCGGGAGGCCCCCGGTGATTCCGCAGTCTTGCCCCATCCAGATAGAGTCGACAGGGTTTAAATACCTGCGTATATATATAACGCTTGACCCGAAACTTAGACACACCAATAATTTGGTCTCCCCTTTAAGTAGGTTTAGGAAAGATCTGGAGTGCTGGAGAGCCCTTCCGCTTTCATTACTTGGAAGGGCGACGTTGTTCAAGATGATGGCCTTGCCTAGATTTTTATACACATTACAGAACTCGATGGACCCGGTGCCGGCCTCCTATTTCAAGGAAGTTGAAGCGCTCCAGAGACAACTTCTCTGGGACGGCAGACCCCGAATAGCGTTCGTGAAATTAACTCTCCCTTGGTACGATGGGGGAATTGGACTCCCCGATTTATGGAAGTATTATTGGGCGTCGCAATTAGCAGCAGTGAACCATGTGGCCTGTGGTCCCCCCGGAGACCCGGGATATGCAATGGACTGTGGCTGGCACCGGGTTGAGATATTAACAGAGCTCTGTACGCCAAGCAAGGGCGGTTTGATTTGACAGGCCCGACGGCGCATGCGGTACAGGTGTGGCACACCACTAATAGGTTTTTAGGTTGGGAGGGTAAATTGACCTTGGCAACCCCTCCGTTTAGTTCAGAGAAACTTGGGAGCCTATGGATGACCAAGGGGTTTGACAAGAGGGAACTTATAGGGATTGCCCGGATAAAGTTTATGTGGGGAAGAGGGGAGATACATACATTTGACTTTCTTAAACAACAACACAGTATGCATGATAATGAACATTATCGATACCAACAGGTGAGGCATGCTCTCCTGATAATGACATGATAAAATAATGTAAAAAGCCAACTGTTACAGTGATGTTACAGTTAAGAAAAAACATTTTAAAAAGTTCACAAACAAAAAAACAAGGGTTACAAGGGGGTTACAGTTAGGAATTTGAATTTTAAAAACCTTATCAATTCACTGAAAAAAACAAACGTTACATGGATGTTATACTTACGCTCAGATTTCACTTATACACAACCAGTGACATCCAGCAGTTATAGTTGCCTGGGCTAACTATAACTTATGCCCCTGCAATGCAGTGCTTATGATCTCACATATTACATCACTCATGACATGGTCAGTGACATCACTGATGACATCAATGATGATATCTCAAATGTAATCATGGATGGACAGAATTTGGCCCCAAAGAGGTGGTGGTCCTCAGGGCACAGGGGTCCACAAGGCCCCCCTATTTATTTTCAATTAGCCCTGGGAGGTGTGGGCCCCCATGGCATGGGGTCCGCAAGATCCCCCCATTTATTTTCTACATTTATACCCACAGTCCCCTAGACCTGGCTTAATAGTAGAGAAGCATGGAACCCAGCAATTCTTTTTTTAAATAAATTTGGTGGGAACTTTGGCTTCAGAGCGGCACCCACAGTTATCTTTTTTAAAATAAGGAATTTTGGTGCCCAAGAGGCCTAAAGTGTAAGGGTATTCCTACCCTGCCCCCTTCTCTTTTTTTAAATGTTTTTTGTTGGACTCGGCTCAAGCTAAGTCCCAAGATGGCTGCCAACACTTCCTGGTTTGAAGTGCTGGCAGCCAATTATTATTATTATTATTATGTTTCTTATGTAGCGCCTGAATCGACCCCCGAAGGGGTATCTCCGCGCTTGCCTTGGGAACCCGTCCTGGCTTTTCCCTGTGAGATAGCCCCTACAGGGCATCCCCAAGGTGAAAGCAAGGCATCCCGCCGCGGGGGGGCCGTTGTGGAGATTAGGCAAGCTTAATGCCCAGAGTTGCAGAGTGTGAACCCATGATTAGGTCAGGCACCGAAGCGAGAATTTTCGAGTCCATGGACATTTGAGCTCAAGACCCTGCCGCGTCGGGAATTGAACCCTGGTCCCGGGTCTGACCTCTGCTTCAGGGTCTGCCTGCTCTGACCAGTGAGCCACACCTCTCCACATCAGATCAATCAGATCTCAGCAGGAGATCAGGAGGATTTGCACAGCCTCTGCGTCCCTATATATACAATTTTGGATTTTGGTTAATATGTCTAAAACTACTGAATGGATTTACACCAAATTGCAAAAAGACACTTTGCTGGACTGATATCTACCTTTCTGCCAAATTTGGTGTAATTCCGTTAAGCAGTTCGGTCTGTAGCTGTGTCTAAAGTTCCTAAGGGAATTAACAAAGGGAAAACACATTTTGGGACCTCTGCTTTTACTCGCCCCCTGCTTGACGGATCACCCCGTAAATTTCAAGACAGCAGCTAAAGTGACGTCAAACTAGTTTTGAGAATTTCAGGAGGATTTGTCAAACGATGCCAAAGTTATTAACAAATGAAAAAACACTCTTCCTATGGAAACTAAGTCCTAACTATACATACTGGCGACTGCCAGTAGGTTACAGATATGAATGCAGAAATCTTGGCCCCACAGTTATTGTAAGCCCTTTACCTCAGTAACTTAAACCACACTCAGTAGGTGGGTGAAAGTGACATGACAGGCAAGGGTGTGGCCTGCATTGGTGCCCAACCAGCATGGAGGGCTAGTGCATCAAAAGCATTATGGGCTGCGGCCACACTGGAGGATATTAAGTTAATGGACTGGTCAAGGATCACTATTTTTAAAATTGTTTTGTAAAACCATACGGCATGCCTATACAGCATACTGCAATGAATGTGGTAAGGATGCTTAACTTGCATAATAAACCTTCCTGTCATAAAATAGCAGATTCACCTAGTTTATGGAGAAGGAAAGTCTTGATTTTATTGAAGAGAAAAGAGGTGAATACCATTTACCACCCTATGTGGCATGACATTAGTTCTTTGATGATTTTTAGTGCCAACTTCGACAACTTAGACAGAATTATAAATCTCCAAGTTTGACAAGGATTAAAAGAAAAGAAACTACTTGGATGGGGGACTCTTGTTCTGAGGACTATGGATAAAGGAATGAAGAACTGTTAGTACTAATTCTCGGATTTTTGTTTTTATTTATTTCGATTTCTACATGGATTATAGATCACTGAACATTGAAAAAAGAGGATGTTTTATAGCCACACCTATTTATAGTGTTTGGTGTCTTTCTTTTGTATTATTTCCGCCTGCCCAAAGAAGCAGGATTTTAGGAATTATAGTTCAATGAATGTGCTATGAAGAAATAGCAGGAAATGAAACTGCGCACTATCCATCTGCTTTGTCTTAATAAAATGAGGACTCTCCTTCACCATTAACTAGGAGAATCTGCAATCTTTCACAATCTCGAATAATGGCTGCTCCTAATTTGAGTTTTGTGAGCTATAAAATCAGGAAAAAACTAATTTCAGTCCAACACTCTAAATCTGGCAGGTGATGGTTCAGTTACTGCCAGGAATAATTCTCCTCTAAATGCTAATATTCCTTGTGTGTCTTAAGTATGAGAATTTGTGAATAAACATTTTAAAGTCTCAAAAGTACAAACACAACTGAACAGATAATTCTTACAGGGGATAGTCCATTATTTGTGTGCTCAGTAAATAATAATATCTTATCAATGGAGCTTACTGATTATTTGACAACTCTTATGGAAGTTCATGAAAGGGGTCTCTTGTCTTTTAATTAGCACATGTTATAGCCTATGGCTTATTAAGTCTCCCTGGCCCACACTGTTAGCTTCATTGAGAGTGAGCAACGACCTCCAAGGATTGCCTCGTGGTCCTGGACCCTTGGTTGGAGTCAGAGTGCACTTGTAGCTGCCTAATGGAGGTTTTTTCTGAAAACAAAGCAGGGTGATGCGAAAAGACGCAGAGCCCCCCAGAGCTGTGCTATGCAGCTTCTCACCAAAAGCTTCACCAGATCAACGCTGAGCAACACAGAGTCTTGTAGCTTCTGACTAAAAGCTTTATCAGACTTAACACAGAGCAACGCAGAACCATGCAGAGTCGCCTTGCACAGTCCTCGTATTGAGGTCAGAAGGCAAAACTTCCAGCAGACCAACCCTGATCCTGTGTCTGACCTACCCTCTATCGTGGTTGGCCTGGACTTTTCGCTTTGTCCAGGTCTGGCACAACTAGACACCCACAGTCAATACTTTGGGCCTTTTGGCTCTATTTTTACCAAATACTTTCTAAAACTCGAAACTTTGGTTCTACTTATTGGATTTTTTTCATTTTGGTGTAATTATACTTATTGAAATGTACTCTATGTTTGTAAATTGGTTTCGGATTTCTCTTGTGTTACAATTTGAGTAATGCATAAATACTTTATACATTACATCTAAGTTAAGACTGAATCCTTTTGTGTCTACCTATCACAGAGACAAGCACACTATTATTTAGTGACACTGTGATCTTGGCTTCAAAGCCACAAGCTTAGATTTTTTCACATTTCACTGTTCACATTGCTCGCTAGCTGTGGTCTGGGATCTGACTCTGAATCTGCATTACTAGGCTGAGCTAAGTTGTTCTCTTCTCTGACATTGATCCAGGTGCATCAGTGTGGAATTTTAGTTTGCGATCTGAACATCATCTGCGCCAGCTTGTCACCTATGCACTACACGCACGGCAGCCATTCTAGGTCACCTATGTATTACGTGCACGGCAGCCATTTTAGATATCATGGTCTCCCTGTCCACGACCGATCGCCAGCGCGCCCCTCTGACCCAGCAAGCATCCTCCGCGCACCCTGGCTCCCCCCTCCCTCCTCCTTATGAGCATGACCCATCTGCATGACCCTGTCCTTGGGAGTCACGCTAGCGCCTGACCAACACCTCCTCTCTTCCCATGAATGCCCCTCTGTTGATAAACCTCCCCTCTGCGCTGGATTGTCCACGCAGCATGAATACCACTCCATTGATGGCCCCTCACCCGGTGTCCGACTGTCCACACAGGTCCGAGGCCATTGCCTAAGCCGAGAGATACCATTTACTGCCCTTATTGTATGAGGTTGCTCTCCTTCAAAGGACCCTCTATTGATCCAGGCCTCCCCACCCCCTGTGACATGATCAGGCGCACACATCCTAAGACTCGACGAAACACTCAGCTGCGTGATGACCCTCTCTCTTATCAGCAGGTTGAGGACCTCCATTGTGAAGGTATATGGGGGTGGGATTAACACGAGGATTACGGGGGTGTCTTTTCCCATGCCTTACAAAGTTGTGATTGTAATAAAGGAAGGTCACATGCCATAAACCAGTGTATAAGAGGCCAGGCCTCTGAGTGGCTGTTAGAGCACCTCGAGACGATACCTTGTTGTCTGATCTGATGTGTTCTGCTCCGTCGGAATAAACTTCTGTTTCCTGCCTTCTGGTCTCCGGCGCCTGCCTCATTGCTTGGTAATCTGAATGGTACAAGGGCGGTTAGCGCCGGGCAAATCTTGAGAAAGGTCCTAGCCCTACCTTTTTCCACAAGTGGCGTCCCAAAGCGTGGGGCCCATCAGCGACACGTGGATCCAGTGGGAGAGGTCCCGATGACAGAGTGAACGACTGCAACGATCGGGAAGAGCTCATGTCCGATAGACCCTCGTCTGACAGCCGATCATCCGACCTTCACTAGTTCTGAACAGACCTCTCTCGAGTGATCTACGGTCCTGACTGGGAACCATCAGGAGTGCCGCGAACATCACGAAGGAGAGAGGACGATCGGGCGCTGGATCCAGAGGACAGGAAACCGTCCATGCGGTCCGGGTAAGGTCGTGTAAACACGACGAATTGAGGAAAATTGTTTTGTTTGGATAATACTAGTATTACGCTTTGTTGAAACCTCTGGAGATTCGCTGTCTGCAAACGGGGAAAAACAAACAGGCTCTCTCTTTGCAAACAGTGAAGGATAGGTAACGCGGACTTTTGTCCCCATTGTAATCCGTCGTGACTATCTTCCTCCCCCACTGTTTCCCGAACTGTCGTTCGTGGATTATTGTCTGGAGATTCTTTTTCTGCAAACAGGGAAGAACAAGGTCTCTCTTTGCAGGTAGAGAAAGAGTGGGTAACGATAACTTTTCGTGCCCACTTATTCTCCCCACTGAATTGTTTGATTGGCCGATTATTCGGTATTGGTTCGTTTGAGGTATTCACGGCCGGCAAACAACGGAGAATAGAAATATTCTGTCTAGTCTTTGCCCGCCGTGATAAGATAGGTAGTGCAGACTTTTGTCCCCGGTGTAAACCGTCATGCCTATCTTCTCCCCACTGGTTGGTAGCCTGTTTAGCCCGGACCGCTTATTAGAGATGAACCATCCAGCTCCACCGGAGGGCACCCCTAATAAGGACATGTTCACTAAGTATGGACTAGTCGCTATAGCTTACACTAAACTATGGCATAAATATACGAAAAAGAACCCTGAAAGTCAGTGGCCACTGATAGGTTCCTTTAGTGAAAATAAAATAAAAACATTAGAAATAGCGCTCCAGAAGAATAAGACCACGCCCACTATGCTCAACAGTATCGGCATGTGGCGCAAAGAAACGGAACAACGAAAGAAAAGAGAAGAAGCAAAAATAGGGAAAGAACTACGAAAGGCAGCCCACCTAGCCGCTAAGCAACTAGAAGAAGAAATAAAAGAAAGAAAAGAAGCTACACAAAACCAAGAATCAGGGTCAACAGGCCAATGTCCTGTTAGGACCCCCTCTGCGCTCTACCCTGAACTACCCTCCAAACAACGGACAAACGATGAGCTATTGCTAGGTCCACCGATCATCTACATGCCCCCTCCATATGCTCCCAGCCAACAAAACTTGCAAGCCCCGAGTGTGAGTGAAAGTGGCCCTAGTGCTAGTGCACCGGCCCTCATGGCCTCCGCACCAGCCACATTAACAACTTCGTTAGACGACCCCGAGGCTAGCAAACAATCATCCGCCAGGTTAAGTAGGTTAAGCAAAGATGAGCGGGATGGGATCAACGAAATAGCAAAGACATTGGTAGAACGAAGGGAGAGCGAAGAATACACAATGAGCGTATATAATTCACATGCCGACAGCCATAGACGGCATTTCATTTTGCGGTTCAGCTACCACACTCTGAACGTGTATGAAGATAGGTATCAGAGTAAGGGTCCCGCTAAACTCACAACACTGTATAGAAAGATTGATGTTGGAGATGGGACGGAACGTGAGGCGACGGAGCTCTTCATGCAAATGCTTGAGGTCTTCCGCCACCTCGCGGAACAGAAACCAGAAACCAAGGTTACGGTCCCTGAAACAACCTCGGCAGCAGTAGCCAATACTAAGATGCCTATCAGAGAAGCGGCTCCTTACTGGATCCCACCACGGGGCCAGGGAACGAGCGATGATGTTAATAGTGAAAATGCAAAGGGGAGGGTTGTGTACAATTGGGTTTACCAACCATGGGACCGACAAGACATCCTAACCTTCAAGCAAACCTTGCCCGACTTAAGGAAGAACCCGACGGCATTTTATACCGAATTAGGCACAGCCTTGGGTTCGACAATAATGACTTTAGCAGATATTGACTTGTTCTTTGGGTTATGCCTGCCAGCTGATGTGTGGAAGCAAATCCGGAAGGTCGACCACACGGATCTGTTTGGACATACCTGGGACCAACTCGGTAAACTAGATAGACAGCGAGAGCCGGGGAGTAAACCAGTGAAGGACATACTGGAACTCCCAGACAAACTAGTCCAGAAGTTAAAAACCCTGGTCCCGGAAAGGAAAGTAGACTGGTCGATAGTCACGGCCTGTCGACAGAAACCCCAGGAGGATGTGTCAGAATACTTCTCCCGATTCGAGACCGTGTTCTCCGACTACAGTGGCCAAGATATGACCACCGCAACCGGACAGCACCTGTTTGTGCAAAATTACGTAAAGGGACTAACACAGGAGGTCTCCCAAAAACTACAGACGAGTGAGAGTAGTTGGGGGGCCTCCAAACCCGCAGCTATCCTTCAGATGGCTCAGTATTACGAGCACCAAAAGAATGAGAATGATAGGGCATCCGAGAAAAAGAAGAAAGATTTGAAGGAAAGGGTAATGATAGCCCAGATACAGGGTATAGCGCTAGGACGGGAACACCAAAGGGGGAACTACCAATCAACTACCCCCAGAGATCTACCCCCTAAAGATCACACCCCCGCACCCCACACTGGACGTAGAGACGTTAGCAATGACCAATGCGCCTTCTGCAAAGGGCTCGGTCATTGGAAATTTCAGTGTCCAGTTCTGATAGAAATGAACAGAAATAGGGAGTCCAGGGATGTGGCGGGTGGTCCGAGGAATAGAATACAGGGACGAGGGAGCCCCAACGACACCAATAATGACAGATCAGGAAGACTGAACACATTTGACCGTCCCCGACAGAACCAATATCAGCTATCTGAAGGTGAACATGCCCCCGACTTTGCATAGGACTGCCAGGGGCAAGGGAGGGATCCAGTCGAGCTCTGTGTTGACCAGCAAGGTCCTTATGTCACCACTAAGGTCTTGGGTACAGAGTCTCCATTCTTGGTAGACACTGGGGCGACACGTAGTGTGTTATCAAAACGACTGATTCCAAGGGCACCCTTGTCTGGCTCACACATAACGTCGATAGGTTTCGATGGGACGCCCTCCACTAACCCCCTGTCCGTACCTATTACCTTTGACCTAGGAAACAACACCACTGACGCGACATTTCTACTCTCCTCCAACTCCCCTGACGCCATTATGGGTATTGACTTACTGAAACATTTTCGAGCTACCATTAGGTGTTCCCCAGATGGAATACGAGTCATCCTGTACGACAACCCAGACATGCCCAGACCCCGTCCCCCACGACACATGTGCTCTATAACTGACGCTGACCTATCCCTGCTTGACACCCTACCTTCGTACCTGTGGGCCAAAAATGACTCTGATGTGGGGCGAATGATGATTGATCCTATTCACATAACTGTACGACAGGACGCTATGCTCCCGAAACTCCCGCAATATCGGATATCGCCAGAGGGTGAGAAGGCACTGGTAGCGATCATTCAGTCTCTGGTGGACGCGGGAGTGGTTGAAGAAGTGGTTAGCAACGTCTGCAACAGCCCAATTCTACCTATTGTTAAGAAGCAAGGCGAAGGAGATGAGAAAGCGTACCGCTTCATCATCGACTTGCGAGAGATTAACAAAGTGGTTGTACCCCAATATCCTGTGGTCTCTGATATCACCACCATTCTGACCCTCATCCCGTCCACTGCCACCACCTTCTCTGTTATCGACCTTAAAAACGCGTTTTTCTCTATCCCCATCCATCCAGACAGCCGTTACCTCTTCGGCTTCACTCTAAAATCCCGCTCGTACCGATTCTGTAGAGCTCCCCAGGGGTACACTGAAAGTCCCAGCATTTACAGCCAGGCCCTCAAAAGACAGCTGGATGCCTTCCAGCTTCCCGAGGGAGTGGTATTGATCCAATATGTCGATGATATCCTTTTGGCGGCTGACACCACCCCCCTTGCAACGACAGCCACCGTTCAACTCCTACACTTTCTTGCAGAAAATGGCCATAAAGTCTCCAAAAAGAAGTTACAGTTCTGTCAGCCACAGGTGACTTACCTAGGCCATCTTCTGTCCAAAGAAGGGAGGAAACTTACACCCGACCGAATCCAAACCATCCTAGATACCCCCATCCCGA
Organism: Lissotriton vulgaris; assembly: GCF_964263255.1. Classification (NCBI taxonomy): domain Eukaryota; kingdom Metazoa; phylum Chordata; class Amphibia; order Caudata; family Salamandridae; genus Lissotriton; species Lissotriton vulgaris. The sequence continues at coordinate 829,298,254 of NC_141698.1, forward strand.
AAACACAAAAGCAGGTCCGCTCTTTGGTTGGCCTAACATCTTTTTGCAGACAGTGGTTGCCTAATTACAGCCTCATTGTGAAACCATTACTTGCCCTACTGACCAAAGATACCCCCTCCCCGCTTCCTTGGACCGCTGAGTGTCAAGCCTCCTTTAAGGAATTACGGGATGCACTCTGTTCAGCGCCTGTCCTAGGAACTCCGGATTACTCCAAACCCTTCTCCCTCTTCACCCACGAAAGGGAGGGATGCGCATTGTCTGTCCTAACTCAATCAATTGGTCCTAAGCAGCGCCCTTGTGCCTACTTCTCCGCCACTCTTGATCCTGTAGCCAGAGCTTTGCCTGCCTGCCTTCGAGCAGTAGCCGCCGCTGCTGTCTCTATCCGTCAGAGCGAGGGAATTGTACTTTCCAACACTCTCACAGTGCTAGTACCCCATGCAGTTGACACCCTCTTGAACCAGACCAAAACCCAGCACCTGACTAGCGCCCGGCTGACAGGGTATGAACTGACGCTACTTGCACCCCACATCACGCTAAAGAGATGCACGACTTTGAATCCTGCCACATTGTTACCCCTGCCTGAAAATGACCCCGGCATTCCCCCCATCCACGACTGTGTGACCCTCACGGACGAACAAACTAGGAGTAGGGTTGACCTCCGAGACACTGCTTTCCCTGACCCCGATGGAGAGCTATGGGTAGACGGCTCTTGCATCAAACTCCCAGATGGCACCACCTCAGCTGCCTATGCAGTAACGACAGCCCGAACAGTAGTTGAGACAGCTTGCATCACACAACGATCTGCCCAAGCAGCAGAGCTGATAGCCCTCACCCGAGCATGCATCATAGCCGCAGGGACCACCACGAACGTATATACGGACAGCCAGTATGCCTTCGGAGTGGTCCACCATTTTGGGCTCTTGTGGAGAGAGAGGGGATTCCTGACGTCCCACGGCACCCCGATCCTCCACGGAGATCTAGTCTCCGCTCTGATTGAAGCAGTTCTCCTCCCCAAACGATTAGCGGTGATTAAATGTCAGGCACACAAAAAGGTGACAGACTTAGTTGGACAAGGGAATGCACTGGCCGACATCACTGCACGAACCACAGCCGAGAATAGGACAGCGACACACATGTACGTGACCAGGTCACAAGCAGAAACATGGAGTGACACAAGGATAATGATCAGGGACATTCAATCGGCCAGCACCCCTCACAAGCTGACTAAGTGGGCAGGGGTGGGTTTGAAGGATGAGGAAGGCTGTTGGCGAACGAAGGATGCAAGCAAATGGATGCTGCCCGACTCATATCTGATTCCCATGCTGACCATGGCTCACTCCCCCGCACACATAGGATCTGCACCCATGATTGAACTCATTTCCAAAGTCTGGCATAACGACAAAATCCCTGATTCAGCCAGACGCCTAGTTCGACAATGCCTTATCTGTCTGCAACACAACCCCGGGAAAGGGACTGTAGTGCCCCGGGGAGGGTTTGGGAACCCCAATCACCCCTTTGAGGTCCTTCAGATGGATTATATCCAACTAGAGAGATGCCAAAACCTGAAGTATGTACTAGTCATCGTATGTGCCTTCAGCAAATGGGTAGAAGCCTATCCAACCCGTGACAACACTGCCATGACTACTGCCAAAGTACTACTGAAGGAATTCTTCCCTCGCTATGGCCTTTGCCGAATTTTATGGAGCGACAATGGCCCCCACTTCATAGCTGAGGTTATCCAACTAATCCTGAAGGGGTTGGGGGTGAAGCAACGATTCCATGCGGTCTTCCACCCCCAATCCGCTGGTCTAGTGGAACGCCACAATGCCACACTCAAGCTGAAACTGGCAAAAATAGTGGCCACCACTGGACTTAACTGGCCGGATGCCCTCCCACTGGCTTTGTTATCAATGCGCTCCACTCCCACCAAGCACCATTTGACCCCCTACGAGGTCGTGTTCGGGCGGCCAATGAATCTCTGGACTGCCCCCAAACCGACCTCCATTCATGACGTCCCAGACGTCCTACTATCTGATTATTTGTGCAAGTTAACTAAAACGTTGTCTGTCATTCATCAACAGGTGCAGCAGGCCATCCCCGATGCTTCCAGGGGCCCCGGTCACGACATCCAACCAGGAGATTTCGTATTGATACGAAATTTCCAGCGAACCAAGAGTCTGGAGCCTCGGTGGACGGGCCCCTGGCAAGTGCTGATCACCACCCGAACGGCACTCCGAGTGGAGGGGAAGAGGCACTGGCTGCACGCGCATCATTGCCGGAAGGTCTCTGCAAACCTGGCCACGACAGAAAACATCAACACCCAAGAAGAGCTCCTGAGCAAAGACCGACCGATATTGGACTGTTATCCAGATACTGAGGCACTCGAACTTGCAAAATTCTCTGATCCTACTGTGCCATCCAGAGAAGGGTATTTCCTGCGTCGAAAGGAGGGAGTCTCGGCTAAGTAGGCCACGGACTAAGTTAAAATCTCAGAACGGTGACCTACACACAATCAAGGGTTGCCGGGAGAGAAGCTAAACGAGGTCTGTGGTTCTGCCCACTACCGAGCCCCTTGAAGGTGATGGAAGCGCCAAATAAGAAGATGATGGAAGCGCCAGATAAGAAGATGATGGAAGCAACGGGAAATACCCAGTATAGAAATCCAAAGACTGACAACCTGCACAAATCAAAGACAATTGCACTCTTCATTGTCTTCCTCTTCTGCCTCCTTCTCATGACCTCCTTCTGGATTCTGGAAGAGAGCACACCGGCTCATGAGACATTGCTACCTACTGCACAGCCAACACCCCTGAAAGAGCATCACCTAATCTCTCTGTCGCCTCAGCTCCGAGAAAGGCGCAGGGAATTCTGGAACAATTCCTTCGTGCAACTGTTGCACCAACATAACCTTGCTGCAAATGCTACGAACTGTTGGATCTGTGGGTTGCTCCCGCATGCCACTGGACACTCCATCCCCTTCATCCCTTCACCCTTCTCAGTTCACGGCTCTTGCCTCGCCTGGTTGATCCTCATGCAAGAGAGCCACAGGGACAATGCCACCTCCAGCCGGACAGTGTCACACTTCTACTCTGGGTTCTGGCTGAACAAAACAGGAAAGACTCCAGCTGCCCTGTGTCCTGCGCTCGCGGGCACCACCTTCATCAAAGACATTCCAGCCAAAGAACGAGTCGAAGTACAGGTGCTCCACAATCCAGCCAGAACCACCTTCACTCATCTGCAGAAACAAACTACCGCCACCCTGACTGTGGCTCTGTCCGTGATCAATGTCACTGGCCTTGTGTGCCTAGAAGGCCAGGGAACGCAGCTGGTGGGTTACAGCGCCTGCCGAGTCACCAGAACATTGGACTCAGCTGAACCCCCTTCTCTTGTTGCTTCTCCGAATATGTACTTTGTGTGTGGCACCAAGGCTTACACCTGGCTCCCGAGAGGATGGAAGGGCACCTGTTATATTGCCTTCGTTCTTCCACCCACATATGTAGCCCCTGCCAACCACCACCGGCAGAGGCGTGCAGACGACCTTGGACAAACCGACTCCACCGGAGCACAGTTCTTGGATGCAGCAAAGGGACTTGTTCCTCTGTGGGGTCCGATGGCAAACAGCCGTGCTATCCGACACCTGACCCAGGCAGTAGAAACAACGATCAACATCACGGCTGGCATCCTCGCCAACAACACTGCGGAGCTTCAGGCGGTCCGCCTCGTGACCCTCCAAAATCGTCTTGTCTTAGACGTGGTCCTGGCCGACCGAGGAGGAGCATGCCGCATCATCGGATCCAGCTGCTGCACCTACGTGCCTGACAACTCGCCATCAGTCTACAAAGCCATTGAACACCTCCACAGACTGTCCTCAGAGGTTCACCAAGAACAGGAAGGATGGTCGCTTGGGAGCTGGTTTTGGGACACTTTGAAAAATTGGGGTTGGAAGTTGTTTTCCTTCGTGCTGATACCTATTGTAATATTATGTGGGTGTTGCTTAGGTATCCAATGTCTGCCACCATTGTTCGGCCTTCTTTCTAGCTATATGTGCCCAAAGACTTTGGACTTCCGAAATGAGCACATGAGCCCCCTCTATGAAGTAGAAATACGTGGCCTTATGGGGATAAATCCGAACTGACAAGTTGGCGAGACATGTTAAAAGGGAGGACTGTGGAATTTTAGTTTGCGATCTGAACATCATCTGCGCCAGCTTGTCACCTATGCACTACACGCACGGCAGCCATTCTAGGTCACCTATGTATTACGTGCACGGCAGCCATTTTAGATATCATGGTCTCCCTGTCCACGACCGATCGCCAGCGCGCCCCTCTGACCCAGCAAGCATCCTCCGCGCACCCTGGCTCCCCCCTCCCTCCTCCTTATGAGCATGACCCATCTGCATGACCCTGTCCTTGGGAGTCACGCTAGCGCCTGACCAACACCTCCTCTCTTCCCATGAATGCCCCTCTGTTGATAAACCTCCCCTCTGCGCTGGATTGTCCACGCAGCATGAATACCACTCCATTGATGGCCCCTCACCCGGTGTCCGACTGTCCACACAGGTCCGAGGCCATTGCCTAAGCCGAGAGATACCATTTACTGCACTTATTGTATGAGGTTGCTCTCCTTCAAAGGACCCTCTATTGATCCAGGCCTCCCCACCCCCTGTGACATGATCAGGCGCACACATCCTAAGACTCGACGAAACACTCAGCTGCGTGATGACCCTCTCTCTTATCAGCAGGTTGAGGACCTCCATTGTGAAGGTATATGGGGGTGGGATTAACACGAGGATTACGGGGGTGTCTTTTCCCATGCCTTACAAAGTTGTGATTGTAATAAAGGAAGGTCACATGCCATAAACCAGTGTATAAGAGGCCAGGCCTCTGAGTGGCTGTTAGAGCACCTCGAGACGATACCTTGTTGTCTGATCTGATGTGTTCTGCTCCGTCGGAATAAACTTCTGTTTCCTGCCTTCTGGTCTCCGGCGCCTGCCTCATTGCTTGGTAATCTGAATGGTACAAGGGCGGTTAGCTGCGGGCAAATCTTGAGAAACGTCCTAGCCCTACCTTTTTCCACATCAGAGCTGCAGCAACATTTGGTCACATAAGAGGGGAAAAGCAGCGGGCTAGCACTGTAGTTGCAAACTGCAAAATTTTAAGTCAAACAGCGGGACGGGATTGGCCACTTATCCAATGAAAGAAAAACAAAAAACAAAACATAACTTAAATGTGCTAAATTCGTAGCAACCCCTACCAAATCCACAAGTGTCCAACAAAGGATGGACCGACTACTGGAAGCAACCTGAGTCCAGTTGTACCTATAAAGAAAGGAGAAACATCTCTTTCTTTCTTTATAAAAGGGCCCTCACTCACCACTAGTTGGTGACATGCTTCATCATTGGGTCCCGCTGGGGTGGCCGAGTGCCTCCCCAGCGTGCTACAACGCCTGAATTACAGTGGAGCAGGATGTGTTGAGTGCAACAGAGCTCAAACTAAATGTGAGTAAACTGTGGGTGCAGATTAAAAAATACAAGGTTGAGACCCAAAAGACTTTTAATAGAGGTCAACCTGTATTAAATAAAAACAGTGTAAGCGGACCAACTAGGTTCTAAGTTAGGAAACCTGTGTCCTTTAATAAAAATCAATGGTCAACATGTTTTTGCTGTTTTCATGCAATTTCGCTCAGCATTCGTCAGGACCTACTGTAATTAGAAAGACAGGCCTCCGGTGGTGTGCGCGCGCTAAGGCGCACCCTCCCATGAGGCACTATGTGTGAATTTCTTTTTAAATAACTCACGGTTGTTGTCCGTGGCAGCTCACTGAATGTCACAGGAGCACAAAAACCTATGGAGAGTGGGAGGAAAGAAGGACAAGACAAAATAACATATAATGACAAACGAAGACATATGGTTGGTAGTTAATCATTTCTACTGTTTTCACATGTTTCACTTGTTATCACTTGTCTTGTAGTGATGATCAGTAATCAAATCTCCAAAGTAAACATATATGGAGGCATATATTTAATCTTTTAATGTTGTCTCCAAAAAGAGAAAAATTGACCCATATTACTTAGGTTCCGATAATATTGCATTTAACAATGGCAGTGTATCGTAAGGAACAACCAAAATCGTCGTACAATAACACTGTCTTAGTCCGATTAAAATGAAAAGTCTTTTGGGTCTCAACCTTGTATTTTTTAATCTGCACCCACAGTTTACTCACATTTAGTTTGAGCACTGTTGCACTCAACACATCCTGCTCCGCTGTAATTCAGGTGTTGTAGCACGCTGGGGAGGCACTCGGCCACCCCAGCGGGGACCCAATGATGAAGCATGTCACCAACTAGTGGTGAGTGAGGGTCCTTTTATAAAGAAGGAGATGTTTCTCCTTTCTTTATAGGTACAACTGGACTCAGGTTGCTTCCAGTAGTCGATCCATCCTTTGTTGGACACTTGTGGATTTGGTGGGGGTTGCTACGAATTTAGCACATTTAAGTTATGTTTTGGTTTTTGGTTTTCTTTCACTGAGTCACCCCTTAGTTGTTTATAAAGTATTGAATGGGGTGCAGGAGTGTCTACTCTTACCCTTCCTCTCCTGTTGAATTTCAGACCACTTATCCAATGAGCCATTTCACTGGAAGGCTAGAGCTACTGGAGGCTGTTTTTTGATGGCCGAGATCGACCATTGTGTCACCGGCTCCCTGAGGTTTATGGCAGCATGCACAGTAGGCAAATAAAGAGAGAAAACGAAAGACAAGAGAGAGAGATGAGAGTGTGAATGCAAGAGAAAGAAAATCACAGAAAGAAAGGAGACAACGAGGTAGCTGAGGATAGTTTAAATTTTTTTTACCAGGCTTTTGATTCTCACTCCCGCCCTGTGAACAGATGGAAGGAGTAGTGTAGGAAAGTAGGATCTGCTTTTATGGTTACCCCTACCTTTTGCCTGGTGCTAAGCTGTTTTTGATTAGTCGGACTGGGATCCTGCTAACCAGGACCCCATTCTCTCTGCTTTCTCCCTGAAATTGTTGTGGTCAGTACTTAGGTACATTCCAGATCAGCTACTGGGGTACCCTTATCAGACCCTAAGTATATGGTGCTTAGGTACCCAGGCATAGGTATCCCAGAGATCCCCCATTTGCTGAAGCATGCATTATACCACTCATGGGAGACCATTCAAAATGCAACTGCAGCCCTGCCATTGCAGCTTGTGTAAGCTGGTGCTAGCACCACTTACAGAAGATATAGGTTTCCTATATCTAGGGTTACTGCACTACCACCCCTACCACCTTGTCAATCCTGAAGAAAGGGTGCTTGGCTCTAAGTGTGAGGGTGAGGGTGCCCTTTGCATGAGGACACCCCTACAGCCTACGGAGTCCATTCTCCCACGTTGTAAGTGAAGCAGCCATACACCATATAGAGGGGCACCACATATTTACGCAATGAACATCTAGAAATTGGCTGCAAGGAATCCTATCATGTTTGGTATCAAACATGTTTGAATCATACTCCCAGACCGTAAACAGTGTGGGAGATATGATTCCAAGCACTAGAACAGGCCTCCGCTAGGCTCAGTGCTCCCGGTACCAGTCTTCCAGACCTGGACAGCACAGCCTCGCTGCTGTCGACCGAGACACAATGCTGCCCTCCTGCTGCTGAGCCAAGCTCGAGCAGGGGGTGGCAGAACAATAGCTATCCTGTTACAGGGAGGTGTGACTACCTCCAAGACAGGATTTAGTATGTGTGGGCCAGTTGGGTATGCTTGCCAGCACCACTCAGTCTGCATGAGGGGCACATTTGGTACCTCCTTGCATAGTCCAATTCAAACCAGCTCTGGGAGCCGTTGACTCCTGTTCTGGCACAAAACTGGACAAAGGACATGGGAGTAACCTCCCCCTGTTCAGACCCTCCACTGGGAGGGCCCCTGAATCATCCCAACCCTTTCCTTGGGACACAATTCAATTCAGTCACCACTTTAACTAATGCCGTCTGGGCACTCTGGACTTCACAGGACTTTGTTTGGACTTTAATTTGTCCCCCTTTCAGTCTGCGGCATTGTCTGTGCCTGTGCACCATACAGAAACCTTCCAAGGCCTATGGGCATCCAACAACACATGAAGGAATCTCCCTTGAAGTGAAGGCATCCCTTCCCTGCATCTGCAGGCACCACAACTAAGCTACCGGTCTGCTAATCCTGAGCTCCTACAGACTCTGAAAGGTTCAACAACACAGGTAGTTTTTCTTTATAGCTCTCGAGGCCTGCCAAGCCCTCTCACCAAGTTTGAGGTCAGTATCCCACGTGGGAGCCGCAGGAAATGAACCCCCTGTGCACCAAGTCGACTTGCCATTGTAAAAGCTTGTTGTCTTCTTTCCACCAAGATTTTTGGGCTCCAAATAGCTCCAACCTCAAGCATCTCCAGTGACTTTGTCCACATCGCATTGTTTGCACCGAGGCCTGCATCTTTTGGTAAGCTGCTCGAGGTCCTCTTGCGCCTCCAGTGCCTCCAGCCTGCGGGTCTTCTTGAGGGTCACCTTTGTTTCTTTTGGGCTCCCTGATTGGGGCCTGCCCCGACTCCCCTGCTTGTGGTGAGTCCCCTGGACCTTACTGGTCCAGACATTGCACCTTCTTCGACCTCCACGTTGTTTACAGTTTCCAAGGCTTGTTGGTGCTCCCGACAGACACCGACCCCTTAACTCTCAACATCCAACGTGGGACAGCTCATGCATGGCTCCTGGCCTTCCACGGTGTTGCCTGGTCCGCACAGCTGCAGAGTCAAGGTCACCATCAACTTTCCTGCAACTCCTGACATCGGTGGGAAATCATCTTCCAGGTCTCTGGGTTACTCCTGAGAGACATAGACTCAGTCCCCTCTGCTTGCAGGTACTTCTCATCCTGAATACACCTTGGGATTCCACCGGCCACTTTCTCCTCCTCCCGCAGCTGCATTTTCCTGAAGTCCTCCATTGGATTCAACGCTGGTTTCTGACACCACAATACACCTATACACTCGACTTCTCTGGTGCAGGTAATGTGGTTACTAGGGTATCCATGAGTTGGGTGGCTCTCAAACCTTCTGTCTTCCACAGGGTTTCTTCAGGGTCCACTGGGAAAGGACCTTAATCTTTAAAATTACAACCACGACTTACATGTTGATTTGTACGGAGAACGCAGTCGTGTTCCCACACTGCACACGATATCCGTGGGGCTCCTAGTTACTCACCTTGAGTGAGTCCTTGGGTCCCCAGCACTTCCACGTACCCTGGACATTGTCTTGACATGAGTCGTGGTTCTTACACCACTCTCTTAGTATATGCTCATGTTCCCCCCTGCCCCCCGCCCCCCGCCCCCCCAGGTTGGACTGTGTATTTTGTGCTATTTACGTATTTTATAGTCAATGTATTGTCTGCATTGTGCATATCTCCGGGTAGGAGATATCTGTATGTGTTAGTGAGTATCTATACTACTATTATAAAGGAAGAACTTTGAACCTTTGAGGCGGGTAAACTCGGGAACCACAGCACCAATCCACACACCCGATACATCGTTGAAATTCTCAGGGTGTGCAGGTGGACATAGGCTATATGTATTAAAAATATATACGTTATTTAAAAGATTTACGAGAGAAAAAAAGTAGTCCCATGGAAGTAGCGCCGGCCGCGATGTGCGTGCTGACATCAGGAGCGCGGGGAGGAGCGGCGTCCAAGAGCACGAGGAGGAGCGGCGGACATGAGCGCAGGTTGGGAGGAGCGGCGGACAGGCGGGGAGGAGCAGCGAGGAGCGGCGGACCGGTGAACGGATGAGGTAAGGCTCCGGAGGACCCATGGACAATGTCGGGGCGGGCGGGGGGCCTGAAGCCCGATTGCACCCGGACAAGGTCGGGACGGGCTGCTACTGCGGGGGACCCACGGACAATGCCGGGGCGGGCGGGGGCCCTGAAGCCTGATTGCTCCCGGACAAGGTCGGGACGGGCTGCTAGTACTATAATAAATACATATTTTTATAAATACACTGTGAAGTTCTTTTTCACTTAATCTATACCTATAAGATTGCCTTCTGGTAAAACAAGCTGCCTTACACCCCTGGACTAACTAAGCCTAAAGCCTGCCCTCCACAGCTACCACTTAGAGAGCTTTCTGAGTTTGTCTAAGACCTCTTAAATCACCATAGGTTGTCTGGGCTGGTGCAGGGTACCCACTTACGTAAGTGTGCACCATATACCAGGCTAGCCTCTCACAAGTAGCATGGGACGGGAGGATGGGGACTCTCTGCTCCAGTTACTGCCATTTTGAAGTTAATGTTAATATACATGGCTTCGTTCTGCTAACCTTCAATAACAATAGCCAGCAATACAGACTTACTTTAATGAAATGTATTTTCTATCGGATTAGCATAACTAACCTCACAGCACACAAACACACCTCAAATCAGTGGAAAATAGGAAAAGCCTTATTTATGTAAACTCCATAAATAAGGCCAGACATCCAGTAAGGTGGAGAGAGCGTGGAAATATGAGAACAACCCTTTGGTTAGCAGAACCTCTGGAGCATGAGTAACTGTAAGTGGAGGGTCGGGGGAGGCTCTTTATAACCATCAAATGTCGTCCTTTGAAGATAACAGGCCCTGCCGGGCACCTGCTGTTTCTTTTCCTCACAGTCAGGAACATGCCCTGAGACACAAGCCTGGACTCGTACAGTGTTTTGGATAATTGCTGAACAGCAACGTCACTAGCAAATATGTGTGTTTCATGTACATCAATGTATTTTCTGTTCTGCTTTCTAAGGGAAACAACGGCAGGAGGGAGCAACTGAGAAATAATTATTTTTCAAAAGACAGCTGAGTGATAAGCATCTCAAGTTACATTACAATATTTGCAAACCCAGTGATGCCTGCAGTTTTCATCACCCATTCATGTGCCCAGGGCTAATTACAATCTTTCCCTGTAAATTGCTAAAACTATAATACCACTTCTGCACTACTAATATATGGACTGCCAGCTAAACTAGTGGAACTGGCAACTGTGTGAGCTATTCGGGAGCTCTAGTAAACAATATGCACATGCTCTGATACTTTAAAACACAGTAAAAGTGAAACTAAGTGAAGTGTTCCAGTTTCACATAAAGTGTATCAGTTGAATATTATGTGCCCACATATTACAGCTTTCAGTACTGCAAAGCACAGATCACAAGTTGATTTCTTTCAGGTGTGAGTCATGTTTTTTCTTCGCATTAAGTCACTATTGGTAGGGTTTCTTTTCACATTAAAGTAATTTGTTTCAATGCTGGTGTACTACATCTTATCTCTAGAACAAACACCAACTTGTGAGATGAATTGGCATTAAACATTACAATTTATGGGGCATATGCAGGGTTGCATGAGCACCCTCATTTCTAATGAGTGAGGCCTATATGACCTCTGAAACATTACGCTTTTTTATAACTATTCTGTTTCCCTGCTGAAAATGCCTTGCCTAACACTGATATAATATTGCCCTGCTATACTTACTTTTATTATTCGCTACTGTTTCAATATTGTGCGTTTTTACACAACATAAGTATTGCAGGAACAGCATGATATTTATTTAGAAAGTTTTATATAACACGAACATGACCCTTGCGGGTATCAGAGCGCTTTACAGTCTGCCATTACCTTTAAAAGGTATACACAACCAATTAATTAGGGATATTATTCTCACCACAGGTCGCATGCAGGAAGCAATTTCTCCAAGGTCTAATGTCCATTGCAGGCACAGCCAAGCTCTATATATGTACTTTACCCCCTTCAATGCTCATGGATGCTCATGACGAGCTCAGCTCGTCATAAGCACAATGAGGTATACCTCTCGTGTGCTTATGACGAGCTGAGCTCGTCATGACCACACCCGTTTTTATTATGGCCCAGCACAGGAGATGGATAACATCTGCAGCAATAAGTTAAACATAAGGAGCCCAGAAGACAGAACTGGTCCCCAACGGCTTCACTGGCTCTCCCTGATATTCACATTCTCTATTACAAAATTATCATCTCATAACAGAACCTAGACTATGCCTTTACTTACTTTACACAGATAAAGTCATATTCCCCATATAGCTAAACACACATGAATACACTATACTACAAAAAAGTATTTACTAGCAGTTAGGGCAGAGATACATACACAAATATATTCACAAATATTCATCACTCTTGAGTTTTTCATTCTGTTTCTTTTTTATTTAAACTTTGGCACAGTTTGACAAAACTTTCCAAAATGGTGCTACTTTTCAACTAGTTTGTGCATAGAAATTTTCGGGGTGACCCGTCAAGCAGGGACTAAGAAAAAAGAGGGTTCACGCAACGCAAAATCCCTACGCATTTTTCGTAGACGACCTTAAGACAGGCTACAGCAAAAACTGCTGAAACGAAATTACACCAAATTTGGCAGGAAGCTAGATCTTGGTTAGCAGTTTGTGCTGTTTATGATTCGATGTAAATTCAATTAGTAGTTTTTGAGAAATCTGAGTTAAAAAATAATTGTATAACTGGACATTTGGGAACGCAAGCATCTCGAGAGAGACCAGGAAGATTTTTATCCCCTGGGAATCAGACTCCCGCCAGAGCGAGCGCTCTAATTGGCTGCCAGAAACATGAGAAAATTTTGCTAGCAGCCATTACAGGACTTGGAGACTGGGTTCCCTGTTCGGAATATGTTTAAAAAATATATATATAATGGGGCAGGGTAGAGATCCCCTGATCCCCTAAGCTCTATGGTGGGGTTCGAGGTGACCCCGTGGCACTAAAACCAAAAATGGCAAAAATTGCAGAGAACCCGCGGCGGGCCACCTTATTTTAATAATGGGGCCGAACACATAGTGTATGGGGAGGGGGACACGCAGACTCCCTTCACGAGCCATGACTAGCCCGAGAAAACCTACTTCCAGGGCTGACATTTTTAATAATGGTGAGGAGGGCCATGCAACCCCCCTCCCCGAACCTCTATAGGCCCCGGCGAGCCCAGCCCGGGGCCAACATTCCTTAACATGGGGAAGGGGCCACACAGTCTCCTCCCTGAGGCATTAAAGCCCTGGATAGCCAAACCCCCGACCTAATTACTTTAAGGGTGGGGAGCTGCAGTGCCCCCCTTCCTGCGCTATTAATGGCACTGGGGGCCTTAACCCTCAGGCCAGCACATAAGCCATGTCCTGGGGAGCCCACCCGTGACATAGCGGTTTCCCTCCTGGCACTGTTGCGGGTAGGGAAAACTGTGTTTGCTCATACTTGGAGAGGGCTTTTTTAAATCACCCGCCTGCTGGGAGCAAACACCAAGTCTGCTTCCAACAGTCGGGAGCTTTGAAAATGCTCCTGCTCACTGGGAGCGAACTTTGTGAACAGGGAAACAGATCAAACTGTTGCTTCCACCAGAGGGAGCAGCATTAATAGCTTCTCCATTTGGGTGGGTGCAATGCCAGCTCCCATTGCATGCAGGGATCAGGCTGGGGCCGTGGGGGCCTTGGGGTTCTCCAGCAGCCCCCAATAAGTGTAAGGTAGGCGCCCTGGGTGGGCAGCAGGGGAGCCAACTTTTAGAAATGGGGGCCCTGGGGTTGGGGTCCCCAGGGCCAATTATGGCTCAGGGAGGGGGGCTCCTTTCTGGAAAGTTTAAGGTGATTCATCAAGTAGAGGGCAAGAAAAAAAAGAGGGGTCCCAAAAGCATATTTTCTCATACATTTTCCATAGACTTATTTATGCAGCTCTACCACAGAAATTGCTAAACAGAATTACATCAAATCTGGAAAGAAGCTAGATATTGTTTCACAGATTATGTAAATCCGTTCAGTAGTGTTTAAAAAATTAAGGTACAAAAATATTAGTATATCTGGACAGTTTGGTTCGAGGGAGCGGCAGTTCAAAAATAGAGTTTTCTGATCGGCCCAGGGAGCTTTTTTTCCCCTTTGGGCCAATTCACTTCCTTGGGAGTCATACCCCTGCGGGAGCGAGCACGCTGATTAGTTGCAGGCAACATGAGAGAAAGGTTGCCGGCAGCTATTACAGGACTTAGTCCTTGTCTTGAACTAACAAAAACACTTAACTATAAGGGAGCAGGGTAGGGATACCCTGCCCCCTTAAGCCCTGGGGTCCGGGCCCAGAGGGACCACCCCGGGGCCAAAATGTTGGCCCTCAGGGGACCTCTGGATTGAAAAGGAATTAATTCCCCAACTTGAAACGCACCACAGGCCGTGTTTGCACACATATCACCTCAGGCCCCACCCCTTACCTTCACTACTGTGCAAACGCACCCCGTGGCGCTTTTTAAGTTGGGGCATTAAGCCCCCTTGAATCCTGAGGTCCCCTGGCCGCCAACTGACCCACCAGGTACCTCCATTGTGCGTCAGGGAGCGGCGTTGCGGAGAGGTGTTCTGAGGCCACGCCCCTTTTTTCACCTCTCTGCAATGCAGCTCTGTGGCGCTTACTGGATGTACCTGGTGGGCTAGTTGACCGCCAGGGTACCTCAGGATTCAAGGGGACTTGATCCCCCAACTTAAAACGCGCCATGGGGTGAGTTTGCACAGTGGTGAAGGTAGGGGGCGGGGCCTGAGGTGATATGTGTGCAAACACGCCCTGTGGCGCGTTTTAAGTTGGGGAATTAATTCATCTTCAATCCAGAGGTCCCCTGGGGGCCAACTAGCCCACCAGGTACCTCCAGTATGCGCAAGGGAGTTGCATTGCAGAGAGGTGTTCAGAGGCCACGCCCCTTTTTTCAACACTCAGCAACACAGCTCGTTGGCGCTTAGTGGAGGTACTTGATGGGTAGTTGGCCCCCAGGGGACCTCTGGATTGAAGAGGAATTAATTCCCCAACTTAAAAAACGTGCCACCGGGCGTGTTTGCACACATATCACCTCAGGCCCGCCCCCTACCTTCACCATTGAGCAAACGCACCCAGTGGTGCGTTTTAAGTTTGGGGATTAAGTCCCTTTGAATCCTGAGGTCCCCTGGTGGCCAACTAGCCCACCAGGTACCTCCAGTATGCGCCAAGGAGCTGCGTTGCAGAGAGGTGTTCAGAGACCACGCCCCTTTTTACAACACTCTGCAACGCAGCTCCGTGGCACTTAGTGGAGGTACCTGGTGGGCTAGTTGGCCCCCAGGGGACTTCTGGATTGAAGAGGAATTAATTCCCCAACTTAAAACGTGCCACAGGTCGTGTTTGCACACATGTTACCTCAGGCCCACCCCCCCCCCTTCACTACTGTGCAAACACACCCCGTGGCACATTTTAAGTTGGGGGATTAAGTCCCCTTGAATCCTGGGGGTCCCTGGAGTCCAACTAGCCCACCCGGTACCTCCAGTAAGTGCCACAGAGCTGTGTTACAGAGAGGTGTAAAAAGGGGAGTGGTCTTAGGACACCTCTGTGCAACAAAGCCCCCTGGCGCATACTGGAGTTTCCTGGTGGGCTAGTTGGCCCCCAGGGACCCCCAGTATTCAAGGGGAGTTTGTTCCCCCTCTGCAAACGCGCCAGGGGGTGCATTTGCAGAGTGGTGCAAGGAGGGGACGGGGCCTAGGGACGATCGTGTCTTTAAAAAAAATAAAAATTGGGGGTGGCCCTGGGCGTCTTTGTGGGACCCCCTGAGCAGGCCAAGGGGGTCAGGGTGAGTCTATCCCGCCCCCTTTTCACACATTCAACGCATATTTCAATGACTTCCTCAGCCTTGCTTCTACGGAGGCACAAAATCGCTGCCAACAGTTCTTGATTTCGAATGTTTACAACCGCTTGACATCCAATTAGAATTGAGCGTGTGATCAGGACGGTGCGCTTATCCTACGAGGCCAATCCTCACACAATCCGAGGATCCTCCACGCCCATAAATATATAAATGACTTTAACCGTAATTTTCAAAGAAACTACTGAACAGATTGACACCGGATATGCCAAAGGCACAAGTCGGAACTGAGGACTACCTCTCTGCCAAATTTGGTGTAATTCCGTTCAGCCGTTTGAGCTGTAGCCGTGGCTAAAGGTCCTATGGGAAATTGCATGGGGAAAAAACGTTTTGGGACCCCCCTTTTTTCTCGGCCCCCGCTTCACCAATCACCCCCCCAAACTTTCAGGGAAGGAGCGGAACTGAGCTGGCCAAAAGTTTGAAACATTTCAAGAAGATTCATCAATCGAAGCCATAGTTAGGCCAAATAGAATGTTGCAGATTTCCTATGGATAATCGGTAATAACTATAACTATCTACTGGCGACCACCAGTAGATAATATATATATGAAAATGAGAACTGTCAGGTAAATAGTGATAACAAATGGACAATGCATTGTGGAACTTGTATTGCAAGCGAGAGGTCACGTGAGGAATAATCTTTTAAAAGCAGGCACACATGCACTTTGCTGATTGGACATTACTACTTCCTGCTTGAGAAAGGCTGTTCGCCGAAACGTTGCTTATGGAAGTCTGTTGCATTGCTGATTAATGCCTGAATAAAAGCGTCTTGTAACCAGCATTGGGCCTCACCTGTTTTGTGGCACGGGACGGTGTGCTGATGGGTTTTTCCGAGCCCATTATTTTGTGAGGCCGCCTGGAATGGTCGGAGGCTCCGGAATCGGGAGACTGTGTGGTTGGAATCAATAACGAGGAGCATGACCCACCCACGCGCCAAAAACCTACATTAGGACAGCTACTTGAGCGGATTTGGTGCGAGGCGGAAAGGAATCGTGAGGGAGGACACCCTTCACGATCGTGCTGGACTCAAGTGGCTTGTTCAGGCAGAACGGGAAAATCGAGAACTTACACCTGTGAAAGTAACTTGCCTGACTGCTTGATTAAAATCCCCCACTAACAACAATGACATTGTCACATGAGAACATTGGAACGTCTGCAAAGGCTCAATGAAAATGAGAACTGTCGGGTAAATAGTGATAACAAATGGACAATGCATTGTGGAACTTGTATTGCAAGCGAGAGGTCACGTGAGGAATAATCTTTTAAAAGCAGGCACACATGCACTTTGCTGATTGGACATTACTACTTCCTGCTTGAGAAAGGCTGTTCGCCGAAACGTTGCTTATGGAAGTCTGTTGCACTGCTGATTAATGCCTGAATAAAAGCGTCTTGTAACCAGCATTGGGCCTCACCTGTTTTGTGACACGGGACGGTGTGCTGATGGGTTTTTCCGAGCCCATTATTTTGTGAGGCCGCCTGGAAGGGTCGGAGGCTCCGGAATCGGGAGACTGTGTGGTTGGAATTAATATATATATATAAATATGCAGCAAGCGACCGTTTAAAACTACAGGGCGAAATAGACAAATTGGAGGAGGAAATTAGCGCCCTGGGGATGAATGAACAAATCAAAAAGTTACGTGAAGACATGTTGGCTCGGCTAAACAAGGAGGAAGAGGTAATCAAGAAAAGGAAAGCATATAAATTTGAAAGAGACAGACTTGATTACCTCAATGGCCAAATTTTCACCTTTGCTAGAAAATACGATGCTGTGAAAGCAAGAGTCAAGGGAACACAAAATAAAAAACCTGCAAGGCGTGAAAACTCAGTTTCAGGATCTGACCTCAGTTCCAACATCGAGAGTGAAGCAGAAGGTGATAATATTTCTGAACCGACCTTGGGGTTTACCAAACTCACAATGGCGGAGGAGGTCGATTGCCTCTGCCTAGATCGAAGGGACACGTTGCGCTCACGAACAAAACTAACACCAGGCGCAACTACAGGCAGAACCAACGCCGGAAAAGAAACCGGAGCCGCCAGAGGAAAGACAAGGGGAGCCCCAAGGGGAAGATGGAATCGGTCTCAGAAACGCAACACGGCGCAAGTGGGAACATCAACTCAGTTATAAACCTTACAGGGACGGCTCTAACCAGGCAGGAGGAAGCAATACTGTCCCTGGGGTTATCATACTGCCCACCATGTGACTTTAATTATGCGGACGCACGAATGGACACGTACAGATTTGTTCGCAAGCTTAAATTGAACAAGTTCCACAGTTTACAGTCCAAAAAACAACAGCCCAGTGTAACTAGAAGTCCGACTTTGCTAACTGTGGGGGACCAAGAAGGAATGAATGAAATATGGTCCCTGCAAAAAGAAACCATCGGTAGCCAGGAAGGAGAAAGCAATCCAAGCAATGTCAATGCAGCCGCTGGTTTGACTCCATTCAAACCCAGGTTCACGTTTCAACCAATAATGCTCCATGATAACATTGACGTGTATCACGACCTAGTGGTGAAAGAACTGAAACAACTGTACACTGCCACTAATGGTCGACGCCGACAAATGACAGAACAAAATTGGAGTTACACTCAATTGGTTAAGAAAATAAACACTGATGATAACATCGTGGTGCGTCAGGCGGATAAAGGGGGCAATGTTGTGCTCTGGCCCCGAAAATTATACCTTGAGGAGGTAGAAAAACTATTGAATGACACAACTTGCTATAGGAGAAGCAATTGTCCCCCTTTGAGGGCGACATGGGGAGATCAAACAGCGAAACTCCAGGCATGGAGGAGTGCAGGCATCATAACAGAGGATGAATTTAGATTCATGAAAAAAGAACATCCAGTGGTGCCTACTTTTTATTTGATCCCCAAGGTCCACAAGAACTATGAAACACCACCGGGTCGCCCCATTATATCTGCTATTGACAGTTCCCTTGAAAATGTGTCCAGATATATAGACTTTTTTTTACAGGACTGGGTAAAAGGACTAGGTTCGTATGTAAAGGATTCAACTGATTTTATTCAGAAAACGGAGAGACTGGAATGGGACCCAGACTTTCTGCTAATGACCCTTGACGTATCGTCATTATATACCTTAATAGGGCATCGAGATGGACTAAAAGCGATTGAACACTTTCTGAACAAACGTCCGATATACTATGGGGTACACAATAAGATGTTGTTATCTATGACTCAAATGTGTTTGGAGCAGAACTTCTTTTTATTTAATAACCAAATTTACCAGCAAATAAGGGGTGTCGCCATGGGGGCCTGTTTCTCCCCCAGCTACGCATGTTTGCACATGGGGCTGTGGGAGGAACAGGTCCTGGCGGGAGAACTGCGCACTATCATGGAGCAACATGTAGTTACCTACCTCAGGTATATAGATGATTTATTCTTTATTTGGAGGGGGACGGAGGAGACAGCTAAACAATTTATCAACAACTTGAATGTTAACAGCTTGAACTTACATTTTACATCATGCATCAGTGCAACTTCTGTTAGTTTTTTAGACATGGAGGGCTATATTGAGAACAACCGCATGCAAACCAAATTATTTAGAAAGCCCACAGCAGGCAATACCATCCTGCATGCGACAAGCCACCATCCTCGCCACCTGATACGCAGTATTCCCTACGGGGAGTTGCTGCTTATCAGGCGGATTTGCAGCAGTGATGATGAATGCGAGCTAGCGCAGAAGGCTAGTATAAATAGATTTCTCGCCAGGGGGTACTCTAGGAACTTACTTGAGGCAGCCCAGAAAAGAACTAAGCTTGTATCCCGGGAAATTGCACTGTTACCTAAGGTTAGGGAAGCGGATACATCCCCGGCTGGGGAGTTAATCAAGCCACGCATGATTGTTACATATAGCCGACAGCATTCTGCCATCAGAAGAATATTTAGTCAAAACTGGAACCTGATATTAGGAGATCCGGTTATTGGCAACAAAGTGTTGAATAGACCACTCCTCACATTCAGAAGATCGGTATCAATGGCTAGATCCTTGGTTAAAAATACTTTGGAACCACAGATGTCCAACACCTGGAAGGCCCTAGGCAGGGGTTTCAAGAAATGCTCGCAATGTAAAGCATGTAGACATGGGATCACCAAGACTAAATATACTGTCCCATTCTCAGAAACCCCTAGAGAAATCACAAAACGCCTTAACTGCAAAACAGATTATGCAGTCTATGTGCTAGAGTGCAAGTGTGGGCTCCGGTATGTTGGCAGTACCCGACTACCGGTCCACCAACGAGTGCTACAGCACATTAGAGCTATAAAAAATAAAGATCAGGCCTATCCGGTGGCTAGACATTTTGAGCAAGAGCATGGTTCCAATCCAGTTCATCTGTCATATTTCGCAATAGACACAGTCTGGCCCATGAAGAGAGGGGGCAATCGAGATACGAAGCTTCGTTTACTCGAAACCAGGTACATCCTGGAACTAAACAGTAAGCAACCACATGGGTTGAACGCAACTGAAGATTTGTATACTTGCTTGTAATACACCTTTGTGTTTACAGATTTCTTATTATATGCTTTGGACGAGATGGGTGAGATTTGGGTAAAAAGAATATAAAGTCACGGAGTTAAACTATAACCTGCACAGATATAGATCTCATCAATCCAAAAACATATTCCCATAGTGGTGAAGAACATGGTATTACTATTAGTTGATAGCAGGGATTAGCTATGTGCTATGCATACATTTGTTTTGTCTGTGGTATTATAGTGAAAGAGAATATGTGTTTCAGTATTATATGCTGCCCTTTCCTCTTATGTGTATTCAGAGAGTGTCACTAATTTAATGAGGGCAACCCTGGATGGCTATCTAGGGGATGTATTAATGAATCCATCTTTGAGATTTTGATTGTTTTTAAGAAGCACTTGCACCAGCACTTTAAGAAATATTGGAAAAAAGAAAAAAAGAATTTATACACTCACTATATTATGTGCCGAGAATATGACAACAGCTAGAATATTAGCATTTTTTTCATGAGGTCTTTGCCCACTTGGGCTTCAACCAATACATTTGATGTTGTGCATATCGCATTGGAGATATAGCGGGGAAAACCTGCAACCAAATGAATTAGGTGGAGGGTTGGATATATTCCCACTTAATATCATCACTGTATTCATACAGCTATAATGAGAAACAAAGTGAAAATTGTTTTTTTTAAATATTTAAATACACATTTATTTATATATTTTATGCATTGGTCGGTTGCACAAATGTACTTTATATTGCAATGGTACACACTGTTTTAACGCATGTGAAATATAGTATTTTTTCCATGTTGTTTACCAAATGTGAAAAAAATGCGCGCGCACTGGCACTTTAAATCTCGGCATTTGCTCTCAGCAACTCGCCATGTGATCAAGCTTTGTAAGAGGCGAAACGGGTAATGGCGGCGGCAGGCTTGCTGGAGAATAAACACCTCAATTGAGCACAAAATCTGGGTCTGTTCCTTCGTCATTTGAACTTAAGAGCTGGGGCGGCTGCTTCAGCCAGTGTGACGAATGTACGCATATATATATATATATATATATATATATATATATATATATATATATATATATATATATATATATATATATATATCCAGCAAAAGTTTGCCTGTTGTAAGGACGCCCATACCAAGTAGGTTAAATTCAAGCCATCTTTATTGTCGGTGTAACGCAATGTTCAGAACAACAGCAGTGTCCCCATAGATATTGCTGCCCAACGCATTTCGTGATAACGATCACTTCCTCAGGGGCTGTGGGCCATTGTGTGGGCAGGATTCACGGCAGTTTATATCTTAACTTCCGCCCAGCTGGGCGTGGCCGAAACCAGTGCCTGCTGGAACTTGTAGTTGAAGCACTTTACCATCCCAGTGGATTGCCGTGTTGTTCCTGTCATATTCACTATATTCATCCCCAGTGGGTTGTGGTTCCAATACTGGCTTCTGTCTTGCCTTTATGTTTCACCAACGGCGCTAGTTGTTCCAAAGCCGAGACCCCGGGTGGTGCCTCAGCAGGACTGCAGATGCAGCAGGGCGTTCCTCGCGGCTCAGGCGGGGCCGCTAAAACATCCAGCAAAAGTTTGCCTGTTGTAAGGACGCCCATACCAAGTAGGTTAAATTCAAGCCATCTTTATTGTCGGTGTAACGCAATGTTCAGAACAACAGCAGTGTCCCCATAGATATTGCTGCCCAACGCGTTTCGTGATAACGATCACTTCCTCAGGGGCTGTGGGCCATTGTGTGGGCAGGATTCACGGCAGTTTATATCTTAACTTCCGCCCAGCTGGGCGTGGCCGAAACCAGTGCCTGCTGGAACTTGTAGTTGAAGCACTTTACCATCCCAGTGGATTGCCGTGTTGTTCCTGTCATATTCACTATATTGCCGGGAGTGATTGGGGGTGATTCTTGAAGCAGGGGCTGAGAAAAAAGGGGGGTCCCAAAACATGTTTTCCCCAAGCAATTTACCATAGGACCTTTAGCCGGGGACCCCCTGACCACCTAGGCCTGCTCAGGGGGTCCAACAAGGATCCCCAAGGCCTAAAAACGTCTTTTTTTTTTTAAATCATGGGGTACACGTACGTTTGCTTACACTGTGAATAAAGAAAACAAACTCTGTCCGGGGCTTCCTTTTAAAAAAAAAAAAAAAAATCCTTTGGGGGGGCTGTTTGCCCCCCCCCCACTCGCCCTGGGGACCACAACCCCCCGGGGCTCTAATTTTGAAAATAGGGGGTCCGTGACCGACCCCCCAGCCCCGGGGACCACCACCTTTGGGGCTTTTGTATGTTTGGAGGGGGCCACGCGGCCCCCCTCCTGGAGCCTTTGATGGCCCTGGGGATAGACCCCTCCCCAGGGCTCCTGCAGTGTCACGGGGTGCCTACCCCCGGGACACTGCCATTTGCTATGGTAGGGTTGGAGCCTCGCGGCTCCTACCCTACCATAGCAAACTGCTTTTCGTCAGAGAGAGCAGCATGTCTGCTGCTGTCTCTGACGAAAAGCAATGCCGGCTCCCAAAAGACGTGGGGAGCCGGCTGGGACCGTAGGGGCTTTGCGGCTCCCCCCACGGTCCCCTATGTTTTTAGTCCCGAGGGATGGGGTCCCCGGGGATTATAAAAAATTAGAATTAGACGCTTTTTTTTACAAAAGATTTACCGTGCGGGTATGGTGCGAAGTCCGCAAGTCGTCACGTAAGTGTACCTAAGCAAGAAAAATATAAATATTTTTAGATATTTATGAAGTGTATGTATTTATGTGTTGTGTGGCTCTAAAAGAGCTGTTGTGTTTATTGGTAGATGTTAGTACCTACAAGTAATTACTGATGCAGAGTCTTAAGTTTATGAGGAAGACTCGGTTTCCCTCATCTGTAAAATGTACACCATCTCTCCTATAGATGTCATGAATATTGAAGCGTAGATTATTATGTTATGTTATGTAACGTCTCTTTTATAGCGCACGGCTACCCCGAGGGGTGTCCCGGCGCTTTGGCAAAGAGACCTGGGACAGAAGAACACAACACAGCTACTCGCAGGGGTCAATAAGAATCAAACGGAAAAGAGCCAAGTCTTCAGCTCCTTTCTGAAAGAAAGGAGACTGTTGGCTTTCCTAAGGGCAACAGGGAGCTCATTCCAGCAGCGGGCAGCATGATAACGGAAGGATCGCCTTCGGTCCGGGCAAATCTAATAGGAGGAACCTCAGCTTTGGCCAGCAAGGCCGATCGCAGGGTCCTCCTCAGTGCATAAAAAGCCATGCGCTTCCTAATGTAAATCGGGCCAATGGAGTGAAGGGCCTTAAACGCCTGGGTCAAGATCTTAAATGTGATTCTTTTAGAGATAGGCAACCAGTGCAATCTCTTGAGCAATTCAGAAGCTTTAGCTCTGCGTGGAAGGCCAAAGTTGGGTCTTGCCGCTGAGTTCTGCACAATTTGTAGGCGAGCCGGCAAATATTTAGGTAGCCCTAAGTAAAGGGCATTGGCGTAATCCAGTTGCGATCCTATTAGCGCCTGAACGACATTTTTTTTGTGTTGCATGGACAGCAGCGGAAGAAACTTTCGGAGCATCTTCAAAATGCCGAAACATTTCCCAGCCAGCCCGATGATCTGGGGTCTGAAAGAGAGGCCGTCATCACACAGCACCCCAAGGTTTTTAGCTTGGGTGGAGGCCGTATCAGGAGGAAACATGTCCTGAGGCCACCAAGTTTTCCAGCTAGGATCAGGTGGACATCCGAAAAAAAGCAGCTCCGACTTATCGGAGTTGCATTTCAGGCTATGCCGCTGAAACCAGGCGAAGACCGTACTCAGGCAGTCTTTAATCCTGTCACCATCAAAAGCCTCTCCCTTCCTGCATGTAAACAGGAGCTGGGTGTCATCAGCGTATGATATGATCTGGGCACCAAAAGCCTCCGCCACCGCCGCCAGAGGGGCCAAGTAGATATTAAAGAGGGTGGGGCTCAGGATAGACCCTTGAGGAACCCCCACCACTAGCGACGGCATTTCAGTGGAGAAAGGAGGTGCCCAGATCACCTGTCGACGGCCGGACAAAAAAGATTTAAACCAGTCCAACACCGTCCCACGAATCCCGATCTCCCAGAGTCTCAAAAGGAGACCGTCATGGGGGACGGTGTCGAAGGCCGCCGACAAGTCAAGCATCACTAAGATAGCCTTTCCCCCGCGATCAAGAGTTTCTCTGATGGCATTGGTGATCTCAAGAAGGGCTGTCTCCGTGCTATAATTAGCCCGGAAGCCCGATTGAGAATCATGGAGAATGTTATTGCTCTTGATAAAGTTGGTAATCGAGTGCTGCACATGTTTCTCAATTATCTTCGCCAGAGCAGGAAGAAGGGAGATCGGCCTGTAGTTAGCGTGCACAAGGGGATCTAAAGTGGGCTTTTTGAGTAGCGGCAAGATCAAAGCATGTTACCACGCCAAAGGAACCACTCCCGTACTCAGGGAGAGATTGAGCATAGGATTAAGCAAGATGTTAACTGCTGTTGCTACTTTACCCAGGCATTTCGCTGGACAGGGATCCAGTGGTGAGCCAGAATGAAGTCGGGACAAAAGATCGAGAGAGGTGGCACAAGACAAAGGCGGGAAAACCGATAATACGGGGCACTTCTCTTCCAATGGTGTGGGGAAGGAAATCGGTTTACCGACCAATGGAATGTGGTCCACATCTGGGAAAGAGTCCTGGATAGCCTTGATTTTATGTACAAAGAAATCCCCAAGTTGGCTAATCCACACTTCGGAATGAGAGTGGCGAACAAGAGGCAGGGGAAGCAAACTCCTTTACTATTCTAAAGAGTTCTTTGTAAGAGTTTATTGTAAGAGTTTATTGTAAATGGAACTCATTCTATAGTCTCGGAGAAAGGCAGAAACAGATTTATTCACATGTTTCCTAGCTTTCTCAATCTGTGGACAATATTGGTTGGACCAGTTCCATTTCTGCCTTTGGCATATATTAGAATAGACAAAGGTAGTTTGGGGGAAACGTGTCATCAGTTGTTGAAAGGTGTCCTTCATAAACATTTTCAGACCTACCCTAGTCAAAGTGCCAAGGTCATTCCCACCACAGTGCACAATTATGATGTCAGGGTGTTGGAGATGCATAAAGGATTTCACCAATGGCATCAATTGATGCCACTTTAACTCTCTCTGTCCAATCCATTTAATGTCTACATTTGATAAACCTAGGTCTTTGTGAATTCCTTTCTGTTGTGCATACCTTTTACTTCAGAAAATATAGCTGTGTCCCACAATCAACACTTTAAACATCTTGAAGAGAGGTATGGATGCACTCAGATGGTCTCTGTAAATGAAAGGGCAGTTTGAAGGTTTTTTTTCTAAAATGGTGGGTAAGTGGACTTTTGAAAAAATCAATGAACTGATTGGTTGTTTGAAATATTATTAGCTACAAAACTAGAGTGCAATTTTCTGTTTTTTAGAAGCCTGTTATTTATTGGTTAAGTAAAAGTGATAGAAAAGAACAGTACTTTTAGATAAGCTAGTATATTGAGAAATCAAGCACACTTGCTGTTTTGATTTGCAACAATGTATGATGAACTTTTCACCTGTGTGCTCAGTTAGGTGTTCCCTGAAGTGTTTCTATGGTAACTGGCAGAATGTGGAATGGGGGAAGGGTTGAACGTTTTGTCAGTTGGAAAGGGTTCAAAAGTTCAAGCAATAAAAAATTGTGTTTCATTTTGAATTTAATGTGGGAATAAATGTGATTTGTAATTAATTTGTGTACATGTGTAGATTGAGTGTGTAGATTGATAGGAAAAGTTTGCTGTTTGGTATAGTACTTTTTTTTTATCTCCTAGGGTTGATTAGGGAGTTTTTCAATGATCCTCAACGTCAAAATCTTTTTTTACATTTTTTTCTTGCTTAGGTAATCTTCCGGGATGACTTACAGAATTTGCACTGTACGCATACAGTAAATCTATTGTAAAAACAAAATAGCCTCTTTTACTAAATTTTAATAATCCCCAAGGACCCCATCCCCCGGGGCTTTAACTTTATGTTTGGGGGGCTGATGGCCCCCCTCAGCCCCGGGGACCGCGACCCCCGGGGCTCTAATATTGAAAAAGGGGGGTCCATGATGGACACCCCAGCCCCGGGGACCACCACCCCCGGGGATTTTCTATGTTGGGAGGGGGGCCGCGCAACCCCCTCCTGGAGCCTTTGATGGCCCTGGGGATCGCCACCTCCCCAGGTAAGGCTCCTGCAGTGTCCCAGGGTGCCTACCCCCGGGACACTGCTTTTTGCTATGGTAGGGTAGGAGCCTCGCGACTCCCACCCTACCATAGCAAACTGCTTTTCGTCAGAGAGAGCAGCATGTCAACTGCTGTCTCTGACGAAAAGCAATGCCGGCTCCCACGGGGAGCCGGCTGGGACCGTGGGGGCATTGGGGTTCCCCCCACGGTCCCCAATGTTTTTTTCTGCCCCGGGGGTTGGGGTCCCCGGGGTCATAAAAAATGTGTCATAGACGCTACTTTTTTTTATGATAGATTTACCGTACGCGTACCGTGTAAAGTCTGTAAGTCGTCCCGTAAGCTTACCTAACCAAGTAAAAATCAATTTAAAAAACACATTTTACAGCTGTCTTTCAATTTTAAATGTTTATGTGTTGGTTGGTTCTAATGAAACCTTTTCTGTTTATTAGTACTTGGAAGTAAATACTTAACCATAATCTAAAGTTATTGAGGAGCAGTGTTTTACAGTGTGCTGAACTTTTGACCTCTGTTGACAGTTGACTTTTGCATTATCTGTTGGGGGTAGGGTGGAAAGTTATGTCACTTGGAAAGGTTTGAATTATTGAACCAAAAGAAATGTGTGTTTGGTTTTGAAATATTGTGTGACGGAATTTGATTTGTTAATAATGTGTATATATGTGTAAATTGAGAGGTAAAATGTGCCATTTGTTGGTTCCTGCTGCAAGCACTAAAGCAGAGAGATTCTGTGTGAGACTTCCTTATTTGTCTAAGGTGATGGAGAAGTTGGTCAACAGGCAGCTTTCAAAATTCTTAGAGACCAATGATCTACTGGACAGTTCCCAAATAGGGTTCCGGGCCAACAATTGCACCGAGACAACACTCCTGGCAGTGTCAGACAATATCAGAACCAAGGTAGATCAGGGAAAGACAGTCGCCCTGATTTTACTAGACCTCTCGGCGGCTTTAGATACCGTCCCACACCACCGACTCCTGGAAATCCTAGCAGCCAAGGGTATCCGGGAAAAGGCATTAGGATGGCTGCAGTCTTTCATACAAGACAGAACACAGTCAGTACGGATGGGTGATTTTGTTTCCCCTCCCCGAAACATCAAATATGGGGTCCCACAAGGGGCCTCATTGAGTCCAACCCTATTCAACGTGTTTGTCTCATCACTAGCCGAGATAGGGAGAAAGTGGGCTGTTGGGATCTGCTCTTACGCAGACGACACCCAACTAATGATTTCATTAAATGAAGAAGACGACTCTAAGGATAGCTACTGAACTGCCTGACTGAACTAGCCAATTGGATGCACAACCATTGTCTTAAACTAAACGCAGACAAGTCTGAGATTCTGCTGTTTGGTAGACATACACACCTATGGGACAACAGCTGGTGGCCCACCACTCTGGGCACCGCTCCAATCCCAGCATCAACAGCCAAAAATTTAGGTGTGATCCTAGATAATACCTTGAGAATGAAAACCCATGTATCTACAATTTGTGGCAAAGGCTTTGCACTACTCAAGATGCTCCGGCGAGTTTTTCCATGGATCCCCACTGAGTGTAGGAAGATATTGGTCCAGTCTTTATTAATGAGCAGGCTGGATTACGGAAATTCCCTGTTTGTGAGAATGGCGGACTATCTGTTTGCGAAACTACAAATTGTACAGAACGCTGCGGCAAAGGCAATTTGCAATAAAAGAAAGTACGATCCAGCCAAAAGCTGCCTGCGAGAGCTTCACTGGCTAGCAATGAGACAGAGAGCTATCTTCAAGCTAATGTGCATAACGCATAAAGCATTGCAGAACACGGGCCCTCGCATCCTAAAAAATAAAATCAGATTCTAAGCTCCCACGAGGAACCTGCGTTCCTGTACGGCTGCTAGAGCAAGCAACACTCGTGTGAAAACAGCTAGGATGGGTGGACGGGCGTTCTCCCACCTGGCGCCAAACCACTGGAACAAGCTGCAGCAGGAACTCAGACTAACAGAATGTTATTTGTCCTTCAGGAAGCAATTAAAAACATTTCTTTTTCCAAAATCTGACTAAATACAATCCTTATTCTGCTATCTGTTAACTACTCACTACTGTCAGGACAGCGCCGTGATATCCCATTGGGCATGATTGTTTGTGCTCTATAAATACCATTGGCATTGACTATCTGCTGTGTGAGTGGCATTCTTCTTAATCTTCAAAAGAATTTGAAAGGTGAGTTGATGACTTCAAAGGGATTGTATTTGGTGCATTTTATTTTTAGTAAGAGTAATGTGTTTATTCTTGTAAAGTTTGTAGAATCATATTCTGAGTTTGTCTGTTTTTGGATTATTATTGTGGTAAAATCATTTGGTAGGTTATTGTGTTTAGTTAGTCAGGTTCTTGGAATAAAGTGCAGTACTAAAAAATGTAAAATGTGTGCAGTCACTTATATATTGCCTCAGTCAGTATACATAGACTGCTGCATACAGTCTTGTATAAATGAAAGAATTATATTTGCACCTTTTTCTATAAGCGCACCTGTCTCTCCTCACAGTCTACCTCTCTCTGCTTATACTGTCCTCCTTCTTCTTGTATTGTGTCTCATGTTAGGATGTAATGCTGGCTAAAAAGTAATGCTGCAGATTGGAAATGTATTTTGAAAATGATTCAGGTTTCTGCACAGTAATGTAGTACTCATATACATGGGCTGTGTTCTGCCTCTTAAACGTTTTAGTGTGGTAAATGTGTTTTGGTAAAACGTATGGTTTTAAAAATTTTGTCCAGGATCACACTGAGTGTCTGTGTAAATGAAAGAATTATATTTGCACCTTTTTCTTTAATCTCCCCTGTCTCTCCTCACAGTCTACCTCTCTCTGCTTATACTGTCCTCTCTTTTTTGATACGTCCACTCTTTCCTTATTTTCACTTGTCTTTCTTGATAGTGCGGTTTCTTTTCAAACTGCATCCTGTGTTCTTAGTCTCCCTCTGTCGTCATGGTCTTTCCTGCCCCTAATGTTCCACCTTCTTTTTATACTCCCTCCTCTGCCCTCT
The DNA here is from genome assembly GCF_964263255.1 of Lissotriton vulgaris. Taxonomy (NCBI): domain Eukaryota; kingdom Metazoa; phylum Chordata; class Amphibia; order Caudata; family Salamandridae; genus Lissotriton; species Lissotriton vulgaris. The sequence continues at coordinate 829,327,681 of NC_141698.1, forward strand.
GAATTCTCTCTGTTTTATCATACGTCCTCTTAACAATGCCCAACTCAATATAGATAGAGTGCTGCATACACTCTTGGGGAGATTTACAATCACGTTGGGCCTCTTTCTTCTTGTATTGTATCTCATGTTTGGATGTAATGCAGGCAAAGATCTAATGCTGCATATTGAAAATGTATTTTGAAAATGAGTCAGGTTTCTGCACTGTAATGTAGTGCTCATATAGATGGGCTGTGTTCTGTCTCTTAAATGTTTTAGTGTGTTAAATGTGTTTTAGTAAAATGTATGGTTTTAAAATTTTTGTCCAGGATCACACTGAGTGTCTGTGTAAATGAAAGAATTATATTTGCACCATTTTTTATAATCTCCCCTGTCTCTCCTCACAGTCTACCTCTCTCTGCTTATACTGTCCTCTCTTTTGTGATATTTCCACTCTTTCCTTATTTTCACCTGTCTTTCTTGATAGTGTTGTTTGTTTTCAAACTGCATCCTGTGTTCTTAGTCTCCCTCTGTCGTTATGGTCTTTCCGGTCCCCTAATGTTCCCCCTTCTAATTTATACTCCCTCCTCTGCCCTCAATTCCCTCTGTTTTATCATACCTCATCTTAGCAATGCCCCACTCAAAATAGATAGAGTGCTGTATACACTCTTGGGCAGATTTACAAGCACCTTGGGCCTCTTTCTTCTTGTATTGTGTCTCAATGTTTGGATGTAATGCTGGCAAAAAACTAATGCTGCATATTGGAAATGTATTTTGAAAATTAATCAGGTTCCTGCACTGTAATGTAGTGCTCATATACATGGGCTGTATTCTGGCTCTTAAACGTTTTAGTGTAGTCTAATCTCTGCTCTCTTCTTAAGAGTAATATAATAGTGTGTTTTATACATTTATTTTTCAAAAGTGATAGATCTTTTTTATACTAGATTTTTTTCATCAATACTAAAAAAAGTCATCATGCCTAGTAAGGCTTAGAAGACGAAACAACGAAAGAAAGCAAGTTATTTAAAGAGAAGTCATCTACAAGATTTATCTCAGGAAAAATGTATAAAGAAGACGCAAAAATGTCCTGGTAAGAAAACTAAAAGTTTTCTAAAAAGATTGGTAAACAGTAAGGGTAGTGTGTACAAAGAAAAAAAAATCAGTGTTTCTGCAAGCAAGAGAAAAGACAAGAACCGTGTAGTATTATGTTCTAAAAAACATGTGTAATACAAGGAGGAAAAATGTATACACGGAGATCAGGAAGAAGATGTACTATAATCGAGTTGAATTAAATTTGACTAAGAATGTACAGAATAGTAAAAGAAAAAGAGCTTTTTACAAATAAAAGAAATATATTGAAAATGTAGTTCAGAAAGCTTTTGAATTGAAAATAAGAATTTTTATTTTAGTAATCAATAGAATTCGATCATTAGATAAGACAATCCATTTAATGAAGGCCAAAAGTAAGTGGAAAAGATTAATTAACAAAAGTAATTTTTAGAGGTTTTTCAGGGTGAATGGAAACATAGTTCAAGTTCTGAGCCTTTATTTAATGAAGAAATTTATCTTCAGAGTAATGATTTGTTGCATGCAGTTGACAGTACTGGTCGTGCTTATGAGGTTAAAATAGTTGTCCTATTGAGAAAGAGATAATTGTTCCTAGAAATGAGGAACAGTTGTTAGCTGATGAAGTTTTAGGGAGACGCCCTAAAGCTCCAGTGTGCACTTGGAATTGCAGTAGTATTTGTAGTGTACGGCAGGAGCCTATAGATTTTTTACGCAATTTCTTACGTAACTATACTAAGAAAAGTGTTAAACAAAGGATTAAGATGTTGCAAGGATTAGACCCTTGCAGAGTGAGACATATTACTGGATTGCAAGGACATTCTTTAGTTTGTCTTTCTAAAAAAGTGTGTCGAAGTGGTTTTCACCATTTCCAGCATTAATGTTAAAAAAGTTGAACAGTGCTCTTTTGCATGGATCTGTATCCGATGTAATTAAGGTTTGTGAGGAAATTGGGGTTAGTTATTTTGGTCCTCAAGAACACTGTGCAGAAATTGATCAGTTAATAGATGGAAATGTAGAAGAGAATGTACAGCATTGTAGAAAAGAAACATTTGAGCAAGAAATTACTAAGTTTGAGGTAATTTCTGGTGAAAGGCCAAATTATTCTTGTATCTGTTGTTGACATACTCATTATAAACATCAGACTAGGACTGTTGATCTGTATGTAAAAAGTGAAAAAGAAAATACTAATGAGTGGAAGGATTTTGTAACTTATTTGTTGGTAGAGAATTGTTTTGATTTGGGTTCTGATCAGCGTATTTGTAAATATTGTTATAATAAATTAGATGAGAATAAATTGCCTGCTAGAGCTGTGTATAATAATCTTGAGTTGGTAAATATTTCTTCTGAATTGATGTATTTAAATACTTATGAGTCTATTCTTATTCAATGTGTTCATCCATTTCAAGCTATTGTTCGTATGGAGCCTAAGACGGGGAAATTGCCTCCTTCAGATTTGCAGGGAGTGTTAAAGGGAAGATTTGTATATTTGCCTCTAGATTTAAAGAAAAATGTTGAAACAATTGGTGTAGAAAATGTAGAAGATGAACCGTTAGATATTTTAGTTAATGGTGTTCCTACTAAGAGTAAGAAAATCTGGCAGGAATTAGTGGATGTTAGGAAAGTTAAAAAGGCAACGTTGTATCTGATAAACAACAATCAATATTATGAAAATGTGTTTCTGAGAGAAGAACGGAGGAAGAGGTGGGTCTAGCTCTCAGCAAGATCAAATTGGGCTCCCCAGATGACCCAGTATCCACTCAAATCACCTCCAAAATCGCTCCAGTTTTGATCCCCCTCCTCACCAATGCTTTTAACCTGTCTTTGTCACAAGCTTCTGTTTCCATACACTGGAAAGAAGCCATCATACGTCCTATCCTAAAAAAGCCCTCTGCTGATCCAACTCAATTTTCAAACTATCGTCCTATCTCTCTTTTACCTCTGTTTGAAAAAATAATGGAATCACTGATTAACCACCAACTTTATCACTACCTGGAAGAAAATAAACTGCTTGACCCATACCAATCTGGCTTCAGGGCCAGCCATAGTACAGAGACTGCCCTCTTCGAAATTGTAGATAACATCAGGCTGTCCCTTGATGCCAGGCAGTCTGCGGTCCTTGTCCTGCTCGATCTCTCCACGGCCTTCGACACCATCTCCCACAACACCTTGTTGTTTTGACTGTCGGAGATTGGTGTGGGAGGTCCGGCCTTGGGGTGGATCAATATCTACCGGTCTGACAGGTCTTCCGAAGTCCAAATTGGTCCATTCACTTCTAAAAAACAGAATATCGATAAAGGTGTTCCTCAGGGGTCCATATTGAGCCCCACATTATTCAATATCTACGTGTCCCCTTTAGCAAAAATTATCCAGAACTATGGGTTTGACACAGTGTCGCATGCTGACGACACGCAATTAGTGATCAAGATTGGAACAGACCCTGATGACACCAAAACCAGATTCCTAAACTGTATGATCTCAGTAAAAGAATAGATGACCAACAATCACCTGTTATTGAATGCCAGCAAATCGGAGATCTTGCTCTATGGTAACGCGCAGAGAGCCTGGACAAGTGAATGGTGGCCATCGGTCCTGGGTCTATGCCCCTCCCCAAAAAAGTCTGCTTGTAACTTAGGTTTCCTCATTGATGACAAGCTTTCTATGGCCGAGCATATAAATACCACTGTACGCACTGGCTTTGGCATCCTGAGAACCCTAAAAAAAATCTTTAAATGGATTCCGCTTTCCTCCCGGATGCCCCTTGTTCAAGGCCTCATAATTAGCCGTTTAGATTACGGCAACACACTACTGGCTGGCTGTAATGAGGCATACCTAGCCAAACTTCAGGTACTGCAGAACACGGCAGCAATAGTGGTTCTTAACGTCCCCCCTCCTCCCATTCGATCCCCGCGCTGAGGTCCCTACACTGGCTGCCTGTGAAAAAAAGGATTATTTTCAAGACATGCTGTATAATTCACAAAACTCTCAGCGGCAAAGGCCCCTTGTATTTAGCAAATAAACTAAAACGTTATGCACCGGCTCGATCCCTTCACTCATCTAGTAAACACCTTTTAAATGTTCCTAAAGTGCGAACTGTCAGAACAGGGGATATAGCTTTTTCCATACTCAGCCCTCAATCATGGAACTCCCTCCCAATCCAGCTACGTGAAGTAACCAATCAAAAAAGCTTTGGTAAACTGCTGAAAATGTGGCTTTTCTGAAAGTAGTGAGCCCTCGACAGTGAATCCCTTTCTAATACCTGCTGGCGCTATGAGACCTACGGGTGATACATGCACCTAATAAATGCCAAATACATACATACATACATACAAGAAGAAATAACTGTAGAAGAAGACAGTGACTTGCCATCTGGACAAATTGAAAAAGTGGATGTGTCCAGAACATAAGAAATCTATGAACATTATAGTGTTCATCCACTTCATTCTAAAGAAGTGATGGGGGAAACTCTAGAGTTGTTCCAAATGAAAGAAGCAAAGGGAAATCCCATTAGTGTATGGGAAAAAAGCTTGGAAGCTCGCTGCTTTTTTCCGTTGTTTCCAACAGGAAAATGTGGACGAAATGATGACCGACCTGTGCAGATTCCTGCATCTAAATACCGGACATCAAGATTGTATGCTGAAGATCCAAGATTTCGACAATGTATTCCATATTTATTTCATCTGTTATTTGAGAGTGACTTGTCTGGACTTTCTTATGCAATAAATCATATATTGAAAACAGGTGTACATCTGCAAAATGTTTTAGCAAAGGAATTCATGGATAAAGTACACTTCAAAGATAATGTTTTGGAATCTCATCTGATTAATCTCATGGCGGGAGATTACGGACTCTGCCGACACAGTCATTGCTGAGCAGAGGAAACTCACCTTGTTGCCGCCACCTCCACTAGCGCCGCAGCCGCCCTGGGACTTCAATACCCAGCAGCCCCAGGGGCGCGGCGTAATGACGCCGGGAAACAGCGCCAGGAGGCACTTTTAAGCAGCACAGCCCTCTGCGTCGCGGGACGCACGCGGGACGAGCCGGGCAAAGCCCGGGCCAAGGGTGGGCCCGTTTAATCCCGTTCAAGCATGGATAAGTACGGGGCAGGCCACCCCCCTAACAACAGCGAAGGCATCCAAGGTCAGTAAGCTGCAGTATCCCAGTTTTTGTGTGTAATAGTTGGCTTGGGTTGCAACCGTGATTTAGGATTAGAAGGTGGCTAGTCTCTCTCTTAAAAACATGGCAACTTCACCAATATTTGGGGGGAATGGCAGAAAATCCACTGGAGGATCGCTAATGGGTACCTTGGACAACTTTCTCGTCAGAGTATCAACAGCTTTGGCCAAAGATATAGAACTCACAGAAAAGAGACTATCTCTCGAAATCCCCTTTGATAAGAGATCCTCATTGGGAAGTCTGGCGAGGGCTAGGTCACCAGTCCTCCAGCAAGTGGATCACCAGGACATACTGGATGAGAGAAGCCATATATCGCAGCCAGTGGTTATTTTGGACACAAGCTCTAATCGCTCCAAGGATATGGGTAATCACAATATTGTAATGAGAGTGCCTTTGCCTAATATTAAGACTCGATCAGCCAGTCATGCCAAATCAGGACCTGTACAGCAGGAGACGGGGATAGCAAAAAGGAAACGCACAGGGGCACAAATGCAAGTAGGGAGAAGAAAAGCAAAAATTGGCAAAATGCATGTTTCTAATGAGGACTCCCCTGTAAGTACATCTACTAGTCCCACACAATCACCATTACTTGCTAAAGAGGGGGTAAGTCATCAAGCATGTGGGGGGGAGAGGCATTAGCTGATTTGGGCCCGTCGTTCTGGAAAAAGACTGGAAGGTACATTCAAGAAGATATGTCACCCAATATACGATCGGTTGGATTCCATTGAGAATAGACTTGTGTGCCTTGAACTTTCACTTGCATCAGTTCAGACGGAGGTGGTAAACCAGAACAGTGCTCCAATTTGCATGCAGAAAAATTTTACAGGGCAATGTAATGTTAATTCTAATTCTGCTGTTGCATCAAAAGGTGGCATTAGTACCGCACAGAAAGACCCTTCGGTGCCCTGTGATGTATCTCTAACTACTAAATCGACAGGGATCGAACATATAGCCCAGAGGGACAGGCCACACCAAGCAGTTGGAAGTAGACCTGCTTTTGAAGATCAAACAATCCCCAAAGTGCCCCTTGCACATAGCACATCTACTCTACCCAATATAGATCTCCCTCGAGAATCAGCCCCTTATGTGGTGGTCCTGGTGGGGGTTCCACCACTGGACCAGGGGAAAAGGGAGTCATATATGGACCTTAAGAATAAATGTACCTTCTGGCTTAATGTTAATCGCCCACTGCCAACTAACATATGTGCAGAAATTTTGTTTGCAAGGAGAGTGAATTGGGTGGGTAGGAGACCTAAGTCTGTGGTGGGGACTGTGTTAATATTAATTTTAGGGACTAAAGGTGTGTTAAATACATTTGCAATTGGCCCCAAAATGAATTATTGCCCTTGATCCAAACACTACCCTTGTCTAACTTTTATGCTTCCCCGCAACCCCCACAGAGGGATATTCTTCAATTGGGAGAGGCGCCGAACCATTGCGCCTTAGGGAATATAAGACTCTTTAACAGATTTGATGCTTTATCAGGGCTGGGGGATTGTGATTGACTGCAAGTGCCGGATAGTTGCACTAGGGATAGTATAACATTAGGAATTGAAGATGATGTGGACAGGAGTATAGGCCCAGTGAGTGATCATGGAGGTTCCCATGGAGGGACTGTAGGGCATAGGCAACATAACGAATGTGTAGATACTACACAGAATAGTAGACTATATCCACTGTTGAAGGATCTGGGCACTGTACACTTGGACCCTTTTTCTTCTATAATGGGGGCTGAGAGGGCTGGCAGTTGCGAGAGTTCAGTGTGTCCGACTACATTCATATACTGGAACCTGGCGGGTGTGGGTCCCAAACTAGCTTCACCACATTGGTTGGATTTTATCGATAAATTTGACATTTGCCTTTTTCAGGAGACCTGGTCGGTTGACCCTGTGTTTAGATTGAGTTACTTGAATTTTTATATCCCCGCTGTTAAAAAACAAATAGGTCGCCCGTTAGGTGGATTGGTGATAAGGGTTAGGCAGAACTTAAAATGCAATATACAACTTCTCCCGGTGTCAAACTGTGACATTCTTGCTGTGAGAGTTAGCTTCCCGTCTAGCTTAAAAAGTGATATTTTTAATGTTTATGCCAGGGGATTACCAGGAGGGAGAAAATCTGATGTTGTAACAGCCCTGGAAGTTTTGATTGAGGCCCTGCCAGCTAATGTGCTCCCATTGATTGCAACTTTCGAGCCACTTGGACTCGATGAACCTAACTGAGGAGGAGGACTCTAGGTGGGAAGTTCCGCAACTGGAGTTAAATCCTATCAGTAAATGGACAGAGGCTGCGATGCACTTGAAGGGTCTTTGTATGGGGAACCAGCTGAGGGCTGCCAATAGCCGAACACTGTCAGACAGGATGGGTAATAAAACTTATGATAACTGCATTAGGGCAAGTAAGTAACATAGATTATTTACTTGTCCACCTCAAGTTGTGGCACTCTCTTGTGGATATGGAGGTAATACCTCGTATCGAGAGTGATCATAACCCCCTGACTGCACTGGGCTTAGATGAAACGGTTAGAGTGACCCAGTGGCCTATACCCCCAGAAACTGTCATAACGAACGATGAGCGCCACCTTAAGTGGTGCCAAGTTGCTGAGCACCCTAATACCTTGAGTGATATTGAGACGGATTTAGATGGGGTACTGGCATCTATGGAGACAGGTGTAACATACGGGTTATTGTATACTCCGGTTATGGAAGCCCATGCTAACTTCTTTACTAAACTTAAAACATATTTCTGCAAACCTAGCTTAGTTAGGCGAGATCGAAGGAGTAAACCCGAGAGCTAGTATGATAATACTTGTAGGCAAGCCCGGGTAGAGCTGGGCCTAGCATTAAAAACTAAGGAACCCAGCAAAGTAAAAGTGGCTCGATGTAATTATAGGCATAGACGGTTTGTTGCAACAAAGGCTTGGGAAGAGAGTAAGTGGCAGGATCTCAAGGTGGCGTGTGTGTCCAAAAACCCGAAATCATTTTGGGATATTTTTAAATGGGGTAGGGGTGGGTGTCATGATAGTCCTCAAAATAATGTCGCCCAAAGCTCATGGATCGATTATTTTAAGCCACAGTACGCCAATGGAGTAGAGGGCGTAAGTGAGAGCATTTTTGTCCTAAAATTTTACAAGGACACTGCCTTCAGCTTAAGGGATGCTGACAGGGCGCTAGACTCAGTAACTGAGGGATGCGCCCCAGGCATGGATTGCGTCCCTGCTGACTTATTTTTAAATGACAAGAAAAGATGGCGAATTTATACCACATATCTAGCAAATGCCATAGCCCAAGGGATGGCTGTCCCCCACTACTGGAAAGGAGCTGAAATTGTGCCGGTATATAAAAAGGGGGACAAGTCGCTAGCAGGCAATTATAGGCCTATTAGCCTGATCAATTCCATTCAGAAAATAATGGGCCGGCTGGTTTTGGGGAAAATTCAGACCTGGATGGAAGAAGGGAACATCTTGAGTTACCTCCAGGCTGGCTTTTGCCCCAAGACCAGCACAATAGATCTGGTTTTTCGGTTTATTATTCTTTATTGGCGGTCTGTGGTTTGGGAGAAAGGGACATTATATGCCGTATTTGTTGATTTGAGGGCGGCCTTTGATCTGGTGCCATGCAATAAGCTATGGCGGGTCCTGGAAGATCCGGGGATGGCCCCTGAGTTGTTGAGTCTAATCGTTCACTTGCATGAGGACACCTTTGCTCGGGTGCGGTGGGGACGACAGGGTGAGGTTACGGAAACCTTCCCTGTTGAGCGGGGAGTGCGGCAGGGATGCGTTATGGCGCCTACCCTGTTCTCACTCTTCGAGAACAGCGTGGCAGACTTCCTTTCCCTGATCCCGACCGATGCCCCAGTGATGGTTGGCAAGCGAGTGCCAATCCTCATGTTCGCGGACAATACCTTGATAATCTCAAAAACGCCAAGTGGGCTACAATGCGCCCTCCAGCGCTTTGAGGATTTTTGTCTGGATCGCGGGCTAGAAATAAATACCGCCAAAACAAAGTTTATGGTTCTTACTGAACATAAATTTTCCAGGTCTTCTAAGCCATTCAGAGGGAGCATATACATGAATAATTCCCCGCTGGAGCGGGTCGACACCTTTACATACATGGGGGTAACCCTCCAGAGGGATATGCGCTGGACTAGCCAATTAGATCCGGCTACGTTAAAACATCACCAGCAGGCAGGACTCCTTCTGAAAAGGTTTAAAACCTCATTGTCGAAACCAATCAGCCCTCTTTAGGAGATTTACGGGGTGAAGGTGATAAGCTCGGCCCTTTACAGGTCTGAACTTAGGGGGTTTGAAATCCTAAAAAGCTTGGCCTTGGCAGAAAATGAGTTTTTGAGAAAAGCGACCAGTGTCCCGCAAAGTACCCCCCTGACACCATTGCTGTGGGACCTGGGTAGGAAAGCTGTTCAAGATCTAGCTTCTCTACGACCATTATTGTATTGGCGTAGGATATGGACGATTAAGGAACTTCAGCATTACGCCTGGGGCCTAAAGGAAATAATTGAAAAAGATTCCTTCCATAAAATATATTGGCTGAAGGCAAATAGATCCCTGCTAGTAAGCTTGGGTATGGGGGAATTGTGGGATGATCCTATAAATGCGATATTTCTATCTAAAAAAATCATGAAGGCCAAGTATTGGGAGATGGTCAACTCAAAAGTATGCGCAAAGGGTCTTTCCTCTCACCTAACAGTTCATTTTCTTGACTTTAAGGAACAACCGAAGCTGGAACAGTACTGGGATGCCATAGAGAAGCAGTATGATCGCAAGCTCTATTTTCAATTTAGAGTAGGCACCCTTCCAACTAAGTCATTTACAGCAAAATGGGTGTTAGTAACTGACGACAAATGTCCAAGGTACAGGGATCAACAAGAATCCATAAGTCATCTCTTGTTTTTCTGTCCCTTATATGCAGCACCTTGGTCACGGTGGGTGAAACCTATTTGCCAATTAATTGGCAAGCGCAGACACAATGAGGCTTTAAGAATCCTATGCACAGATCCCAGCCCCCCAATTGCTAAAGCCATGGCCAAATGTTTTAAATGGGCATGGGTAATTTGATTGAAACAGCTACAGCAGTAAAATGAGTTTTAACTTATTAGTCCTCTTGCAATTAACTGAAACATGAGGGGGGCGCATCTCAATTCGCTTAACTGAACTTGAGCAAATATTTTTTGGACTGTATATATTGAAATTTGTATTTTTAAACAATGTTTTTAACTGACTTTTAAGCAAATAAGATATTCGGCAATAGTCTTCTTGAGTTTAATCATGTTTTAAATATTTATATAAATTTAAATGGTAATGTAATTTTTTATATATTGCAGCAATGTGTATTTTATGTATCACTTTTATGACTTAATTGTCGAATAAATTTTATACCAACTAATCTCATGGCATGTCAGCGTGGTACTAATGAGTACTGGTACCGTCATGGAGAACTTAAATGTATGCTAAAGAACTTAGGAACTCCTACATGGTTTCTTACTCTATGCTGTGCTTAATATGCTTGGGATGATTTACTTCAATTTCTTCGAGAGGCAAATGCAAATATAGTAAATATTGAATACAAGACACCTGGAGAATTGTGTTCTTTGGATCCAGTTAATGTATGCAGGTATTTCAATCATAGATTTGAAGCTTTGATGTCTTTTATCACCAATAAAAAAATCCACCTCTTGGAGAGGTTTTGGATTTCTTTTGGAGAACGGAGTATCAAGCAAGAGGTGCTCCTCACATACATATGTTAATATGGATTAAAGATGCTCCCAAATTTGGAACAGACTCAGATGACACTGTATTTTCTTTCATTGGAGAATATGCAACATGTGATATACCGAAAAGTACAAAAGATAAGGATTTAAGAGGGAAAGTCTCACGATTTCAAAGTCATCGTTGTGTCAAATACTGTCGACAAAAGTACAAATCAAAGGATAAATTCTATACCAAATGTCGTTTTGGATTCCCATGTCTTGTAATATCGAAAGGAAGAGTGAACAATTTATGTCATCTCTGTGACATAGTATCAGAAGAAAGTCTCCAAAAAATATCTACAACTTAAGAAGAAATGAAGAGTCAAAATATAAAAATGATTACAACCCAGTAATTTTGTCCATGTGGAATGCTAACATGGATATTCAATACGTTGCGGACAATTCCATAGCTGTTGCTCGATATGCAGCATCTTACATAACCAAGTCAGAAAAGACAGAATTGAAGGAAATGTGGGAAGAGATTTCTCACGAGAAGAGTCTAAGTAAGAAATTATATACTTACAGTTTGAAGATGTTATCTCATCGAGAAATTGGATCGTATGAATGTTTGGATTGCTTATCATCTGCAGGTCTGTACTCCAAATCTAAAGGAATCATTTGGGTGAGTCTTGGTCTTTCTGCAACACGAAACAGAGTACTTAAATCTGTACAAGAAATTAAATATTTAGCTGAAAAGGAACCAGAAAGTACAGATATTGTGAAAACAAATAGGTTGGATGCATATTATCCAAATAGAAGCCATCATCTTGAGAACATTTGTCTGTATGAAGTGTTGCAAAACTATATTTTTAAATAGAATATTACAGAAAACATCAATAATAATATATATGCTGTGATTGGTTCTGAAGGGTGTCTGGTGAAACAAAGAAAAGGGCATTTGATTAATCATCGTAAACTGAGTTACGAAAAACCTGACAAAAGGGAATTTTATTATTTAGCTCTTTTGCAACTTTTCAAGCCATGGCGTTCAGAATTAGAATTACTTGGAGCTATGAAGAGTCCTTCAATGCTACTAAAGACACTATAGAATATCCAGTTTTTGCTAATTACATGAAGATGTTGAATGATGAAATTGAGCAAGAAGCTGCAATTGCAGCTGAGATTGCTAGAGACAGTTCTCAGGACAGTCAAACTTCTGCTTCATTAAGTCAGGATCCATTAGGAGAACCAATTATTCAAAATGAAGCAGCAACTGCTATGGAAGAGGTGGAAACAGCAATGTCTCAAGCTCTAGAAGATGTAAGAAACTTAGGAAGTTTGGAAGAACAACTAAATGTTGAGCTGAAAGAAATATATGAGCAAGTGAAAGAACAGATTAACCATGGATTACTTCATGAAAAGAAAGAGTGCTCTTGCTCATCATTTGAACCTATCCGATTGTACGTGAGTGGACAAGCTGGAACAGGGAAAAGTTTTTTAATAAAAGTAATGTCAACTTATATACACAAAACAACTGACTCGTATTTGTCTTGTCTTGTCACTGCTCCAAATGGGTTGGCGGCACACAATATTAAAGGAATTACTTTACATCGTTTATTAATGCTACCAGTAGAGCATGAAAACAAATTGGAATACCACAAGCTATCTTGAGAAGCTTGTTTTGAAGTTTCAAGTGTCTTGAAGAAAATGAAAGTTCTCATTATTGATGAGGTAAGCATGGTATCAAACTTAATGCTTGCCTTTGTGAATTTAAGAATGCAGCAAGTTCTTAAAACAGAGTATGCATATTATTTGGAGGAAAACATGTCATAGTTTTTGGAGATCTACTACAACTTACTCCAGTAAAAGGACAACCAATGTTTGAAACACTGACACATGAAGATACCAAAAAGTCTTTGGGGAGTATTGGAAATGTTAACATTTGGTCATATTTTCAATATAAGGAACTTATTACAAATATGTGTCAGGCAAATGATGCAGATTATGGAAATATTCTTCAAGTTATAAGGATTGGAAAACTGACAGAATATGGCAAACAAGCTTTACAGAGACGATTACTTCCCAATTTGTTTCCAAATGAAAATATTTTTCCTGAGAAAATATATATGATAAATTCAGAAAACAACTCTGTAATCTGTTTAATGCCAACACTATGTGAATGTTCTATATTCAATGAAGAAATGTTAAAATTGAAAAATGAACAAACTATAAAATTGGAAACTATTGATAAAATAGAATGAAGGGATCACTATTATTTTTACTGAAAAATTGAAGAGGAAATTAGATTCTTTAGAGAAATTGATAAGTAAAACTGCTGGGTTAGAAAAGAATGTATATGTATGTAAAAACTGTAGGGTAATTTTACGACTAATTTGAATGTGGAAAAAGGTTTAGTAAATGGAACAATGGGTAAAATTGTTGATTTTGTTAATTATGTAAATAGAGATGGGATTGAATTTTTAAAAATCAAATTTGATGAAATTGCTGAAGTACAACAACGTAGTCGTTGTCCAGCTCGTTTTTTGCTTGTAAAAGATTTGTATGTACGCAGAAAACAGTTTCCTATTTCTTTGGCATATGCAGTGACAATTCATAAATCTCAAGGTTTAAGTGTAGATAGTGCTTCAGTGAATATTGGAAGTACCGTGTATAAAGAGGGTATCGCATATGTTGCTTTGTCCCGAGTGAGAACTTTATCTGGATTGTATTTGATTGATTTTGATGAGACAAAGTTTAGTGCAGATGCAAATTGTGTTAAAGAGTATTATAGATTAAGAAGAGAATATGCACCCAATTTAGGTCAATATCCAGTGTTTGAAAAGCGTTTGGCATGTAGGAAAAGAAGATTAGAGAATATCTGTAGTGAAACTGTAGAGAAAGGAAAAACCAAGATGAAGTTGCGCCTGCAAGCAAAAAGAAAAAGGATAGTGTTGAAGAAAATGTTGGATATCAGTTTGAAAATAGGTGTGGTGTCAACTGCTATGCTAATGTAGTTGTTAATGTTGTTTTTCTTCTTCAAAGTTTGCAACAGCAAATTGCTGAAAATCGGGAGAAAAGATTCTCTTCATTGTTGTATTCTATTTATGAGAAATGTAGTAGTGATAGAACTAAAATACAAAGTGTTTCTGATATTCGAAATCTTTTGGACATATGTTCTGGTTCTACTCAATTTATGCAAAATATACAGCAAGATTGTCAGGAACTTTTAATGTTTATGCCTGGGGTATTGGAAGATGAAGGTATAGATATTGAAACCCTTTTTGGCCGTTCTTATAAATGGGAACATGAGTATCAAAATTGTTTGTTTACATGTACCACTGACATAGACACTGAAAGATTTATATATTTGACTTTACCAGAGTGTGAATTAGTGTCTTTTAATAATGTAGTTAGAGGAGCAACTCAAAACATGGAGTGTAGCAAATGTAAATCAGAAATTTCATCAACATTATTTAAACAGAGTTATGGACAGTATGTTATTGTAATGCTGCAACATTGTAGAGCTGATGGAAGAAAATTGGAAACTTTAATAAAAAAAATTGTAGCTACTCAATATCAGGAAGATCTTTTGTAGCTGTTGCAATTATTTTTCATGAAGGACCTTCTACAACATTTGGACACTACACTGTTTATTTAAGATGTATAAAAGGTTGGACACATTGTAATGATACTCAATTAGTTTTTAAGCAATGTTTGACTAAAGAGTTACCAAATTCTTACCTAATATTTTTAAAGACAACATTTTACTAGCTCAAATTTAGCCTTACATGATTACTGTTGTTAAGGTAGATTAGTTTGGTGTTGTAGAGTATTTTGTAAGGGAGGTTGAGGAGTTTAAAGGATAATCTACATGTTCATGTTGAAGCAGTGTAGGTGTATGAGGTTGTGGGTGATGTGGCTGCAGCAGAGGACTTTAAAGATCAGTCAGGAAGAGGTGTTTTGGATTTGTTGTAGTCGTTGTAGGTGTTTGCTTGATATTCCTATGTAGAGTGTGTTGCCACTGTGTAGTGTGTTGTTAATGAGGGCCTGTGTCACTGTTCTTCTTCCTTTAGTTACGCTGCACTTATAAATGTCACACAGCATGTGGTGGGTGTTATAGCAATATGAGGAGATACTGTAGACTTGCTTACACATGCAGAGGGAGGAGTTAAGGATGAATCATAGGTTGTGTACATGGTCAGTAGGTGTTGGAACTGTTTATAGTGTAGTTGGCCAGCAGAAGTCATCTGAAGCTGAGTAGGTGGGTTTGAGGATGTGTATCTTCATGTTGTGCAAGTTCAGATTTAGAGAGCTACTCCTTATCCATTTGGTGACATCTTTAATTACATTGTGGAGGTTGTTTTTTATGGTATGTGGTTTCCTGGTGAGGAAGAGGATGAGCTGGGTATCGTCGGCGTAAGAGATAATGTTGTGGTTGAGATGGCGGGCCACTTATGTGAGGGTGGCTATGAAGATGTTGAATACAGTGGGATGACGGATCAGTACTGGGGGACGGTGCAAATGATATCAATGGTTTTAGATCAAAACACTGTAAAGCAAATGTTCAGAGTTACTATTGAACAACTTTCAAAGTAAGAATTTCACACATACTATTTGGCCATGGGGAAAAGTTTGTGAAAGCTTTTAGAACTTTTTTCAAAGTTTGTCATGGAATAAAATGAATGATGGTGTTTTGTTCTTTCAGGATTGTTTGACATACCTCATTGTTACGTAAGAAATTGGTCTTAGAAAAAAACATTTAAGATATGTTTTATTTCCATTTTTTAGATTCTTAGTGAGATTATTGTTTGGTTTTTTTTAAGATAATCTTCTTGATTTTTTTTTTTGCCCGCTGTTATGTGATGAGTACTATTGAACTCACTGTTTGTAGTGAAATTCAATATATTCTGAGAACAGCAAAAAAGGCAAATTAAATGCTTTAGAAATGATTTTGTGTTGTAAAAGATAAATTGTAACAAATTTTTTGTCTTCTATAGATGCTAAATTTGAAATAATAATTTTTTTTTAATTTGTTATTTTGAAGGTAAGTATAACTAACTGTCAAAAATAATCAATGTAATGTACTTCTACAGAGGTGAAGTAACAGAACGTCCATGGTGTACAAAAGTTTGTAAAGACGGTTTGTATCTTTGAAACACATTTGAAGAAATTAAAAAATATATATACTGAGTGTACCTGTGTACTTTGTATTTTACTACAACACATCAACTGCTTTGGAACTGGTAAGCTGAATAGATATTTTTAACTTTTTTTAGTACTGCATTTTATTATAATAGTCTTAGTTTTTTTAATACTGATAAAGAGTGACTGGTTTGAAAATGTAAGGACATTTTATAACTAAAAATTAATGTAAGCACATTTTATAGATATAATCATATAAAGTAGTTGAGAATGGTTTTCGCATAATATTTTTTAAAGAGCAAAATAGTTGATAAAGCTAATTTTGTATTATGTATTAGGGAAAATGATAAAATGAAGTGTTTTGTTTTTCTGCAAGGAACAACAACATAATAAAGTTCACTATGGAAGATGAGCAGAAGAATATGGAACAGAGTTTTGAAATTACTAACTCTCTGATGGAAGAGTTAAATATACCTTTCATGGAGAGTGAGAATGAAGAAGAAAGTATTGGTGCAGGAGATATTACCTGCGATTATTTAGATGAAACTTTAGACGAGAACTTTCTTGAAGCGTTAAATGACATTGAGTTTCATGATGTGACTTTTGAAATTCATGATGAAGAAAACGAAATTTCTGACGAAATCATGCTGGAAGTTCTATTAAATTATGAAATGTTACAAAAATAAATTTATGAATAAAAAATAAAAATAGTTTGAGAGACTCTTCTTGCAGAATTGTAATCATTCAGCTAGTATTTAAGTTCTCATGGTACAAACTGGGTCTTAGGTCATGGACTGCTTCAAACCTTTATAGATTATGTATGTACTGTTCTATGCGCCAGCAAACTTGTGCTTTATAATTTTTATTTCCAGGTTTATATATTTTGACTTACAGCAAAGTCTCTTTGATTGGTGATTCCGTATTGTACAGAGCTATTCAACAGAATATCCTTCAGTATGCACTGTGCTAAAAATGAAGTTATTTAAAATTCAGTAGGCAGTCTGCTTGCAGAACTGTAATCATCTAGTCAGTATCCAAATATTCATGGAGGACAGTACGTCTTAGGATGTGGACTGCTTTAAACCTCCATAGTCTATCCTTACAGTCTTCGATGTACCTGCAAACTAGTGTTTTCTATATTGAATTCTCTAGTCTGTATTATTACATTTTCATCAATCACTCTCACTCTACTGTTTCAGTATTGTATTGAGCCATACAGCACTATGTGCGTATATATAAACTATTACAACATTGGAATGTTGGGAGCTCCACTGATAACAATGGAGGGCTCTTGGCTTATAAAGACTGGTATAAGCCTAGAGCTCCAACATTCCAATGTTACTTTGTTCATTGCTCTGGCTGTGAATAAAGGCTTCAGAGAGCCTGAGGGGATTCCAATCCTATTGCACTCCCTGAAGGCTTTTTTTGTTAGAACATTCTGTCTTCTAATGGTAGAATGTTCTAATACTCTTATAGCCCTTTGTAGCTGAGCTATACTGGCTATTAAAGTTCCTCTCCCTTGTTAAAGGCCCTCACCTTCGACTCGGGCCTTTAATGCTTGAGAGAGTCTTTAATAGCCGGTATAGCCCTTTATGGTGAGCTATAAGGCTATATTGTAAAAGTGAAGATGCTATATATTCAACCAGACAGTTGACATTCAATCAGCATGCAGCTTGTACTCGGGAAGGCACGCATAGTGTATGCATACTGTACAGAGTACAGTATAGAGTACAGTAAGCTTCTATAGATATATGTATGATTTTACTTTTTATTTTCAGAGGAACGTTTCTGGTCACTTTTTGTGATGTTCTGTGGCACAACTGTCAGCGTAATATTTATCAGGCAACACTAATGCACTTTTTTTGGTGTACTGTTGCTTATTAAATATGAGACCTTTTAATGTAGTATTCTGTGGGAAAAGGCTGTACAATGGGTGTTGATGGTGGTGTTTTCAGCAACACCCATGACCTTTTGAGACTGCTCTACATTTACAAGAAATTGTAAATCTGAGGCACTGCAAAAAACGTATGCCTCCCCAGGGGAGGCATAAAGAAGGTGCAATGGGGAAAAATAGTTTTATTTCTCCATGTTTTCTTCTTTTCTCTATGTGTGCTGCTTTCTGCATCATATGTAGAAAAAATAAAAGTCTCTTGAGATTTTTTTTGTAGAGAAAGGTTTGCATATCTCTACAAAAACAATCATCCTTGCAACATAGACACCTTTGCTCCATTATGCTAAGCTTTGTTCATTGGTGCAGGCAGATCATTGTGCACTAGCGAAAAGGAAAATGATAGAAATATGCTGCATCTTATAGATATGGTACATTCCTGTCTTTTTCTTTTGCCATAGGGAAGTATCGCAGGAAGGCCTGCTGCACTTTACTACGGCAAAATCTCATAAATGAGGCCTATTTGAGTAGTGAATTACTGATGGTGCAAAGTAGGATTGCTGATGGTGCAAAGTAGGCCTAAGGGTATAGAGTGCTTCAAACTCCTAAAGACTGTGCATACATTTTTGTATGCACCTGTAAATTTTCCTTTTTATGTTTAATTTTGCAGTTTCTATCTTTTCACTTGCAGTAAACACTCTGTTACTCTTGGTATACTTTTCCATTGACTCATTGAAAAGTGTGTAGTAAGGCATTCACTACATTAAAACAGTAATTAGTAGATGTAGAATAAGTGGTAGATCCCCAAAGATATGACAGTTAATGTTTACTGTGACATCACCACCATGGAAGCACTATATTTACAATGTGGTGCATTATGAGTCAAAAGTGGCGCAGATATGTGATGTATCTGTGCTGTGAAGATGGTGCATTGCTTCATTTGCATTGAAAGCAAAATGCAGCTGCAGCAATGCTGTTTGGGCCCTATGCTCATAATGCTGTAACAATCCTTACATCTGCTTGAAATAAGTGCAGGTTTTTGACGCAGAATAAGCCCAAAAGTGACTGAATGAAATCTTATACATTTCAGTTAGTCACTTTTAGGAGGTGTTCCTGCACCAGAACATCCTCTATCTACGCAAGAAAGCCTACTTTTGGCGCCGAGCTTTACAATGTAACGCACCTTCCAATTACGTCAGATTGTAAATAGCATATATCATTGTACATCTTTTGCAGCACCGCTGCATGACAAATGTGATGCAACGGTTGTGTAAAAGAGGCATAAGGGGGTTGTAAAAACGCCCTTAATACATACAAATTCATCCATGCACTTTCACCAATAGTGCAAATTGAAGCATAGACTTGTAACATATTTATATACATATGTTACATTCAAGTGCATCGGAGGTACTACAGTATACTATAGGAAAACACCCTATAGATTTATGCTGTAGCACATCTTTATAGTTTTGCACTTTCCTATTCATTCATTCATGAACTACGCATTCTTTCTGACAAACATAGAAATATAGTTCTTTTTTTTACCAGTAGAGGTAGTTCTAAAAAGAACTGTTTTGTTTTTATTTGTTATTGTAGTATTTTTTTTGTCTTTTTTTTAACAAATTTTTTTTTCTTTTTTTTTCTAAACAAAAACTAGAAAAATAGAACTTCTCCAAACAAAAAACTGTGGACCTCTATATCTCTTGCATAGTTATTGGGATGCAAGTTTTTTACATGCTGATCCCTGCTTGCAGTCCCAAAAGAATATTTTTGGGTTGGGTAACCACAGGACAGTGTCACTTGGCAGATGTTACAAGTGACCTCTGAAGCATTTACTTTCTTCTCCCCCTCTGGAAAAGTGAAACATTTCCAAATGAAAGCCTCCTTCTTTTTCTTCTGAGGAGGCTCTGAAAGATAAGTGTTTTCATCTGAAGAGTGATCCGATGGAGATGAAGACCGAGCAGCCATGATAATAAGGAACAGTTGCACAAAAGTTCACCTTCAAAGAAAAGATCCTGCTTGTCTAAAAGTCCAAGTAGAATGAACAAAATGGGAGGGGTCTTTCAACAATTGCACTTGGATGTATTATGAACCAATGAAATCTCTTCTTTTAATGTCACATGACTGTATGTACTCTTCCGGTGCGCTTACGGAGCCCTTCCGTTCAGCTTACGATGCTCTTATGGTGCGTGTACGCTGGACGTACGATTGCGATGTTCGTAATATAAAAAGTAATATACGGTTCTTGAAAGCGAACAAAAAACATTTCCTTGATTATCCCAGATAATGTCTACCGTTAAAATTTACAAGAAATACATAAATATATTGTTTTTAACATTATAAAACGTTTGGAGGTGCGCGTACGGGGGGGTCTTACAAACGTAGATGACGTCACACGGAAGCGCTGATGTGCCGTATAACGTCAAAACATGCACGCTGAGTACAATTTACAGTACAAATGACGGTGCGTTTACGGTACGGTGCGACTATTATTTTTTTAAAAAAGAATAATATAAAATTTTATTTTTATATTTGTAAAAAAAATTAATGAATTAAAAAAAATTGTATTTAGTTTTGTTATTATGTTACATTATAATATGAAATATAAATAAAACAAAATAATATGTAAATATTTATTATAAAAATTAGGAAATTTAATGAAAACAGATTTTTTTAAAATAATTAATACATTTAAGAATTATCATTTACAAAACCTTTCAAATTCATTGAAAAACCCATAGCTTTCTTCTGCATTATAATTAAAAATGAGCATTTAAAAAACCTTAGAAATTCACTGAAAAAAACATAGGTTTTACACACGTTATAGTTCAAAATTAGCATTTAAAAAACCTTAGAAATTCACTGAAAAAACCATAGGTTTCACACGTGTTATACTTAGCTGGACATTTCACTCATACAAAACCATTGAAATTCCCCCGTTATAGTTAACTATAACTCGCGTGCTCGCAATGCACTGCTGATGACGTCACCTAATACATCACTCATGACATGGTCAGTGACATCACTCATGACATCACTGATGACATCTCAAATGATATCACTGATGACATCATCCTTGTGAAAGAGTGGCAGACCTCCTCTCAGCGTAATATGATCCTTGATACACACATTCAAAAATAGAAACTAAAATTTTCAAAAAAATGGAGATACCAATACCAGTTAGAACAACCTGTTCAGTAATTCTAAAATCTACATACACAATCACTCATTCACCAGCAGTTCTATATAGTCACTCATACATATGTACTCATACACCTATACATCCTGTTACACACCAACACTCATCCATAGAGTTACTCACACACATACTAACAAATGCAAATAAACTATCAAACATCCATTTATTTACATATACAGTTATACACACACCACTACACTTACTTTTACAGAAACGTATACATACTTCTCTTAAACAATCACTTTTGGAAACACATACTTATTTATACAGGATCTCTTCCAATTTCTCACTCTCACATATAATCACTTCTATGCAACAATACTCACATATCCTAGTTTAAAACATATGTAGTTACTCATATAGACACTATTGAGACAGTCATTCACTCACTAACACACCCATACACACACTCATCCACCCATACAGTCCTGCACACATGCTGTCTTCAAAACACATACAAACAGTGAGTCACTCATTCATGCATCTGTATGCTAAGTAATATCCCCCACCGAACCATACAGACACTCATATTGATACTCAAAAAACAAACTAATAACCCATACACACACTCATGTAGCTACTCACGAACCCATGCAGCCGCTTACACACCAACTGAGAGACTAATACAGACTTTCACACAGTTTAGTCACTAACCCATGCATTCAGTAAGACACGTTCAATCACTCACTTATACAGTCAGACACTCACCTACTAAATAATCCCTTCAGGCACTTGTAAATGCACTCATTCTTCAATACACCTTGGCATAGATATATATACAAAATATTTAAACTTTTCAGAAATACACATTTACTGGATGATGTCATCAGTAATGTCATCAGTGATGTCATTTGAGATGTCATCAATGATGTCATGAGTGATGTCACTGACCATGTCATGAGTGATGTAATATGTGACGTCATCAGCAGCGCATTGCGGGCGCGCGAGTTATAGTTAACTATAACGGGGGGATTTCATTACAAGACCGGAGGCTACTATTATGCTTAAATCTTTTAATGCAGACCCAAGCAGCCGCATATGTCATAAAGTAAAAGTTCAATATCAGAACATAACAGACCAAACAATAGCAGTAATCACTAGGCAATCAGCCTCTTTTAAATGCGGCTCCAAGCAGATAAGTTCATTTTTCCTTTCACTCCTTGCTTACTATTTTAGATGTTCTATGTCTTTTATTTACAACCATTATTCGTGATTTTATTATACAGTACTGTTAGCTCATTATCGATGATTTAGATTATACACTGTTATTGACTCTGTGATGATTTATCGTTATTTCCTTACCGTTTATGCTAATATTAAATTTTGACTGTTCATTTCTAGGTTTCCTCTCCTTTTAGTTTCCGTGTTGCACTACCGATCTCCAATTTACGCAGATCGGCGTAGCATAGTCCTCGTTTTTCCCCTCCCCCCCTCCCTACTATCGGAGTTGATTACCCGCGATGTTGGTGTCACACTCGGGGGAGAGATGAAGAGGTTCGCTACCTCAGGCTCCTCTCCCCCGTACAATTTGGCATTGTCATTTTTAATTCAGTATAATTCCCCTTACCGCTCGCGACTCTGTTTTCCTTCGGTTCGCTTGAGGAATTCACCTTGGCAACGCCCGCGCACGCACGTTGCCAAGGAAATTTCCTCATCCTGGCTTGGTCGGTCGCTCGAGCACGATCTTGCAGTTACTCTCCACCGATCAGCTGACAGTTTGTTTCCCTCTTCGTTTCTTTGCCCCGATTTACAAGGTGACACCTTTTGAAAGCTAGCGCATATATTTTTGACATTACTCGAGTCTCTTTGTCCTACTGGACTCTCCCCACTCCACCCTTACTATATAAATTTTTTTTTTTTTAAAAAGGGGAATATCATTTATATATTATTTATATATCTAAAGGTATCAAAATATAAAAAAAATTTAAAACATTAAAAAAGTAATATATTAAATATTTTATACATTCTAATTTAATTATTATCCTTAAGGCATCATATTTTAATATATTTTACTCATGTCTGATTCCGACTTGGATCAGTCTAAAGCACCAGTTTCTGATCTTAATGATGAGTCTATCAGGAATCTTATACATAAAGAAATGAGATCTTGCATATTCCCTACACTTTCCCAGGTCATGTATTCTTAGAGGTCATTCCCTCCCGGAAGGGATGACTTTCATGACACTGACCTCGAGGATGAGAACGCTGAAATAAGGGGTAAGAGGCATAAAAAGACAAATAATATTAACTTCACCCCAGAGAGCACGGGAGGTCCTAGCACCTCGAGATTTACGGGAGGTAATTTCACCTCGCTTGCCTCAGGTGTCCCTAGCGGCACAAAATCGAAAGGTGTCCTTAGCGGCACAAAAGTTATGGGTGTCCCTCGCGACACATATTATCAAAGTGCTCAGAATGATACTAATGATGATCTCAATGTAAATGATGATGTCTCAGAATTTCAGGATGAGTATATCCTTGATCTAGATAAAAATGATCAAGACATTGACTCCCTTCTCTTTGGTGGTGACGTTCCGTCATCTTCAACCGATAGTATTATGGACCCTTTGGGTGAAGAAATGTTTTCCCCTCTTAATATTAAACATCCTAAAAGTTCTGAATGGACCCCATGACCACGTTTGTAAGTTTATCACTAAGTGGCTCAGAAAGCCTTTGGAGAGGGAGACTCGCAAGCTTTTGCGAGCGGAATGCTCCAGACCTTCTATAGAGGGTAGAGTTTGCCAGACCCCAAATCTCGACCCTGAGCTAATTACCTATCTATTTAAGCTCGTCAGGGACCCTCGGAAAGGACTGGAAAGATCCCTAAAAATATGCCAAGATAAGGTTTTGGACATCCTGGGTCCCTTCACTAAAGTAATTGATGCAGCAGAGGAAAGCTACCTCAATGACTCCCCTCTTGACACCCTCTCAGTTCGTGGTTGGAGTCAGAGAGCTCTAGTCTTGTCGGGCAATGCTAATGCAGGGCTCAACTCTGAGAGGAGAAGAGTAGTTTTAACCAGAATTAGCCCTAAACTAAGCAATTTTGCTGACAAAGAACCTTCTCTTATTCCGAACGGTCTTCTCTTTGGTGAAGATTTGATTAAATGCCTTGGTAAATATGTCAATACCTTTACTGCCTTGGATAAGGCACATCAAAAAATGAAGAAGGTGTTTAATTCTGATAACCTTTTTGGAAGGGCCAGAAGAAGGGGCCAATCTTTCGGCCGCTTCAACCGATGACCCTTTTCTAGATCCAGGGGTCATGGCGGAAGAGGTTACCAACCCCCCAGTCAGCATCAATTCTACCCCCGAGAGGAAGAGGCTTTCGTTCGAGAGGTTTCAGAGCGAGAGGAGCTCTTGCCGACACCAACCCTCAAAGTGAGTACTCCTCCCCCTTCCTTTTCTTCGAATCCAAGAGTGGGAGGTAGACTGAAGTTCTTTTACCACAACTGGAAACTTATCACTCAAGATCCTTGGGTTCTAAATACCGTAGTTGGTTTTTATGTGGATTTCTTTCAAACCCCAGTTCAGAACTCACTTCCGAAGACAATTCCACTTACTTTGGATCAGGAAAAAATATTAGAGGAAGAATTTTCCTCAATGCTCCAAAAAGGTGCTATTATAGAAGTCCCTATGGAATTTCTGAGGTTTGTAAGCACTCTTTTTCTCATAGAAAAGAAGGACAAAGGTTGGAGACCTGTCATAAACCTCAGGGAACTCAACAAATACCTTGTTTACAGACATTTCAAGATGGAGGGAATCCATCTTCTCAGGGACCTATTATTAGAAGGGGACTAGTTAGTCAAATTGGATCTGAAAGATGCCTACTTTACCATCCCCATGGCCAAGGTTCATCAACCTTTTCTATAGTTTATTTGGAAGAATCGTCTTTACCAATTTCAGGCCCTTCCTTTCGGCCTCTCCTCAGCCCCTTGGTGTTTCACCAAGGTGATTAGGGCAGTCACCTCATCTCTAAGAGAAAAAGGTATTTGTCCCATCATTTATCTAGACGACATCCTTATACTGTCTCAAGATTACGATCAGATCATTCAAGATCTCAAAACCGTTGTAGACCTTCTAGAAAGCTTGGGTTTTATCATAAACAAGGAAAAATCCATTCTTTCCCCCTTAAAAATGATGGAATTCCTCGGTTTCCCCGTAGCCATAAAGAATTGCCTTCTTCTTCTTCCTCCAAAGAAAATTTCAAAAATAAGGAAAGAGATAAAACACGTCCTGAAACAACAAAATCTCTCTTTGAGAGAACTAGCCAGACTCTTGGGCCTTCTCCTTTCTTCCATTCAGGCTATCTTTCCAGGCCCCTTTAATTATCAAGCCCTTCAAAGAATACAAGCAAGGTCTCTCAGGTCAGGTCTCTGGTACGGAGACCGTGTTTCTCTAAACCAGGAGGCCGTTTCAGAACTGAATTGGTGGTTAGACAATTTGGACGTATTGAATGATAGGGCGATCTTCGGTTCAGTACCAGATTTTATTTTGGAATCAGACGCGAGCCTTCATGGCTGGGATGCTTGTCTCCAAGATCAAAACACTGGTGGGATCTGGTCTCAAGAAGAATCCTTTCAACACATCAATTATCTGAAATTGACCGCAGGGCTCTATTCTCTAATGAGTTTCAAGCACTCTCTTCAAGGCAGATCAGTAATTCTGAAAATGGACAACATGTCCGCTGTTGCCTACATAAACCGCTTGGGTGGCACCAAATCGGAGGACCTCTCAAACTTGGCCAATAAACTTTGGATATTCCACCTGGAACACAAGATCTCTCTCAGAGCAGAATATCTTCCGGGAAAATCCAACCTCTGTGCAGATTGGAATTCGAGGTTCCTCATAGACTACAGTGATTGGAAACTCAACACTTCCATCTTCAATTCCCTCGATCATTTCTGGGGTCCTTTCTAAATTGACCTTTTTGCCAGCAGACTGACATTCCAACTGGAAAATTATTACAGCTGGATGCCCGATCCGGGTGCTCTAGCGGTGAACGCCTATCTCCAATCTTGGGAAGGGATCATCGGTTATGCCTTCCCTCCATTTGCAATGATTCAGAGAGTACTTCAAAAGGTGAGACAACAACGCTCTTCAATCGTTTTGATAACTCCATTTTGGCCATCCCAAGCATGGTTCCCTACTACTCTGGAACTAACTTACGATCTCCCGTTCCTGATTCCTTCACTCTTAGACCTCCTTACAGACATAGACAGTCGAATTCACCCTCTCGTTCAGACAGGGAGTTTGAACCTTCTTGCCTGAAAGGTGTCAGGAGATCTAACCATCTCGCAAGACTTTCGTCAACAGCTTCTGCTCTCCTCGGAGAATCTTGGGCCCCCGGTACACACTACCGGTACAACAACATTTGGAAGATATGGTTACGTTGGTGCTTGGAGAGGCACCTGGATCCCGTGGAGGCACCTATCGTTGATATAGTTAATTTTCTGGGAGAACAATTTGATAGAGGTCTGAGTTACAGATCCATCAACTGTAATAGGTCTGCCATTTCTTCTGGTCATTCCCTTGTCAACAATAAGATGGTAGGTAAGAATCCTATTATTTGTAGAATTCTTAAGAGTGTAAGGATCAGGAGACCTCCCAAACCAAGATATCAATCTCTTTGAGATGTTAAATTTTGTTCTTGACCTTTTTTTGTTCCTGGCCTGAGAACTCTCTTTTGAGTAGTAAGAATCTCTCTTTAAAATTGGCAACTCTTCTTTACTTAATCTCATGTCAAAGAGTTTCTAATGTTAAAGCTCTTGACATTTCATATATGTGCTATGATATGTTTGGGGTCAAATTTGAGTTACATAGGAGAACCAAAACTATGTCTGATAGTATTTTTTACCCACGCTTTGACATGTGTAATAAACTTTGTGTTGTTCACTGCATGAAAGAATATGATTTAAGAATGAAATCTCTTCATCCTCAGGGCTTGATCAATTGCTTATCTCCTTTGTTAAACCTCATAAAGGTATTTCTTCAGTTCTATAGCGAGATGGGTTAAAATTGTTATGGGCCTTGCTGGCCTCAAGCTGGATCTTTTTAAACCACATTCCATCAGAGGTGCTATGGCCAGTAAGTCTTTCTGGTGTGGAGGTAAGTTATAAGATAGTCTTAAATCTGCTGATTGGTCAAATTCTAGGACCTTTGCTCATCATTATTGCAAACGTATTACTCATATGTCTGATGCTGTTTTACATGACTACCAACAAGCATAATGGTAGCCTCCGGTCTTGTAATGAAATTGCGATTCTCCTATTAACATGACCAGAGAATCTGGATTTCATTAAAGACACGGAGGCTAACTTTATCCCTCCCACCCATCCTTGGGTGGTTGTGTTTAATTTCATATTTGTCGTACTTATATTTTATTCTCATGTTTTGCTCATTTGTTTACTCTATGCTTTATTGCAAGATTTATCTTTGATTGCTCTATGCTTTACTGCAAGATTTATCTTTATCGTTCATATTTCTGAATTCATTTATACCTTTTTCTTTTCAGATAACCTCTCATGAATTTGTTTTATGGCTCCTGTTCTTCATCCTTTGGATTTGATTTCTGTTGTTTGAATTTTGAAGTTCTTTGGTTTCTCTATCTTCATTCAAGTTGTGCTTCGTGGATGCTCTTTGGACATTTCCTTCTTCCTTTGCTCCACATTAAAAAGAGGCGGATTGCCTAGAGATTACTGCTATTGTTTGGTCTGTTATGTTCTAATATGGAACTTTTACTTTATGACATATGCGGCTGCTTGGGTCTGCATTAAAAGATTTAAGCATAATGTTAGCCTCCGTGTCTTTAATGAAATCCAGATTCTCTGGTCATGTTAATAGGAGTGATGTCACTGACCATGTCATGAGTGATGTAATATGTGATGTCCTCAGCAGTGCATTACACGCGCAAGTTATAGTGAGTCCAACTAACTATAACGTGGGAATTTCATTGGTTTTATGTCAGTAAAATTTCCACCTAACTATAACTGGTGTGAAACCTATGGTTTTTTTAGTGAATTAATAGGTTTTTTAAATGTTAATTCCTAACTATAACGGATGTGAAACCTTTGGATTTTTCAGTGAATTTCATAGGTTTTTTAAATGCTAATTCCTAACTATAACTGGTGTGAAACCTATGTTTTTTTCTGTGAATTTCAAAGGTTTTTTAAATGCTAATTCCTAACTATAAATCTCAGTTTATAAGTAAGACTGTTAGCGCACTAGTTGTTCTCTGGGACATTATGTCATTGGGCTATATTTGGACTACATCTGTCTGGTATTTTGGCTACATTTTTTTTTTGTCTCTGGTGGCCATCTTTGGGCTACATTGGGCTATATTGGGCTACATTGGGCTACATTTGGGCTCTAACATATATATAGCCCAATGTAGCCCAATATATATTTTTTCAAAGTTAACTCTCGTTAAAACCACGTGAGCATATATCTTGAGACATAGCAAAGGCACATCGGGCTACCAGTCCCTACAATTTTGCCTATTTTTAAAAAAAAAATATATATATATTTTTTTTTTGCCTTGGTGCGCTCCCGGTGCGCGCCCCGGGGAGCGCCCCAGAAAGCGTAATTATAGGAAGCACCCCGGGGCGTGCACCGGGGAGCGTCCCGTAAGCGCCATTATCGCGAACGAAAACATGATCGTGACGTATCGCGTAGCCGCGTCTGCGTGAAACACACGGCGTAAGTGCACCCGTAAGCACTCGTGCGAATACGATCGTGCAACGTAAACTTCCGACGCGCTTACGCTACGCGACCCGGAGCGCGCTCCCGGGCGCACCCCGGGGCGCGTAGCGTAAGTGCGTCGGGTCATGTGACCTGAAAATAACTCTTTTCATTGGTTCATAACAGTTTTGGTTTCATAATGATGAAGCCCCTGGTCATGTGACCTGAAAATAACACTTTTCATTGGATCTAACTTTTTTTTTTCCTTCTGATGAAAGACCCCACCTTTTTCCTTTCTTCTGACTTTGTCCTTTGACTGAGGAAGACCTGCTTGTACCTCTCTGTACAATTTTCATCTTTATAATGGCTTCAGTAGCAGCAGCAGCTGGTGCATCTGCACCACCACCACCACCACAGCAACCAAAAGGACCACCACAAGTTTTCATTGGTGGTCAAGAAGAGGAGGAAGAGGAGGAGGAGGAAGAAGGGACGAGAACATTTCTCCAAGAACACAATACCCCATACCAGCCCAGACCACACATTATTTGGGAGTTTTTTTCTCTTCCACAGGGGAAGAAAAAGGTAAATGCAGCCAAGGTGACTTGCCTGATCTGTGGCATGGAACTTTCCAGAGGGAACCCTCTTAAAAAATATTCCTTTGGAAATCACACAATGATCCGCCACATGCAGCGCAAGCATCCTATAAACTATTCTGCTGCAGAGATGAAGGAACTGGCCAGTAACCCTTCCCCATCAACAAGAACCAGCTCAAAAAGAAAGCAACCCACTCCGTCAACACCAGAAGAAAGTGAAACGATGCGTTGCGTTCAGCCCCGATTTGCAGATTTCAGAATCACATGCAAATACTGTGGGAAGACCATCTCCTACGGAGAACAGAGAGTAAAGCTCGTCGTCCTTGCTGGGACAACCACAAATGCCCCAATCGACCCTAATTATTTCTTTTCTTTTTTTTTCGCTCCAGTTGAGCCATTTTCAATTCCCTGTTTTTTCGTTTCTCCCCATGAAAAATACAAAAAAATATAAAAGTGTTCAGAAAAGCCAAAAAAAGTACAAAATGTTAAAAAAAAATATAAAACAACAAAAAGAAGAAAAAAAACAGTTCTTTTTAGAACTACCTCCAATTTCTAAAAAAAGGCTACATTTTTTAAAAATGCTATTATTCATTTTTCCCCCATGGTACGCTCCCCGGTCCGCTCCCCGGTGCGCGTACCGGGCGCTCCCCCAGCGCAAATAAAAAAAAATAATTTGGGGGCCCCACAGTGCCCTTTTATGGCCCAAACATCAAACCTAGGAGGTCAGGGGGGTCTATCCCTGCCCCCTTATGGTCATTTCCCCCTTAGATTTTTCTACCTCTTATCTCTCGATTTTCCCGTGACAGAAAATGGCGACCGCTCCGGACTGTTTTGAATGTTTACAGACAACCCGAGAGCCAATCAGCTTTCCGTGCGCACCTCGCGTGTCGCGCCCGGTGCGCTTTCCGGTGCGCTTACCGGGGTGCTGCCATAGATATATATATTTTTTTAAACCTAAATTACTCAATTTTGCCAAGTTTGGTGGAAATCCATTCAGCCGTTCGGGCTAAAAGTGAAATCGACCGCCCTATGGAAATTAACATGGGGATAACGCGTTTTGGGACCCCCATTTTATCTCGGCCCCCGCTTGACGCATCCCCCCCAAACTTTCAGGGAAGGACCGGAACGCCGCGAGGCCATTTTGAGGAAATTTTCAGGCAGATTCGTCAACCGGCGCCAAAGTTATTCCAAATAGAATTTTGAGATTTAACATTGAAAAAAATCCTAACTATAACTACCTACTGGCGACCGCCAGTAGGTAATATATATATATATATATATATATATATATATATATATATATATATATATATATATATATATATATATATATATATATATATATATATATATATATATATATATTACCTACTGGCGGTCGCCAGTAGGTATATATAGTTAGGATTTTTTTTAATAGGGATTTCTGAAAATTCTATGTTGAATAACTTTGGCGTTGAAGGACGGAATTGGCTGAACTTTTCAGGAAAATGGCACATTTTGTTTCTGAGCATCCCCTGAAAGTTTGGGGGTGTTTCGTGAAGTGGGGGCCGAGAAAAAAGGGGGGTCTCAAAACATGTTTTTAACATTGAGTTTTCCATAGGGCGGTTGGACTCACTTTTAGCTCGAACGGCTGAATGGATTTCCACAAAACTTGGCAAAATTGTTGGGACTGGTAGCCCGAGGTGCCTTTGCTAGGTCTCAAGATATGTGCAATAGTGGATTTTGAGTAATTTAAGTTAAAAAAAATATATATATCTGTAAGCGCGCCCCGGTACGCGCACCGGGGAGCGCTCCGGGCGCGGTACGCGACTTGCACGCGGAAAGCTGATTGGCTCCCCGGTGTCTATAAACATTCTAAACAGTTTGGAGCGGCTGCCATCTTGTGTCTCGGTAGGATCGAGACACAAGAGGTGGCCAAAACAAAGGGGGAAATGACCATAAGGGGGCAGAGTAGATCCTCCCTGACCCCCTAGGTTTGATGTGGGGGCTTTAAAAGGGCCCCGCGGGGCAAAAAAAAATTTGTTTTTTTTTGCGGGGGGAGCGCCCGGTACGCCCACCGGGGAGCGGTCCGGGGAGCGTAATATGGGGAAAAAAGAATGATAGCATTTTCAAATATTGTATGTTTAATGATTGTTATTTTTGTTGTTTTTTTTGTTTATTTTTATTTACGTAGCAACATGTAGGTACCAATGCAGAGTCTAAAAATAAATAAACACCGCCTCCTTTGTAGATATCTTGCAAGTTGTTTCAGAAGTTATTGTGGTATATGGAATTCATACCATAGTCTGTCTGGAAAGCAGAAACAATATGGAGGCAGGAGATGATAAAGAGATGTTAAATACACATTGGAGATAATATAGTTGGAGAAAGGAAGTAACTATGAGCAAACTTACTATGTAACACAAAAAAGTTGTACAGTATATTTTAAGTCTCACTTTATATTATATCTATTTTGGTACTATTTCATAATTTACATATAAAAAAGAATAATGTCTCAAACAATTTTTAATTTTAAAATTTAAATTTATTGTTCAGATTTTTCAAAATCTAAAAGAATTTGTAACATCAATTCATCAGGTATGTCCTCCTTTTCATTCCATGATTCATATTCTTCTACACATTCAATTAATTCTTCGTCTAATGTGTCATCCAAAAAGTCATTTTCATCATTTTCTTCATTTGGATTGTTTTCAATCTTTATTTGAAAGGAAATATTATTTTCTTTCTGTTGTGCTTCCATTTCCTTGCTGTAAATTGCATAAAAAATAAATATATCAGTAGAGATAGGTTACTGTTGGGTTAAAGTTCAGGCAGGTACTTGTGAGTTTTTAACAGTGAAGTTATCTTTGGGCACTGTATGGATTCAGGCAGGAAGTAGAACTATTAAAAATTGCCTGTGATGAAGACTAAGTAAATTCATAATTATACCATAGAAGCCTAACTCAATGCATAATTATAACAGAGAAGCCTATCTCAATCTCTAACTCTTACAGAGGGACAGTATATAACTATCTGAAAACGTTTTCACAAATTACCATAACATAGTTCTCATTTCAAATTTTTAAAATAACTTCTTACCTTTCAAAACGAAGTTTAATTTGTCAGTGAAAATGCCCATCAAATGTACTTCAGGAAGTAGTAGTCAAAATGGCTGTGTTTCTCTCTCTTTCTTTATATATATTCAGGTACATAACCAATCAAATGTCATGATATAATAGTAGAAAATGAAAGTAACATTTTAATTGGTTGTCAATTCTAACACTTCATATGTGTTTTTGTCATGTAATTTACCTCAGGATATTTAGTCAGGCCTACAGCATAAATGTCTCAATGGAATTCCATCAAATTTGGGTAAATGGTAGGGACTGCTATGTAGTAGGGCCTATTCTATATTTGATGAAAGTGTCTCAAGTGGTTTTTCTGTAAATTACTTTCCCACCTTTTTTTATCGAGCGCTTACCGGTTCGCGCACCGGTACGCGTACCGGCAGCGTTACGGGAGTCCTCCATTTTGTGTTTCGGTAGAATTGAGACACAAGATGGAGGGCAAACAATGTTCGGAATGGGTAGAAGGGGGCACGGTAGACACTTCCTGACCCTTTAGGTTTTCTGAGGGGGGATTAGGACGCTCAAATAGGCAAAAACAAAAATAAAGCACGTGGAGAGCGCCCGGTACGCGCACCGGTAAGCGTACCGGAGAGCGTACTTTGGTGAAAAATAGTGAAAAAACTTAGAAAAAGATAAATGTTTAGAATGATCAGAGGTAGGGTAGCTCTGGAAAGAGCTATTGGGTTCTGTGGCTGATTTAGGTACCTTCAAGTAGGTTACAATGCACAGTCTTAAATTCAGGAGGAATATTCTATTCCATTCATTTGACAAGTGCACACCATCTCGTCTGTAGATGTCTTGCATGTTGAAACGCAAGTTATTGTTCATTATTGAACCCATTTCATAGTCTCTCATGTAAGCAGAAACAGATTTATTCACATGTTTCCGTGATTTCTCAAATTGTGGACAAAATTGGTTGGACCAGTTTCATTTCTGTCTTTGGCATATATTGGAATATACCAAGGAAGTTTGGGGAAAAAGTGTCATCAATTGATGAAAGGTGTCCTTTAAAAGCATTTCCAGACCAACCCCAGTCATAGTGCCCAAATCATTTCCACCACAGTGCACTATTAAGAGGTCAGGGTTTGGCAGATGCATAAAAAAATTATATTAAAAACATATAAAATATATTTTTCATTTAAAAGAATAATACATTTTACAGCTTTTGATATTTGCTATTAAAAAACCATTGAAATTCACTGAAAAAAACCATAGGTTATAGACCATATATAGTTAGGGATTAGCATTTAAAAAACCTTATTTTACTCACACAAAACCATTGAAATTCGCATATATAGTTAGTTGCACTAACTATATATTGCGCACCCGCAATCCACTGCTGATGATGTCACATATTACATCATTCATGACATGGTCAGTGAAATCACTGATGACATCACTGATGACAACTCAAATGACATCACTGATGACAACATCCAGTGACTGTATGTTTCTGTAAAGTTAAAATATGTCTTACATATTGAAGACTAGGCTACAGGCACAAGAAAGCAGAAAAACAAACGTGTAGAACTCAAAAAGGGGGCAGGGTAGAAGCACCCTGACCCCCTAGGCCTGAAAAATCACGGGGTGCGCGTACCGTGCGCGCATGGGTCCGCGTTCGTATGCGTACAGTACGCGTACGGTTCGCGTACCTTTCCGAGAAAGCTGCATGCTCATTGGTTTTCAACACTCCAAACCAGGAAGTGTTGGCAGCCATCTTGTGCTTAGTAGACCGAGACACAAGAAAGCAGAAAAACAAGCGTGTAGAACACAAAAGGGGGCAGGGTAGAAACACCCTGACCCCCTAGGCCTGCCAAGGTGGTCCCACAAGGACCCACAAAGCCCAAATGTTTCTTTTTTTTTAAACCCAGTATGTTTTTTTTTAAATTACCCCCCAAGGGGACCAAATCGCGGGGGCATAGTGATAAAGAAGTGTGGGGGTTGCCCAACCCCCCCCCCACACTGCCCCGGGGACCACCGCTCTCCGGGGCAAAGCAATGCAGGCCCCTGGTGCATACTGGAGGCTCCTGGTGGGCTAGTTGGCCCCCAGGGACCCCCAATATGCAAGGGGAATTAGTTCCCCCTCTGCAAACGCGCCAGGAGGCTGCGTTGCAGAGAGGCATAAAAAGGAGCATAGCCTCATTACATCTCTCTGAAATGCAGCACCCTGGCGCATACTGGAGGTTCCAGGTGGGCTAGTTGGCCCCCAGGGACCCCCAGTATGCAAGGGGAATGAGTTCCCCCTCTGCAAACATGCCCGGGGGCTGCGTTTCAGAGAGGTGTAAAAAAGGGTGTGGCCTCATAACACCTCTCTGCAATGCAGCCCACTGGCGCATACTGGAGGTTCCAGGTGGGCTGGCTGGCCCAAAGGGACCCCCAGTATGCAAGGGGAATTAGTTCCCCCTCTGCAAACACGCCTGGGGGCTGCGTTGCAGAGAGGTATAAAAAAGGGTGTGGCCTCATTACACCTCTCTGCAATGCAGCCCCCTGGCGCATACTGGAGGTTCTAGGTGAGCTAGTTGCCCCCCAGGGACCCCCAGTATGCAAGGGGAATTAGTTCCCCCTCTGAAAACACGCCTGGGGGCTGTGTTGCAGAGAGGTGTAAAAAAGGGTGTGGCCTCATTACACCTCTCTGCAATGCAGCCCCCTGGCGCACACTGGAGGTTCAAGGTGGGCTAGTTGGCCCCCAGGGACCCCCAGTATGCAAGGGGAATTAGTTACCCATCTGCAAACACGCCCGGGGGCTGCGTTGTAGATCCACTGCTGATGATGTCACATATTACATCATTCATGACATGGTCAGTGACATCACTGATGACATCTCAAATGACATCACTGATGACATCATCCAGTGAATGTGGTTTGGTTCGTTATTTAAATATGTATTATATATATAGCAATTTGCATTGAAGAATGAGTAGATATATAAATATAAATATCTGGATGGAGGATTTAGTAGCAGTGTGATTGACTGTTTACTTGACTAATTTATAGTGTCTCACTAAATATATTGGATAGTGACTAAACTGTGTGAATATCTGTATCACTTTGTCAGTTGTTGTGTAAACTGCTTCTCCAGTTGGTTACTAGCTATGTGAAAGTCTATATTAGGTATTGATTAGTTACCTAAGTATTTGTATGGGAGAGTGAATGTGTGTGTGGTTCGGTGGGGGATGTGTGACTGCCCAAAAATGTGTGATTAGTTGATTCATTAGGTATATGGAGTTAAAACTACATGTTATAACAGTTGTTTGGGTGAGTGAATATCTTTATGGGTGTTGTGATGAGCAAATATATCTCTCAATGGTACATGTGCAACAAACTACAAAAATAAAAGGCAGTCTATGTGTCAGTTGTTGTATATAAATAAGTATACATAAGACACAGTGATTGTATGAGTGACTGTATGGATAACTGTATATTTGTAATAGTGATTTTATAACACACTAAGTATGAGTTACTATCTTTATGAATAGATGAAGTGGTGTTTGTATAAGTGTGTAGCTAAGTAAATGTAAGTATGATCCATTGTTTGCATAATTGAGTAGGATGACTTCATAAGTGAATAGGAGGTGTGCTGGTGTGTAATGTCGATATAGGTCTATAAGTATATTTGATAGTGTTCTATTGATTATTGACAGCATGTATGAGTGAATCTATAGGTAAGTGATTAGATGTGTGTATAGATCTCGGAATCACTGAGTGGGTTTTTAGAAACTTGTATTGGTGTGTCAATGGATTCAAATATGGTACTCTGTATTTTACAGTCAGTGATGAGAGGTTATACTAGTGTATGATGAGGTGTATCTGATTGTCACGTGGATGATGTCATCAGTGATTTCATCATTGATGTCATTTGAGATGTCATCAGTGATGTCACTGACCATGTCATGAATGATGTAATATGTGACATCATCAGCAGTGGGTTGCGGGCGCGCGAGATATAGTGAGTACAACTAACTATATCGGAAGAATTTCAATGGTTTTGTACGAGTGAAATGTCCAGCTAAATATAACACCCCTAAAACCTATAGTTTTTTCTGTGAATTTCTAAGGTTTTTTAAATGTTAATTCCTAACTATATCAGGCCTGAAACCTATGTTTTTTTCAGTTAATTTCGAAGGTTTTGTAAATGAAAATTTTTAAATGTATTATTTGTTAAATTTATTTTTTTGATACTGATTTACTACACTTTTTAAACTGTTTATTTTTAGATATTTTATTTTTTAAATAACATTATAATTAAATTATACATTACATTACAAAATATACTTCCTCAGAATGAGTTACTTTAGTTTAAATACTTTGCAAATCGGCAACAGACGTTTAAGTACAGTAGTAACAGTTGTTGCAATGTGCAACACAATTTCAAACACAATGCAACATTGACTTCAATGTATATTTCTAGTTAAATGCAATTAGTTACTTTATGGATTACTTTTCTAACTACAGGACTGGATCCTAGATTCCGCCCTTGGACATCTCCTGTAAACAGTTGAGTAAAAGAAGTTTTGGTTACAGTAATGATTTTAAGGAATATTATTGTATTTTAAAAGTTGATAGAAATGTTTTCACATAGAATCACCAATGTTATCCTATTAAAGGAAATTCACTTAACAGGTAAGTACTGCTATTGTCAGTTTTTCTTACTCAGTGGTGGATCCTGGATCCAGCACTGGTGCATCTCCTGTAAACAGTTGAAAGAATGTGTTTAAGTCATACAGAGGATTTTTAAAGAATATTTTTATTCCATTTCCCGCCGCACTCGAAGCCCACGCCCCTTTTTACAAGGCCACGCCCCCTGAGTACATAAGCCGCAGAAACTGAGCGCCTAGTTAGAAGACTTTTCTCCTGAGGCGGAAGCCGGGAGCTACAGGCACGAGCACTTGCTCACTTCCCCTTTTACGAGGCCACGCCCCTCTCACCGGACACCTCTGTCCTATAAATGATGTGTGTATTTCGGTCGCGCAGCGGGTGAGCGCGACGTTTGCGCGCCGAAGGCGCGCCTAATGCAAGCCCGTCTGCGCCCGTCCGTGCCAGCTCTGGGCCTCGGGCCAGCCATGCTGTCGGACCTCCACCTGCCCAGAGACTTACGTGGACCAGATCACAGCTATTAGACCTAGGTAAGACCTCCTGCTCTTCTCCCACCTCTTGCAGCTTCCCTCTACCTAGCCCTTTTCTGCACAAATGCCTCAACTGTGACTTTTCCCTATGCCCTGATTGGACACGTACCAGTAACAGTAAACCTGCCACCAGTCAGCCCCCCCCCACCAAAACCTATTCCATGGGATTGGTGAACTGCCGCTCCCTCCCCAGCAACGCCAATGACATCTGGCTATTATTGTCCTCCACATCCTGGGACGCTTTATTCTTAACTGAGACCTGGATTAAAGACTCCTCCAACCCAGACATCGCCCTAGCTATACCTTCTGGTTACAGCTTTTCGGGATTAAGCCGTGAAGGCTCCAAAACAGGTGGAGGAATCGCTGTGATCCTAAAGAATCACCTGAAAATCACCTCAAGGAAAATCCTAAACCTCAAGCCTATTAAAGCTTTATACTTCTCAATCACAGACTCCACAACAGGGATCTTGGTCTATAATCCCCCGCACACCCACCAACCCGCCATCCTAGAGCTATTGGCAGTCGCGGCAGACCTCTCCCTTAAACACCCCCACTTTATGGTGCTGGGAGATTTCAACCACCACGTTGATGTGAGTAGCTGTAACCGCGCATCCCAACTCCTAGAATCTATGCAAAATATAAATATGCTGCAAAAAGTAAAAGGCCCCACTCATACAGCAGGTCACACCCTTGACCTTATTTTCTCGAACTGCGAGAAACTTACAATCCTTCCCCCCTTACCTCTGACATGGTCTGACCATTTCTTGGTACCTTTCGAACTACCTTTGACCCAAACTGTCAAACAAGAATCTGCCATCAGAACTCAAGGCAGAAAATGGCACAAACTCTCACTTACTGCCCTAGAGCAGAATTACCATAACAGTCTAAACCTGATTCCAGAGGATCTCAACGAAGCAGTGCGCATACTTAATAGCGACCTAACGACTGCTATTGAGAAAGTGGCCCCTGTACAAACGCTTACTTCCCACAGACAAAAACCTTCGGTGCCATGGTTCACCCAAGAACTACGGGCACACAAAAGCACGTGCAAAAAGTTGGAACGAATTTGGAGACAGAACTATGACCCAGGAGTGAAGGCCCTTTATCGACAAGGCCTTAAAGAGTTCCGCAAACTCAAACGCCAATCCATGAGCAACTATTTCTCAGATACTATTGCCAAAGCAAAAAACTCGACTAAGGCCCTATTCAATATAGTAAAAGATTTCACTCACCCCAATGCACTGTTCACTCCAGTACCCATGTCTCAAGCACTGAGTGAAAACCTATCTAACTTCTTCGAAGAAAAAATTGCCATCATAGCGGCGACTATTCGTCAGAACGGGACCGACTTCACCAAAGACCTAACCACCAACTGCAAGCATACATTCAATGCTTTCCAACCACTTACCAAGGAACAGGCCCTGAATTTATTTCTGGACTGTAAATCTGGTTCGCCTTTGGACCCAGCCCCTGCCCTTATCATGAACGAAATTGCCCCTCTAATCATAAACCCCCTACTCGACATCTGGAATTCCTCTTTTATCACGGGAGTTGTTCCCTCCGCCTGGAAACACGCAATGCTAATCCCTATTCAAAAAAAATCGGGCATTGATCCTACCTCCCTTAGCAACTACCGACCAATATCACTCCTACCCAAGCCTGCAAAAGTTCTTGAAAAAGCTGTTCAAAAACAACTGTCCCACTACCTGGAAACTAACTCCTTATTTCACGACACCCAATCAGGCTTTAGACCTGACTATAGTACGGAGTCAGCGCTTCTCGAGGTATCTGAGTCGATCCGAGAATGCACGGATAAGGGAAAGGAGTCCATGCTGGTCCTCCTCGACCTATCCGCGGAATTTGATACCATCTCCCATGATAAACTACTGACTCGCCTGCAAGAAGTAGGTATCTGCGGGTCTCCCCTCTCATGGGTAAAATCTTTTCTCACTAACAGAGTGCAACAAGTGATGCTGGGATCCTTTCTCTCCTCCAAAAAACCTCTGATCTGGGCGTACCTCAGGGCTCTGCCCTTAGCCCGCTCCTTTTCAATGTATAACTCAAACCACTGGCAAAAGTAGTTGAATCCTGTGGCGTCAAAGTAACTTTTTACGATGACGACACCCAACTGGTGTTCTCCTTCAAAGACCACACAGATAAATCTCTTAACAACTTCCGCCTCTGTATGCTGGACATCGCCTCCTGGATGTCTGCCAACAACCTAAAGCTTAACAAAGATAAGACTGAAGTCTTATTCTTTAATCAAAAATCACCCTTACCTTCCAACCTCTGGTGGCCGACGGAACTCAACCCCCCCCCGGAACCAGTTCAAGCCGCCCGTAACCTAGGCTTTCAATTTGACACCGCCCTCTCCTGTAAGACTCAAATCAACAAAGTCACCTCAGCCTGATTCGGGAAGTTACGAATGATAAAAAAAATCATCCCCTACCTACCACTTGACTCCCGTAAAACAGTAATCCATGCCCTCATCACCTCTCATTTAGACTACGCCAACAGCTTGTACGTAGGTGCCCCCACTTACCTCATTAACCAACTACAAAAAGTCCAGAACGCGGCCGCTAGACTGATCTGCAATATCCCCTACCATCACTCCATTTCACCTCACTTGCGCAATCTTCACTGGCTCCCAATAAAATTGTGCATTCAATTTAAAACCTTAACCCTGGCCTTTAGAGCTCTCAATGACAGAGGCCCCACCTACCTACGCCGCAGAATGAGGTTTTCACAAGCACCTCGAAACCTCAGATCCAACCAACTCCGCCTCATGTTCTGCCCCCGTTTTCATCTTACACACACGGGAGGAAGGTCCCTTGCAGTAGCCACCTCCAAACTATGGAATCAGCTTCCCTCTGAAATAAGGTTTCTGACATCTGAACCCCTATTCCGGAAAAAGCTAAAGACTTGGTTATTCTTCCAGATCTAATTCTAGTCCTCCTTCACACTCCCCTGACCCTCCTGAGATATTGTCTTCAGCGCCGGGACACCTCCGTCGGAGGTAGCTGTGTGCTCTACAAAATACTAAATAAATAAATAAATTAGTTTGTAAAAATAGAAACTTTTCTGGTGAAAACCAGACAATGGATGTCTATGGAAGGAAATACAAGTTACTGGTAAGTACTGTTAGAATGACTTTTCAGGTTCAGCCCTGGGCAAAAAGATGCAACACTGGGTTTTCTCCTGATAACAGGTGAGTAAATCGGAAATAGTTGTTCTGATGATTTTAGGTGAATATTTTAAAGTTCCAAAACGCCACACTTAGAAGAATTTCCAAGTGAAACCAGTCAATGTTAGACTATGGAAGGAAATTCAAGTTACTGGTAAGTAAGGTTAGAATTACTTTTCAGAATCAGTACTGAGCTCAAAGATGCAGCACTGAGGTCTCTCCTGATAACAGGTGAGTAAATCGGAATTCGTTGTACATCCAGTAAGCGCCACAGAGTTGCGTAGCAGAGAGATGTAAAAAGGGGCACAGCCTGCACCACATCTCCAACGCAGCCCAGTGGCGCTTCCTGGAAGCACCTGGTGGGCTACTTGGCCCCCATGGTCCTTCAGGTTTGATGTAGAATTTTTTCCCCAACTTAAAATGCGCCACAGGGCTTGTTTGCACACATCATGTCAGGTCCCGTCCCCTCCTTTCACCACTGTGTAAACGCGCCCTGTCACCGTTCTAAGTTGAGAGATTAAGTCCCCTTCATTCCTAAGGGTCCCTAAGGTCAAAGTAGTCCACTAGGTATCTCCAGCTCACTGGCGCATAATGGAAATACCTGTTGGGCTATTTCACCCTCTGGGACCCTCAGTATTGAAACAGAATTAATTCCCCAACTTACAACGCGCCACGGGGTGCGTTTGCACAGTGGTGAAGGAAGGGTGCGTGGCCTGAGGTGATATGTCTGGAAACACGCCCTGCGGCGCGTTTTAATTTAGAGAATTAATTCCGCCTCAATCCTGTGGGTCCCTGGGGGCAAACGAGGCCACCAGGTGCCTCCAGTATGCGCCAGGAGGCTGCGTTGCAGTGAGGTGTTCAGAGGCCATGCCCCTTTTTACAACACTCTGCAACGCAGCTCCGTAGTGCTTACTGGAGGTACCTGGTGGGCTAGTTGATCCCCAGGGACCCTCAGTATTCAAGGGGAGTTAATCCCCCAACTTAAAACGCGCCACAGGGTGTGTTTGCACACATGTGAACTCAGGCCCGCCCCCTCCCTTCACCACTGTGCAAACGCGCCCGTTGCGCATTTTAAGTTGGGGATTAACTCCCCTTGAATAGTGAGGTCCCTGGGGTGCAACTAGCCCACCAGCTACCTCCAGTAAGCGCCACTGAGCTGCATTGCAGAGAGGTGTAAAAGGGGCGTGGCCTCAGAACACCTCTCTGCAATGCAGACCCCTGGCGCATACTGGAGGTTCCTGGTAAACTAGTTGGCCCCCAGGGACCCCCAGTATTCAAGGGGAATTCTTTCTCCCTCTGCAAACATGCCAGGGGGCGTGTTTGCAGAGTGGCGCAATGAGGGGGCATGGCCTCTGGCACAATGTCGTTTTTTTTATTTTTATTTTTAAGAAGGGGGCTGTGTAGCCAACCTTCTTTTTCAATTTTTTGGGCCCCGGGGACCCCATCCCCCAGGGCCTGCCCCCTAATTCATTTTTTTTTACAATCAGGTAGGGGGCCGCGTGGCATTTTTTTTTCATATAGAAGTGGGGCTGCCTTGCCCCCCTCCTTAGGCCATTTATGGTCCCCGAGACCCCATCCCCCGGGGCGGCCTTTTCTTATTTCTTATTTATTTTTATTTTTTTCATTTTGGGGAAGGGGGCGCGTCCCCCCCTCCCGGCCCACTAATAGCCCCGGGGACCCCATCCCCCGGGGCTGGCCCACTCGTTGGGGACCGTGGGGGGTCCCCAATTCCCCCACAGTCCCAGCCGGCTCCCCGCGTCTTGCAGGAGCCGGCATTGCTTTTCCACATGGGGAGCAGCTAACATGCTGCTCCCCATGTGGGAAATGTAATATAAAATGGCCACCTTACTCACCTTCTTATACACCCCATGTGGGAAAGCAATATGCTTTGGTTTGCTCTCTCTTCCAAATAGCAAAGCAGTTTGCAATGACAAGGAGGGGGCCACGAGGCTCCCGCCCAGTCATTACAAACAGCAGTGTCCCGGGGGTGGGCACCCCGGGACACTGCAGGAGCCGGTCCTGGGGGGTGGCGGTCCCCAGGGCCCGCGAGGGCTCCAGGAGGGGGGCCGCGTGGCCCCCCTCCCACCTGTTTCAAATCCCCGGGGCGTGGTGGTCCCTGGGGCTGGGGAGTCCGTCACGGACCCCCCAATTTGCATCTTTAGTGACCCGGGGAGGTGGCGGTCCCCAGGGCATGTGGGGGGGCTTTAGCCCCCCCACACAGGGTATTTCATTATTTTTAAAAAAGCCCAAGGGGGTGGTCGTCCCCGGGGCTGTGGGGGCTGTGTGCCCCCGCAATGTCAATGGAATGGAACCCCGGGGGGGCAGTCCCCAGGGCTGCGGGGGGACATGTGCCCCCTCCCCGCAATTATTTATCATTTGCCCTGGGGGGTGGTGGTCCCCGGGGCAGTGTGGGGGCGATTGGGACCCTCGCAGTTTCTTTTTGTAAGCATGCCCCCGGGATTTGTCCCCCCGGGGGCTAATTATCATCCAAGTGCGGGATTCATTTTTCTTTTATCTGCAAGATCCACGCATCCTGGAGGGTCCGCGGATCCACCGCGCCCATAGATATATATATGCTTTTAACTGTAACTTTCTCAGGAACTACTGAACGGATTTACACCATTTAAGAAAAAGCGGTGGCTGTCTCCCATGCTAACACCTCACCTGTGACTGAACTAAGTGGAACAACGGTGCACCAGGCACCAGGCCACCCAGGTGCAATGAGCAGAAGCGTCCGGCGTTGATTGGTGCAGCTTGCTTGTGCACAGGGGCCTGCTGATTGACAATGCGGCTCCCGCTCGGTTGGATTTACTGAGTAGGCCCTTCTTCCTCACCTCGTCCTCACTGGTTGGGCCACAACCGGGTTGTGGATTCTGAGGACTCCAACTGGGGTGCTCGTGCCCTAATCTCCCCCGGATGAAGGGACCCTCTGTGCTGGGGTAAAGGTAGTGTCAGCGCTGCTGAGAGGAGCTGCAGTAACATTAGTGGACGGAGCCCTTACAGGAGATGTTCAAACTGCGAAGACATATCACATTCCACCGGTGAGTTCCCCTAGCCTGATCTCAGCTCCCTAGTTCTTGCCGTCGTGGGGGTCTGTCCTTGAGGAAACACTGCATTCAACCTCTGGATGGTAGGCGATTCTGCTGATTGGTATCTGGAGGCCTAGACCTGGAAATGACCGCTTGATGAGGAGATGACCAACCCCCGTCAGGGACGACATGAGCTCTTTGCGAGAAGGGTTGATGCCCCCTGGGACCGGCACATAGCCTATGCCTGACAGCGCTGCCCTCCTTTTGGCCATTCGGTCTTCTCAATGTGGCTGAAAGGATCACCTCAGCAAAGTCATGGATATTGGAACTCAAAGATACTGTAGCTACTCTCTGCAGAGAGGTCACGGAAGCCCAAACTTCCACTAAAGGTATATTGTGTTGGCTGGAGTACTCAAACAACTGAGCCTGTCAGAATAATCTTTACTTTGTGGTATTTTCCGAGGGAGTTGAGGACCCTGAAATGGCAAAATTACTGGATGAATGCTACGCTCCCTCATCTCACAAGATAAATCCTCCTCTTGTTATGTCATTGTGAGAGCTCACCAGACACTGGGCAACCCCCCCCCACACTTGAGGTTTTGCCCAGAAAAGTCATTGCCCATTTCTTGAGTTATCATGATAGGGATATGACTGTCGCTGAGAGGTGCAAACCTGAAGACATAAGATATGATAATTTACAAAATACTCATTTTCCTAGATTATACTAGGGAGGTACAGAGGCAGAGGCGTTCCTTTGATGAAGTAAAGGCCAGATTGCGCAACTGGCAACTGTGGTATGCGCTCATGTCCCAGCCAAGCTTAAGGTATTCTTTCAAGGAAAATCCAATGTTTTCCTAATGCCTGAGAAGGCATCAACTTGGATAGAAAAATGTTATAATTCACAGCATCTTGGGGGATGGTCCTACACGACAGAAGGGGATAGACCTATGGTCAA
Source organism: Lissotriton vulgaris (assembly GCF_964263255.1). Lineage (NCBI taxonomy): Eukaryota > Metazoa > Chordata > Amphibia > Caudata > Salamandridae > Lissotriton > Lissotriton vulgaris. Next base: position 829,372,495 of record NC_141698.1, read on the forward strand.
ACACCGTCTCAGGAGTGGAAGGTCGAGACAAAATCTCTCACCGATGGCCTTGACATGATGTGGATAAGATAACCCTGGTTGGCTGTCTACTTTCTCTGACTCCGAGAAGGACCAGCAGCCGGAAGGGCAGTGGATGAGTTAAACAGATGCTGGAGACATGTGCACCGCTCAGGTTTAGGGAGATGATCATGTGCTGGGCTCTGGGACTTTGCACCCCTTGGTTGGGGCCATCTCAGCTCTCGAAAGAGACTTGGTGCAGGCCGTCAGGTTCGTCATAATGGCACTTTGTCAATCTGTATGGGACCAGAAGGAAAGATACCGGCATCACCTGGGCCCCTATCATTGTTCACAGAAGCAATGAAATGACTACACCAGATACCTTGGTGAGTATCACTATTATCAGGGACAGTTAACCTAGTGGTTGCAGTTTTGGAGTTCAAGGGATGGAGTTAACGGGTGGGGATGGTAGGCTGTAGACCTGAGGAAAACTCCAATAAAAGTGCTCTATATGTTTCAATAAGACTAAGAAAGGAGGAATTACGTACTGTTAATACACTTGTAAGAAATAAAAACGAGTATGTATGACATACTATTGTCCAAGAAAAAATGGCGGCCATTTTGGAATGGTCCTAGGTGAGATAGAAAAGCTGTAATCAAACAGCCAAAGTCCTGTGGAAATTGATGTGAAGAATAGTACGAACCAAATGTTTGCAAAATAAAATAATAAAGAAAAAGAGACACATAAGTGCGACAGATATTGTTTGGTAAAAGCCATGTGTCCAGAGTTACAGTGGAGTGATAGCCTGGAAAAGAAATTCTCTACCCCAGTCCGAAGAAAACATTTAGTTAAAAAGTACAAGTAGGATATTGTTTGTTATACATTTACAATATTGTGTACATGGCAGTAGCTAAGAAAGGGTACCCTAAAGCAATGGTACATTCAATTTCAGAAGATACCAGTTAATAATTCCCAGTGTGACAAGGCAGGTGCTAATGAGGATTTATTTATAAACAAAGAGAGAAGGTCCGTGGGAATATTTTATGACCAAACAATGCTACAGCCCTAACATTAACTTGAATACCAACTTAAGAATAGCAAAGGGTCAGAAAAGGGGGTGTGTATCTTATCCAGAGATGGTATGACTCATGATCAATGAATAGCGAAATCTGTCGTTGGGTCTCTCAAAGTGCTCAAAGAGATCCCATCAGACTTCCACCCTGAACCGCCCTACATCATTTGGGAACCTTCAAAGTGCACAAGGGGAATCGAGTGCCCAGTGCGAGATTTGGTCAGACTCAACCAAATCTATCACCTCAATCTCAAACAATCTACGATGTAATCAATATTGGGTATCAGGAGGTTGCTGAAAATGCAGTGCTAAATGTTATAAACCACAAGTGAATAAAGTGCTCTATCTAAAATTGAGTGAAAAGGAGGAAAATATTTTTAATGGACACCTCCTTATTCTCAATGTTAAAAACAGTGCAAATGGTAGCCTTAACAAATAACCACACAGGTGAAAAAACGGTCGACATGTTTCTGCAGACTTCTAACGGGCCCATGGGTCACCTTGCTGCTTCATCAGGACCTGTTTTGCTACTGCTAAATGTGGTGATGTGAATCAAAATCAAAAAAGCAGTGTGATAAATGAAGTGAATATCACCTGAAAATCTCCTGTGTTCAAATTTTCGGAGTTCATCAAATGGAAAGATACACATACAAATACAAATAGGAAAGAAATGTACATACCGTTAGTGAAAATGTCATTTCAAAAAGTAACTGCTGGATTAGTATGTCCAGTCAGATAAATGCACTGCAAAACATCATGTGACCTTGTATAGGTCTACCATGAGAGCTAGATAAGCAGCATATCTAATAAATATATGCACATTGTGAACATATAAGCTTACACTCACCCAATTTGCAGGAGAATGTTGCCCCCCCTCACCTGGCCACAACTCAGGTAACACGGAGCACCACTCTATTCAAGCCAAACAAATGAAAAAAATCAGAGGAAGCACCTCGCTGCTGTGAAACAAAACCACATTTCTCGCCTTAACTAGGCTTGTAATGTTTAGATAAATCCTTTGTATCTTATTTTCAATATTATGGTCATTACCCATTCAAAACAACCCTGGTGTCATAGATGAATTGAGGCTCAAAAACTGACAAGACAGACTTAATCTTTGTAAAAATATATTAAGGACAGTGCCTGCTCTCAAAGTTCATCATTATCCGATGTGAACGACACTAGTTATACTGCACAGAAACCAATCCTATTGTTCACATAGATAAGCTACCATCCTGGTTACCCTGCAAGTCACTCGCTAGTTGCATATTGCGAGTATGGCGTTAAAATCCAGGCGTCTCGCTCTGTAAGTGGTGCACTCTTCAATTCTTAGAGCGAGATGAATCCAGACTCCGGGCGATTGCCATACATAAATACAGTACGCCATGTGTGTGGATCGAACGTCAACAAACCGCGCGATCGCTCGCGCACCGTTCCAATCATCGAGCGTGTGGGCAATGCTTGCTGGTATTTCAGCCCTAGAAAGAGTCTAAGCTACTTAGCCGTGCTAGCGGTATAAGCTAAGAAAGTGTACCCTAAAGCAATGGTACATTCAATTTCATTCAATTTTCAGAAGATACCAGTTAATAATTCCCAGTGTGACAAGGCAGGAGCTAATGAGGAATTACCTGCAGCCGTAGCACGTTCGATGTTCTATTTACATTGCAAAAAAGAATAAAGTGGGTAATACCCAGCATATCAGTGTTTGTTCAACATCCACAATTGCAATAATTACTCTATGTGCACAGTGTTATGCAATAATTAACAGTGACTGTACATAATCAAGATGATAAAAATCATGTAATGAACAATGAAAACATTTTCAAAGTTATGCATGTTTGGGTGACAAAATGCTACATATCCTAAAAAAAGAGTGGAGCAGCAAAACATTAGAGACATCACCACCCGTTAGTATAGGCATCATATAAAGAGTATGCCTTAACATTCAACCAGCATGATGTAAACATTTCAATGAAGAGCATGCTATAAGTCAGTTCATCAGGAAACCATGTAACTTTTTATCAAAATTCAGGCCCTTCTCCACAGCCCGGAGTCACAAAATCCATTGTGCCCTATCCTATCTCCACCCCTTGGGTCATTGTGTGCTTGTGTAATGCCATGAAACCATAAGCTGGTCATGGTCATACTTTGGTGACAGGTATTAAAATGAACCGCCAGCAGGTAACTGCTGTCATTGTTACATATCGCTCTCATGTGCTTCTGAATCCTTTCTTTCAAAGGTCGTATGGGGCTCCCAATGTAGATTAAATCTCATGGGCACTGCATGCAATATGCAACAAACTTGGAATTACAGTTCATAAATTGTTGTCTGTGAAGCCTGGTGGTAGTAGTGTAACTGAATTCCTTCATTTTATTATAAGCAAAGGGGCACATGTTGCATTGAGCACACTTATAAAAGCCTTTAGGTTTTCCAGGTAACCATGTAGTGGCTAGAGGGTTTGGGGGTAAGTAGCTAAAGCAGAGGATGTCTCTAAGGGACCTGCCTCTCCTATGTACTATCTTTGGTTTGCTGGGAACGTATTTTGTTGTTGACCTGTCCAGAGTGAGGAGGTGCTAGAGTTTCGAAATGATCTTGTGAATGGAATGGCTTTTGTCACTGTGTCCTGTGACAAAGCTAAGTTTGTCCTTGTGCTTATTTTGGTTGGTCCTGCACTTCTTTTTGAGTAGGGTATGTCTAGGTGTCTTCATGATCCTTCACCGAGATTGATCTAGAACTAGAGGAGAATATCCCCTGCACTTGAAACGTTCCTGTACGTTGACTAATTTCCAAAGGGATACAAAGCCTTCACTGCAGTTTCTCTGTATTTGAGTCATTTCACCTAACGGAATGGCCTTAATCTGTGTAGCGGGATGTGCATTCGATGCGTGCAAAACTGCATTACACGCTGTCAGTTTCCTGTATAGTCTGGACAAGATTTTGTTTCCCTTGGTGTAAATCACAGTATCTAAAACTATCTCTGAAGTGTTGGGATTAGAGGTGAACTCAAGATTGTAGTCGTTAGAGCCCATTGCAACAATATTAGAGGGTGACATTTTATGGTCTCAGGGCACTGGACCAGGGTGGCTTATTTGAGGGGGTGTTTTTACTAAGCATGGGCGTAAAATCCGTTCCGCTCGCTGATTTTGCGGATTTTCGGTAAATTCGCAATCCGCGAGATTTGCGAATTTCCCGCAAAATCCGCAAATTCGCACGCAGCGGATTTTTTTTTCTTGGTGATACAATTTTGCGGCGCGCGGCGTTTACTTACCATCATTCATCGTTTGCCGATATGCTTGATATTTTGCGAATGCTGCGCCATTTTGGATCTTGCTGCAGGATCCCGCGGGAATTTGGCAAGCGCGATTACGTAATCGCGGCTTGCCAACTTGTACAGCGAGAGTTTGTCAACGCAAGTACGCCGTGATCACGTATCGCGGTACTTCGCAATTGCGAGCTTGGAGATGCGGCGAGCAGCAACAATCTCGCACTCGCGAAAATACAAAATTTGCAATTCTGCACAAGAAATCCACCAGCAAGCAGCATAAACCTTCTGGAAATGATGATTTTTATCTGAATAACTCCTCAGGTTGACATTTGCCTGCACTTTTTTTGCGAGGAGTCCATTTTGGGGAGGGGGGGGTGGGAGGAAGGAAGTGCCCCACAGTCTTCAACTTCCTGTTCCTGTCCAGCAGGCTCCTCCCAGGGCTTTGTCCATCTCCTGGTCACTTTTCATTTGGATCTGGAGCTGGAAGGATTACTTTTTGTGGATGCTGCTGGATATTTGGATTTGAGACCTTTTTGACTTTCTTTGGATCACTTTTGGATTAGAAATTTCACAAGTAAGTTTGTTTGGGGCATTACAGTTGCTGCAACTACAATTTTGGAATTTTCGATTTTTGGGCTGTTTTGGGGCCTTTTTCCCAGGGGTACTCAGTAGTGGGTGGACTGAGTCTTTCTGTGGGGTGTCTTGAATTTAAACATCATGGAGGGCATGGATGGAATGGGATTGTGCTGATTTTTCAGTGATTTTCGTTTTTTTGGGCTGTACTTGTGGCCTTTTCACCAGGGGTAGTGAGTCTTGCATGGGCCTAGTCTTTCTGTGGGGTATCGTGAACTTAAACATCATGGAGGGCATGGATGGAATGGGATTGTGCTGATTTTTCTGTGTTTTTGAATTTTTGGGAGTGTTCATGGGGAGGGACAGGCCATGTGGCTGGGGGCCATTTTGAGTGATGCTACAGGCCCTGGCCATGTGCTGGGAGGCAAGTGGCCATTTTGAATGCAGTCAGTGTTGTTAGGCCTGCAACCATTTTGCCTAGTTTTCAACCTTTATGCCCAGGGGTAGTGAGTCTTGCATGGGCCTAGTCTTTCTGTGGGGTGTCTTGAATTTAAACATCATGGAGGGCATGGATGGAATGGGATTGTGCTGATTTTTTAGTGATTTTCGGTTTTTTGGGCTGTACTTGTGGCCTTTTCACCAGGGGTAGGGAGTCTTGCATGGCCCTAGTATTTCTGTGGGGTGTCTTGAACTTAAACATCATGGAGGGCATGGATGGAATGGGATTGTGCTGATTTTTCTGTGTTTTTCGATGTTTGGGGGTGTTCATGGGGAGGGACAGGCCATGTGGCTGGGGGCCATTTTGAGTGCTGCTACAGGCCCTGGCCATGTGCTGGGAGGCAAGTGGCCATTTTGAATGCAGGCAGTGTTGTTAGGCCTGCAACCATTTTGCCTAGTTTTCAACCTTTATGCCCAGGGGTAGTGAGTCTTGCATGGGCCTAGTCTTTCTGTGGGGTGTCTTGAATTTAAACATCATGGAGGGCATGGATGGAATGGGATTGTGCTGATTTTTCAGTGATTTTCGTTTTTTTGGGCTGTACTTGTGGCCTTTTCACCAGGGGTAGTGAGTCTTGCATGGGCCTAGTCTTTCTGTGGGGTGTCTTAAACTTAAACATCATGGAGGGCATGGATGGAATGGGATTGTGCTGATTTTTCTGTGTTTTTCGATTTTTGGGGGTGTTCATGGGGAGGGACAGGCCATGTGGCTGGGGGCCATTTTGAGTGCTGCTACAGGCCCTGGCCATGTGCTGGGAGGCAAGTGGCCATTTTGAATGCAGGCAGTGTTGTTAGGCCTGCAACCATTTTGCCTAGTTTTCAACCTTTATGCCCAGGGGTAGTGAGTCTTGCATGGGCCTAGTCTTTCTGTGGGGTGTCTTGAATTTAAACAACATGGAGGGCATGGATGGAATGGGATTGTGCTGATTTTTCAGTGATTTTCGTTTTTTTGGGCTGTACTTGTGGCCTTTTCACCAGGGGTAGTGAGTCTTGCATGGGCCTAGTCTTTCTGTGGGGTGTCTTGAACTTAAACATCATGGAGGGCATGGATGGAATGGGATTGTGCTGATTTTTCTGTGTTTTTCGATTTTTGGGGGTGTTCATGGGGAGGGACAGGCCATGTGGCTGGGGGCCATTTTGAGTGCTGCTACAGGCCCTGGCCATGTGCTGGGAGGCAAGTGGCCATTTTGAATGCAGGCTGTGTTGTTAGGCCTGCAACCATTTTGCCTAGTTTTCAACCTTTATGCCCAGGGGTAGTGAGTCTTGCATGGGCCTAGTCTTTCTGTGGGGTGTCTTGAATTTAAACATCATGGAGGGCATGGATGGAATGGGATTGTGCTGATTTTTCAGTGATTTTCGGTTTTTTGGGCTGTACTTGTGGCCTTTTCACCAGGGGTAGTGAGTCTTGCATGGGCCTAGTCTTTCTGTGGGGTGTCTTGAATGTAAGCATCATGGAGGGCATGGGATTGTGCTGATTTTTCTGTTGTTGTTTTTTTATTTTTTTGGGGTGTATAACTGAACTGATGTTCCTCTGTCTTCCATTGCTTTTAGGTGCACAAGACTCAAGAGAACCACCAGTGCCAGGAAGAAGTCCTGCAGCGGTGTGTGTGTGCAGCATAACGTCACGCGACGTCACGTCTGGCCTCAGACAACTCTGCAACTCGTGCAACTGCGGCCTGCTGTTCTGACCTGCTCTGAAGAAGATGGCCCCAAAAAAAGTTCTCCGTAGCTCCTCTAGCAAGAAAGTTGCTAGTAAGGAGCAGAAGAAGCAAGTTGCCAAGGAGGCTGGTGTGCCGTCCGCCGCGTTTTTTGGGAGTAAAAAAAAAAGTACGCCTGCAGCAGCAGCGGAATCTGCCTGGGACCAAGCTGGGAGCAGCACCCCCGCTCCATTGGGCTCAGTGCCTCCACCACCACGCCAACTTAAGTCAAAGCCCTTGAGTGCTTCAGAGGCAGTCAGTGTACTTCTTCAATCACCATCGACCAGTGATGTTGGCTCATCGCAAGAAAGTAGCAGCAATGTCCCTGAATCAACACAGGTTGTTGTAACTCATCTGACAAGTGTTGAACAACCACAGCCGCAACAACAACAACATGTGCAAGTACAAGCCCAAGTACATGTGGAAGGAGAGGCAGCGCAAGGAGATGCGCAAGCAGAGGTGCATGGAGGGTCACAAGTGCCCACAATAGTTGTTCCTCCCGAAGTAGGGGCACATCAGGAAATTGACAATCAAACCGAGGTATCATTTGAGGAAGCCACTCCTCCTGATGATCATTCATTGTCTTCCACATCCCTAGCAAGGAAAAGATCAAGGGGGGTGTCTACATCTTCTTCAAGCCCACCTCCTTCTGATGATCTGGATGAAGATTGGGAACCATCACGGCAGTCTGAGAGTGAGGCACACCATGATCTGACAAAGATACCTAAGCGTAAAAGGAAGGTCGTCGAAAAACTCATAGCTATGGAGTGTGATGAGGCTCAACAAGAAGTGAAGGATACTGCTGCTGATGAAGCCTCTCACGACGATGAGCCAGTCCTCATAAAGGTCACTGCAGCCCCAGCGGGCATGCAGCAAAGAGACATTTTGACCCTATCCCGAGAAGCTGCTGAGCGTGATGATGATGTCGACGAGGAGGCAATGGAAAGACAACAATCATTGGATTTGGAGTTAACTAGTACACCAACACCTACCGCTTCCATATTTCTTCCTCGCAAGAAGGGACCTCCATCCACCTCGACCTCAATTAGTGGTGGTGAAAGTACAAAACGTACTGAAGTTAGGCAATCCACATCCTCCACTTCATCTGGCATTAGCAGCAGGACCACGACCACCACCAGTATCGCCGCCTCCTCCGGCCCCCAAAGACATTTCAAGTCTGCAGTTTGGGACTTCTTTAGTGTTTGCCCAAAAAAGGAAAACGTAGCCATTTGTAGCATTTGTAAGCTTCGAGTTAGTCGTGGTAAGTTTGGTACCAACTATGGTACCGGAGGCCAGAGAGGTCATCTTAGGAGACAGCACACTGTCCAATGGTTTGCACACCTACAGGCGATCAAGGAAGCCCGAATTGCACGTAATGAAAATGTTGATGTTTCATCTGATGATGACAAGGAGGAAGAAGACGTGTCAAACACTTCACTTACACCCAGTACCCCTGTCAGCAGCACACCCCATGTGAGCCACACTAAGAGTGTGGGAGAGAGTGATACACCAATGCGAAAAAGTTCATCAGCGAGCGTAACTGGGTCGAAGATATCATCATCATCATCCCGTAAATCCTTGGTCCAGGGCAACATTAAAAAGATGTTGTTTACAGAAGCGCAATATGAACGCAACCACCCACTGACGCATCTGTATAACACTAAGCTGGCTAAAATGCTAGCTCTGGACCTTCTCCCTTTTTCTTTTGTAGAAGGGGTTGGTTTTCTAGAATTAGTGGCAGCGCTCTGCCCTAAATGGAAGGTTCCTAGCCGGTTCTATTTTGCCCGAGTTGCGGTTCCAGCACTATATGAAGATGTTCTGGAGGTGATTGGGGCAGCTTTGCAGAAGAGTGCTGTTCACACTATACATCTGACAACAGACATGTGGACCAGTGGCGCAGGCGCTGATTACATGTGCATCACTGCACACTGGGTCTCTTTTTCAGGGGTTAAAGCAAAACTAAACGCAGGTGTTGACCCGGACAAAGCTTTTAAAGCTGCTCGGAAACATGCAACACTAGCCATGTTTGGTTTGGAGAAACGTCACACAGCAGAAAACATTTTGGATGTGTTTAACACAAAGGTCCTTGACTGGCTGTCCCCAAAAAAACGCCAGGTTGGTTATGTTTCCACGGATAATGGCGCCAATGTAGTTAAGGCCATGCAGCTGGGTGACTATTTCAGAGTGCCGTGTTTGGCGCACTGTATAAACCTGGTTGTCAAAAAATTCTTGAGTGATAAAGGCAGTGCAGCGTACAGGGTAGTGGACACCTGCCGAAAAATGTGCAAACATTTCAGCCATTCTTTTAAGGCCCGGAAGCATCTGAGGAGCCTGCTATATGAACGTCAAATGCCAGTGAAAGCACTCATCCAGGAGGTGGCAACACGTTGGAACTCAACCTTCTACATGCTTGAGCGTCTGTATGAGCAGTATACGGTACTCGATCACTATTTCTTAACACAGGGTACAGCTCAGAAGGAGGACCTGAGGATGGGTGCGGCGCAATGGGACATAGTTAAAAGCCTGACACGCATGCTTCGTCCTTTTGAGTTCTTCACGCGTGCAGTCAGCAAGGAGGACTGTAATTTGGGAAAAGCTATCCCATTGTTGTACATGCTGGAGCACCAACTGAAGGAGGTGTGTTCTGTGTTTCAAAAAGATGAAGAAAACCAAGACCCTTTTGTTCTGGCGGAGAAATTATTAGAGCACCTACAAGGTGATGAACGTCTTAAAATGATCCACTCAAACCAGCATTACATTTGTGCTACTATTCTGGATCCACGCTACAAAAAGGCGCTGGCAGGCCAAGCATTCTTTCCTTTTTCTGATGAAGATGTTACAAAGTACAAACAGTGGCTAGCCTCCTCAGCCAAAAGGTTTGAAAGAGAACGGCAGCAAATTGAAGGAAAAGGCAGTACATCAGCATCAGCAGGCCATCCCCAGTCACAACAATCCACTTCTGCACCTGTGGCTGCGGCACAAGTGACCTCTCAGCCGTTAAAGAGACCGGCAACTGGATCATCTGCACCACCAGACACAACAGTAGCATTGGTCGCTGAAGAGAATTGGCTAGCTGGGCTTGGGTTTGGTTCTCAAAAGGTCACAGCAACAGCTAAGCAAAGTGGAGGAACCTTGGAGGAGAACCTTGAGTTGATGGTGAAGGACTATCTGAATGACTCAACAGAGGTCTATGTTAATGCTGACCCATTGGCGTATTGGCATGGGAAAAAAGAATTGTGGCCACAGCTCTCCAACCTGGCTTTAAACTACTTGTCTTGCCCACTCGCAAGCGTGTCTTCTGAACGTGTTTTCAGTGCTGCTGGTGGCATTGTAACTTCCAAACGGAGCCGCCTCTCGCCCAAAAATGTGGAGAGGTTAACAATGATCAAGATGAATCAGCACCTCATACCACCAGATTACAGAGTACGAGAAAGCACGCCGGATGAAGACGAGGTGGACAGCAACATAGATGAGGGAATTTCTTCTCTGTCAGGTGACACTGAGCTCACCCTGCCTAAATTCGCAGAGTATGATGACGAAGCCTTATTCTTATTCGTGGACCGTGACACCGAGCCCTGAAAATGAGACAATGAATCAATAACTTTCTTTTTCGTCCTTATTCACTTTTATTCCTGTGTGTCTGTCTTTCTTTGTTGTGCACAGTTAATATAATTCAAACTTTAATCACCTAATCACATAAACAAGCCCATCAGCAGAACTGTCTTCACTTGTTTGCTTATTGATTTGAAGGTGCCGCAGTCTGCATTCCTCAAGTTCACAAGTTCAGAAGAACATGCTCCTCTATCCTCCTCCTCCAGACTCCTATTTCCATCAAAGCAGAGGGCTGGTTTACGCCCAATGAAGAAAGACTCAGCACTTGTGGGGGTGTTGTTCTACCTCTTTGCGGGTGAGTTGACGGCTCTGGGGCCATTGCTGGGAAGCTCTAATAGCGGATAAAAGTGGTTTGGACCAAATCCGAGGCGGAAATTTTTTTGTGTTTTTGCTGACTTGCTTGCCTTTGAGGTGCTCTTAGGGGGGGTTCCGTCTGTTTGTGGGTGAGTTTCGGGGTCTGTGAGCACTGCTGGGACACTCTAATCTTGATTGCATTTGCTTTTCAGGAAATCCGTGGTGGTAAACCGGACTTATGGCCTAGCTACACAGCGCGTTTGGACCGAAGGCCGAGAAATATTGTAAGTATGAGATTTTGCTTTTGGCCTGTTTGGGGGTGTTATGCTTTTTGGCGGGTGGGTTGGTGGGTCTTGGGGCATTCCTGGGAAGGTCTAATACCGGATAGAAGTGGTTGGGACAAAATCCACGCTGATTTTGTTTTGGCTATTTCTGACATTTTGCTCAATGTAGCGTTTTCGGGGGCCTGTTTGGGGGGCTTCCTGGTGTTTGTGGGTGGGTTTCGGGGTCTGGGAGCACTGCTGGGACACTCTAATCTTAATTGCATTTGCTTTTCAGGAAATCCGTGGTGGTAAACTGGAGTTATGGCCTAGCTACACAGCGCGTTTGGACCGAAGGCCAAGAAATATTGTAAGTATGAGATTTTGCTTTTGGCCTGTTTGGGGGTGTTATGCTTTTTGGCGGGTGGGTTGGCGGGTCTTGGGGCATTCCTGGGAAGGTCTAATACCAGATAGAAGTGGTTGGGACAAAATCCACGCTGATTTTTTTTGGGCTATTTCTGACATTTTGCTCAATGTAGCGTTTTCGGGGGACTGTTTGGGGGGCTTCCTGGTGTTTGTGGGTGGGTTTCGGGGTCTGGGAGCACTGCTGGGACACTCTAATCTTGATTGCGTTTGCTTTTCAGGAAATCCGTGGTGGTAAACCGGAGTTATGGCCTAGCTACACAGCGCGTTTGGACCGAAGGCCGAGAAATATTGTAAGTATGAGATTTTGCTTTTGGCCTGTTTGGGGGTGTTATGCTTTTTGGCGGGTGGGTTGGCGGGTCTTGGGGCATTCCTGGGAAGGCCTAATACCGGATAGAAGTGGTTGGGACAAAATCCACGCTGATTTTTTTTTGGCTATTTCTGACATTTTGCTCAATGTAGCGTTTTCGGGGGCCTATTTGGGGGGCTTCCGGGTGTTTGTGGGTGGGTTTCGGGGTCTGGGAGCACTGCTGGCTATGGATACTTTACTGTGCAAGAGGTTTGAAGCAAATCCATGGTGGCAGAGGGGAGTTAGGGCCTAGCTGCAGAGCGTGCGCGGAGTGATTTGGGAAATTTGCAAAAAAATGACTAAGTCCCCATTTTTGTACTTTTACTCTTTGGCTGTTTGGGGGTCTTCTACTCGTTTTCTCCTGGGTTGACGGCTCTGGGGCCATTGCTGGGAAGCTCTAATACCGGATAAAAGTGGTTTGAACCAAATCCGAGGCAGAATTTTTTTTTTGTTTTTGCTGACTTGCTTGCCTTTGAGGTGCTCTTAGGGGGGGTTCCGTCTGTTCGTGGGTGAGTTTCGGGGTCTGTGAGCACTGCTGGGACACTCTAATCTTGATTGCATTTGCTTTTCAGGAAATCCGTGGTGGTAAACCGGACTTATGGCCTAGCTACACAGCGCGTTTGGACCGAAGGCCGAGAAATATTGTAAGTATGAGATTTTGCTTTTGGCCTGTTTGGGGGTGTTATACTTTTTGGCGGGTGGGTTGGCGGGTCTTGGGGCATTCCTGGGAAGGTCTAATACCGGATAGAAGTGGTTGGGACAAAATCCACGCTGATTTTGTTTTGGCTATTTCTGACATTTTGCTCAATGTAGCGTTTTCGGGGGCCTGTTTGGGGGGCTTCCTGGTGTTTGTGGGTGGGTTTCGGGGTCTGGGAGCACTGCTGGGACACTCTAATCTTGATTGCATTTGCTTTTCAGGAAATCCGTGGTGATAAACTGGAGTTATGGCCTAGCTACACAGCGCGTTTGGACCGAAGGCCAAGAAATATTGTAAGTATGAGATTTTGCTTTTGGCCTGTTTGGGGGTGTTATGCTTTTTGGCGGGTGGGTTGGCGGGTCTTGGGGCATTCCTGGGAAGGTCTAATACCAGATAGAAGTGGTTGGGACAAAATCCACGCTGATTTTTTTTGGGCTATTTCTGACATTTTGCTCAATGTAGCGTTTTCGGGGGCCTGTTTGGGGGGCTTCCTGGTGTTTGTGGGTGGGTTTCGGGGTCTGGGAGCACTGCTGGGACACTAGAATCTTGATAGCATTTGCTTTTCAGGAAATCCGTGGTGGTAAACCGGAGTTATGGCCTAGCTACACAGCGCGTTTGGACCGAAGGCCGAGAAATATTGTAAGTATGAGATTTTGCTTTTGGCCTGTTTGGGGGTGTTATGCTTTTTGGCGGGTGGGTTGGCGGGTCTTGGGGCATTCCTGGGAAGGCCTAATACCGGATAGAAGTGGTTGGGACAAAATCCACGCTGATTTTTTTTTGGCTATTTCTGACATTTTGCTCAATGTAGCGTTTTCGGGGGCCTATTTGGGGGGCTTCCGGGTGTTTGTAGGTGGGTTTCGGGGTCTGGGAGCACTGCTGGCTATGGATACTTTACTGTGCAAGAGGTTTGAAGCAAATCCATGGTGGCAGAGGGGAGTTAGGGCCTAGCTGCAGAGCGCGCGCGGAGTGATTTGGGAAATTTGCAAAAAAATGACTAAGTCCCCATTTTTGTACTTTTACTCTTTGGCTGTTTGGGGGTCTTCTACTCGTTTTCTCCTGGGTTGACGGCTCTGGGGCCATTGCTGGGAAGCTCTAATACCGGATAAAAGTGGTTTGGACCAAATCCGAGGCAGAATTTGTTTTTGTTTTTGCTGACTTGCTTGCCTTTGAGGTGCTCTTAGGGGGGGTTCCGTCTGTTCGTGGGTGAGTTTCGGGGTCTGTGAGCACTGCTGGGACACTCTAATCTTGATTGCATTTGCTTTTCAGGAAATCCGTGGTGGTAAACCGGACTTATGGCCTAGCTACACAGCGCGTTTGGACCGAAGGCCGAGAAATATTGTAAGTATGAGATTTTGCTTTTGGCCTGTTTGGGGGTGTTATACTTTTTGGCGGGTGGGTTGGCGGGTCTTGGGGCATTCCTGGGAAGGTCTAATACCGGATAGAAGTGGTTGGGACAAAATCCACTCTGATTTTTTGTGGCTATTTCTGACATTTTGCTCAATGTAGCGTTTTCGGGGGCCTGTTTGGGGGGCTTCCTGGTGTTTGTGGGTGGGTTTCGGGGTCTGGGAGCACTGCTGGGACACTCTAATCTTGATTGCATTTGCTTTTCAGGAAATCCGTGGTGGTAAACCGGAGTTATGGCCTAGCTACACAGCGCATTTGGACCGAAGGCCGAGAAATATTGTAAGTATGAGATTTTGCTTTTGGCCTGTTTGGGGGTGTTATGCTTTTTGGTGGGTGGGTTGGCGGGTCTTGGGGCATTCCTGGGAAGGTCTAATACCGGATAGAAGTGGTTGGGACAAAATCCACGCTGATTTTCTTTTGGCTATTTCTGACATTTTGCTCAATGTAGCGTTTTCGGGGGCCTGTATGGGGGGCTTCCTGGTGTTTGTGGGTGGGTTTCGGGGTCTGGGAGCACTGCTGGGACACTAGAATCTTGATAGCATTTGCTTTTCAGGAAATCCGTGGTGGTAAACCGGAGTTATGGCCTAGCTACACAGCGCGTTTGGACCGAAGGCCGAGAAATATTGTAAGTATGAGATTTTGCTTTTGGCCTGTTTGGGGGTGTTATGCTTTTTGGCGGGTGGGTTGGCGGGTCTTGGGGCATTCCTGGGAAGGCCTAATACCGGATAGAAGTGGTTGGGACAAAATCCACGCTGATTTTTTTTTGGCTATTTCTGACATTTTGCTCAATGTAGCGTTTTCGGGGGCCTATTTGGGGGGCTTCCGGGTGTTTGTAGGTGGGTTTCGGGGTCTGGGAGCACTGCTGGCTATGGATACTTTACTGTGCAAGAGGTTTGAAGCAAATCCATGGTGGCAGAGGGGAGTTAGGGCCTAGCTGCAGAGCGCGCGCGGAGTGATTTGGGAAATTTGCAAAAAAATGACTAAGTCCCCATTTTTGTACTTTTACTCTTTGGCTGTTTGGGGGTCTTCTACTCGTTTTCTCCTGGGTTGACGGCTCTGGGGCCATTGCTGGGAAGCTCTAATACCGGATAAAAGTGGTTTGGACCAAATCCGAGGCAGAATTTGTTTTTGTTTTTGCTGACTTGCTTGCCTTTGAGGTGCTCTTAGGGGGGGTTCCGTCTGTTCGTGGGTGAGTTTCGGGGTCTGTGAGCACTGCTGGGACACTCTAATCTTGATTGCATTTGCTTTTCAGGAAATCCGTGGTGGTAAACCGGACTTATGGCCTAGCTACACAGCGCGTTTGGACCGAAGGCCGAGAAATATTGTAAGTATGAGATTTTGCTTTTGGCCTGTTTGGGGGTGTTATACTTTTTGGCGGGTGGGTTGGCGGGTCTTGGGGCATTCCTGGGAAGGTCTAATACCGGATAGAAGTGGTTGGGACAAAATCCACGCTGATTTTGTTTTGGCTATTTCTGACATTTTGCTCAATGTAGCGTTTTCGGGGGCCTGTTTGGGGGGCTTCCTGGTGTTTGTGGGTGGGTTTCGGGGTCTGGGAGCACTGCTGGGACACTCTAATCTTGATTGCATTTGCTTTTCAGGAAATCCGTGGTGATAAACTGGAGTTATGGCCTAGCTACACAGCGCGTTTGGACCGAAGGCCAAGAAATATTGTAAGTATGAGATTTTGCTTTTGGCCTGTTTGGGGGTGTTATGCTTTTTGGCGGGTGGGTTGGCGGGTCTTGGGGCATTCCTGGGAAGGTCTAATACCAGATAGAAGTGGTTGGGACAAAATCCACGCTGATTTTTTTTGGGCTATTTCTGACATTTTGCTCAATGTAGCGTTTTCGGGGGCCTGTTTGGGGGGCTTCCTGGTGTTTGTGGGTGGGTTTCGGGGTCTGGGAGCACTGCTGGGACACTAGAATCTTGATAGCATTTGCTTTTCAGGAAATCCGTGGTGGTAAACCGGAGTTATGGCCTAGCTACACAGCGCGTTTGGACCGAAGGCCGAGAAATATTGTAAGTATGAGATTTTGCTTTTGGCCTGTTTGGGGGTGTTATGCTTTTTGGCGGGTGGGTTGGCGGGTCTTGGGGCATTCCTGGGAAGGCCTAATACCGGATAGAAGTGGTTGGGACAAAATCCACGCTGATTTTTTTTTGGCTATTTCTGACATTTTGCTCAATGTAGCGTTTTCGGGGGCCTATTTGGGGGGCTTCCGGGTGTTTGTAGGTGGGTTTCGGGGTCTGGGAGCACTGCTGGCTATGGATACTTTACTGTGCAAGAGGTTTGAAGCAAATCCATGGTGGCAGAGGGGAGTTAGGGCCTAGCTGCAGAGCGCGCGCGGAGTGATTTGGGAAATTTGCAAAAAAATGACTAAGTCCCCATTTTTGTACTTTTACTCTTTGGCTGTTTGGGGGTCTTCTACTCGTTTTCTCCTGGGTTGACGGCTCTGGGGCCATTGCTGGGAAGCTCTAATACCGGATAAAAGTGGTTTGGACCAAATCCGAGGCAGAATTTGTTTTTGTTTTTGCTGACTTGCTTGCCTTTGAGGTGCTCTTAGGGGGGGTTCCGTCTGTTCGTGGGTGAGTTTCGGGGTCTGTGAGCACTGCTGGGACACTCTAATCTTGATTGCATTTGCTTTTCAGGAAATCCGTGGTGGTAAACCGGACTTATGGCCTAGCTACACAGCGCGTTTGGACCGAAGGCCGAGAAATATTGTAAGTATGAGATTTTGCTTTTGGCCTGTTTGGGGGTGTTATACTTTTTGGCGGGTGGGTTGGCGGGTCTTGGGGCATTCCTGGGAAGGTCTAATACCGGATAGAAGTGGTTGGGACAAAATCCACTCTGATTTTTTGTGGCTATTTCTGACATTTTGCTCAATGTAGCGTTTTCAGGGGCCTGTATGGGGGGCTTCCTGGTGTTTGTGGGTGGGTTTCGGGGTCTGGGAGCACTGCTGGGACACTCTAATCTTGATTGCATTTGCTTTTCAGGAAATCCGTGGTGGTAAACCGGAGTTATGGCCTAGCTACACAGCGCGTTTGGACTGAAGGCCGAGAAATATTGTAAGTATGAGATTTTGCTTTTGGCCTGTTTGGGGGTGTTATGCTTTTTGGCGGGTGGGTTGGCGGGTCTTGGGACATTCCTGGGAAGGTCTAATACTGGGTAGAAGTGGTTGGGACAAAATCCACGCGGAAAAGCCTTTTGGCACTTTTTGTAACTTAGGGTTCGTTAGGGTTAGCCCTAGCAGCAGGATTGCACGTGTTTCGGGGTGTTCTAGATTTTTGCAACTGAGTTCTGAGGTCTTAGAGCACTCGTGAGAATTTGTAATTTTGGTTGCAAGTCATTTGAAGAAAATCCATGGTGGGAAAGGGCGGATTTGGCATAGTTAAAGAAAGCCTTTGCCACTATTCTTAACTTAGTGTTCGTTAGGGTTAGCAGTATTTCCATTGAATGTGTTTGGGTGGGGGGGTTTTCGAGTCTTGGAGCGATGCTGGCTATGGATACTTTTGCTTGGTTGCTTGCAAGTGGTTTGAATGCAATCCACGGTGGGTAAGGGGGTATTTGGGCCTACTTTTACTTTCAAAGTACGTTTTGTCACCAGTTTTCTGCTAGGCCTCGTTTTTTGAGATTTGATTGGGGGTCTTCTACATTTTTGCGACTGGCTTTAGTAAGGGTCTGGGTGGGAGCACTGCTGGGAAGATCTAATTTTCTTCTAAAACACAGTTTGCAGTACACCTAGCTTGAGGGGAAAGATCCGCTACATTAATTTGCCCATACTTATTTATCCTTCAAAAGGTGACTCAGACAGAGTACGCACTTTCAAAAATATTGTACTGTCTACTAGGAAAATCAAAGTGTGACTTTTTGCACTCCACAGCCTACATACCTTATATTTATTTATCAGTGGTGTTGTAATATTATATCACTTCCTGTTTTTCGTTGAATAATTACAGGCCGGGTTTCAGTCTGTGCAATGGGGAAAAAAGGATGGAGTCAGGCTTCACATTAGCGAGCCGCAATTCAGCATCCACCAGGCAGGCAGTGGACAGGGTGTCTTCTGGTCACCAACATTGATGGACGAAGCGTCAGATGGAATGGAGGAGTGCCGCTAATAAGAGGAATTTTTTTCTGCATGCAACTTACTTACCAAATTCAACAGGACAACTACAACAACATACAGATACAGTATCCATTGTGTTTTTCTATGACTGTGACTGCATTTCTTGGATCTCTCTCTGCTTCTAAATTGATCCCTTAACACATCACTTAGTCCACTCCACTATCACATCTGCACCACACATAGTCATTTGTAAGTGCTCCTACGTAATTCGCAAGTCGCAGCATGCCCCAGCCCGTAGAGGACTGGGATGGCCCCAATGATGAAGCATGTCACCAAGGGGCAACCCTGGTGAGTGAGGGGACACCTAGAAAAAGAGCAATTTCTCCTTTACTATCTACTATACCTTCCAGACCAACCCCATTGAGTGTTGTGAATGGATTTATAGTGACCAGCAAGGCTCTCAGGTATCTGGCAACAGAGACCTTATGTTGAATATAGTTATCAATAATTCCACACACGCCCTGTATTGTCGCATTCTTTCTTCCACAGACTACTTACTTTTCACTGACATGCATGCAGTAGTGCATGCACTTTCAAAGATTGATGGATAGGTTTGTACCCAAAGATTTGTTTATGTTCACAATTGTTTGTCCATGCTGTGCTATTTTTTCTTGTCTCCCAAAACCTTTCCCAAAAACCCCCGTACCCATCCATTTTTCAAACCCTAACCCTCTTCCCCCGGGCTGTGTGGTTTTGATTGATGTGTGACTAAATTACAGCAATACATCCACACACTTGCTGGGGAGGATAAGGTGATAGCAACAGACTGGTGAAGAAATACAAGGATATATTCTTACTCTGCTTGACAAAGACCCATGGCTAATGTCAAAGAACTTCAACCGAATTAGTAGTTATACTTTACCATTTGTTAGGCTACAATGTGGCACTGTTCTAGTGTACTGTCACCTGCTATATTCTCTATTGTACCGTTGTATTGCTCAGGAGGACAAACCAGATTTCATTTTCTTTTTTTTCATAGGCATGCAACTGCCACTGTGTCACACCACTAGTACCACCGCTATGAGGAAATTTCATCCGCCCAGGATTGCCAACCTTAATCGCCATTTCCCGTGGAGCCAGCCCTGTGCCTAGCCCTACTTTGAAATACAAATTACAGGTAAGATAAGCATTTGGTGGGAGGGAGTATAATGGAGTATTAGGAGAGACGAGAGACTGACGGTAGTACTACTAAAGTCCTAGGACTCTTGTTTGGGCATTTACACTTAAAGGAAGAAAATGGAACTAAACTTTCAGGAAAACAAAGTTACTGTTAAACCCCCACCCACCAGGCAAGCAGTAAAAACAGGTATGGTCAGATAAAGTTTCAAAAAGTATATTTTTATAGCCCTAACAAAATAATCTCCCGCAAGACCCTCCCTAACCCCAACGGTTGTCCTTTAAAAGTCCCAAACCCAACTCCCGATTCCCACCCCCCAAAAGTCTCTAAAAAAGGGCCAAGGGACACTATGGGTGGATGCTGTTTACTTTTTGGGCAAGGGCATCATACTCCTCGCGGAGCAAGGCGTGCTCTAAGCGGAGCCCCTCCAACACGTTGGTAAAGTGGTGGAGCTCCTGCTGAAGGCGGGACACCCTCAGGGTACTGCGGCGCTGGCGTGCCTTGCAGTTGCAATGGCTGTGAGAGGCAGCTGTTGTCCTTGCTGCTCGGCGTCGGCGTTTGACTTTGGCAGCCTGGCTCAGTCTGGCTGGAGGGAAAAAAAAAGGGAAAAACATGAAGGGGTGTTCCCTTGCTAAACAGAAATCAAAAATTCAACTCACATCAGCAGCTCACCCATACGCAAACATACAGATACATTTATTCAAAAAAGTTTTTAATTTTCATTTTTTGTACATATAAATATCAACATACTTTTTTTAGATAAATAATTCCATTTGGACAGTAAAAAACATTAGAAAGAATTGACAATCATGAATGCTAAAAAACTAGGACACGCAATGACAACTCAAAAAAAGGCACCAAATACATCCTTTCATACATACAAACATAACTTTTATACAGTCAATTCCACACACAGGCATTCACATCCATATCACTACACACAAGGACAAGAAAAGCGCCGACGCGCGTTTCGGACAAGTGCCAGTAGAGGCTTCCTTCATCAGGGCGCACTTAGAAAAGACATGGGCAGACACAGTAAATGATGTCTGTAACAAGGTCCTGAAAGGCGGTCCTAAGTAGCAGCAAGGCTGAGGGAGGGTGATCTGTGGGCAAAAAAGACAAATTCAGGACTACTACGGATAGAGTTGATAAACAACAACAAGGTGGCCTAACATAACGAATCAGCAAGACAAGAAAGTTCCAATCAACCAAATACATACATATCACAAAAAGAAAAATATCCTTATATCCCACAAGTTTCAGCAACCGAAAGCAAAGTGAAAAATAAATTAGCAAAATGTGTAAAAAGGTCAGACCATGCATCAAATAATTCACCACAAAGAAGGTGCACCTATATTCAGAACCAGGTTTAAAGTGGAGCAGCCTACCTAAAGACCCTAAAATGACAAGACCCTTTAAAATATGTAAGAGGGTCTGCAAATAAGTAGAAGACCTTATAAATGCGGGAAATAATCTCCAGGTTCCACAGGTCAGGAAGTCACAATTTAAAAATAGCCCCGCAGGAGATCCAGGCTTTCAAAAGGAGCAAGGGTGCAGGTGCAATTCCGTAGAACACATCCAAATGTCTGATAGGGACATGAAAAATAAATACAGGAGTAACACATCTCTAAGGATAACAATCATGGCCGAGCAACGTAAAATAAATGAGAAAAAAGTGGAAGAAACTACCTCAAAGAGAATAGCAGGAGCTATTTTAATACAGGAAATAGCGTAGAGGCCTTTAAGGAAATAAGAACGACCTGTAAAGTAGTAAATAAAAAAGTAAGTAAACTACACAACACATGAGAGTGTCGTGCTTCTAACATGTTACACAAACCAACGTGCAGCAAACTACACCATACCTCAATTAAAAGGTACTCAGAAGCGTTTAGTTTACGGTCGGATAAAGACGAGACGTATCCAGCTAGTGCAGCACATCAATTCAAAAAGAGGTACTGGGGACCTGGAAGGACAATGAAACAAATAAGTTTCGAGACTCCAGAATAGTAATAAGGAGCAAGCACAGGTAACGTGTAACGCAGTTAGGGAAAAAAACGAGAGAAACACAAGATCGATTCGACTGACCTGATGCGACCCGAAGGTCTGAGTATAAATAGCGTCCTCGATGACAGTAGACGCGGAGCTCCTTCTCCCTGCAGCGCGAAAGTTCGTCGGTAAGAGAAAGGCGGAGGGAAGGCGGGATTAAATACAAAAGCCTGAACGGAAAATGACGAACACCTGAACGCCAAAGAAATAAACGATGGGCAAGGCTCAGTGTTAAGAGTAACGAACATAGACAAAGGGCTAGGAGGATTCACAACACCGCAAGAATAAACAACAAAAACAGACTATTCAAACCAACAAACAAAAGAGATATACAAAGGTTCGAAACCGGCATCAAAATAACCAGTTTAAAAAAAGGAGGGAAAAAATTAATATAAACTTCAACCAAATACAAAAAACAACCAAATATAGACGAAAAAAGGGGTATGTACAGCAAGGGAATAAGGATAAATTCAGAAAAAGGCTCTATCCCACAGGCAACTCTTTTCTAACAAAAATCCAGCCCAAAGGAGCTGAAAGAATATAAAGGAACATGAAAATGAACATGGAGATGGAAAATCTCCAGGCAAATCACTGTATGGCCTTCTCCCAGGGAATAGATTCATTAAGTCCTGAGACAGCCGTCTCAAGATAAAAAATCCAGAAAACTTCTCTTTTGGCTCTAATGGCATCAGTGTTGCCATCCTTCGGGTGTTTTATTTTTTCCAAAATAAGCCATTTAAGATCTTCCAGGGTGTGATTAAGGGCTTTCCAATGTGCGACAAGGGGTGCTCCAGGGCGCAGGTTTCTAATGCATGATTTGTGCTCCGATAGCCTGGTCCTGAACTCCCTACCTGTTTCTCCTACATAGCCCTTGGGGTACGGACATGTGATGAAATATACGACGTTGCTGGTCCTACAATTCGTCATATCTTTCAACATAATTCTTTTTTTGTTCCAAATAAACTCAGGGGCAGTCATGATGTTATCACTGCCCCTGAGTTTATTTGGAACAAAAAAAGAATGGAGCACCCCTTGTCGCACATTGGAAAGCCCTTAATCACACCCTGGAAGATCTTAAATGGCTTATTTTGGAAAAAATAAAACACCCGAAGGATGGCAACACTGATGCCATTAGAGCCAAAAGAGAAGTTTTCTGGATTTTTTATCTTGAGACGGCTGTCTCAGGACTTAATGAATCTATTCCCTGGGAGAAGGCCATACAGTGATTTGCCTGGAGATTTTCCATCTCCATGTTCATTTTCATGTTCCTTTATATTCTTTCAGCTCCTTTGGGCTGGATTTTTGTTAGAAAAGAGTTGCCTGTGGGATAGAGCCTTTTTCTGAATTTATCCTTATTCCCTTGCTGTACATACCCCTTTTTTCGTCTATATTTGGTTGTTTTTTGTATTTGGTTGAAGTTTATATTAATTTTTTCCCTCCTTTTTTTAAACTGGTTATTTTGATGCCGGTTTCGAACCTTTGTATATCTCTTTTGTTTGTTGGTTTGAATAGTCTGTTTTTGTTGTTTATTCTTGCGGTGTTGTGAATCCTCCTAGCCCTTTGTCTATGTTCGTTACTCTTAACACTGAGCCTTGCCCATCGTTTATTTCTTTGGCGTTCAGGTGTTCGTCATTTTCCGTTCAGGCTTTTGTATTTAATCCCGCCTTCCCTCCGCCTTTCTCTTACCGACGAACTTTCGCGCTGCAGGGAGAAGGAGCTCCGCGTCTACTGTCATCGAGGACGCTATTTATACTCAGACCTTCGGGTCGCATCAGGTCAGTCGAATCGATCTTGTGTTTCTCTCGTTTTTTTCCCTAACTGCGTTACACGTTACCTGTGCTTGCTCCTTATTACTATTCTGGAGTCTCGAAACTTATTTGTTTCATTGTCCTTCCAGGTCCCCAGTACCTCTTTTTGAATTGATGTGCTGCACTAGCTGGATACGTCTCGTCTTTATCCGACCGTAAACTAAACGCTTCTGAGTACCTTTTAATTGAGGTATGGTGTAGTTTGCTGCACGTTGGTTTGTGTAACATGTTAGAAGCACGACACTCTCATGTGTTGTGTAGTTTACTTACTTTTTTATTTACTACTTTACAGGTCGTTCTTATTTCCTTAAAGGCCTCTACGCTATTTCCTGTATTAAAATAGCTCCTGCTATTCTCTTTGAGGTAGTTTCTTCCACTTTTTTCTCATTTATTTTACGTTGCTCGGCCATGATTGTTATCCTTAGAGATGTGTTACTCCTGTATTTATTTTTCATGTCCCTATCAGACATTTGGATGTGTTCTACGGAATTGCACCTGCACCCTTGCTCCTTTTGAAAGCCTGGATCTCCTGCGGGGCTATTTTTAAATTGTGACTTCCTGACCTGTGGAACCTGGAGATTATTTCCCGCATTTATAAGGTCTTCTACTTATTTGCAGACCCTCTTACATATTTTAAAGGGTCTTGTCATTTTAGGGTCTTTAGGTAGGCTGCTCCACTTTAAACCTGGTTCTGAATATAGGTGCACCTTCTTTGTGGTGAATTATTTGATGCATGGTCTGACCTTTTTACACATTTTGCTAATTTATTTTTCACTTTGCTTTCGGTTGCTGAAACTTGTGGGATATAAGGATATTTTTCTTTTTGTGATATGTATGTATTTGGTTGATTGGAACTTTCTTGTCTTGCTGATTCGTTATGTTAGGCCACCTTGTTGTTGTTTATCAACTCTATCCGTAGTAGTCCTGAATTTGTCTTTTTTGCCCACAGATCACCCTCCCTCAGCCTTGCTGCTACTTAGGACCGCCTTTCAGGACCTTGTTACAGACATCATTTACTGTGTCTGCCCATGTCTTTTCTAAGTGCGCCCTGATGAAGGAAGCCTCTACTGGCACTTGTCCGAAACGCGCGTCGGCGCTTTTCTTGTCCTTGTGTGTAGTGATATGGATGTGAATGCCTGTGTGTGGAATTGACTGTATAAAAGTTATGTTTGTATGTATGAAAGGATGTATTTGGTGCCTTTTTTTGAATTGTCATTGCGTGTCCTAGTTTTTTAGCATTCATGATTGTCAATTCTTTCTAATGTTTTTTACTGTCCAAATGGAATTATTTATCTAAAAAAAGTATGTTGATATTTATATGTACAAAAAATGAAAATTAAAAACTTTTTTGAATAAATGTATCTGTATGTTTGCGTATGGGTGAGCTGCTGATGTGAGTTGAATTTTTGATTTCTGTTTAGCAAGGGAACACCCCTTCATGTTTTTCCCTTTTGTTCTCGCCCTGGCGGGTTGTTCCCCTTTGCAGTATTTCCTTAGATACAGGGTCCCTCTTCTGTTCTATCAGTCTGGCTGGAGCACTGTGCTGGGTGGCAGCCCGTAGGGGCACGGAGGACGATGCAGCCGACGTTGTTGCCGTGGTCGACTGCACACATTCGTCGTCCTCCAGGGCCACCAGCCGCCGATATTCTGCAACAGTGGCATCGATCCTCCGTTGCCGGGCCTCTCTAGCCAGCTCCTTCCTCCTTGTTGGTTTGGAAGGAGCATCTATATGAAGAAAGAAAGACATAGTCTGTAACCAATGCTCTTTAAGATTATCTCAATCATTCAGCAGAAATTTGTGTTGCAGTACAACTAGCAACTTGCAAGCACATTACATAACTATTGAGGCCAGTATCTATCTAACCTCCCACTTCTTCATCCTTGCTCTAACATTAGTGGGAGTTTAAGGAACAAATTCTACGAGCACTATGGACTTCCATTGGAGTCGACTATGAAAGTACACCAGTCTTATTCTTCTTCTTGTCTCTTGTTTAGGAAAATTGGTACGTTATCTTCTGCAAGCCGGCATAATGCCAGCGCAGTGAACTTGCACCCGAGAAAAAGAGACGCACGCCATGATGAGTGACCTAGACTTGCGTTACTGTACCGGTCCAGTACATGCAGGTGGTGAAGCTCTTACTTTTCTATTACGGGTGGCACTGAGAATACTCTGTTACAAGGGCTACTGCTTAATTAATTTAACTTTCACCCTACAGTGCAAATGAGTACTAGAAATGGAAAATGAAGAAGATAAATAATCTGATTATCTATCACTTCACATGGGATGTTTTTGCTTACATATGGGATGACTTTAGGTGCTTTGCTTTTTATTGAGTGACCAGTGATACATCCACACATGAATGACTGAGTACTACTAAACTTATTAAGAGAGGTAGGGAGTGGCCACCGTAATAACCGGATCTATGCTGTGCTTGCAATACAAACTACTGCTACTATTGATGGTAGTATTTGGACACAATTACAACTTCTTTTCCTTGCCTTTCCTACACTGGAACGGACGTGCGGGTGCAGTGTTGCATGCTCTTCAAAGTTACACTTAGTTCATCCACTGACCGTCTACTCTCTCTAGATCATGGGTACTCACAAACTTTCTCTCAGGGGCTAAATTTACAGTGTAGTTTGTGGCTGAGGGCCGCACTGGTGGGGGCGGAGTCAGAGGGGGCGGAGCTAAAGCAAAACGAAAAATTGTGACCATGAGGTTGCACACAGGTCCCTGCAGCAGATGCCTTCATCCACTGAGCCACCAGACCCAGC
This sequence comes from Lissotriton vulgaris, assembly GCF_964263255.1. Classification (NCBI taxonomy): domain Eukaryota; kingdom Metazoa; phylum Chordata; class Amphibia; order Caudata; family Salamandridae; genus Lissotriton; species Lissotriton vulgaris. Next base: position 829,398,499 of record NC_141698.1, read on the forward strand.
ATTTACATACATCTCTCTCCCTCCTGCTCTCCCTCCTGCCCTCCCTCTCCATCTCTCTCTCCCTCCTGCCCTCCCTCTCCCTCCCCCTCTGTCATCTCACTGTGTGTGTGTCTGTCTGTGTCAGCCTTCAGCCCGGGCTGAGACAGCTTCCTCAACGTGCACACACAGACAGCCACACCAAAGTACTTAACAGGTCTTTAAAAGACCATTAACATATTATTGAGGCTTTGTTTGTTGTAGCGCCCCTGCATCTCCACCCTGACAATCACTGCTTGCCCGGCCCCACTGAGCAGAGGCTTTGTTCTATTTCACCTCTTTGTGGCCCTGCATCTCCACTCTGCTCTGTGGGGGCAGTGATTGTCTGCAAGGTCTGCACACCGCCAAGGAAGGCTTGCCGGGCCGCCCCCGGCCCGCGGGCCGTACTATGAGTACCCCTGTATATGGACACATACAGTTTCTGTGTCACCCACCCAGGCTGTTGTCCTTCCACCAATCATTGCTTCATCATTCACCCAGCCATGCATCTCATATTCTTTCCTTCCCAGCCACGTCTTCAATCTCAATAAGTAAGGAATATATAAGAGCTTACCTCTGCCCGCCACCACCACCGTCTCAACTCTCACAGCCGGCACTGGAGCCGCCGCCTCCTCCCCTGAAGAATTGCCCTCCGCCTCCATGTCGAGCACCACCACCTCCACGCTGGCCCCGCCACCAGATGTTCCACCTACAAAGTACATTTAAGAATGTTAGAATAAACCACTCACTAGTATTTGGTCTAGGAATGAAGACATGTGAAAACAATGTAATTTGTGACTGTCTACTCTAAAGTAAAAAAAAATATCCCTTTTTCCAGGGAAGGGTGTTGTCTTGCTGCACTTTTTGGCACAACTGATGAAGGCTGGCTTTTTAACACGCACCATTTTTCTCCACACAGACAGAAGATGGACTTCTAACAACAAGATCAAGTTGAAACCAGGTGAGAGCTCGGCTCGGCCACAAGAAATGTCTTCAATTAATCGTCAGCACTAACCACTTTTCCATTCTCAGTTAAACGTTTAGTTTTTTTATTATGACTTCATTTTAATAAATGTGTTTACTTTTAATAAAGCTTTTAAACTTAAATAGACTCTGTGTTTTTTGGTCCAGACTAGAGTGACTGAGCGAAAGGTTTTGCAATTTTTGTAAGCATGAGTCCGTGCCTCTGACACTTCTTGACTCTGACTCCATACTCTTGAGCTACGTTGGATAATCATCATTGGGGATCAATCATCGATGAATTCGGGAGGTAAATGACTGTGCCACACTATGTAGTCAGTCAGTAAGGACATTGGGGGTTCAAAGTCTGTTATCACAGAGGTATGTGGAAACTCTAACAGCGCCTATTATAATTGATAAGCAATGCACTATTTATTGTCCATAGTTCTGTTTCTGCAGAAGAATTGTCCCCGCAACAGTAGTGGTATGGATTGTCCTCCTATCCAAACCAAAAGGTAGTATCTTATTCTTTCTTGGTGGTCATTCACATTTTATAGTTGGGAATTTTCAAAGCAGATAGAACACTTCAAAAGACATTATGGACAATCCCAGAGGACTGCACTAAGTTGATAGAGCTATTGCTGACTAGAATGGGAGTTTCGCCAACCGTGCAATCTTAGTTAGCTACACAGACAGACTAATAAGAATAATCTAGTAATACCACAGGGAGTCATAGTAGAGGCAGGATAAGAATTTAGATACAGTCTACAAGAAGATCAAAGACGATTTTGAAAAAATCAAATGAGGAACGCTAGGAAAAATAGGTACTAGTCTAAAATGAAAACTTACTGGGGCCAGCAAAGGAGCCCTCGCCTGCCCGATCCTGGCCCTGTTCAACAGCATCCGCCGCCGCCTGCTGCTCCTGTGTCCCCTCGCCCCTGGGGGGAGCTGACGTACAACATGAAAGAAAGAACAGAAAACATGGATGATTGTTGCTTGTCAATGTCAACCAAATCAAACATTTCAAAACAACAATAACAAAATATTTCCGCGAAATTATATTGATTAGGGTTAGTTTTCATTGATTTGCGGACCTGCGACTTCGAAAGTCATGTAACTCACTAAACAAAGTACTGAAAGGTTCACCTAGGACTGGCAGGCAGCAGTCCGCAGGCAAGACGCAAAGTGACAGACAAACTCCATTGTGATTTCAGTCAGATCAGTGACAACACTAACAGTTGCCTGCTACATAACCAGTCATTTAAATAGTCAAACTATCAATCCACCGCCACTATTTTTCTTATTGTCAGGGGTACAAAGGAAGGGGCAGATTTAAGCCCCTTGCGGCTCTCTTGCTCCGTTCTTGCGTGACTTTTGTGACGCAGCAGCTAAACAAAAGAGGCGCCATGGTGCGGCGTATAATATTATAACAACGTGACGCATTTGGGAGATGCATCCCGTTATAAAGCCCTGCGCCATCAGGGGGCGTTCCGGCGCAAGGGAGGGCATTCCTGCGCTGGAACACATCCTAAAAGTGGCTGAGGGAAATCTACAAAATTTCAATCAGTCACCTTTAGGACAATGATGCGTCACACAAACCCTGCACCTGCTTGAAGCAGACGTACATCTTGACCCAGCATTGGGGAGATAGGGTACCCCAGAGCATTGCTGGAGCTGCGCCATCGTTGCGACGCAACTCCAGCAGTAAAGCTTCGGTGACGTTTTGGGCCCATGGTGCGCCGCATTGCAAATACGGCGCACCATGTTTGGTGGTGGTAGCGGGCCGCACAATTACTGGAGCATCCCTGCTACTTTGCAGGGATGCGACGGTAATTGCAATTCTGCCCCTTAGGGGCATACTCACTTATGCGTTCTGGCGCATCTCCAGAGATGCGCCAGATCAAATGCGTCACGCAAAACTACCCTTGCGACACGGCAGATGCGCCTCATTTACAATGCGGCGCGCCCTGGCGCAAGGGTAGGCACTTGCGTGACGCATCTCATCACGTAAGAGCGGCGCATCGCTGGAGTCACGTCGCCAATGCAATGCAACTCCAGTAATGCTCAGGGCCACCCCATACTTAACATGCTGTGTCAGTCCTTACGCCTGCTTCAAGCAGGCACAAGGAATTGAATTGACGTAGCAGCGTCGCAGAAGTGCCTGCGTTAAATCTTATAGATTTCACACAGGCACTTTTGCGAGGCGCACAGCCGCCGGACCGCCCACCCTGCGTACTAGGAACGCACCCATTGTGGCGCAGGCCCATGGCTTTATAACGTGATGCATCTCCCTAGATGCGTCACGCTGTAAATGACTCGCAGGGATGCGCCACGTTTACGCCGCTGTTGCGTCACGCAAGGCAACGTAAACGTGGCGCAAGGGGCTTGTAAATGTAATCTGCCCCCTAGTGTCTAGCATTACGCAGTTCTGTAAAGTACACTCATACATAATAGTTACTCAGGCCAATGAGACCACAAAATAGAAAACAAATAAGCATAGTAGCAACACCACTGAGAAGGAGAGCAGTGCACCTGAAATGCACAGAAGATTTTGAAATATAATTTAACTACAATGTAATCGTCAGCAGCATTATTGGCTTGCTCCATGTAAAAAACAAATATTTGCAATACAACAACACAGAGCAGGAGAAAACATAGTAGTGAGTGATGAAATAGCTACTACTACTCACCAAGCCCGGGGATCTCCAAGCCGAGCTGGTCCAGCAGGTCGCGCTCCCGGTCCAGGAGGTCCGTCCAGCGGTGGGTGGCCTGGCTGTAGGTGCGCTGGACCCCGGAGATTTGGGACATGGCCCAGTACATTTTCTGCCACCGCTTCCGGCACTCCCGGATGTTGAAGCCGCCGGCGGCGATCCTGCCGCCTCCCGCGATGGTCCTGGCCAGGCGGCGCTGGACGAAGTAGACCAGCGCACCCACTTCCTCCGGGCTGAAGATCTCCCGTCGCGTCACCTGCTCCCCCCTCAATCGCCCGCATGCTGTCCTGGCACGGGGTCCAGGACTCCTCCTCCCCGCCGCCGCTGCGGCCCTCAAGTGCCTGGGCAGCTTCACGGCACCTGGCTTCACCATGGTCTGGGCAGGTAAGGTAGGAAGTAGAAAATTAAGAAGGAATAGGATAGGGAAGATGAAAAGAAAAGAGTTTAAAAAAGTAGTTTAAAAGTAAACAAAAATAGCAGAAAAGACAAAAATATACAGCTAGGAAAAGAGAGGGATAGATAAGAAGCAAAATTGTTCGAAAAAAACTGAAAACAAGCAAAGGATGGCAAAGATAGCAAGAGGATAAACACCATGCCCAGACACAGGAAATGAATGAAAAACAAGATGGCCGCCCGTTCACGAGTGCGAAAGTAAGTTCGCACACGATTTTCCTCGCGATCTCGTGCGAACTTGTACTCGCAATGCGCTTACTTCGCGAGATTATACATAGTGGGCGGAAACGGAAATACGTCACGCAAACACAATGGCCGCGCCCGTACACGACCTTGGGGTAAATTTGCGTGTTGCGCTGCAAGCGGCTCGCGAATACTGCAAAAAAACTTGCGAAATAACACGCCGCAAAAAAATATAAAGCTCATTCGCACGAATTGGCGGCTTCCGCGGTCGGTTTCGCACGACGCCGAGCCTCGCAAATAGCGCGAAATTACCGAAAAACGATTTTTGCAAAAGCAAAACAAATGAGCAGGTGCAAAAGGTCAATCTCATGATTTGTAACGATTCCCTGTTGTGCTTCCTGAGGGGGCCCTCCAGAATTCGGTTGCCTGCTTGCAACTATTGTGTGACCCTGCTCTGACCTTAACTGTATGCCACATAGGTCCTGATTTACAGCTAAGGGAGCAGACAAGCAGGTGCCAGGCTGGAACTTCAAATTCAGTGACACATTAATTAGCCCCTAATTCATTATTGTCAGTTGGGGCAGGGCAGGTGTTGTTAATAAACTAACCCCAAATTAATTCATGTCAGTTGAAGCAGGGCAGGTGTGCTTGCTTTCCCCCCCATCTTCTACAGTGATGATGAACCAGAGGGTGGCATTGATGTAACAGAGGGTGGCATGGGTCAAAGAGAGGGTGGCAGTGGTGAAACAGAGGGTGCTGGGAGGCTGTGATGATGAACCAGACGTAGAAACAACATAGTCGCGACCGTTGCGAGCCGACAAGTAAGTTCGCAATTGCGAACTAGTACCAAATCCTCGCGAACTGGCAGAAACACTTGCGAACACAAAAAAAAATACGCACATTCGCGGGAATTCGCGGATTTTGCGGATTGCGAGTTCGCAAATTCGCTAAATTCGCGAACGCCAGATTCCCAAAATTCGCCCATGCTTAGTTTTTACATAATATGAGAAAACACAAGTGTAAGAGACAGGAATTGAATCAGGTTTGTTTGCACTTTATTACAATGAAACCACTTCAACAAGAAGTGTAAAGAAACACTTTAAAATTCACTAATGAGCCTGGGAGTCTTAGCAAAGACGGGACATTTAAAGACACATTTCTGGAATGAAGAACAAACTCATGCAATGTAAATATATTTTAGATCAATGGAAATGCAGTGAAGAGAGAAAGAGACAGTTTCATAGTACAATAAGCATTATAGCCTCAACCAATGATCCTAGAAAGGTGGCTGAGGGGAACCAGACATGCGTCATGACCCGAGGTAGTTCCACAGATGGACTGTGGGCAGATCATTTATGTTCTTTTAATGAGGAACCATTGACCACAAAATCACAACATTAGCAGGTGCCTTTACCGTGGAACATGACGCATTTCGGTCACTTCTCAGAAATATTAGGAACACAGAAGTGACACCTACATTATAAAAGATTACCAAAAGGTCACTTGATGTTTGACAGTAATTCATAATGAAATTGAACATTTATCAAAAAGGGTTTGCGTCACTTCTCAGAACCTTTTATAAGAAAGCAGAACAATTAGAAAGGTATAGGGTCATATTCTCACGCCATGTTGCATGTCTTGGTTACATTAAAGCTAGCAAAAGATGAAAGATTGACAGATGGCAAGTGGCCCCCACCATCAGGTATCTTGTGATGTTCCTCTTATCTTCTGGAGTTTTGCGTTCTTGTGGTTAGCTATCTCTCAATAGGTGAAAGAAGTGACAAGCTCATCTTGTGCAAGGAGATAGTGGGGGCTTGGGGACAGAGCTGAAGCTTCATGTGTGTCGCAGAAGAAATAACTTGTATTTTAACAGAGCGTCATTTTGGGCCTACTACATTAAAAGAACAACTGAGACAGTATGGTCAACTTAACACCACTCTGTATGCTAGCTGATGGGGCCATATGGGGATCTCATGCTTCAGTTGGGGGTAGGTGTGGGTAGGAATAGGCTAAGGCATTTACACAGTATACCTGGACCCTGCTTCAATGCCCATTGCTTGTTGGTACCATACTCCTTGGTGTAGAAAAGACATTGTTTTCCAAAACTAGACGTGTTAAGTCTAGTATCATTTCTGTATGCTTGTGAAGAGCGGTCCCTTAGGGCCTGTATACCCTGTTCCAATGGTATGCTGGTATTAAAGGAACAGACACCTAATGTGGCAAAGGAGAGTTCCCCAGTCCATTCAATGTCCTCCAGTTTATTTAGGAGGTCACCCGTATCCCTCAAATACAAAGGGAGATTGAGTACAAAGAGTTGCAGGAAGATATCTATATATTTAGACAGATATTCAGTGGGTGACCCAATGCCAGAGAAAATGGGTCTCCCAGGTGGGACGGAGCCTGGTTTGTGTATCTTTGGCAGAGCATGGATACAGGGTGCCTTTGGTGATGGTACGAGAAGGTTTCTATATTCAATTTCTGAGATAAGACCTTGATGTTTCCAAAAGGTAAGTTTGGATTCAATAAGCAATGTATTCCCCTTAAGTGGATTTGTTGTCACCTTAGTATAGGCTGAGTCATCCCTCAGTTGTCTTTCTTGAATGTAATCCTCTCCCTGCATTAGCACTATATTTCCACCCTTGTCTGCCTCCTTGATAACTACATCTGTATTGTCTGCTAGGGTCTTAAGAGCAAAATGTTCCTTCCTAGTTAAATTGTAAATGTATTTTTTATGTGTGCTTCCTAATTTGTCCTCTAACATGTGGAGGTCATTGGTGACAGCTCTATAGAAAGCATCTATCATGCTATCTGGGGAAAGAACAGGGACAAATTTGGAGTTCTGTTTGAGCCCACTGTTCATGTTTAAATTGGGCACAAGGTCTAAGTCCAATAGTATATCAGAGACAGAAACCGAGCAATCATCCAGTGACAAAAGTAGATGTAAGTCTTGAATTTCACTGATAATAATATTGCACAGTAGTACAGGAATAGGGATAGGAACAACAGGCATTGGGTTTTCCTCAAAGAATTTTTTAAGTTTAACTCTCTGAGTAAATCTAAACAGGTCAATATGTATGTTGATCAAATCTGGCTGTGCTATCGGACAAAAACAAAGACCCTTGGTAAGTACATTCCTGTCACACTTGGAAAGTTCAAGATTAGACAAATTAACAATGTTGACATCATTAGAGGGGGGTAACAACACAAGGATTATCATTACTCAGTTCTGTGTTCAAGATGTGGCTCAGTTCTCACATTGCGGGACTGGGACTGGTGTTTGTAGGGCCCTCCATTCCGCTTGCTGTGCCGCCCACCCCGTCTTGTTTGTTTACGGGTGCCCTGTTGTAGTTGTTTCTTGAGCCCTTGCAAAATTGTGCCATTTCCTCTAAAAAAAGAGGATGAGGTCGGATCATGTATGGGACCAGAGTTGCCTGTTTCTGGGTCTCCCCCTACACTTATCTCACTGTGGACACTGGACACTGGAGATATCTGACTCGCTGGTCGAGGCAGTAACTACAGGAGGATTGTTTATCCTGCTGGTTACAGGTTGTCGTGACCTATCTTCATCAATTTTTTTAGCGAAAGTGAAGACCCCTCCGTTTTTGTAGTCATTGTCATCTCGTTATAGTTTCCTTGTTTTTTTCTCTGAGTATTTTATAGTTCTTGTCAGTTGCTTCAAGCAAATTCAAGTTTTTAATCTCTATATCGTTGAGTAAGTTACTACGCTTCCGTTCCGTATGACAGATAAGGACGCCCATCATTTTATATGAGGAGGTTAAAATCAATTCCTGTCTTTGCCAACTATTAGATGGAGAAAATTACAAAAAACAATTTGATGGACAGAATGTAGCTCAATGTCTTACATTCACCCCAGTACAAGGATCTGGGCCTAAATCCATCGTTTTTTGCACTCCACACCACCGTGGGTCAGATAATGGCTTTATGCAAATCAGCTCTGACCCTGTGCCCCATGGGAACAGTCCAGTCCGAACTACAACAGCCATATCTTTCCCAGACCGGAATCAAGCATCCGAGGACCGGACCCGTTTCGAGGTAACACCTCTCATCAGCCCGGCTAGCTTGACTCCAGTGGTGTGGAGGCTCTGGGACCCACGTCTGAGCTATCCCAGTACACTCAGGGAGAAAATTACAAAAAACTATTTGATGGACAGAATGTAGCTCAATGTCTTACATTCACCCCAGTACAAGGATCTGGGCCTAAATCCATCGTTTTTTGCACTCCACACCACCCTGGGTCAGATAATGGCTTTATGCAAATCAGCTCTGACCCTGTGCCCCATGGGAACAGTCCAGTCCGAACTACAACAGCCATATCTTTCCCAGACCGGAATCAAGCATCCGAGGACCGGACCGGTTTCGAGGTAACACCTCTCATCAGCCCGGCTAGCTTGACTCCAGTGGTGTGGAGGCTCTGGGACCCACGTCTGAGCTACCCCAGTACACTCAGGGAGAACATTACAAAAAACAATTTGATGGACAGAATGTAGCTCAATGTCTTACATTCACCCCAGTACAAGGATCTGGGCCTAAATCCATCGTTTTTTGCACTCCACACCACCCTGGGTCAGATAATGGCTTTATGCAAATCAGCTCTGACCCTGTGCCCCATGGGAACAGTCCAGTCCGAACTACAACAGCCATATCTTTCCCAGACCGGAATCAAGCATCCGAGGACCGGACCGGTTTCGAGGTAACACCTCTCATCAGCCCAGCTAGCTTGACTCCAGTGGTGTGGAGGCTCTGGGACCCACGTCTGAGCTACCCCAGTACACTCAGGGAGAAAATTACAAAAAACAATTTGATGGACAGAATGTAGCTCAATGTCTTACATTCACCCCAGTACAAGGATCTGGGCCTAAATCCATCGTTTTTTGCACTCCACACCACCCTGGGTCAGATAATGGCTTTATGCAAATCAGCTCTGACCCTGTGCCCCATGGGAACAGTCCAGTCCGAACTACAACAGCCATATCTTTCCCAGACCGGAATCAAGCATCCGAGGACCGGACCGGTTTCGAGGTAACACCTCTCATCAGCCCGGCTAGCTTGACTCCAGTGGTGTGGAGGCTCTGGGACCCACGTCTGAGCTACCCCAGTACACTCAGGGAGAAAATTACAAAAAACGTGGGTCCCAGGCACTCCACACCACTGGAGTCAAGCTAGCCGGGCTGATGAGAGGTGTTACCTCGAAACCGGTCCGGTCCTCGGATGCTTGATTCCGTTCTGGGAAGGACATGGCTTTTGTAGTTCGGACTGGACTGTTCCCATGGGGCACAGGGTCAGAGCTGATTTGCATATCGCCATTGTCTAACCCAGGGTGGTGTGGAGTGCAAAAAAACGATGGATTTGGGCCCAGATCTTTGGACTGGGGTGAATGTGTGACATTGATCCACATTCTGTCCATCACCTGTTTTGTTTGCAACTATTAGATGGAGACACGATGTCCAATCCTTTTTGACAAAATATTGGCTATACATATCATCTATGAACTTAAATAATGAGCGTTATACTGGCGACATAACAACTGTGAATGACAAAAATTCCATTGTCATTTTGGGCGCCAGTAGTTTAGCGTCATAATTACTGGACTATGAGATCGATATACTGTCTTTATGTGTCTAATTCCAAATTCAGAGCGGTGCTCCTATTAACCTGAGCTGCAGCCAGGTGGGGTAAAGCGCCATCACCACTACAAATGGGTGAGTGGCATTGAAAATTAATACATACCATATACCTCATTTTGATGCACAGTGATGTTTATGTTAATACACTGTATATATGGTTGTGTGTTATATGTGACATAATGTTGTCAATTTGTTTTATTTACATGTCTCTCCTGTGGATGTCGTTTCTACAACAGAATACGGTAATAGTATGTGGTTGATCACGAAACCTGAAAATTACAGGTGATTGTTTTTAATCTCACTTTATAAGCAGTAGTTTCTAACAGGTCCTGAAGAAAGCATTGGAACTATTCCATCTCAAATGCTGAAACATGTCGACCAATATTGCTTACAGATATTATGTTAAATCTGTTCTTTCACTATATTTTTAACATTTGGACATTTGAGAGATATCATTAAAACTCACAATCTACTCAACTGATCCAATTTTATTTATGCACTCACATGTATTGTTTGCTTCACTTTTTGCACTGCTTATTCAGTAACCACAAACAGGTTCATATCTTTTGAATACACCACCCTTCTTGTCAACACATTTATTTAACATCACACATAGTCCTAGAAAAACATAAGTAGGCTATGTTGTTTTGTCTTGTCTCCTGGGCAAGGAGAACCCAAATTATGTTAAAAAGGGCGGTATCGAATGGTTACTGATGGGAACAATTGCCCATTGTTTGAGTTTTTACCATATGGCATATTGTTTTGGGTTCCTTTATTTGTATTCTGTTGGGGTTCGTGTCCAAAGGTGAGCTTTACATTTGACCTCTAGATACTGTTGTTGTTAAGAATGTTAAAATCAATTCCTCCCATTCTTTAAGTAGGTTAGGGTCCAAATCCTCAAAGAAGGGAAAAATGATGACCCGTAACCCACGGGGTACTTGCCTAGTATCTAAATATCTCTTCAGAATGGTGGCGTCGCACCATCTGGACAGTTCTTGTTTTTTCAAACATTCAGGTTTAATGCATTTTTGTTTAAGGCCTTCCTACTCATTGGTCAACTGATGTCTAGGTGTATTGCCTGTAGTGCCTGTGAGCAGCTCCAAAAGGAGTTTATCCCTTTCATCGTCAAAAGTGGTCATTTTTAAATGTAAACAAATTAGACAGGTCGTAAAAATCAGTATTTACCACAATGTGGAGAACTGAGTGCAACCTGCCACATGAACTTTACAATAAATGCAGATGGTAGAGGTGGTCAAAGCAAACTGAGAGAACACTCAAACATGAGACTTATAAAATGTATGTCACAAGAAGAAAAGAAGCTTGAAGTAAAGTGACATATTGCTCTTGCATTTCATCATTGAAGTTGCCCCGTGTATATTGTCAGTAGCATGTCCTGTTTTTAACACTATGGCTGACATTGATAACGTTTTCACTTTCAAATGAACTGACACGTCTAGCCATGTATTAAAAGATGTTTCAAGATTAGGAAATAAACCTTGCACCTGACATGCAGAACATCGAAATAAATTGACAAAAACCTGTCCACGTTTGCACTGTAATTGATTTTTATGTTGTGTAGATTTTATCGGTGAAATGATTGAGCAAGTAGTGAAGTATTTTAATAGTAATTTTTAACATACCAATTATTTTCTTTATCAGATTATTTGCAATTAATTGTGTTAAACGTTTTAGCTTACTAAACAATAAATATTGACTGATTGAGATCTAGACATGTCAGATAAGCAGAAACCTGAATGCATTACTTCCAATACTAGCGGCCATCTCAAAAGTGTGAGGCAGCGTGAACATGTATGGAGCGTTACAACAGATCCGAAATACTTAGGACGAGGAGCGAAAACGAAAGCAAAAGCTGAACTCGGTTAGTTACGTCATTAGAGTCCGGAAGGCTCTCGTCGGCTGAGAGCGTCACTAAAGTACCTTGAAAGTGAAAAGAGTCGCAGTCTGGTCAGACTCGTGGAGACCATAAGAGCATCATAAAATGCACCGGTCAATTAATATAGATCACTGACTTCTTCCCGCTGTTTCAGACCTGGACGCCAACTTACTGTGAGGATAAAAAATACACCCAGTGAAAAGTCAGGGTGCCGCCTGCTTAGAGAAGGTGCGGGGGTGCTTCAATGCGGAAGACACGAGAATTAGTATACAAGGGATTGCAGTGTCAAGCAACGGATTGCCATGGATATTATGAGCAGGGGGTCACCCGTGACGGCTGTGGGCGTCTTCTTTGCCCTTCTTGCAGGCATGATGGGAGCCCTGGCCTCCGCTTCGGCAAAGTTAGCACTGGGTACGGGTCACCTGAGGGAGGTATGCATCTCGACAGCTACGGTTTGGCAGGCAGAGGCCACGGCACTGTGTGAGTCGGTAAGTGGCGCTGGTGCGCCAGTCCTTGTTTCTATATTTTGCAGCACTGAGCTTTACGCTGACCCTATTAAGAGTCACTGTGGCAAAAGGTGTGCTGATGAATTAAGATGTAACTTCGAAATGCAGCATAGTTACTCGGGCATTGCAATGCAAGCACTGTAAGTAAGTGGAATAATGCATCAAACAGCGCTTGAAATGGAAAAGTAGACGAGCAAATACTGTACCATACTTTTTGCACCAAACTGCAGAGTACTCATTGCTTCTGGGAAACCTGGCCTATTGATGAAAGTTAAGTTAATCACAGAATGACCAGTTCTAGTTCATGGACAGGTTTCTCTGCCCCTCTCCGAACTGCAGCGTCAATGCCACAGCTGTTTATCTGAAACCTTCTAGACAGAAAGATTCCACTATGCAAGCATACCAGCCAGCAGCAACGCAGTATTTCATCACAGTTTGCACTTGTTAGACTTGGCATCTTTGGCGCGGTTCCCCCTGATGTTTTTGCCTCTACCATCTGTATTTTTGATGCTGTGCTGGATTTCGTTTTTGCTGGCTCAGATGCTTTGGGCACCTTGCCACTCCTGATCAGTGTCAACGTGTAACTGCTTCCTGTGTTAATTGTGATCACAATTGGTTCTCCCTGATTGGTATATTTGATGTACTGGTAAGTCCTTAGTAAAGTGCACTTAGTGTGCCTTGGGCCTGTAAATCAAATGCTACTAGTGAGCCTGCAGCACTGATTGTGCCACCCACATGAGTAGTCCTAAAAAGGTACCTCGGACCTGCCACTGCAGAGTCTGCACACTGCTATGTCAACCTGGCAAGTGCCAGGCAATAACCTTCCCTTTTTTTGACCTGTAAGGGACCACTATGGTAGGCCCAATGTATCCCCATGGGCAGGGTGCAGTTGATGTGAAAGGTAGGACATGTACTGGTGTGTGTGACATGTTCTTATAGTGAAATACTGCTGAAAGACTGTCTGTCCCGTAGGATAGAATGGGGAAAAACTTTGTAACATCTTACAAGTATAACTTCCCACTGTGACAAGATTGAGAAATAAAGTTTAGGTTCTCTGAACTCAGAATTTACGAACACATCTTTTAATAAAGATGGTTTTTAGATTGAACATCAGCGTGCATGCGCTGTCTGCAAGACCTGTGGTAATCCCTCGAACTGAGTGTAATACCGCCTGCCGCTTGCTTGGTTCAGTTGTGCGTCACTTTTATTTCTTTGTTCTTTATTGGTCGGTTCTCCTGATACATTACTTCTGTTTTTAGACCAGGAGCACCGGCCAATTACAGTTTCATTACAGTGTAGGTAGTTAATGTCTTTTTTGTGGGACTACTTATTTGTTCAGCACGGCACCTGCTTTAATGCAATCTTTTGTCCTGCACGCTCATTATGGCTGCTCCTCGCTTCTATGCCCCATTCCACGGTGAATGCATTTACGGTGGGCAAGATAGGTGACCCATGGCCTTCCAAAGCCTTGCTGTTCGTTTAAACTGGCACGTTCTTTCTTCAAGAAACCTGCTTCCAGACAGATTTCATTGCCATGGGAACAAGGAGAATGAAGACTGGGCAAGGATATTCGCTAATTCTGCTGTTGTTCAGTCGGTAAGAACACCGGCACAGCAGACAGCACGTCACTTAAGGACAGCCCTGACCGGAACCTTCCGCTCTTTCAGCCATTTGATGCTCGCCATGGATGCAGTATTTATTTATTTATTTAAGAGTTTTATATAGCGCTAGCCAGACCCGACGGTATCAGAGCACTTTACACATATATCATGATGCAATCAGTTATTCAGTATTACAATAAACAACAACATTGAAGTGTCTATGTTCTGCGCTGGGGCGGGATTCCTTTGGTGGTGGAGCTTTGACACATTGTGAGGCATCTCTCCATTTAGAAGTACCTGGCTGCAGCCATCCGGCCTTACGCCATTTGTTTCATAGGCTTGCATACCTACGGTGGCCAAGACGCCTCTGATTGTTGTCTTCACTTATTGGAGTTGAGGAGAGTTGATAACAAACAAGAAGTGAGGGGATTTTCTAGTATTCTCTGCCAGTCAGGTCAAGGTAAGGCTCCTTCTGTCCATTTCTGGAGTTTTGACTATGAATTGGCAGTTTGTTTATTTTGGTTTGTGTTTACAAATGCTTACCAGTGACAGCACCAAACGATTCCTAAACGTGTCACGATTCCAATGGCATTTTATTGTGGGCTGCACCTAGCTATAATGTCTGTGTCAGAACTGTGGGTCTCTAGTTGGCAATGGCATACACCTTTGTCGACATAGGAGCCCTTGCTTCTAGTCAGGGGAAGGGGGATACACTACAAAAATATCCCCTGCTCCACCTCTTGGTAGTTTGGCACGAGCAGACAGGCTTATCTCAGAGGCAGTGTCTAAAGCATTTGTGAAGCCATACAGTAATACAGTGACAACTACAGATGGACACCACACGGGTTGTGTTATAAAAAGAAGTATTTTTATATAGACTTAGCACAAGACTCAAATGACAAAAATCCACAATACAGTGCTCACGATATGTTAAAAAATATGTTATTGAGTTAAATTCAGTCTCTAGCAACAAATACCTCCACCTGGAGTTATCACAATGTCGTGACAGGAGAAATCACAAAGTACGGCGCCGACCCGGCGGTGCGCAACATTGGGCCTGGAGTCCCTCGGACCCCCAAAGACCAGTACCGTGGAAAAGTAAAGAAAAAAAAAGACAGCTCCCGGCGTTGGGGAGGTGCGGATTTGTTGGCACTGAGCAGCGTCGGTTCCTTACCGACCAGGGGAGTTGTAGACTTGGTTCCTGACTGCAGCTCAGGGAAGGTAAGATGACGGTTCCTTACTGCATCGGGGGAGGTGACATCACGATGGCGCCAAAACCATGGTTCCTTACGATGTCAGGTTGGCGATGGTGCCTTGTTCACTCACTTCGAGGATCGACTCCACAGTGACGGTGATGGAGTCGATGTGGCACAGCACCGTCGGGCCCCCGGCACAAGTCGCAGGAGCGCTCACAGCTTCAGGCAGGTTACGGCGTCACTCGCTGGCGTCGATGTCTCACTTCCCTTATGTAGCAACTGGAACCGCAACTCTAGAGCAGACAGAAGGGATGAAGTCTGGTATCCCTGAGACTTCAGGCAGGAGTCAAGCTCAAGTTCAAGCCCTGGGAGATCTTTCTTAAGAAGATGAAAAGCACACACAGTCCTCTACTCCTTTCTTTGGCAATGAAGCAACCACTGCCGGCCAACCCCACCAACACGCAGGCTTGGGGTAGTTTCATCCTTCAGTTCCATGGTTCTTCTCCTAAGCAAAGGGTTGTCTTGATTCTTAGAAGTGATCTAACGTCTGGGGGTCTGGGCCCCAATATTTATACTACTATTCTCTTTGTTCTCTGAAAGCAGAGAGTGTCTGTGCCTAGTACAAACCAGTTATGTGCAGACCTGGAGCACTTTCTTTACAGGACTCCTTCTTTCCTTTGTCAGGGTGGCCCAGGGTCCTCAGACGTACCCATGAGGTGGAGCCAGCATTGTGGAAGGCAGGCACAGCCCTATTCAGATTCAGGCGCTACTCCTCCCACCACTCTACCTGCTGATGGGTCTATTCAGCCCTGGGCTGACTCACGTTGTCTCCTGGAGTCCCACAGTCCCTGTCACTCACAAACTCAGACACACAATACACAAGCTAGCAGAGGCAGGCTGGATGGTTAGGCAAGAAAATACCTACTTTCTAAAAGTGGTATTTTCAAAGCATAGAATGTTAAAACCAACTTCACCGAAAGATGTATTTTGTCACTGAGTTCAGGCATGCTAAATTCGTCTTTCTACCATGTTCCTTGGGGCAATTCAGATTATAAGATGTTGTAATCAAACTGCTCATTCTGGCTTATGGGAGCAGGTACTATGTAGGTATCAAGGACCCCCTGGTTAGGATATGGCTCCTGGGTCAGGGAAAACAATTTTTATGTAAAGGTATATGCCCAGTCTGCCTGGGCATATACCTTTACATAAAAATTGTTTTCCCTGACCCAGGAGCCATATCCTAACCAGGGGGTCCTTGATACCTACATAGTACTACCCACGGTATATCCGTGTGGGACCTTTGTGTTTTATCTTTTCTTTGTTGTCGTTGGAAACTGTATATAATATTGTATCTTCTTTTGTGAATGTTAACTCTTTAAACTTTACATATGGGAGCAGGTAGCCTTGCAATAGTGAAAAACAAGAATGGCTGTAATTCACTACCAGGACATGCCACACACATCAGGGCATGTCCTACCTTTTACTTACAATGCAACCTTCCCACAGGCCTACTTTAGGGGTGACTAACATGCAGCAAAGGGAAGGTTTGGGGACTGGTAAGTGGGTGTACTTACCAAGTCCACATGGCAGTACCAGACTGCACACAGGCTCTGTGATGGCAGGTATGAGACACATTTTCCGCGCTTCTCCAGTGGGTGGCAAAACCAGTGCTGCAAGCCCACCAGCAGCATTTGTCTTGCATGCCCTGGGCACACGCACAGTGCACTGGACTAGGGTCTGACAGCAAATCAAATAAGCCAATCATGGAGTCACTAATCCATACTTCAATTTATCATAGGGCTTACTTGCACTTTGGCACTGATGAGCAGTGGCAAAGTGCCCAAAGCGTCTAAACCAGCAAAAACATGTCAACAACAGCGGAGGCATAGCGAACAAATGGAAGGGAGACCCACACCAATGGTGCCAGGTCTAACAGTCTGTGTAATACTATACCTAACAGACTGATCTCTTTTAATTCAAGAAAGCAGTCTAGAAGAGAGTTCACAAAGACTCAGTCTCATGTGAGGCATTTGCTTATATGCAGGCCGCTAGTGCCTACTTGTGCTGAATGTTCATTATTAATGGTAGGCTGGTTTGGCCACACTTACCTCCCTTTTACTGAGTGCACCATGCATGACCCATGGCCTAGATTGGACCAGGTTTGGGAATGAATTTACAATACAGATGCCAGAAATAAACCAAAATGTATTAATGCATATACTGTGCAGTCATAGCTCAATTTACATATTTATTGTAAGATCCAGGTAATGGAGTTTGCCTACTGGTAGGTGGTGATTTTAATGCTAGGTTGGGGAGCAGGTCATTGTACCTAAATGAAAATACTTTTATATGCACAGCCTCAAACATTGATGTGATGCATGTTCATGAGCCTCAGGGTGTTATACTGTATATTTAACTACTGGAACATGATGTGTTTTTGATTCCCCCGGCCCTGAAATCTCCCAGCAGCCCACTCTTGTGGAACATGGAGCTAGCTCAGTTATAGATTAGATCTTTACTGCAAAAGCTTTACCCAACAGATTTATTCCCAAGCATTCATAGCGATCACAAATTGCTTACTATTATGATTATTCCTGAAGGCAAGCCATGTGGTTATTTTGGAAAAGATAAATGAATCTATTACTTACAGATAATCGTATTACCACTTCCTCTATCTTTCTTGTCCCAGTATACATACAAAATGAGTGTGCACCCAATCACCAACACCAGCCCACAGGAAAATGTAAGAAACAGAAAAACTTCCAAAATAGATCATGATAACATTACGTGATATTTTACTTCAAGGCCTCATTGAAGCTATTACATGTTAACCAAAATCTTATGTAAAACTTCCATCTATCTGAAGTTGGAATAGGGCATGAAGTTATGTAGAGTTGTGAAGGCGGCAGGGTTACAAATGTCATTTTAGGAAGAGCTCTTAAAAGCCACCTAAAAGGTAGACTCTCCCCTCGTGGATCAACTCTGAAATGTGGCCCAAGATGAAGCACCACCTTATAAGTGAAAATAAATGAAGAAACTGAGAATTTTAAATCAAAGCTCACTGTCACCCAGCCCATCTCCAGAATAAATAGATACTGAAAAGAACACTTTAGGAGACAAATATTTAAGACTGTGTGTCTCAAATGAACTCATTGACCAGGCCTCAGGCACTTAGGGGATCTCAGGTGTCAGAATCTGGGGAATATCTTTGACGAAGAACTAAGAGATGTTCCCCAAGTACTTTTCTCCCAACACTCGTTTTTCCATAGATGCTATAATTTGGATTCAAACCCAGGTACTCCGATTTCAAAGTGGTTCGTTTAACCTGGTTTTAGGTCTGGCTTGACAGACAAACGTTCTACTGCACGACCTGTATTTTTTTTTAAAGAACAGTTTGTAGAGTCGCGCTCTAGTCTTCGCGGGTTGCGTCATGACGCAACACGCGAAGGGGCGAATCACGGAGCGATTGCCCATGCGTGCTAATTGGAGTGGAGTGTCGGCGAGAAAGCACGCTCGGCGCTCTCCCTGTGAGAATAAATATTAAAGCGTCTTTCCCCCCCCCATAAGCTTGGTCTGCCTCCTCATTGCTCCGCCGATAGGAGCAACATTTCAGTAGCGACGAGGAGTGGGATCCCCCACAGTGTACAAAAAAAAAAAAAACAGGGGAGCAGCACAGGCCAAGGGGAGCAACCCCACACATGCCCAACCCGAAGGTGGGACATCACTAGAAAAAAAAAAACGTCCAGAAGAGCTGGAAAGTCACAGGGAGAGCGCGGCAGAAACGCGAAGAAGCGAGGAGCACCCACCACGTGCACCGGGGCCGGAAGCTGCGGCAGCCAGGCGGAGAAACACAGAAGGGGGTTGATATTGCCCCATAGAGGCCCTGACAGAACTAGAAGACCAAAGGGAAGGGGGAAAACAGGAGAACCCCGACCAAATCTGACAGCAGGTGGGAGTGCAAGTGCGCCAGGCAGCCCAAGAGGCCAGGGAGCGGAACCAGAAGAGCAGGTCAGAATGAGCACACAGGCATCATCGCTCACAGCGCTGATCCCATTCTTGCCCAAACCAGGTGAACCCCAGATGAAATGGGAAGACTGGAGGGAATACTTCAAAAATGACCTCGAGGCCCTGGAAGATGAAAATGGGGAGCCCTTCCCCAGTGCGAGGAGGAGGAGGATACTCTTGCACAACCTAGGCCCAGAAGGGATAAGAGTATTCACTAACTTCGTGCCCACGACCAGACCACAAGCAGACGTTGACGTCTTTAAGCACGCCAAAGATCTGGACAATCACTACCGTCCAGCGGTGTGCGTCTCCATCGATCGCTACAACTTCCAGCAAAGGAAGCAAGAAGCGGGTGAGACCATACACGACTACGTCGCAGCTTTGAGAAGGTTGGTGATAATGTGCAAGTACGAGGCCCTCCAGGACGAATTCATAAAAGATCAAATCGTTATGCACACGACCAATAAGACGGTACAAGATAAATTGTGGGCACACGGAGAAGCGACGCTGAAGGAAGTCATAGCGATGGCAAAGAAAGCAGAGTTATCGAAACAATGTGCCGAAGCAGCAAAAAGGGAGACCGCCCAGAGGACCATGGTAAACAGAGTGGAAGATTCGGGACCCTCAAGAAGGAACAGAATGGCGCCCAGAGAAAGTAAAGGAGCAAACAGATGGGTGGGAAAACCCGGACAGTCAGGAAAACAGGCAATGGAAAGCAAGACCGCGTGCTACAGGTGCGGAAGCTCAATGCACTCAGCCCAAGATAAACGCTGCCCTACGTTCAGGGCGAAATGCATGTTCTGTGGACTAATAGGTCACTATGAGAAGGTGTGTCGCAGGAAGGTGCAGAGACATATGGTAAAGTACGTGGCACAAGACCAACCATAAGGAGAAGAAGATGAGCAGGAAGAAGATGACCTGGTGTTGTGCATAGAGGAGCAACTGTTGGGAATAGACGGCAAGCGTTCCCGTAAACCACAATGCGACATGCTGATAGGAGGCGTGAAGATCAAGATTGTAATAGACTCAGGATCCCCGTACACCATAGTCCAAAGATCAGTATGGGAGGAAGAGTTCGAGCCCAGCCTAGGACCCAGATTACAACCTCCAGACATACGGCCAGTGTCGTACACAAGCACACCCATTCCCATGGTGGGGTAAAGGACTCTACTGTTCGAATTCAATGGAAGAACAGCGGAGTGCAAGCTGTACGTAGCGGAGAAGGGTCCATCAGTGTTAGGGTGGATGGATCAAGGTGACCTGGGGATAAAACTGGACCCGGGAGGAGACATACAAGTGTTGATGACAGACCATGAGTGCTGGCCGAACCTGGAGAAGATGAAAAAAGACTTCCCGAAGGTGTTCGGAGGGAAGGTCGGAAAACTAGAGAAGTTCACACACAAAATCCTGATCAAGGAGAACTCCAATCCAGTGTCCCACAAGGTGAGGAATGTTCCCCTAACAGTAAAAGAAGCGGTGCAACAGGAACTGAGTAGGCTGGAAGATCAAGGAATAATCGAACCCATAGACAGCTCGGAGTGGCTGGCGCCATTGGTCGTGGCAAGAAAACCCAATGGCAAGGTGCGACTGTGCATGGACCTTCGAGAACTGAATAAGTGCCTGATTGTGGAGAAATTCCCACTGCCTCGCATTGAGGAAATGCTATCAAAAACGGAGTGAAGTGGTTCTCCACCATTGACCTCACAACCGCTTATCACCAAATAGACCTGCACCAACGAGCCGGAAGCTAACATCCTTCATAAAGCCGTTTGGATGCTATCAATTCCTCAGGATGCCCTTTGGTCTCGCCGCAGCGGTGTACCAAAAGCTAATGCACCGCCTGTTCAAGGAAATCGAGGGCATCCAGTACTTTCAGGATGACATTTTGGTGATGGGATGGACCAGGAAGACCATGACAGGAAATTGAATAAGGTGCTGGGTGTACTACAAAAGAATGGCTTGACAGCAGAATGGGAGAAATGTCGGCTGGGAATGACATCAGTCACATACCTTGGGCAAGAGATAGGAGGAAGCGGAATCACGCTGAAAAGAGAGAACGTGAAGGCGATCTGTGATGCCAGGGCTCCCAATAGCAAAGAAGAAGTGAGATCCTTCCTGGGGATGGCCGAGTATTACAGTAAGTTCGTCCAGCACTTTGCCACCAAAACACATCAACTGAGGCAGCTGATAAGAGACAAGTCAGCGTTCAAGTTGAGGAAACAGAAATTTTTAGGTAGTCAGTGTGTCCCCCCCTCGCACCCTATCCATGTACCTATGCCCCATGTATGTCCCTGTTATCATGTAATTCCCTTCCCGTGCCTGTCATAGTAATGCCCCTGCATTTCCGTCCAATGTTAGCATGTCAGTTATTAGGCCTCCCACGTTTCCAATGCATCTACATGGTGCACTTTTAAATATCGCGAAGCACACGTTTTTGTGGCTCAGCCGAGCCAGGCCCTGAATTCAGGCTCCGAGCCTCTTCTGTCTCTGAAAGCTGCAGTTTAGGTATGCATCCCTGACCTCTACCTTACTTCCTGCCCAGCCGAGCGGTGCCCGGCTCGGCCTGGCCTGCCTGCCACGACGGTATTTTGCCTACAGTTATCTGTTCAGCCTCCGCAAAAACACATTCCAGTCTAGTGAAATAGGTAAACATATTTCCGCCTGCAGAGCAAAGGGCCCAGCCTTCCTGTCTCCTTGCAAGTAATTTATTGGACCCGTTGCCATAGTAGGCTTATGGCTCCGCGCATTGCACGAAGAAATATATGCACCCATTAGTATTTAGTGATGAACGGCCTCTGCCCGAGAGACCTTTTACTTCAGACAACACATCCTCCAAACACAAGATATCAGATATGCCAAAGGTGCAGGTCGTTCTGACATCCCAGACTCCAGACTCCTCTACTAGTGCTAAAGTCAAGCCCCCCAGCTCTCCCCAGCTACACGTCAATCTCACGTCATGTTCAGTTGCGCGCACATGTAGGGTGAAGGTTTCTGCTGACCCTGCAGACTTTCTCTATGCATCCACCCACCTATGACACCTCTGTGACTCATCTGGTACACACCTCCATGTACGCCTCCTTACACGCCTTCTTTTACGCCCATGTGTTCTTATCTCTCTCTCTCTGCACTTGTTACGCCTACTGTATTCATTGTAATTGTACGATTTTACTATATATAATGTGTGATGTTAATAAAACGTTAGATATCCCTTCCTGAACCTTAGTGGTGATGGAACCCGATTCTCGTTGACTCGAGTCATCTTATTTAAAGCCCGTATGACTCAGATACCACGGACTCTGCCTCTCATTTTATGAGCTATTCTTATTGTTATTAATGTATAGAAAAATAGTCCCGGTAATTTTATTTACCACATAATCTGGCGCCCGAATAGGGACGAGTCCCCTTCCCCACGCGCCGGCGATGTAACGCAGGCCCCTGACCCCTTCTACAGCCGTGACGGACCCCTTTCTGTGCACATTCGCGGGTTTTCCTGCTAACTGCCTCAGGCCCACGGAGGAGACGGAGACTGCGACCAGGCATCCATACGAGGCGGTGAGGAATGCGGACTGTCCCGACCAGAGCCCAAGCCGAGAGAGCAAGGTCCGAGGTATCCGGAGGCCCACCTGTTTCCGAGGCGCATGCGTAGCATCAGAAGCCGTAGCAGTCCAGTCCAGTGTCGAGTTTCCGAGGCCTTCAGTTCTGCTTCCCGGTGAGTACCGTTGTTGGGAACGCATATAGACGGGTTCATTTATTTGAGCCCGGTCAAGACGGGTCTGGGTACACAGATCCGGTATAGACGTGTCCATCTAGGTGGATACGGTATGACGTGTCTCTTTATGGGACCGGTATGACTGTACTGTTCTAGCAGTGCATCCAGTATTCTAGTATTGTCTTTCGAGATTCTCAGAATTGTGTTATTCTATTCGCAATGTTTTAATGTCGTGGTATGAATGATCGTTTGCAGTTTTGTATTGTGCTTCATGTGTTCACGTTCAAGTTGGTTCAAACATGCCGCTGTTTTAGAAATTACGTCAGATAGGAACCAGGAAAGGGATACTCGAAGAGGCAGTTCCCGTCCCGCCTAGGGATACTCCCGGACATTTTATGTACCACAAACATGGCTTAGATGCCATACTGTACTTAGATTTATGGGTAGACTACACTAAGGATCTGGAAGAGAAATATAGATGGCCTGTCTCAGGGACATGGGATGCTGATTGCATCATGAGAGTAGAGGAAGCACTGTGGAAAAAGAAAGCCAGACAATCCCAGAAAGATGCCATAGAATTGTGGCGTAAAGAAGCGCATAGAAGAACAGAGAAAGAAATTAGGAAAGCAGAAAGAAGTAGAGAAGCATCATAAAAAGCCCAAGAAAAAGAATTACTAGAAGAAGGTGAACGAGTTAGAGCAGAACAATTAGACCGACAAAGAAATACCCTTATTAAAGGCATGTATCCCCTTCTCGCCGAGGGCCTACCTAGGGTGACCCCGGAAGTACCCAGTAACTTGCCGCCACCACTGATCCCGACTACACTCCGTAGTCATAAACAGACCGCAGCGGACATTTTCCTTTCTTCCTATTTAGATGACGCTGCCCCAGAGTATGTAAATGTACGTGTACCACCTACTAATCCTCCTCCCAACCCTGTTAATAACACGACTCCCCCCACTGTTCCTCCTGCCATCGGTCCTACAAATCCTTTTCATACACCTGTAACCCAAGATCAACCTGCATTACCAGTAACAACGTTACCAGTAACTACACTACCAGCAACACAGCCAGTAAAACCTGATGCCAGCCTAGGCGATCCCAGTTTGGGAGCAGCGGGAGGGGGCCCCTCCACCCCGCCTCAGATAAAACGATCATCATTACGAGAACTAGCATTACAGCGCACGCCAAAAGCAGCTACATACGCAACCCTTAGATAGTACCTTACTGATTGTATATATGATCCAGTACCAGGTGAAGGTCCTATGCTCATATACTCAGTACGATTAAGACGTGTTACAAATTACTTGAGTATTCTACCAGACATGAAGGAACATTTAGACAAAATATACCACTTCATTAGAACGGGGGAGGGACCAGATAGTATTCACGAGGCCATGGCGCAAAGGAAAGTGGAGCTTCAACGTATGATCTTACAGTTTTTGATTAATTGTTTGATAAGGGAACAAGACCAGCCAAGTAAAAATAGAGAAGGGATTAAAGTCCTGACAAACTGGAGTGCCACATAGCTGCTGGTAAACATGATAAACAGAATTGTGTAGAAGCCATGTACAAAAAGATTCGTAAAGAAATCGTTGTGATACACGAGAGAGAACAGGCGGAGAGAGAAGCCGAGAAAGAGGGTGACGAAGTCTCAGAGGACGATGACTTAGCACTTGAGGACACTAGCAGAATAAATTACGTAGGTAGGGCGAGACCCTTTGATAGACCCATACGACTAGAATACAAGAAACGTTCTCTTTCTCCCATACCAGAACAGTATTCCCTTGAACACATATTCCAAGCCACTGACCAAGCATTAAAAAGACGAGTAGGGAGTAGTGAACTTAGTACCATGCATGAACAGGAACTAGCCCGGTCAGCAGTACAATGGGCTGGCAATACTAACGTATATAAGGATGACGTAGTAGCGCAAACATTTTTGAGTCTTCCTCTGGAAGAACAACGATTAGCTGGTATGTACATGATTCAACATCTCATCACATTATACGAGAGTCAGCATTCTGATCCAGGTCCCCTATATAAAGTATTGGACGATTTACTCCTAGCAAGATGGAGAGGTCTAGGTACTGAATTAATTAATGTCATTCTAGAACAACAACATAAATACAGGACTTTCCTGACTCCACATTTCGTTCCTGTTCCACACCAAGAAAGGAAGACCTTTTACATAGACAGACAGAATCCCTTGCGAGAGGTTCATCCCATTAGAGATAATGCGGGTACGTTTCATCGAGTATACGTTTACACACCCTTGACGAAAATGGAATTATTGGAAATGAAGAAATTGCTACCTTGTCACAACAAAGATCCAGCAGGGTTCCACCGTGAATTTAAAGACATGCTCCGCATGGGAGAGTACACATATGCTGATACAATTAAAATGTTAAAAGTCCTGTTACCTGCAGGCATTTACGAAAAACTTAAAGAAAAAGAATGGGAGGTGGGAGAGAAAAAGATTAACTGGACAGAATTAGAAAACGAGGATAATACACGAGTCCCTGGTACTGGTCTCGGGGATAAGGCTAAAGAATTACCCGAGCTATTGATACAGGTTTTGCCAAGATTATTGGTTACCAAAAAGGAAGATTGGGATGCCATTTCAGCCTGCAAACAGAAACAAGATGAAGACACTAGTGATTTCTATTCTAGATTTGAGAAATGTTTTATTATTAATAGTGGCCTAAAGACAAGTAGTGAATCGTACCCACATCTGTTTGTGACCAAATTAGTAGAGAATTCCTTACCCCAAGTTAAAAATGGAGTACTAAAGGTTGAGAGTACCTGGCAAGCTAATAGCCCTTCCCAAATGTTACAGATGTTACAGTACCACCAGAACCGAATTAGAGAAGAACAGGAACACGAAAAGAGACGTATGAAAGACACGAAAATGAAAGTATTAGTTGCACAATCAGTTCCGGCTGCTGATGGTCAGAGAAAGGGCGTGCCACCTGTAAAAGGGAC
The DNA here is from genome assembly GCF_964263255.1 of Lissotriton vulgaris. Lineage (NCBI taxonomy): Eukaryota > Metazoa > Chordata > Amphibia > Caudata > Salamandridae > Lissotriton > Lissotriton vulgaris. The sequence continues at coordinate 829,424,362 of NC_141698.1, forward strand.
CTGCAACTACTGTAAACAGCCAGGTCACTATATAAATGAATGTGCTGTCCTGAAACACAATATAGCTACAGGCAAGACGAAAGAAAGACCGCGTCCTCCTAGACAGGAACACATCCCGCAGAACACACAACCTCCACAGAACGCACAACAGACAGTAGCCGTACCCCAGCCCATAGCTGCCACACAACATGTCCCGCAACAAATGTACCAGTATGCACAGTCTGATTACCCAGACTATCAACAGTATTCATGAAACGGCCTAGAGAGGGAGGTTGGCTTGCCCCTTATCGAGGTTCCTGTAGATCAAGAGGGTCCCTATGTGCATAGTCATGTATTAGGGAAAGACAGAAATTTTTTGATTGACACAGGGGCGAGCAGAACTACCATCAGTCATGACGAGGTTCCAGGGGCACCCCTCTCAGGCTCACGAAATATTTCCCTGGGATTTTCCGGGAAGCCTATTGTTAACGAAGTGTCAAAGCCAGTTTCCCTAGAAGTTGGTCCATTGTCCCGCACTACAGACTTGTTACTTACGAAATCATGTCCAGAAAACTTGCTTGGTATAAAAACGTTGAAAGAACTAGGAGCAGTGATTTGTTGTTCTCCGGAAGGAGTGAGATTGTTTTTACGTGATTTTAAAGGACATTATGTGTTGAGAGATTTTGATCCAAGACTACAGAATGTACCACAGCATTTATGGGCTCAAGGTCCGACTGATGTAGGTTACATGCACATTACACCATACCGTGTCACACTAAAGCAAGGAGTTGTACTGCCCCGAATCCGACAATACAAGTTACCACCTGAGGCTGTAGTGGCCTTACTGAAAATTGTTGACGAACTAATTGCACAAGGAGTGGTTGTAGAAACTGACTCCAATGTATGTAATTCTCCTATCATTCCGATTCTTTAACGAACTGACCCAAATACACCACCGGTCTACAGACTGGTGATTGACCTTCGAGAATTAAACAAATGCATAATACCCCAGTACCCAGTGGTCCCAGACATTTCTTCCCTATTGACTGCCATTGATTCCGAAGCTGCGGTCTTTACTGTAATTGATCTTAAGAACGCCTTCTTTAGTGTCCCGATCCATCCGGAAAGCCAGTATCTCTTCGGATTCTGTTTAAATGGCCGAAGCTTCAAATTTGCAAGGGCTCCTCAAGGGTTCACAGAAAGCCCTAGTATTTACAGCCAAGCACTGAAACGACAACTAGACAGTATTCACATGCCTACTGACACTGCTCTGCTCCAATACGTTGATGATCTGTTGATCACAGCGCGGACAGAACGAGACTGCGAACGTGCATCACTGACAGTCTTATATTTCCTGGCCGAAAAAGGGCATAAAGTGTCCCCTTCGAAGCTGCAATTCTGTGCCCAGCAAGTGGTATACCTTGGACACTTGCTGTCCAAGAGGGGTAGACAGTTGACACCTGACCGCATTCAGTTAATTGCACATCTTCCACAGCCCAAGACACAAAAGGAGGTACGGGCCTTCATTGGCCTCACTTCTTACTGCAGACAATGGATTCCTCAGTATGCATATCTAGCCAAACCACTCATACAGTTGACAACACAGGAGGCAGTGACTTCGACTGTCCTCCCTTGGACTCAGGAACATACACTTGCTTTTGATGAACTGAAGAAAGCTCTATGTCGAGCACCTGTTTTAGCGACACCATGTTACAGCAAACCTTTTACACTTTTTGTCACTGAACGCGATGGCACAGCCTTATCTGTTCTTACACAAGATCAAGCAGGAAAACACAAGCCGTGTGCTTACTTTTCTAGTACATTGGATCCAGTGGCCCAGGCTTTGCCTGCGTGCCTAAAATCAGTTGCAGCAACAGCTCTAGCAATCAGACAAAGCGACTCCATAGTGTTAGGACATCCCCTGACAATACAGGTTCCACACTCCGTGGAAGTTCTCTTAAACAGGACACAGACACAACACCTGACCATAGCAAGACTGACAGGATATGAACTGACACTGTTCCAGCCACACATAGAGATCAGACGTTGTAACATATTAAACCCTGCTACACTGTTACCCTCAATTACAGCAGACGCTACACCACATGACTGTGTGGAAGTCATTGACACAATGACGAAGCCAAGACAAGACTTGACAGACATCGCATTGCCCGACCCAGACCTGACACTTTATGTGGATGGTTCATGTATGAGAACTAACACAGGAGAGTTAGTGGCCGCGTATGCAGTGACCACCGATACTGACGTCATAGAAACACATCGTATTGACACCTTGTCTGCCCAAGCAGCAGAGCTCATTGCTCTGACCCAAGCCTGCATACGAGCTAAGAACCTGAAAGTAAACATATACACAGATTCACAGTACGCATTCGGAGTTGTTCACGACTTCGGTGTCCTCTGGCAAGAGAGAGGTTTTTTGACCTCTCATGGAGCCAAGATACAGCATGGTCCCCTCATTCAAGCTCTGTTAGATGCAATACACTTGCCTACAGCCATAGCCATCATGAAGTGCAAAGCACATACGAAAATCACTGACACTATTTCCCAGGGTAACGACCTGGCAGATCGAACAGCCAAACTTACAGCACAGACTTATACAGACATTCCAGCTGACACGACAAAGACTGAAGTACCATCACTGACGAATTGCATGACAGTCAAGGATCCCACACAAGATGTACTCGACATACAGACACATGCCACTCCAGACGAAATCAAGAAATGGACTGAACAAGGAGGGGTCCAGACAGATCAGGGATGGATGACAAAGGGAAAAGCCACATGGTTTCTCCCCGATTCTATGGTTCAAGCTATTATTAATACAGCACATAGTCCAGCACACTTAGGAGAAAAAGCCATGTTAGACAGCATACAGAACATCTGGTCCAACAAACATTTACGTGCAGCAGCAAAACAGAAAGTACGTACCTGTATGATCTGTTGTCAGTTCAACCCAGGCAAAGGCATTCCCGTGGAACAAGGTGGATTTCATCCTCCTGACCACCCTTTTGAAGTCCTCCAGATGGATTATATCCAGATGGACAGATGTCGAGGATTCAAGTATGTCCTCGTAGTTGTATGTGCCCTATCCAGATGGACAGAAGCGTACCCAGTCCCAGATTACACTGCTGTGACCACTGCCAAACAGTTGGTCCGTGAATTCTTCCCGCGATACGGTTTGCCCCGTGTCGTGTACTCAGATAATGGACAGCCATTCTCCTCTGAATTAATGAAACAGGTATCTCTTCTGTTAGGGTACCAGTGGAAGTTCCATTGCGTATGACATCCGGAGGCAGCTGGTCTCGTAGAGAGGCACAATCAGACTCTAAAAACACGACTAGCGAAGGTCTGTGCAGAAAAAGGCGTGGATTGGATGGTAGCCCTGCCGGTTGCCCTCTTTTACATGCGTATGGTAGCCCATTCCAGAACCGGACTATCTCCTTATGAGGTTGTTTTCGGTAGACCACCAAATATTTGGGGTACACCTATGCCTAGAAAAATCACAGACGTTGACAGTAATATGCTGACAGATTACCTGGCTTCCTTGATGTCTGCACTACTCTCTTGTCGTTCACAGGTTGCCGCCGCCTTCCCAGATAACACCCAGGTTAAGGATCACGCCATTGTCCCTGGCGATATCGTCCTTGTGAGAAATTTCGACCGGTCAAGCCCCTTGGAGCCGCGTTGGAAGTCACCGAAACTTGTGCTACTGACGACGAGGACAGCAATTAAAGTGGAGGGACGAAAGGGCTGGATCCATGCCCACCACGTGAAGAGGTTTTACGGACTTGGCTCAGATTCCAAAGACTGTTTTGCGAAAGTTTCTGAGAACATTCCTGATACTGACACTAAACTCCCTTTTCTAGAAAAAACTCCGCAACAGGAGTATCGTTCCAAACTACGGTCTAGTAAGTCAGGCCGCGTTTAATTGTTTAAGTCCCCCTCGGTGAAGCGGTTAGACAGGTTCCTGATATGTATAAGACTGTAGACCCAAATAGCGAGAGAGATAGACAGAGTCAAATGAAAGTTAAATATTGCAAAAATCTGCGTAGTCGATGCATAGTCACTTTGCTCATTATGTTTTTTCTGAGTATTACGATTATATGTGTAAGCTTGACACTACATGTTTTCTTTCTTCCTCTTGGTTCACATGTACATTCTTCTTTCAATGATACTGTAGAGCACACATTCAGTGACCTGCCACCTCACGAACTATCCTATCGACTAGCACTGCGCAACAACACTTTTATCCGTATGTTACACCATTCTCACCAGACCAGCAATGCCACGAATTGCTGGGTATGTGGCCGACTCCCCCCCTACCAGAAAATGAAGGGAGCTCTGCCCCTCTTTCCTTATCCGTTTTCGCACAATGGTTCGTGCGGAGCATGGTTTGCTTTAATGTCCTCATTAGACAGTAAGTCCACAGTTTCCCAGGGCGATTGGATATGGGGAGACCTGAATACAGTCATGAATAAAGCATGTTTCCCAGACAAGGACGGTCTTCCCCAAAGGACAGGAACCGATCTAGAAAATGAAGTGTACGAATTAGGAAATTTTTCCCTTAACCTCATGATTCTGAACGTCCAGTCTGAGACTAATTCAGATTTGCCGTTTATAACAGTCTTACCCGTGAAGGGTGAATTATGCGTTAGAAAGAATGGTTCAGTATATTTAGGGCACAGTGATTGTAATACTGTAGTTGAATTCAGTGATAAAGGAAAATCTACTTTCAAAGCTTCCCGCTATCCCTATGTTATTTGTGGTCAGACTGCTTATGTACGTCTGCCCTTAGATTGGGGTGGAACATGTTATATTGCATTCTTACTGCCACCAATATTTCTAGTCCCATCCGATTATCATCGGGATTCCCGACTCATACATGTTAGACATAAGAGAGACCTTCCTCCTGTTATCGATTACTCTGAGTCAGCGTGGGACCAGTATAAGGATTACATTAAAGGATACTTCTGGTTCATAGGTCCCGTCCAAAATAGTAAAATAATACGCAGGTTAACAAGAACTCTTGAAGCAGTAGTGAACGAAACTACTTTTGCCTTAGGTAACTTGACCGAAGAGCAGTCTGCTATGAGACTTGTTGTTCTTCAGAACCGCCTTGTTCTTGACGTCATCCTGGCCGATAGGGGCGGAGCTTGTAGAGTGATCGGCTCCAGTTGTTGTGTGTTTATTCCTAATAACGCACCATCAGTGTATGCAGCAATAACAAGACTCCGTAAGATAGCTCGTGAATTACATCAGGACCCATGGTCTTGGTCCGGCTGGCTCTGGAGTGTAATAGCGGGATGGGGCTGGACCGTACTGTCATTTTTAGGAATAGTACTGCTCATAGTGTTCAGTTGCTGTCTCTGTCTGCAATGTGGCCCAGCGATTTGCGGCTTGTGTGCCACTGCTTGTATTCCCCGTCCACGTTCACGTTCCCGTGCTCGAATGAAAAAAGACGAGCAAATGATGTTATATGAACAGATAGATGGTCTCATAAAAATAGATATATCCTAAAGGGCGCAATAGGGGCCAAGGAGGGAATGAGGAAACAGAAATTTTTAGGTAGTCAGTGTGTCCCCCCTCGCACCCTATCCATGTACCTATGCCCCATGTATGTCCCTGTTATCATGTAATTCCCTTCCCGTGCCTGTCATAGTAATGCCCCTTCATTTCCGTCCAATGTTAGCATGTCAGTTATTAGGCCTCCCACGTTTCCAATGCATCTACATGGTGCACTTTTAAATATCGCGAAGCACACGTTTTTGTGGCTCAGCCAAGCCAGGCCCTGAATTCAGGCTCCGAGCCTCTTCTGTCTCTGAAAGCTGCAGTTTAGGTATGCATCCCTGACCTCTACCTTACTTCCTGCCCAGCCGAGCGGTGCCCGGCTCGGCCTGGCCTGCCTGCCACGACGGTATTTTGCCTACAGTTATCTGTTCAGCCTCCGCAAAAACACATTCCAGTCTAGTGAAATAGGTAAACATATTTCCGCCTGCAGAGCAAAGGGCCCAGCCTTCCTGTCTCCTTGCAAGTAATTTACTGGACCCGTTGCCATAGTAGGCTTATGGCCCCGCGCATTGCACGAAGAAATATATGCACCCATTAGTATTTAGTGATGAACGGCCTCTGCCCGAGAGACCTTTTACTTCAGACAACACATCCTCCAAACACAAGATATCAGATATGCCAAAGGTGCAGGTCGTTCTGACATCCCAGACTCCAGACTCCTCTACTAGTGCTAAAGTCAAGCCCCCCAGCTCTCCCCAGCTACACGTCAATCTCACGTCATGTTCAGTTGCGCGCACATGTAGGGTGAAGGTTTCTGCTGACCCTGCAGACTTTCTCTATGCATCCACCCACCTATGACACCTCTGTGACTCATCTGGTACACACCTCCGTGTACGCCTCCTTACACGCCTTCTTTTACGCCCATGTGTTCTTATCTCTCTCTCTCTGCACTTGTTACGCCTACTGTATTCATTGTAATTGTACGATTTTACTATATATAATGTGTGATGTTAATAAAACGTTAGATATCCCTTCCTGAACCTTAGTGGTGATGGAACCCGATTCTCGTTGACTCGAGTCATCTTAATTAAAGCCCGTATGACTCAGATACCACGGACTCTGCCTCTCATTTTATGAGCTATTCTTATTGTTATTAATGTATAGAAAAATAGTCCCGGTAATTTTATTTACCACAAAGTGGAATGAAGAAGCACAGAAGGAATTTGAAGAGTTAAAAAGGGACATAAGTCAGGCGGTGCCACTACAAGGGTATGATCCCCTGGGTCAGACCATACTGATGATGGAGGCTAGTGAGAAAGGACTGGGATCAGTCCTAGCGAAGGAGAGAGCAGACGGAACAGTGGAGACCCTCAGTTTTGCATCCAGAGCTTTATCTCCCACATAACAGAAGTTTAGCGTTATTGGAAAGAAAATGCTGGCGGCGGTATAGGCCATGGGGAAGTTCAGGCAATTCCTGTGGGGCACGAGATTTCGACTGCAGACAGACCACAAGCCCCTTGTCAAAGTGCTTACCTCGAGTGAACATGCGACCGCCACGCATAGCCAAAATGACATTGAAGCTACTGGAGTATGATGTGGAATATATCCCGGGGTCACGCAACAAGGTAGCTGATTACCTAAGCAGAGCCTCAGCCATGGAAGAAGCTCCTAGCCCAGCGGCAGAGAATGAAGAGATGATAGCGGTGATGGAAGACTCAGAAAGGGTGATTAGCAAGCAAGAATAGGCCCAAGCGTATGATGGAGACGCAGAAATCTGTGAGGTCAAGGAGTACGTAATCAGCGGTTGGCCCGAAAAGAAAAGGGTAAAGTAGGTGCTACGGACGTTTTAAAAAGTCCGGGAGGAGCTGTCGGTGAGTGACTCGGGAATCTTCCTGTTCCGAGGAGACAAGGTGGTGCCTCCTACGAGATTGATCCAGCACTTGTTGGCCCAGCTACATGAGGGACACCTCAGCATAGTGAAAACCAAAATGAGAGTGAAGCAAATGTACTGGTGGCCTGGGCTGGACATACAAGTGGAAAGGCTCGTGCGAGACTGCGATCAGTGCCAAGGAGCTGACAAAATTCTGAAACCCCTAAGGCCAGCTTCGGGCAAATTTGACCAACCTCGCAATCCATGGGAGGATGTCTCAGTCGACATTTTAGGACCTGTTTTGGACAACCAAGGAATTCCGAAATATGAATGCGTCTTGGTGGACAAATATTCCAAGTGGCCTGAGGTTCACATACAAGAAGAAATGGACTCTGAAACAGTGATAAAGTTTCTCACCTCGGTTTTCCTGAGAGAAGGGATCCCGAGAACAATCCTGAGCGACAACGGCCCACAATTCACCTCCGAGAAGTGGTACAAGTATATGGAAAGGAATGGGATCAAAACCAAGCACACTTCCATATACCACCCCTCAAGCAACGGACAGGTAGAAAGATTCAACCGGGTCATCATGGGGTCCATCCAAGCAGCCATCATGAAGGGCAAGGACTGGGAAAAGGAGATCATGAGCATGATCTGGGCATACCGGATTACCCCCACATCGACAGGGTACAGCCCATTCCAGATCCTGAGAGGCAGGCACCCCTTCACCAAAGACAATGTGGTTTGGAGGGAAAAGACCGTCACCAGCAAATGGTCTCCGGCAGTGGTTCAACACAACCTGGAGAAGGCTCAGAAAGTATATACTAAACATTACAATCAGAGAAGAAATGTGAAAGGGCAGACCTTGAAAGAGTGGAGTGGGTGAGAGTCAAACTGGCGGTGCTGAAAAAGAAAGGAGAGAGCAAGTATAGCCCGCCTCTGCAAGTGGAAGAAGTATACGACAGAGCGCCGTTACTCAGCGACTGGAATGTGTGGTCCCAAAATCGCATGGCAAAAAATCAACAAGATCCTACAGTGGCCCACGGAGGAAGGAAGAGCTTCTCAAGATCAAGGAGCAAGTGTATGTGAAGGAGTCACTGCAGCAGGTGAAGAGTGCCGAAGAGAAGAGGAATCTTATGAGGATGGGAGAGCTCAAGATATGCCCGTTGTAGAGGAAACGCAGATTGAGAAGATGGCGACTCCAGAAAGAGCAGAGTAGAGTCCTCAGAGAGACAGTATGGTGAGCCCTGCTGAGAACTGCACTCGAGAAGTCCCCACGCCAGTAAGACGCACACACGTGGGCAGAGTGGTAGTCAAACCCCATCGCTTCAAAGACTTTGAACTGGGGGAATGTTAAGTCGTGAGGACTTGGTGAACTCATTTCAAAGTGTGTAAAAAGGGGAGATATGTAAAGTATCACCCTAGTCTTCGCGGGTTGCGTCATGACGCAACACGCGAAGACGCGAATCACGGAGCGATTGCGCCTGCACGCTAATTGGAGTGGAGTGTCGGCGCAAAAGCACGCTTGGCGCTCTCCCTGTGAGAAGAAATAATAAAGCGTCTTTTCCCCCCCATAAGCTTGGTCTGCCTCCTCATTGCTCCGCCGATAGGAGCAACATTTCACAGTTTTTATTGATTTTCCATTTGCATTTATCAAATAAGCAATGTAGTACTTCAAAGTTGCTTATTATACAGTACTGCCACAAACATTGTTTGTGTTTTAATGCCTTCTGAATACAATACGTAGCTGTCAAATATATCAGCTTAACCAACAAAACTTGAAGGTGATAATCATAACTCATAAAAAAGCATAAGTAAATCAGAGTACTTTGCATTACTTTACTGGTTGTCAATTTGATGTCAGAGATATGAGAGGGAGATAGGTCCCCTTGTCGGAGCTAGGGCCTGTTGCGGAACAAAAGTATGGGATTGAGATATGCTAAGTAAAGCATGCTCTATCAGATTTCCTCATGATGCTTCTTGTGGCGTCAGGAAGGGCCTGGATGCCACTCAGGGTTACACATGGCCTATGTGGTTGGTGGTGGAGCCATCCCTCCCTCCCAGTCTCGGTGGGGGTCAAAGTCACTGTAGATTGTTACACTTAAAGATCAGGTGGGGCCCCCAGCATTTGAAAGCTAATTAGTCCCCCCCGTATTTGTGTGTTTGACTGCTTCCCCATACCCTTACTGTTGTCTGTGCAGAGCGTTTCCAATTCAATCCCACCCCGATGTATTACAGACTGTACCCGTAGCTGAGCCCTTGGGGATTTTCAGACAATGCTGATACTTCTCTTAGGTAGTAATGTGTTATTACTCAATATGTTTCATTTACAGTTTTTGAGCACTCTTTTATGCATTCTTCGGGGTTGCTGCCGCTGCAGGCACAACAGCTACGCACTGCCCGAACCGTATTGTGCTGGCATGTTGTTCTTGTAATTGTTTCTTGTGATTTTAGGTGTATTTTTCAAAGGTTTCTGTTGCTTTAGCCTGCAAGGTAATATTTTGTTTTCTTCAGTGCAGTATGCTGCACCCGATCTTTAACAATGGCAGCTGCACGTTTTTTCTTTTGTTGTGCATGGCTCGTCCAACAACAGTTTAAAATGTTTGGGGCATGGTATGTCGCACCTCATCTTTACCAATGGCGGCTAGCAAGAGGACACCAGCGTCCCGGGCAGGGTGCATGCACTAGCAAAGTGAAAGCATTACCACAAGCACCCATCTCCTACTGAACCAGCCCCTGGCCCATAATTATGCTTGCGCATTACACACCCGGCACAGGCACATTGTAGACGGTTGCAGTTCTAGAACAATTTAAAAGTCTGGTACGGCAGAAAGCAGGGCCAGTGCAGTAAAGGGAGGGCAGATCAACTCTTATTTTAGCTGACTGTGCACAGCAATGCTTCTAAAAGTACGGTGTCTATTTCCTAAGTAGATTAACAACACCAATTGCTCTAACTTTCAACAATGCAAGACCTATTGCATTGCAAATCCTTGTTAAATTGTATGTTTGAAAATGCCACTTTTAGAAAGTAGGGATTTTCTTGTTTAACCATTCTGTGTGCCTCTGCATAATTGTGGATTGACTGTCTGGTTTTGGAGTGATAGTTGCTGGGGATGTCCATTCACTGTAGACAGCCACTGGGGGGGGGGGGTGGGGAGGGGGGGGGGCTGGCCCTTCCTGGATGACTCAGAGCTGAACTGAATGGGGCTTGGCTGCATTTAGAGTAGTGGAAGGAGATGTCCTTGCACCTGAATAGGGCCTGTCTGAATATACCTAGTTTTTCCCCATTCGTTTTCCCCCGCAGGGAATTACAACATAGCTGTTACAACGACTACGTTGTAACAACGCATACCATTACCCTGCAAGTCATAACAAAGACTTTCTGAGGGGGGCGCTGGATGTTGGAATAGTATAATTTACTATCCCAACTCCAGCATGTGCAACAGTAGGGAAGGTGTAGGATTTTAAATCCAACACCTTCGCCCCCTCGGCAAGTCGTTGTTCCGACTTGCGGAGTAATGGTGTGTGTTGTTACAACACGGTCGTTGTAACGACCGCGTTGTAATTCCCTGGGGGGAAAAGTATTTGTGGTAAACAATATTTACCGGCCTGTCTCCCTTGCACAATGCTGTCTCTACACCCTGTGGTCATACTGCACCAGAGAGTACGGAACTGGTCTGGACTGGGTTCAGAGACCCTTGCACAAAGAGAACTTAGACATTTTGGGGTATAAGTATTACACCTACAACCCCAGAACTTTAGATTACTTCTTGACTCAAGAGTAACCTTTGCCAAGGAAAACAGCTGTGAGGAGGTGTACTGACCTTTGCTGTGTGGGGTTGGCCTGCAGTTGCTGTTTCTGCCATGGAAAGGACAAAGACAGGAACATTGCTTTGAACCTGCTTAAAGAGATCTCCAAGGCCCTGTGTGTGCTGGACTCCTGTTCTGAAGTCTCAGGGACACAAAGACTTCACCCCCGGCTCCCCTGAATGCCGCTGCTGAGAGTTCATACCTGCCAGGAGGGGCCTATTCAAGTTGTGTGCCACTGGAGGTTGTTCCTGCTGTTGGGAGCTGGAAGAAAAGAACAACTGAAGAAATCAACGCATCTCTCTTCTTGCTGCTGTTTTTTTACGATGCGTTGTTTCTGGAAGTCCAAATCGACAGTCTGCACCGCAAGATGGATAGAGGGGAGAGGGACAAGATAGGGACCGCCCCATCCAGAGTTTAGGCAATTATACTCCATCAATTTCTGGTTTACTCCCCTTGACATCACCAAATTTGTTGGACCATTCCGTCCTATTAGTCAGTTTCGATAGAGTGAGATGATGTAGTAGGCAAAAGTATAAAAATCCAGAAGAATTAAGCAATCCATGACCTTGCATTGTCCTTGGGACCACTTTAGTCATATGATTGGTTATGCCATTTAGAAGGTAGGCAAGTACATGTTCTGATTCTTTGTCAGTTCTTTCCCAGGGATGTGCTCTAGAAAGTAGCAGTTTTGTTGCAAGTTCAGTCATGCAAGCTACAAATTGAGAAAGGAATTTTTAAGTGTGCGAGCACACGTAGAAACTATGCGAATGATTCCCATAGGCTTCAGACTATTCAGTTCATAAGTTCATACTAGAAAAATTAAGCAAGTTTTGAGGCCTTCATGAAACACACCTTGTGCACGATGAATTTGTGCTAAAATAAGAATCTCACAATATTGAAAACAATGCATTAGTTCTTTAGTTGGGCAGATCAATGATTTACAATTACATTTAAGTATAAGGTACCCTTAAGAACAAAAGTTAAGTTAATTTTAATTTAACATATAATTTTGCAAGACTCTTTGCACTTTATAGGTTAGTACATCGTTTAGGATTTGAAAGGCACATTTGAATTAAACCTTTACATTACACAAATTATTATAACAATGTCAGAATTCCCATTTCACATTCGAACACTAATGAACATTTTCCTAACTCATAAAACAACTTTATTCGTATATATACTTTTCTTTATTATCATTTGTTTATTAAGTTCATCTGTGTACAAAGAAAAGATATGTCAATATAATTTGTTAAGCTACACATCAGCTTATTGACTGATAAGTGTTATCAGGAAACTACTTCTAACATTCTGCATACTTGTACGATGCAGTATCTAAATCAAACTTCATTTGTGCTTTTTTCTTAAACTTGGTAACCTAACACACATTTGTCATTATTGTAAATTAATGTCACAAATCATTTTTCCAAGGTGAATTGATGTAAACAGATGAAAGATAACATCTTTACTCTATCAGAGGCAGCATTGGGGACGGTGTCTCCCTTCTTACTGAGGGTTTGAGTGAAGGCGGCGCTGGTCATCCTGGTGACTGTTCTCGTCCCCTGCTGCCAGGAGCTGTTGCTCAGATTTGTGGCAGGCCCCTCCTTTGTGGCAGCTAAGTGTTGGTTTGCGGTCTTGCTGTCTCCTTTTGGACAGGGCTCTGGGAGTCAGCAGTGGACTTATTGCAGCCGTTGTGGACCAGCTGGCTCTGTGGTTTACAGCTCACCTCTGTTGTACTTGGAAGGAAGCGCTTGGAACCCCCTGCAGTGTACTGTGTAATGACTCGCTATTGCCACAGTCTTTTGGCGCCCCCTAAGGTTGGTTTGGTTTCTGGCTCTTTTCCTGCCAGGGCTCCTGCTTGGGCATTTTTTCTCCGCAGGAGCTGATTGTCACTCTCTTTTGGAGTTTTTACCACTGTTGGGCCCTTCGCCCTGCTATAGCGGGTCGGGCTTGCAGGGTGGAGTCCTCTTTGGCCAAGCGCTTTTTGTGTATATCTTCTCCCTATTTGCTCTCGCCCGTTGCGTCCTGCCTCCGTGTGCGGGGCAGGCGCCAAGGCGTTCTTGCACAAAGATGTGGCAATGTTTTTTGTCTCCCTGACCTATGTTGCTGTGCTGTAGTGATCGTGGCTCGGCGTCTCCTTGTGTGGCTCCTTTGTGTCTCTCGCCCGATTTGCATGGCATTTGTGGGTGGGGCTTTGGGGGTCTCTATGTACTTTATGCCCTGCTTTCATGGGCATGTTGCTTGTTTGCCTCTTGCCAGGTTTTGCACTGTGGTCTTGTGGCAAGGGGGCTGGGTTTGCTGTGGCCTGGTTTAACACCTTGGCTGCTTTGGAACGTCCAGCTCCAGTGCTGAACGTTCCATTGCGCAGGTGCAGTTGGAACGTCCAACGGCCGACGGCAGCACTCCCGAGGTAGTGGTGCCGTCGGCCGCTGGACGGGCGCAGCGCTTAAGGGGTTATTTTCCCCGTACTTCGTATGGGGTTGCGTTGGGTTGGCTCCGCTCCTGGTTTGACATCTCTGGATGCCTTCTTGTGATATGGCACAATAGGTCGCCTTTACTGTCTCATGTTTTTGACACGCTTCATTGGCTCTCTGCAAGCTGTTTTTGACATTTCCTCCTTGTGGGATCTTTAGCCATGTTCTTTTGTGCTGTGTCGCTTTGTACGTGCTCCCAGCTATGGCTTTTTTTGGGCCATGCTACGGCTGCTGTGGTGGCCGCTTTTTGGTCCTGAGTGTCAACTCTTTGGAGCGCGCTGTAGGTTGTACTTCGCCTGTTGCGGGTCCGAGGGGTCCTTGTGTTCGGGGTTCTGCTTGGGAAGGCCTACTGTGTAGTCTTGGTGTCTGTTATTCTACCCTCCTCTTGCGCTTAGCCTTTTTGCCTGGCTGTTTGTCTTTCCTTCTTTCTATTTGCGGAGAAGGTGTATCTGGTCTGTCGTCTTTTGGATTTCTTCTCCCCACTGGTGGCACCCATCTCAGTCTGCTGCTGCTGCCTTTGGCTGTGTTGCAGTCCACTTCTGTTTTTCGCACCACAGTGCCCTTCTGGGTGCCTGTGCACTTTGCACTTGCACTTGCCATTTGTACGGCGTGTGGTTGCCAGGGTCTTTTTTTCCTGGTTTTTCTGTCACAACGCTTTCCTGTGGATTTGTTTTGCTATTGCCCTTCCTTCATGGCATCTCCAACATTGGCTTCCGCTGGGCTGTTGCATCCGCAGTTGAGTCCTGTATTTGGCCCTTGTGAGCCCTGGTTGAGATCACGGAGGGTCCACTAAGCTTGTCCTTCTTTGGGAGTCGATGTATTGTGTACCATGGAGTTGGGTGGCTATTTTCATCTGCTCTTCATCACCCTTACACCCTTCTGGGTGTCTATGCCCTTTACATTTGCTTCTGTTGCACTCTTCTGGCCTCTGTTGGGTCTGCTCCTACTGCAAGGGGTTTTGGTATTAGGGGGGTCATTCCTTTTTTCTGTCTGATGGGCTTTGGTCCGATTCCGGATTTGGTTTCCTCCTATCTGTCAGGGGTCACTGGGTGTGTGTTTGAACGAATGCCCCGTTGGGGCTTTATTTTTTGTGTTGTGCAGAGAGGATGTGGGTGTTAGTCCCCTTCCTTTTTGTTTGTTCCCGGTTGCGGAGTGGAAGCCTGCGGTTCTGCTCAGTCTTCAATGGGCAAGTCCTTGCAGGTCCTGTCGTTTGCTCCTGGCGTACCTCATACTGTTGGAACCCTGCCTGCGGATTACCTTCCGTTTGCTGTGAGCTCATGCTCCTGCCATTTCAGGGTGCTTCTTTTCATCTTTTCATCTTAGCCATGGGTTTTTACGGCCATCCTGGCCCCTCTGGCTCTGCTGTTCTAAAGGGCTCTCTTCTCTCTGTTCCAACCATATTTTCTGGATTGTTCTTCCTCCCTGGTTGTCTGCCTGTCTCTGCCAAATGTGGGGGAGATGGCCTGCGCAATGCCTATTCTCCATCTCCGTGTTTGTTCCTTGTTTCTGGCTTCTGGATCCCGGATCTGTGGTTTCATTCTTGGGTCCCTGATATTTGATGTTTCTCTGATGGCTTCTCTCCTGTGCCTCAGGCTGGTAGTTTGTCACTGGGATAGTTGTCACTGTTTGCTCAGGATTGTTCGCTTGCAGTTCCTCGCTCCTTCTGGGTCTGTCACGGACCTTCAACCCTGGAGTCTTGCAGTCGTCATTGGGGATGCTTTGGCTATTGGTGTGGGGAACAGATCTGTCTACTGTTTCTATGGTGGCTCCATTTGTGCGGAGTCTTTTCGCTTCTTGATCTTGTCCCCTGCTCTGTGGTTCCCTCCCTGGGTCTTTCATTGGTGCTTCTGGCATTGCCTGGTCTTTCTTTGCACCTGTTTCCAGTTGTTCTTGGTGGTTTTTGCCCATTTGATGTTTTTTCCTGCATTGTTTTCTCTGGAGATGGGGATTTTCCATTCTGTGAATGTGTGTTGAGCTTTTTGCATCTGCCTCAACTGGTCCTGTGCTTTTGTGCTGCCTTGGATCTCTCTGGCTGGGGTTTTGTGCCTTCTTTGTCCCTTCTGTCTCATCGGGTGTTGTTTTCCTCATCCTGGAGCTTGCTTTCTGGTTGCCTCCTTCCATGTTGTTTGTACTGCTGCTGCATGGACCTCTTCCCACACTTTTGTTTCGCCTTACGATCTTCTGTTGGGGATGGCAGCTTCTGCTGCTTTTGGCGCTCATGTTTTGTCTGATGTTCATGTTTTGTGCTTTGTACTCTTTTCTTTTCTCATTACACTGAACTGTTGATTTGGCTACCTTCTTCTGGTCTTTGTGCCCCAATCACTATGCACTTGTGTACGGGCTTATTGTTAAGGAATGGGACTGGAAGACGGATGAGGAGGTAATGCCCTGTTTCTTACCAGTAATCTTCATTACCCAGAGTCTTGGTCTTCCCGTTCTATTCCTGAACCTGTCCCTCCCTCCTGGTTTCTGTTTAAGGTGATTGATTTGTTTTTCTTCTTCTTGACTTTCTTTGGTATTCTCAAGATGTGTGGATGACACACTTCCCCCTTAATGCATGCCAGGCGTAAAGCACCATTTTGGTGGAAGTATTCAACTTTGCTAGGTAATAGGCAGACCCTCCAGCATTTCGCGATTTGCGATTCACGAAAAAATTGCGAAATCGCCAGATTAGTGCAATGGCTGTGATATTTGTTGATTTAGCCGCTAAAAAGGGTCTCCCTGAAAAAAGAAAATAATGAAGGCTTCTTATTGGTTGCACGTGGCACACACGTCACTATGTGTCGCCGTGCAGCAGTAAAATAGCTGCTTCCTCTGCATAACTCGGTGTAAAGCAGTGGTCGTAATTTTAGAGCTCTAGGAATGGGGCAGATTTTCACCCACTGTACCTAGTGAGAAAACTGAAAATATGAAAGTGCTGGTTTTCACTGTCTCAGAGTACTTGCTGTATCTGAGAAGTAACAGTATTATTCTATTAAAAGTGCAGCATTCCAGTTGAGATGTTGAGGTTCTAAGTCACCGTGGTTAGACCTCGGCACTGCTCGGCCGAGGCCTCCCGTGGTTTGGAGGTACCAGTAGTGAGTGGAACTGAGCAGAGCCCACTGGAAATGTCCTGCCACTGCAGGTCCTGTTTGATCACATGTGAAACCCACTCCATCATGGAAGAAACCAGCAGTAAGTCATGCAGCTACCAGTGTCCATAGACTCATTAGTAAAACAATACCACACCATTGTCCAAACAAGGAAGTTGGGGTTGGCAAGTAATTTACACATTTACAGGGACCCTGTCTGGAATTATTACAGATGAATAATCAAAAATACATCTGTAGGGTGCTCCCCTAGCCAAAAACTGGAACTACACAAGTATATTGTACACAAATGGACTTGTGTTTGCAAATGATATTCAGTGATATTGATGTGTGCATTATTTTGTATTCTACAACAGTACCTCGTCATCAATATCACACCAATAATGTTGGTCATACATATCTTTTGCCCTTTCTAGCTTGTCTGCATTGTTACAACTGATCTGCACACATCATGCAGCTTACACTTTCCAGTGTTGGTAAAGTGAGATTGAAGTTACTACAACTATCATGAGGCCCTGTCACTGCAACTCTAACCAAGACGTTAGACTTCTTTTGCCCCTTTTCACTTGTCTGCCATGTCACTACTGATCTTCACACACTATGCAGCTTACCATTTTTCAGTGTTGGCAAAGTGAGATTGAGGTGACTACAACTACCATGAAGACCTGTCACTGCAACTCTAGTCAAGATGTTATAGTGAATGTGACACTCACATTTCACACTTCCCAGGTCCTGTTTTGATGTCAAAGAAACATCTGTATGGATGTGTCATTAACATGATACACACCTTCCCTGCTACAACTCTGTATTGGACTCTCACATATCACTCACATGAAAAGATAATGCCAGTCAACAATGGGATTACATAGAGCCAGTATGAGAAGCATTCTAAGGGCACAATTGAAACACTCTCTGCAGTATAGCTATGCCTCTATAAGGGGAATCCTGAATGTCTGGGGCCCTAGGGCATAGTACACTTTGCCCATGCCTAATCAACTCTATGGGCACTTAACCTGGTAATAGAAGTATATCAGGGGCAACCAATAGCATAACCAAGCGTCATGCATGTGTAAGGAACATATAAGCAAACAGCACAAACAGCATGTGTCACACATCTAGATAAAGTAGCTGTTAGGTACACACAAGAAAATGGACACATGTCCATGCAGATCTCCTCATAGGTATGGCAAGTTAACACCATCTATGTGTCGATAAACAAATAGCTAACTTCAACATACCTAACACATATCCTACATGCATCATAGGGAGAAGTGCAACCTAAATGACATTGACAGTGGCTAGGCCAAGCTAAAATACTTACCATATACCATAGACATCCATCCAACATTTCTCCATGTCCTGTGTAACTCCAGCACTGGCTCCATGGTCACATCATACAAACCACTTCAACTGGATCAGCAATCGGGGATGAAACTATCACAACAGTAGTCACGCATAAAAAACTATACAACACCATCAAATAGTTAGAAAAGTAATGGCTGGACCAATGTCTGAAAAACTATGAAAAGATTTTAATGACTGTATGTCATAACAGAATTTTAAACAAAGGCAAATGAGTCCCAAGAGAAATAAACCCTCTGCCCTGTGGTTTTCTGAGAATCTTAGGCAACATAAACAAGCATGCAGAAAACAAGAAAGGGTCTGGAGAAAAGATTATAACCCCTCTGAAAAAGAGAAATATAAGGGTTGCCTCAATGAATATAAAGATCTTCTGCATAGCGCAAAGTGAACTTACATCACACACAAAAAATTGATGGCAACAATTCGACTAAATAGCTTTGTTTAATGTTGTAGCTAGCCTGACATTGTCTCCCAGGAGTATCTTGATTAAGTAAACAAAATGGAATCCACTCTGGCAGTGGTAGTGGTCCCTACAATGGTGGGGAGCACACAGTGTTGTTTTGAATACCCCTCACACACCAACAGGCCCCTTGGTGTCATGCTTCATCATTGGGGTCTTCGCACCCCTCTACGGAATGCGGCGGGATGGGATGTATTAAGCCCTCGGCTGGTATCTGCCCTACCAGCCGAGGGCTTAATACATTTTATTTTTCATCCTAAGAGCCAGGTATCTTTTAACTATCACATTTCACCACCTCACCACTCACATTCAATCACCCTCCACACACCAACACATAGTACACTTCAAGTGCTCCTACGCAGTTGTGAGTCGCAGCACGCCGCATCCCGTAGAGGGGTGCGAAGACCCTAATGATGAAGCATGACACCAAGGGGCCTGTTGGTGTGTGAGGGGTATTCAAAACAACACTGTGTGCTCCCCACCATTGTAGGGACCACTACCACTGCCAGAGTGGATTCCATTTTGTTTATGTAATCTGTCAGGGGAGATCGAATCCACTTTCCCTCTCCCTCCCTCCTTTGTTATACATTTGTATCTTGATTAAGAACACACAGGACTTTTGTGAGACTTTAGCCATGTTTTTCATGGGTAAAGTAGTCCACATTTACATCATTTTTAGACAGAAGCAGACACCCAGGTCTGATGAGCATTCCCTATATGTGCCTACTTTGGACGCACCTACCTTTTCCAATTTTTCCCTCTTACCTTACAGCTAGTTTCCTCGCTCATTAAAACAACTAATTCATGCTCCTCCTCAGACCTGTGTCCTCCTTCCATCATTCACATGGCAGAGGAAATGGTGGCAGACTATCTGACTATGATCTTTAACTCTATGCTCCCTTCCAGACTCTTTCTTTCAGTCTGGAAAGAGACCTCTGTCCTTCCCCTGCTAAAGAAAAAGCCAACCTGAATCATGGGGATCTCAACAACTACAGACTTATCTCCTGTTTACCCCTTACTGCCACAATCATTGAAAAAGCTATGAATCCGCAACTGCCTCAATTATTTTCCAAACACCATCTGCTATACACCACCCTATTCATTTTCAGAAACTGTCAAAGTACCAAAACAGGCCTGATAAAAACTACAGATTAAATCAGAGCCATTCTGGATGGAAGAGGTATTGCTACTTTGGTGCTCATTGATTTAACAGCAGCCTTTGATACGGTCAACCACAAGATTCTGATCAACCATCTCCAGGCTGTTGGTATCAAGGAGTCTGCTCTCAAACTTTTGGGATCCTTCCTTTCAGAAAGGATACAGATGGTGGCTCATGATCCCTTTGTATCTAAACCTTTCAATCTGCCATGCCGGGTTCTACAGGGGTCTTGTTTAAGCCCCACGTTATGTTATGTTATGTTATGTTATATTTATTCTTATATAGCGCACGGCTACTCAAAAAGAGTGTCCCGCGCTTTTGATAATGAGACCTACTGCAGAATAACACAACACAGTGATAAAAAGCATAGTAGAGAACAGAACAGAAGAAAAACAGCCTAGAGGGCAAACAGCCAGGTTTTAAGGCCCTTCCTGAATGCAAGTAAATTAGTAGCTCCGCAAAGTGTCAGTGGCAGAGTGTTCCACAACTGTGGCGCCAGCAATCCAAAGGAGCGGCCTCCAATGCGGGCTCTCTTTACGCGCGGCACAGCCGCCAGAAACACAGATTCTGATCTAAGAGAGCGGGCCGGGTGGTAAAAGGCGAGTCTCCTTTGGAGATACTTAGCTCCCACAGCATGAAGAGCTTTATAGGCCAAAGTTAGCGCCTTGAAGGCAATCCGTTTTCGGATAGGCAGCCAATGTAGGGTCTGCAAAAGGCCAGCAGGGCTGGCTCGCCTGTTTAGGCCATAAATGGCCCTCGCGGCCGCATTCTGCACAACTTGAAGCCGCTGCAGCAGATACTCTGGCAGGCCCAAGTAGAGGACGTTGGAGTAATCCAATCTTGAGCCGATCAGAGCCTGCACAGTCAGCTTCCTGTGTTCCTCAGACAGGAGAGGCAAAAACCTCCGAAGCATCTTGAGGAGGCCGAAACATGTACCCGTCACACCTAGGATCTGGGACCTCAGCGTCAGACCCTTGTCCATCTTGACCCCCAAGTTCTTAGCTAATTGGGATGAGCAAGACGGAGGGAACATGTTAATGGGCCACCAAGCCTGCCAGTCCGGATCCGATGCACACCCGAAGAAGAGTACCTCAGACTTATCTGAGTTGCACTTGAGGCTGTTCAGCTGGAACCATTTAAAAACAGCCCCAAGGCAATCCCGGATACTCTCTCCATTAAAGTTGTTCAACGTATATGTTAAAACCCTGGCAGTCTTGATCAGATCCTTTCGTCTGAATTTGACTTCATACACAGATGATACCCAAATTGTAGTGGCCCTATCTTCAAGCAATAATCATACCGGCCTTAACTTTAATAATTGCATGGCAGCAATTGGCTATTTGATGAGCCAAAATTGCCTAAAACTCAGTTCAGGGAAAACTGAAATCATCTTTTTTGGAAATACCCCAACACTGTGTCCTAGCCTGGGGACTTCAAGTGATGGGTACTGTCCCCACACCAGTGAATAAGGCCAGAAACCTGGGTGTGATTCTAGACACCAAACTGACTATTGGGCCTCAGACCTCTTCTGTTTTCCGTATTCTGCGCATGGTCAAAAAGATCTTTCTTTTTATTCCATCCGATGCCCAGAGAACAGTTATCTTGGCTCTAGTATTGACCAAAATGGACTATTACAATACCTTACATCTCCATATGCAGGAACTGCAGCTCAATAAACTTTAGGTTCTGTAAAATGCGGCAGCTAGAGTTCTAACTACGATATCTAAACAGAAATCCGCTGCCCCTGCCATCAAGCAGCTTCACTGGCTTCCCATCAGACAAAGAATTAAATTCAGAACCCTCTGCGTGGCCCAGAAGGCCCTCCATGGGGTTGACCCAGGGTTTTGCAAAAATCCTTCAATTGGTATCTTCCAGGTAGAAACCTTAGGTCCAGTGGCTCCGGCCAACTAATGGTCCAGAGATATAAACTTACCAACTGGGGAGGCAGAAACGTTGTCAACACCACAGCCAAGGAATGGAATAACCTACCATACCATATTAGATCCATTTATAACTCACTCAATTTCAGAAAAGCCTTAAAAACCTAGCTCTTCCCAAAGTAAGCATCATCTGGACTCTCTTCTTTTTCTCGTCCACAGTGCTAGCATCTAGACACAATTGGATAATTATTTGTACTTTATAAGTCCAAATAACATATTATAACAGGCCAGTTCATTTAGTGTACATGTGCCACAGCACAATGCTGTGCCAACTTGCCCCAACTGACGCTGCCAGGGAACTGACTCACAGAGGGGCATCCATTGGGCATTGTAGGCACCCCGAAGATGGTACTTTGGCGGGGGCTGTGGGCAGAGGTTTAGCGAGAGGTGGGTTTAGTTTTGTACTGTGTCTTCTTGGGTTTGGGGGGTTTTGGGCTGACTTTAAGGGGGAAGGGATGCTGTTTTTCAGGGGTATTGTGGGAAGTGGAAGGGTTTGGTTTATCTTTGGGTTTTTGTTTTTCTTTTTTGGGATGGGTTCAGAAGGGTGTGGATACTGTTTTTTTGTGGTGGAGTAGGAAGTGGAAATGATGGATTTGGGTGTGGGAGAGGTTTTTTGGACTTGGGGTGCGCTCAGGTTTCACAGTGGAAAAGGCAAGGGCAAATTAGACATCTTCACCGGGAAAACGGGTAGAATGTTTGGGGTGGAAGTGTGAGCTGGGTCTGCTGTCTGCACTGTGTGTTGTGTTGCTGTCTGTTGTGTAGCTGACTGTGAGTGTTTGTGCCTGTGTGTGCTTTGGATGTGCTCAGTGTTGTGAAGGGTGTCTCTGTGTGTGTTTCTGTGTCGTCTGGGGAGAAGAGTGTAGATTCAGAGGGTTCTGTGTGTGTGGTATGTTGTCTGTGAGTATGAGTGTGGTTGTGAAATCTTCAGTCATGGTGGATGAAGCCTTTGTAGTAGAGTCCAAATTGTCTGTAGTCCAAAGTCCAACATACTCCTCCCATCAGATAGGAAAAAGTGAATGTGTAGCACACAAATTAGTGGCAAGATTGTTACCTGGCAGTGTGAGAGTCATGCCATCCCCACCTGTGGACGTCCCCTCTGTTTGCCAGAGGGGAATCCGTAGCTGCTGAGACAGGGGTGCATGCAGTTGTGTCCACCTCTGACAGGGCCGTCCTTCCTGTGATTGTGGCAGATGTTGATGGCCTGGATGTTCTTTGACCACAGGAAGGGGTAGATGCAGGTGGAAAAGCCCTGTAGATGTTGGTGTTGATGTCGGCCACCTCTGTGTGTATCCTGGCCACCTCAGTGTGTATGCCAGTAACCTCCACATTTGTGTCCCTCTGCAGCTTCTTAATTTCCCAGATTTCGGTCAATACCTGGCCCATGACACTTTGGGAGTCCTGATAAACTATCAGAACTCGGGTGATGGCAGCCCCAGTGGGCTCACTTTGCTGGCCCAAAGTTACCCGCCCATCTCCCCCCATGGGCCTGTGCCCTTGGCACAGACTACACCCTCTACTGGGTGCTGGTTCCTCAATGACTGGGATGGTGATAACCAGCTCAGAATCCAGGACTGGGGGGCACCGGATGGTACTGACTGTGCTAGGTACACAGGTTGGGGGTGGAGTGGTTGAGTATGTTGTTGTGGGAACCTTAAGCCCCACTGTTGCCGCATACTGATGCTGAACAGTTGGGCAAGTACCGTCATTCATGTCCACCTCTTCAGGGTTGTCATCTCTGAGGGCTTCAGTATGGGGAGGAGAGGAACTCTGTTCAGTTTCCAACCTCCATCCAGGTGCTGTTGTGGATCAACCTGTAGAGAAATAGAGATCTTTGTTATTGGTGGAAGTGAGGAATCTACATCCACGTTGTTTGTGAAAAAGAAAATGAGGATGTAGAATGGAACAAAATAGAAAGAGATTAGTATTGTCATCTATTTGCATGGAGTAGAGGTTGGTTACTGGACATTTGAAGACTTTCAATAGATGTTGTAGATTTCTTCAACTCATTTGATGTGCAGATATGTGGCATTTTGATTTTAGGGATAGACATTATATCTCCAAAACTGCTACAAATACAGTGCAGTCATAACATGTGTATTTGTCCATTCTAGGACCTAGTTGTGTATAATAGAGGCCAATACACAGCTTGGTTGTATATTTGGCATCGTTCATCATGTGAGGAATGCAGTGTCAAGAGATCGCCTGGTACTGCTAATCAGCTGAGTTTCCATGATGGCTTACATAAACTAGGGGTACACCATTGTTAGGCTGTCACCCACTCACTTGATGGGACCAGGACACCACCAAGCAAAGTATTCAGACATATATCTGAGTGGAGCATTGTCTGTAGATTGCACATTCCATGGTGAGTGAAGATCAGTAGTAACATGGCAGACAAGTGAAAAGGGGCAAAAGTAGTCTTGGATCTTGGTTAGAGTTGAAGTGACAAGGCCACATGGTAGTTGTAGTCACTTCAGTCTCACTTTACCAACCCTTGGTAAACGGTTAGTGTACCATACCTGTTGACATCATACATTTGGGATGGCCCATTCTTTCAAATATTCACACATATCATGGGTCCTGCATTGATATTTTTACCACTTAAAGACAGCAATCAATCAATCAATCAGTGATACTTATATAGCGCGCTAACTACCCGTAGGGTCTCAAGGCGCTGGGGGGGGGTGGGGGGGGTGCCGCTACTGCTCGAACAGCCAGGTCTTCAGCTTCTTCCTGAAGGCGAGGTGGTCTTGGGTCAGGCACAGGTCGGTCGGTCGGGAGTTCCAGGTCTTGGCGGCCAGGTAGGAGAAGGACCTTCCTCCCGTAGTCGCTCTTCGGATGCGGGGGACGGCGGCGAGGGCGTGGTTGGCTGATCGGAGGTGGCGATTGGGAGCGTAGAAGTTGATTCGGCTGTTGAGGTAGCTCGGACCCTGGTTGTGTAGGGCTTTGTGTGCGTGGGTGAGGAGGCGGAAGGTGATTCTTTTGTTGACGGGGAGCCAGTGGAGGTCTCTCAGATGTCCGGTGATGTGGCTGGTTCGTGGGATGTCGAGGATGAGTCTGGCTGAGGCGTTCTGGATCTGCTGGAGTCTCTTCTGGAGCTTGGCGGTGGTACCGGCGTAGAGGGCGTTGCCGTAGTCCAGTCGGCTGGTGACGAGGGCCTGGGTGACGGTCTTCCTGGTCTCGGAGGGGATCCACCAGAAGATCTTTCGTAGCATGCGTAGGATGTTGAAGCACGCCGAGGAGACGTTGTTGACTTGCCTGGTCATGGAGAGGGAGGAGTCCAGGATGAAGCCCAGGTTGCGTGCATGGTCTGTCGGTTTGGGTGCGGTGCCCAGGGCGGGAGGCCACCAGGAGTCGTCCCAGGCGGAGGGTGAAGAGCCCAGGATGAGGACCTCCGTCTTGTCAGAGTTCAGTTTCAGGCGGCTGGTCGTCATCCACTCGGCTACCTCTTTCATCCCTTCGTGCAGGTTGGCTCTGGCGGAGGCGGGGTCGTTGGTCAGGGAGAGGATCAGCTGGGTGTCGTCGGCGTAGGAGATTATGCTGAGGTTGTGTTTGCGTACGATGGCCGCGAGGGGGCTCATGTAGACGTTGAAGAGGGTGGGGCTCAGAGATGACCCTTGAGGGACGCCGCAGATGACTTCGGAGGCCTCTGACTTGTACGGTGGTAGGCGGACTCTCTGTGTTCTTCCGTCGAGGAAGGAGATGATCCATTCCAGCGCCTTGTCCTGGATTCCGACGTTGCTGAGGCGCTGTACTAGGGTGCGGTGGCAGACAGTGTCGAATGCCGCGGAGAGGTCTAGGAGGATGAGGGCCGCTGTTTCTCCATTGTCCATCAGGGCTCGGATGTCATCGGTGGCGGCGATGAGGGCGGTCTCGGTGCTGTGATTGGCTCGGAAGCCTGACTGTGAGGGGTCGAGGGATCCGTTCGTCTCGAGGAAGGCGGCCATCTGCTTGTTGACGGTCTTCTCGATGACTTTGGCTGGAAACGGGAGGAGCGAGATGGGGCGGTAGTTCTTGAGTTCAGTGGGGTCCGCTGTTGGTTTCTTGAGGAGAGCGCTGAGTTCGGCGTGTTTCCAGCTCTCAGGGAAGGTGGCGGTGTCGAAGGAGGTGTTGATGATGTCCCGCAGGTGGGATGCGATGACAGCGTCGGCCTTGTTGAAGACGTGGTGAGGGCAGGGGTTGGTCGGTGATCCGGAGTGGATGGAGTTCATAGTGCGTATGGTGTCTTCGGTGCTGATCGGGGTCCAGGCGTGGAGGGTGGTGGTTGTTCGGTCATGGTGTGCGTTGGTTGGTTGTTGAAGCTGTTGTGTATGTCCGCGATCTTGTTGTGGAAGTATGAAGCGAGGGAGTTGCAGAGGTCTTGCGATGGGGTGATGTCGTTGTTTCCTGCGCTGGGGTTGGAGAGCTCTTTCACGATGTTGAAGAGCTCCTTGCAGTTGTGTGCGTTGTTGTCCAACCGGTCCTTGAATGCTGTTTTCTTGGCGGCGCGGATCAGCTGGTGGTGCTTCCGGGTGGCAAGCTTGAGGGAGGTCCTGTTGTCCGGTGTAGGTTCCCTTCTCCAGACTTTCTCGAGGGCTCTGCAGTTCTTCTTGGAGCTCTTGAGTTCGTCGGTGAACCACGGGGCTTTCTTGCTGCCGGGTCTGCTGGGCGGGGTCCTCAGCGGGGCGAGCTCGTCCGCGCAGTTGCTGATCCACTTCGTGAGGTTGTCGGCGGCCTGGCTGGGGTTCGCTGAGCTGGCAGGAGGGTGCTGGCTCAGGGAGGTGGCGAGCTGGTCTGCTGTGATCTTGTTCCAGCTTCTGCGGGCGGCCTGTTGCTGGTGGCGGTGGGTCGTCGTTCTCTTGAAGGTGAAGTGGACGCAGCTGTGGTCCGTCCATTGAAGCTCTGTGGCATGGCTGAAGTCGATGTCTGGGCTGGAGGAGAAGACTGCGTCCAGTGTGTGTCCGGCGAGGTGGGTGGGGGTGGACACCAGTTGCTTGAGTCCAAGATTGGCGAGGTTGTCGAGCAGAGTGCTGGTGTTGCGGTCGTTGTTGTTCTCCAGATGGAAGTTGAGGTCGCCTAGGAGGATGTAGTCAGCGGAGGGGAGGGCATGCGGGCTGACGAAGTCGGCGATGTCCTCGCTGAATTGTGTGCGTGGTCCCGGGGGTCGGTAGATCAGGGTGCCTCTGAGGGTGGTGTTCGGGCTGGTGTGGATCTGGAAATGCAGGTGTTCGGCGGTGTTCAGGGTGTTGTCGGTGCTGGTCGTGAGACGGATGGTGTTCCTGTGGATGATGGCGATGCCTCCTCCCATCTGGTTGGCGTTGCGGTCCCTCCGGACGATCTTGTAGCCCTCTGGGATAGCGATGGCGATGTCGGGAGCTGAAGAGGCGTTCATCCAGGTCTCCGTGAGGAAGGCGACGTCAGGGGCTGTGGCGTCTAGAAGGTTCCAGAGTTCGATGGCGTGTCTGTGGACGAAGCGGGTGTTGAGCAGGATGCACTTGAGGTGGGTGCTGCTGGCGTTCGACTTGGTGGGTGCTGGTGCGAGGCAGGTCCGGATGCAGGTGAACTTGCAGGCGTGGCAGCTGAAGGGTCCGTGGGTGCGCCGAGGAGTGGCTTGATGGCATTCTGGGAGTCGGCCGGTGTTGAGTGCGATGAGGGTGGCGGCGGTGTACGTCAGGCGGGTCGGCCGGGGTCTTCGGGGGCCAGGGGTCCTGGCGCTGGTCGCGATCCGGTCGCGGACGGGCGCAGACGGGCTTACCTTTGGCGCGCCTTCGGCGCACAATCGGCGCGCCCGCTGCGCGTGACCGCTGCGCGTTCGCACGGTCGCCATTAAAGGCGAAGTGCGCGGGTGGGCGGAGCAGCTGGGAGGCGGGAGCGGGGAGGGAACAGAAGAGAAAAGGGGCGGGGCCAATGGCGGTGGCGGGAAGCGAGAGCGGAGGGCGGCGATGTAGACGGTCAATCAGGAAGGAAACTGGACACGGCACAGAGGATACAATGAAATTAACAGGCACAAATTACGGGCAAAACAAAGAAAAACAGCTAAATACACGAACAGACGGCAAAAACAAACAAGCACAAATTACGGGCAAAACAAAGAAAAACAGCTAAATACACGAACAGACGGCAAAAACAAACAAGCACAAATTACGGGCAAAACAAAGAAAAACAGCTAAATACACGAACAGACGGCAAAAACAAACAAGCACAAATTACGGGCAAAACAAAGAAAAACAGCTAAATACACGAACAGACGGCAGAAACAAACAAGCACAAATTTAGGGCAAAACAACTGGAAAACCAGAGGGGAGCGACCACGGCGTCAGCGAGGCCGGCGGCGAGGCAGAAGGCAGGCAGAGGGAAACACACGCAGCAGCTGGTGGCCGTGCGGCGCGGGGGTGTCCCACAAGTGGGTCACACTCACCTGCATCGCACGGTCGCCATTTAAGGCCAAGTGCGCGGGTGGGCGGAGCAGCTGGGAGGCGGGAGCGGGGAGGGAACAGAAGAGAAAAGGGGCGGGGCCAATGGCGGTGGCGGGAAGCGAGAGCGGAGGGCGGCGATGTAGGCGGTCAATCAGGAAGGAAACTAGACACGGCACAGAGGATACAATGAAATTAACAGGCACAACAGCATAGCAACATGTGGCATGGCATGGAGTTGCATACATTTGCTCTCATATTTGACAATACACATTGACACAGACAAACCAAAATCTCAGATACTTTGAGTATTGCATGTTAGGAAAGCAGATAGAGAACACAATAGCAGAGTTGAGATCAAACAGGACATTTTGATATTGTGACAGTTATTGAAGTGTAACTTACCAGAGTCCACTTCCCTAGCTATTCCTGTCAAGCCCTCGCAATGCCGGATGACCAAGACCTTCTCCTCCCAGGAAAAGAATTGTAATGGTGGGCTGGGAGTGCCACCACCAGTCCGCTGAACCTTTAAGTGGTGGTTGTTGTACCTGGTATACATCCTCAACCTGAGCTTGTTCACCTCTTCCTAATGTCGCCCTGTGTCTGCAGGGTGGTACCAACAGCATTCACTCTGTTGACTATCCTGTCCCACATCTCAGTATTCTACTGAGCGGAGTATGCTGGACTTAAGAACCTGAAATGTGTGGCTTTACACTAATGATTTCATCCATCTATGACTGTCAACTCATGCTCAGTGAAGAATCTTTGTTTTTGCCAGTCATTATCAAACGTAAGTGACTATATATGGAATAAAAAACAAACAAGTGGTACAGGAAAAAAGGTGCAAAACAAAAATGACAGGTGGTGGAGAGTGCTAAATGTGAAGATGAAGACTTAAAAGAGTTGCCTGTCTAGTGGGCTTTGGTTGAGAAGTAAAGGATGCTGGTCCGGGACGGGGTGTGTTTTTATTGTGTGATTTGCAGGTGTTACCACTTGGCCAAAGCACTTAAGCTGTGTAGTTTTTCAATCCATCCAGTGGTCATTGTTGTAGTGTTTTTTTTGCGCAGCGGTCTACTGCCGTTGGGTAACCGCCATTTGTTAACCACCGCTGGGAGACCACCAATACGACTGTGTAGTCGTAATACACCTGGCGGGTAGACTGTGGACCTGCTGACGTTTGTGGATGCAACACCAATATTGTAAACTGCCACGACCTCAGCGTTTCAGATAACACAACTCATAATACAGTGGACTGTAGACCGCCATAGCAGCGGTGTCATAGAAGACAAGGCGTTCGGGTGGTCAGACCACCAAACTCAAGGCCTAAGATTTCTTATTTTACACTAGAATACAACTCTGTTATATAATGGACATGTTTATGTTTCTCTAATGTTGAACGTCCGTGTAAGACCTATCAGCCTTATGGTTGTCTTCCTACCCCGCCTCCTTTATAAGATCTCGTTTTTGCTGGCTTTAGGACTCCCAGCACTTTACCACTACTAACGTGCATGTGCTCTCTCCTCTAAACATGGTAATATTGACTTATAACCAATTGGCATATTTAGTTTACTTATAAGTACCTAGTAAAGTGGTACTATGTGTACACAGGGCTTAAAAATTAAATGCTTCTACCACCTGGAGCACTGATTGCTCCACTCATTTAAGTAGCCCTTAAGCATGTCTTAGGGCTGCCACTGCTGAACCTGTGTATGCAGTTAAAACTACAATTTCAACCTGGCAAAATAAACCTTTCTCTAGGCCCAAACCTTCAATTCATATACATATAAATTACCCCCAGGATAGGCCCTGGACAGCCTAGAGGGCAGGCTGCAGGGTATTTAAAAAGTAGGACATGTACTTTTAAGTTTTACATGTTCTGGTAGTGAAAAACTATTTTTTTTATATTCGCTACTGCAAGGCCTATCTCTCCCGTAATATAATATTGGGATTACATTTTAATAATTTATAAGTGTAATTTCCTAATGGGAAGAGATAACCAGTTCATATTTGGTGTCTCTGTAATTTGAATTTAAAATCCTAACTTATGCTGAAGTCTGACTTTAAAATACAATTTTGAAAATGGTTTGAAAATGACTGAGAGTAGTTGACAGTTGAGCTTTGCGTATTCCTAGACAGTCAAACACAATAGGAAACTTAGGTCTGCCTGGATGGGCCATCACTGGCAGGATGGGAGAGAGAAGCTGGGCACAGCCCCACTTACACCTGAATAGACTGTGTCATGCCTCCACACGAAGGGGTGCATAACACTCTATAGTTAGTCTCGAGCAAGGACAGGAAAGGCAGAATGACTGGAGACTTTAAAAGGCAACCTCTAGCACCCATCTCCCCTACTTTAGAGGAACAACTGGGTATAAATACTGGACCTTAGACACCAACTCTTCAGTACACTTCTAGACCTTTGGATACTGTGCCAGGAAGGAGGACTGCTGTGCTGCTACCAGTATTGCCACTCTGTTGGACTGCTGGTCTAAAAGAACTGCTAACCTACTGCCTGATGCCCTCTTTCCTCGGGAAGAAGATCTGGACCTGCATCCCATCTTGAACCCAGGACCCCAGAGTGACTTTGAGGGCTATTCGGCTGGCCTCCTGATCTGAGCCGCAAGGTCATAAAAGGTTCCCCAACAGCTCCTTCACCTGTCTGCAGCGAGTTCCTGACTCCCAAGTGGTCCTTCTCAGGTTCTGGACCCTTGATGTCGCTCAGCAGGCTTCTAAATCAAGATTTTGGTCTCTTTGTGACTGTGAATGGGCCAGTTCGCACAGGAAAAGCATCGATCACCCACGGACGACTGCCACAGCAAAGCTTCAGCCTGCCCATCTGCAACGCCTGACCTGCTCTTCAACCCCCTCAAACACTAATGGGACTCTTGGCACAAAATTTCTGAAGGTAAACCTCCAGCAGGGCCAATCTGAGACTGTTTCTAGCCTGTGCTCCATTGTAATTGGCCTAACCTTTGGACAACCAAATAGCTGCAATTGCTGTTTTATGCTTTTAGGCACCATATTGCAGTTTATTCTTCAAAAATGTATAACTCCGGTTCTACTGATCGCGTTTTTGTCATTTTGGTATTATTTTATTTATAAAATTAAGCTCCATTTTTCTAACCTTGTATAGGATATTTTTGTGTGGTGTTTTCATTGTTTTATTTCTTTGAAATGTTGCACAAACACTTTGCACATTGCCTCTAAGTTACGCCTGACTGCTCTGAGCCAAGCTATCAGGGGATTGAGCACTGGTTAATTTGGGTTTGCTTGGGCCTTACCATGAGAAGGATTGTGGTTACTGCTTGACCAGAGCTCACACCCCAGTCAAACAGTAACCCAGTTTCTTTCTGTCAGCTGCCTTGGCATTCCTCCACAAATGTTGTCTTATTTGTGCCTTGTACTCCAGACGCAGTAATTCTATAAGATCTGATGATGTTCCATAACTACTTCAGTTCACACTGGTTTGTTACCTCTTTGTAAATCAGAGATCTCAATGAATCTTTATTTGCAATTGTGCAGTCACAATGATAATTTAACATTCCTGAAAAATACCTTGCAGTTAATAATAGCAAAGGTAGATCCAGTCTCAATTTGCAACGTGGAATTGCGTATCTATATCAATCCCTGATGCCTAGTAGTTTTCTGCCCCATTAGGGGGCAGATCGGGATAAAAATATGGTCAATCTTCCTCGTGGGGTGGGAGGCAGAAAACAGCCACAACATTTACCAAATAATGGGGGGTGAACCTTGCCCAAGGGGGTGCTCCCTGTGATGTTGCTAAATTAATCCCTGGTGTATAGTGCCTTTCTGCCATGCTTGGAGTCAGAAAGCCCCCAAATTTGATCAAATAATTGGGAGTGGCCCTTGCCCAAGGGGCCCCTGACCGATGTAACTAAATGAATCCCTGGTGTCTAATGGGTTTTTTCCTCTTTAGGGACAGGTCGACCTAAAACTATGACATATCACCCCTGGGCCATACTTTTAAGTATTCACACATATCATGGGTCCTGCATTGATATTTTATGGTAATCCACTTACAGACAACACAGCAACATGTGGCATGTCATGGAGTTGGACTCATGTACTCTTATAAGTGACAGTACACATTGACATAGACAAACCAACATCTCGGATATTATACACAAAAGGGTTCAGCACCTTTCAACAATTTAAAGCAACCAATGTCAGTATTCAAGAGGCAGTGAACTCACAAGAAGATGTCCAAATCCCAGAAGTGGATTTCTTTAAAGGATTTCTCTTTGTTGTATTTTTCCTAAAAACAGGAGATCATATCTGATGCGTTTCGTCTCACAAGAAGACTTCTTTCTAACTTGAAACTGACAAGCACATGCGCTGCGG
Source organism: Lissotriton vulgaris (assembly GCF_964263255.1). Classification (NCBI taxonomy): domain Eukaryota; kingdom Metazoa; phylum Chordata; class Amphibia; order Caudata; family Salamandridae; genus Lissotriton; species Lissotriton vulgaris. The sequence goes on from NC_141698.1 coordinate 829,456,788, forward strand.
GCCACCAGCCATTGCTGATGATGCTTATTATATAAAAGTCTTCGGAAACTTGTATTCCATGTTATCTGGTTGAAATCTACAACGTCCTTGTGAATACACTTTTTTCGCTCTATGAAGCCCTGAAGAAGTCTGCTTGTGAGACGAAACGTGTTGGCTGTGATCTCTTGCTTTTAGGAAAATTTACAATAAAGAGAAATCCTTTAAAGAAATACACATCTGGGATTTGGACATCTTCTTGTGTTATCACTGCCTCTTGAATACTGATATTGGTTGCTTTAAATTGTTGAATGGTGCTGAACCCTTTTGTGTGTAATGTTGTCATAGTATCTTGTTCATAGTTAAGGAGCATAAAGGGGAGTGCTCCTTGGTTCCTTGCACTACACAATATATTAAGACACTTTTTACTGTCAGGCGCGGTCTCTTATGGCCTCTACCCTCTTTCCCAATTGCATTCAACATCTCAGTTAGTTTGAGTATTGGATGTTAGGAAAGTAGATAGAAAACACAATAGCAGAGTTGAGAGCAAACAGGACATTTTGATATTGTGACAGTTATTGAAGTGTAACTTACCAGAGTCCACTTCCCCAGCTATTCCTCCTAAGCCCTCAGAATGCAGGATGGCCAAGATCTTCTCCTCCCAGGGAAAGAATTGTAATGGTGAGCTGGGAGGCTGCCTGTCTCGGGGCACAGAAAACGGCCACAATATTTGCCAAATTTTGTTGAGTGACCTTTGCCCAAGGGGACGCTCCCTGTATCAGTAACAAAATCCTGGTTTATAGTTTGTGGATTTCTGCTGTTCAGTCGGTGTCCCACCCACGATCCCGCAGAAGGAATGCACGCTGAGAGACACTGGAGATAAGGTACAAATCTTTCCTTTACCTGGGTGCCGCTCATCCCTCCAGGGAGGTAAAAATTCACCTATGCACTGCGACTGTGCGTTCTCCTAAACCCCCGGGTTCAAGTCTCATGATGTTATGGACTTTGTTCTGTATTTATCATATGGTAACGTATATGATATTCTGATATGTAGTACCACTTAACTAGGGACTTATAAGTAAATTAAATATGTCATTTGGAGATAAAGCAATGTTACCATGTTTTAAGGAAGGATCACATGCACGTTCACACTGGTTAGCAGTGGTAATGTGTGCAGAGTCCTAAGGCCAGCAAAAACATGGTCTGCAAAAAAGAAGGAGCAAGGCAAAATGTTTGGGTGAAGACAGTGGCGGCTAACATGTTAAAATACTAAAGGGAGAGTGTGAGGGAGAGGCAGAAGGGGCCAGCGGGAAGCACACAGAGGAAATGGGGCCTGCGCGAATCACGGGGAGAGTATGCAGCGGAAGGAGACAGGTTTCGTGAATAAATCAAACACTTACTTGGTACTGCCGTCCAGCGTGCGCTCCTCTGCTGCAGTTCCTGGAGTCCCTATGAAACCATCAGACTACCATCCAATCCCCGAGCTGCGAACAGTGTGGGGATTGGCCTGAAGGGGTTGAGAAGACGCTTTGCTCAGGTCAGGGAATCTGTGGGGTTTCTCCAGTCTGGCTGCTTGATGCAGTCGGGCTGGAGAAACCTAGGTGGGCATGTGTGTTTGGCTGGCCTGAGACGGCCGGCCAAGCACACATGAGCACGTAAAAGTCCCCCCTCCTTCCCATGCCCCAGACCACCCCTCCGTGCATAAGCTGGTTCAGAGCAGCCAAATGAAAAATAAAACGATACTAAAATATTGTTTGATTTTTCACTTGCTGGCTCTGAGCCAGTGAGGCGACGCTCCTCCGCCATTGCTGGAGAGCCGCCAATGGTAGAAGACCACCCTGAGGCTGACCGGTCTAACAATACACATCTCCTAACTGATTTTGGTGTATTAACGTTGGACCCCATTACCTCATGCGTTCCAGTTCCAAGACTTATGTGGCCAAGAAAGGGAGTTGTCCGCAGAGTACTGCTGTGCAGAAAGAGCTGGTGTCTGCCTGACAGACAGTTTCCCACAGGTGAGGGGGATATCACATGAGACCGAGATACAACTCGGGATCTGAATGGGTAATAGTGGAGGATTTATTGTGTCACCTTAATGCTAATAGCACCTAAACCTATGATACCTATAATCAATATCCTGTCCCAGGAGCGTGAAGTAGCTGATTGTATTGTTAATATGTTTATGTAAATATTGTATCTTGTCTTGCGTTCTCTGTTGACGAGTAAGGCGGCAGATAGTAGTACATACCCTAAATTGGACACAACAATACAGAAAGATACCAAATCGGATGAGAAAACTGTTGGAAATGAAGAGTATCACCTTTTGACGTGTTTATGTATGCACGATAAACAGAAAAATATTATGTTATGTAATGCTGAACACATATCCCGTCTTTACTTGTAAATGTATTTTCTCCACTTTCATGCATATATAAATTACAGCTGAATTATCAAGGTGTAGGTTCTGCAGTGACAGTCTTATAATATACTAGGCTATTCAAATTAAGGAGAGGGTGACGAAATGGAAGCCACATAGGGCAAAGTATTTTTTTTCTCAAAAAGTGAAATTCCCTAAATGCATTCTGGAGTATTCATATGTTATGTAAATGATTTGAAGCAAGAAACGTATTTGATTTTAACAATTTATGTTTTCCCTTTCTAGCTGCATAAAGTGCTTCTTCTGGGATGCATTGGCCTCGTGTTTGCCTGTAATGCAGTCATGTGGACTTTCTTCGTAAAAGCTCTTAGGTTTTCCTCCTCTTCAGCAGCAGCAACAGTGACATCAACTGCCTCAAATTTCGTTTTTTCTGTAAGTTGACTCAGTTATTCCAAGCTAGTTACTCATCAAATTCTCTATTATCATTAAGGCAGAAATGAGAGCGATACATCTAATGAAGGAGAATATTTTGAAATACTGAATGCTTTTTTCATTGCCTTAGTCATTCTATTAAATTATTTTTTGATGGGGATCCTGATATGTAATCTTCCAGTGGTAACATAAATCAGGCTATTGGAAGCAACAGATATTTTCTCTTTAAATTGAAAACGAATAGTTTGCTATATTCATCCTGCCAGCTTTACAGCTTTCTTCCAGTTAGGAATAATGAGTGGGTGTTTTTTAGTTATCACACTATTGATGAAAGCACGTGAGTGAACAAGCCAATAAATCAAGACAACATGCAATTATTACGCCTACCTTACACTCCGTGAAAGCGATGCCTTCTCAGGTTTCCATCCCAGCATTTTGCTGTACAAAATGTTTTGAAAATATAGCTGGACTGTCAGTAACTTTCATAGTTCGAGACCCTGTTGTGAGATTTGTGTAAGTAACCCAGCTCAGACCCATGCAAATTTGTGGAAGTATTGGTTCCTACAATTAACATCGTTGGCACTCGTGCATGATTGCTTACTAGGGGTGACCATTGCTTTCGTCTAGGAGAACTGGTTCTGGTCCACCTTTATCCTTGTAAGGAGAGAATCTATACTACTATTATAAAGAGAGAACTGTGTCCTTTGAGCCAGGTAAACTCGAAAAGTACACCACCAATCGCAACACCCAATACAGTGTTGGAAAGGGGGGTCCAGTAGATGGACATAGGCTATAAAAAAAATAAAAATAAATGCTATTTAAAAAATAAACAATAAAAAAAGTAGTCCCTAAGAAGTAGCGCCGGCCGTGTGTGCTAACAACGTGCGTGCTGACATCATCGGAGGACAGGAACGCGAGGAGGAGTGGACAACAGCGCGGGGAGGAGCGGAAAACTTAGCCAGACTGGAGGGAATGAGGTACGTGAACCGCGGGGAAGAGTGGTGAAGTAAGGCGGACTGGAGCGGAATGGAGGAAAACCGTGCATGGAGGAGCGGAGAACGTAGCAAGACTGCAGCGCCATGAGGTATGTGAAACGCGGGGAGGAGCGGTGAAGTACGCAGGGAGGAGCGGTAAGTGAGGCAGAATGGAGCGGGATAGTGGACTGCAGCGGGGCGTGTAGACTGGCTTGGTGTAGTGGGGGGTGGTGCAGTGAGGCTGACTGGAGCGGGATAGCAAAATAAATGATAGGTTTTAAAACGGCTTTCACATTTGGTGCAGACATTTAAGTGAGAGTAGTGGGGGGCGGTGAAGTGAGGCGGACTGGAACGGGGTCTGAGTTTGTGTGACTGGGAGCAAGCGCTGAGGTAAGGTGCACGCAAGCCTGAAATGCTGCCCCCAGCCCCCTTCTGCCCCAGGCAACGCTGGGGCGGGCTGCTAGTTATACATATTATGGACTGTCTCTCATGATCTGACTAGCCCAAAATGGCTTCTGGAGCAGCGCATACCCAGAAGCCCAGCTTTCAGTAGCCACTGCCTGTTTGTCACACTCAGTTATGGGTGGTCAAACATGATCAACTATAGAAGGAAATCTGAAAAAAGGAAAAGACAGGGTTAAACTTCAGGCCATGGCCAACACTCTGCGACTTTCTAACATCTGCCAAAGCAATTGCTTTTGTTAATCCAGCTTTCGATTGAAATTAGGTTACAAGTGGCCTGATACTTTACTGGAAACATATTTATTTGATACAGGCATGTGGAGACGTGCATGGGAAATGGATCAACATTTGGGAAAACGTGGAAAACTGGGCAGTAATACCTTGTTGCATGGTTAGCCCTCATTCCATATGTTAGGACTCATAAATGCCTAGTAAAGTCATGATTGTGCCTCCTTGCATCAGTAATACTGTGTGTGGTTTTACCATGCCCTAATAGCCCTAGCAGCTTGTAACTGACCAATAAAAATAGAGTGGTTTACCAAGTTTGGGATAGAGGTAAGGGAAAGGTGGATAACAGGGCTAATGGAACCAACAATAATTAGCTAATAATGGCAAAGGTTGTATCACAATCTTTATAGTTTAACAAAGTTCAATCAAAAAACAAATTTCAGTACTTCAGTCACTGCATCAATCAAACTATGGGTTTCCCAAAAAGAATAAACCACAGCAGTATTTTCTCAGATTCTTTAGAACTTCCAGTATCCTCAGATTTGTACAGGAGATTGCACAGAACATGACAGAGCAGGATCGATTTTTTGCCAAGTTGTCTGGTTTACTGGTGTGCACACCTTTTTAGGTCTCGGCCTGCGTAGGCTGCGCTTGCGCAGTCTCGCTGGCGAGAAATTTTGTTTTTCAGTTTGGAGGTTTGAACCCGCCCCTCTTCTCCATTGACTGGCTTCCTAAACGGAGACCAGCCATTGGAGGAGAGAGGCGTCACTCTGTTCAAGCCCGGATTCGGTGGTGTTTTTTAGGTTCTTTCTCTCCTATTCCCATTGGCTGGAATTTTACCTTCCAGCCAATGGGAAGAGGAGAGAAAGAAAACCACGCCCGAATAGCAAAATGACCGTGCGTTTCTCCGAGGCATTTCTGCCTCGCCTCGGAGAAAGATGGTGGTGTTGGTGTGATCCTGTGCTGCATGTAACGATCAGCAGGTAACTTCTGCTCTTTGTCCTGTCGAATATCCTCTGAAAAGCAGAATATATTGAGTTAAGCCAAGAGTCACAATTTAGACTTTGCGCGCTCAGGCAAACAGAGCTCGTTGTGAAAACTCTACACTTTCCCGCATTGTACCAGAACTTTGTGCTGATGAGACAATAGTAGACACTGTGGCATTTATTAGAGGGCAAACCATTTTGCAGTCCGGGGGGATACGCTAACTTGTACATGTTACAACCAAGTAAATGCTAGGGTTTTTTTTTCAAACCATACTTGAAAAGTGCCAGGTCACATATAAAACACCCCAGCCGCAAGCCTGTTACCCCAATCCGCATCAAAGGAGCGCGTGGAGCCGGGCACAATTGAAGGGGTTTGGCAACGTGTCCCCTGTGCCAAAATGGAGCCGGCGCCCAGTCAGTCATGTGCAGTCCTTCCCTTATTACATTCTGCTCCTGGGTTCACCTTCAGAATCTCCCATTTGCGTCCTCGCTATTAAAAACACACCGTTCCCTAAAGTCGAGGTAAGAGCTAGTGTGGGTGTCCTTCCATGTCGTGAGTGTGCGATTTCGCCATTTCTATACCTCCGATGGGGCACGGGAGACCCGATGTCCCCAATTAACATCTAAACAACTGAGCCATTTGACGACTTTGCAAATGGAAGTTTACGCTGTTTTTCCCCCCACCCTATTTGCACAAGGGATCATGTTACTGCATACAGCGGGGGTGGTGGGTGGGTTGTCTGCTGTGTACCCCCACTTTATAAATCACCCGAATTAATCGCATACCTATTTTATAAGGAAAAGGTACACCGTATATACAATTAATGTAGCTTTACTCCTCTAGTATTTGGCTAATGGGGCGGGGTGTCTCAGATTTGTATGTTACATGACCAGTGTGTCTCCGGCTGCATGTTATGCAGGGGAAGGGGAAGGGCAGTAGTGCTTGAAGCAGTCTTGACGCGCCGGGGCGGAAGAATGGAGGCTCTCGCGCTGCCACTACTCCCGAGGACACACTGAAACCTGTTTGATCTCAGTGTGGTCTTCTATGTATGTGGACATGAAAGCGGACCCCGCTTGTGCCGAATGCCCGCTTTCCCTCCCTGGAAGTCGGTATTTTGGCGGAGTGTGGGCAAGTGACTTCATTGCCAGTGTTTTTTGGAAAGTTTGGGGAAACTTCCTTCCAAGGCACGGAACTTTGTCTTCAGCAGCAAAAGGGGTGGGGTGTTGGAATTGGGGAGTGTGTGTGAGAGAGAAGAAGGGGGCTGGATGGTGTAGAATGGCAACCAGACATTGTTTGCTGATGCAAATCAGACAGCCCATAATTGTAACCGAAAAAGCTGCCAGTGTTGTGGATTGCACGTTGTGTTCGTGGGCACACCGAAGTGCAGAACGGCTACTGCACGCTCTTGTCCCCGTTTATAGAAACTTCCCCTCTTTTAGTGGAAAGAGCCACTTGCTGCACTCCTCCCCCTCCTTTGCTAAATATATTCGCCCGCCTTTTATTTGATCCATATGCTCACGCCCCATGGGCTCCGTATTGTGTCCTGCGCTCGTGCGCCGGAGTAAAAGGCCCGGTGTAACCTGAGGAATTTGAAATGTAAATAGCAGCCCATGGGCGCTGGGGCAGAACAAATCGGCCTTTTATCGAGGGGCAGTAATGCCTGCGCCCACTCGCTGCCTGCCCCTTTTTGGGTTGGTTCGAGTCGAGGGGTGGCACAGGGCTCCTGACGCAGGCATACTTCTTTTAGGTCCTTCGTTATTTGTAGACAATGGCGATTTGAAGCACTTTACATGAAAAGTGATTAGAAGATTAACATCTGTCGACATGACCATTTCATCTGCAGCCGGAAGTAGGTCAGCACTTCTTCCAGGATCCCGGCTGCTGTGCGCATACCTAACAATGAGCCTGCTCTGCAACGAGTATATGTTTCAATTGGCGTATATGAGGTGACATGCTGCGTTCGCCGAATTCCCTTTATATTTCGAGGGAGTGCCTTGCTTTGGGCAGAATGTAACTAACATTTGAAGGGATTAGAATTGCTACTGATAGATATGCAAACTGCTACACAAGCAAGAAAGCTCTTAAACGGTCCCCAGCGGGTTCTGGAGGTATCCTACAGGCCACAGTAGCAACCCCGACACGGCAGAATTCTCCCTTCATCCTTCTGAAGTCGATACAATGAGCACTGTTGAGTTGGGGTGCTTACATCGGCTACTTTCCGCTTAAAAAAAGGTGATTTGCACAAATAAGCACCACGTAAATAGCAATGTGTGAGGCTCTGTGTGTGTGGGGCTCTGTGTGTGTGTGGGGCTCTGTGTGTGGGGGGGCTCTGTGTGTGTGGGGGCTCTGTGTGTGTGTGTGGGGCTCTGTGTGTGTGTGGGGCTCTCTGTGTGTGTGTGGGGCTCTCTGTGTGTGTGTGTGGGGCTCTGTGTGTGTGTGTGGGGCTCTGTGTGTGTGAGGGGCTGTGTGTGTGTGTGTGGGGCTCTGTGTGTGTGTGTGAGGCTCTGTGTGTGTGGGGGGCTCTGTGTGTCTGTGCGGGGCTCTATGTGTGTGTGTGGGGCTCTGTGTGTGTGTGTGTGAGTGGGTGTGTGTGTGTGGCTCCCTGTGTGTGTGTGTGTGTGACTCCCTGTGTGTGTTTGTGTGGCTCCCTGTGTGTGTGTGGCTCCCTGTGTGTGTGTGTGGCTCCCTGCGTGTGTGTGTGTGTGGCTCTCTGTGTGTGTGTGTGTGTGGGTGTGGGTGTGTGTGTGTGTGTGTGTGTGTGTGTGTGGCTCTCTGTGCATGTGTGTGTGGCTCTCTGCATGTGTGTGTGGCTCTCTGTGTTTGTGTGTGTGTGGCTCTGTGTGTGTGTGCGTGTGGCTCGGTGTGTGGGTGCGTGTGGCTCTTTGTGTGGGTGCAAATGCAATAGGTCTGCTTGTAATAGTTTTCAGTGTGTGTGTGTGTGTCTCTGTGTGTGTGTGTGCATGTGGCCCTGTGTGTGTGTGGGTGCAAATGCAATAGGTCTCGCATTTGCGAGAGATTAAGCTATTGGCATTGTAAATGACAATGCCATTTATTTATATGTTTTAAAAACAAAAATAATGTCATGAGCAATGCAAATAGCTCTAACTTTAACAAGGACGAGACCATTGCATTGTAAATGCTTGTTAAATGAAGATTTGAACTTGATTCATGCTGTACGAATAAGCCAGTGTAACTTTTAACAAGGCATGGTGGCTGGTAATGTACCCATACCTTTCCCGTTAGTTGGTATGGGAATGTCCCCTCCATGGTGTACGGTTGACTTCCCCTTTCCATTCCACACTGTGTGTCTCTTCTATACTGCTCTTTAATTTTGACTCTAGCATCCTGCTAATGTCGCCTGCACGCAGATGCCTGGACCTGCTGCTTGACATGAACAAGGTACTGGACTTTTGCTATGACCTGGAGGGGTGCACCGAGCCCTCATTGACTGACAGAGGACTACTGTTCCTGTCATGGCTTTAGTACATAAAGTGGTGGTGGCAGCATACCGTGTTGTTTGAGTTCATGGTTCTGGACAGACCTTTATATTTGTCACTGGAGTGGAGGCCTTCTGGCCCACTGCTGTAAAGTTTGCATTTATGTCCTTACCCAACAACTTGCTCAAATGCATCTTTGTGTGTAGATGCATGGTGTGTGTTAGTTAGCCAGAGTAATGGAGACCTTTGTGATCCATTTTAGATACTTCAGGCCTCGCCTTTACTCATGATGGAGGTGAGGTTGTTTTCTCAGACCTGAAGTGTGTTACTGGTATTCCCGAATCTAGAGGGAGGAGAACAAGACACTGACGGGAGTAGAGACAGGCTGTAGTTCGAAATTTGATTAGACCTTTTGCTTTGCAATGAGTTGCGGATATTCTTTTTTTTTTTTTTATTCTTTTTTTTAATTCTTTTTATTGAACTTTCAGGCAATTCAAGTACGAACAGTATACAGTCTTGTTGAAGCACCAACCATTACAATTGAGCATATACAGCATTTACTGTGTTGGTGTGACAGTATAAAAATAGAAATAAACACAATTAAGTGGGGAAGGGAGTGGGTACCAAAGTCAGAAAAAAGGGTAAGTCACTCATCGAAAGTATATACATTTGTAACCCTATAGCTGGATTTACTAGTCACACTCACAGATGTCTACAGGCAACCAACACCCCACCATCAAGCAAGCCATGCATAAGCCCATGGGAAATCAACGGGAGGGTCAAACGGGCCTGCCTCACTAAAGGCATCTGCAGTTTTCTCCGCATCCACCTGGGTGCCAAAATATAACCCAAGCAGAGTCCCTATATCCTTGGGGGAGAATTTCATCAGCATCAGCTCCCAATAAGCAGTCCAGTGATCCTGACAATAATCTGCATCCTTGAGTCATCCGGCACTTTGTGGCATTGGGCCCCTACCCCAATGAATTGCCATGTGGGGCTTAGCCAGAAGGAGAAGAGCTATTAAATTACGCACATCAGGCAGGGCATCTTTCAGTAGGGCGATTCGTTATGAGCGCTCCAGAGAGAGCCCAATATTGTCCACTAGTGCATCTAGTGCATCAAAAACTGTACTCCAGACAATCCCATGCGTAAACAAATCAGCACAAGCATGGCTCGGAGCACACAGTCATTGTAGGGCCTTGCAGGGCCTGGTCCAATGAAAGTACCATTCCGATACAAAGAACACATGGAAGTCAGCCACAGTTGGTGCAGCCTACTGCGAGTAACTGCATCGCTGGTGATCAGAAGAGAGTGGTGCCTAGTGCTTGGCATTGAAGGAGCAAATAAGCGATCTAATATAACTCGCGGTTAGAGCCTATTTCATGCCCATACTTTGAGATGGGGATTGTGCCAATCTGGGTCCGCGGAAGTCTGGGGGTCAGGTACAGCGCCATCCACATGGATGCTGGCCACCATGTGGTCATGTTCTGGGGTGATGTGTGCCATGAACTACGTGGGGTAAAACCTTTAGTGTAAAACTGTGCTGGACTCTACAGTAATACAGATATGTATATATATATGTATATATATGTATATGAATATGTAAATATGTATCAATGTCTGTAAAATTGAGAAAATGAATCAGATTCTTGTGTTATGAATAATGAAAATAACATACAAATAGATAAAAAAGGTACAAAAACCTTAAAATAAGAATAAAAGTATCAATAACAGCAAATGAGAAAGTGTGTGATGAATAATTAAGGTGAACAGTGCACGATTAGGTGGGTCCTAAAACCCATCATAACTACTGTTCTTTGATATAGCCATACCACATACTCTTAAGTGCATTATAATCCTCGCGGTTAATGCTAACTTTGGTTAGGCTTTATCAAAACATGTTGTGTAAGGTGTCAAACACTTTTCAATACTACCACCCCCCCCCCCCGTCAGTCCTGGCGGCGGGGGTAGCATTCCACCCTTCTAGAGGGAGAAGACCTGTAGTTACTGGTTTACCCGGTTGAAGTGGCCCTACTGGGGCTAACACAACGTAACGTGAGCCCAACACACCAGGCTGGGCATACCCTAGGTCTAATACTAGCTAATTTCCCCACAGTCACTTGTCTACCTCCCACCCAAGTCAGCTGGACTGACCATTTTATCATTGAGTTCTATACCCCTCACCCCAAACCTACCCCTCATGGGCCAATTTCCCTGCCCAGCGAACGACGTCAGTGGCATAAAGTCAACGAAACTACATTTTCAGATAAATTCACTGAACCCTTCATTACCACTTCGGAAAACATCGAAAATGCCCTCGAGAAATTCGAAAGAGCATCTAAGACTGCCATAGACAATATAGCCCCCCTTAAACAATTTAGACCCCCGGCCAGCTAACAAACAAGAAATATGGTTTTCTGACGACCTTAGGACACTAAAACAAACAGCTAGGAAGCTCGAGAAAAAATGGAGAATCTCCCACCTAACTACCGACAGGAGCCTCTACTGGGACTCATTAACCATCTATCATAAAGCTATCCGTACTGAAAACCCACATAGCATCCCTTATCACGGCCGCAGACAACTCTCCCAGGGTCCTATACCAAGTACTACAATCTTTTGTCAAACCGACAGCATGTGAAAACACCGACATCTCATCACAAAAGCTCTGCGAAGAAATATCCCAATTTTTCTCAAACAAAATAGATACCATCTACGAGAAAATAGTCAACTCTAATAATACCATGACCAGTGACGCGGGTCTGGCCTTTCATGAAACAGAATACAAACAAAATTCTCACACTCTAGATATCTTTCCCCCTATCATCCCAAAGGAGTTGTCAGCACTCACCATACAGATCAAAAGTGGCAGCCCTGACGATATCATTCCAGCCAGACTTATGCCCACTTTACTGGTAGCCTTATGTCCTACGTTTGAAAAACTTGTCAATCTGTCACTCAGTACAGGCTCTGTCCCCAGACAATGGAAGCAGGCACTAGTTAGGCCCATTAGGAAAAATACTGCTATACCATGGACCGAACTAGCAAACCTGAGGCCCATCTCCCTGCTACCGTTTTTGGGGAAACTCACAGAGAAGTACGTAAATCGGCACTTATCCAGCTACATTGAAATAGCTGGCGGCCTAGACTATTCCCAATCTGGTTTTAGGCCGAAACACAGCACAGAGTCCACCCTCCTGTCTGTTACTGATGACCTGCACATGTTCCAGGACAAAGGCTATTCTGTGATCCTAGTGTTACTTGATCTGTCGGCAGCGTTCGACACCGTGTCACATAACATCCTTATTGACCGGTTGTCGAACGTAGGAGTTAAGAACAAAGCCCTTGCCTGGCTAAGGAGTTTCCTATCCGATCGCACCCAGACTGTCACCATGGGTGCATATCGATCAGCGGAGGTAGAGATTTCGAAAGGGGTGCTACAGGGCTCCTGTCTGAGCCCAACACTCTTTAACATCTATGTGGCACCCCTGGCAAGAGTGATGCGCAAATTTGGTTTCATCCCCGTGTCATATGCGGATGACACACAGCTCCTCTTCCCTTTTAAAACTCTCACTGCTGAACTAAAGAGCTCCTTCTCTGCAGGCATGAAGGCCGTTGCACAGTGGATGTCTACCAACTATCTACAGTGCAACGTCAGCAAGACTGAAATTATGCTATTCGGAGAGGCCAAACTACTATGGACCCCTGATTGGTGGCCATCTGATCTTGGTACGGTCCCAGAACCCAAACAGGTCGTAAAAAACCTAGGGATCCGCCTCGATCAGGAATTGTCACTCAAACAACATAGTATCTTTGTTGCAGGCTCATGTTTTCACATCATTAGCATGCTATGCAAAATGTTTCCCTTGCTGCCCGACTCCTTCAGGAAAACTCTACTGCAGGCCCTTATTTTGATTCGAATCGACTACTGTAACGGCTTGCTTCTCTCCGCTAACGAGGGAGTATTGGCTAGACTCCAGGTAGTCCAAAACACGGCGGCCCGCCTAGTCCTTAATGCCCCTCCAAGAACAGCATCTAAACCACTCTTAACCAAACTACATTGGCTTTCCATACGACAAAGGGCAAAATTCAAAATATGTTGTATTATTCACAAGAGCGTAAACGGACAAGGCCCTACCTACCTAGAACAGAAATTCACCCCCTACATCCCCTCCAGATCCAGTAAAAGCCACCTACTGGTAGTACCTCATGCCAAAAAAGCCAGGCACGGAGGCAAAGCATTGTCTGTAGTAGGACCCACACTGTGGAACAGGCTCCCTCTGACTCTCAGACTATGCACTGAACATCTTAAATTCAGAAAACACTTTAAAACCCTGTTGTTTAAAAACGAGATCTAACTCCAGCATTATTCACTCCCCTGTGTATGTAAACTGGCCCAAAAGCGCAGAGATACTCCAGTTGGAGTCGATTCCCGCGCTATATAAACTCGTAAATAAATAAAATAAAATAAATAAGTTAAACAGAGCCTCAGCATCACAAAATGGATGCTGCTGCCACCTGCTGCCACAGACACGAGTCTGACCTCCTGTTCTTGGACGAAACTCAGGCAGCAGAGGCCTGGACAATAGGTTTCCTGTCCTGGGAGGTGCCAGCACCTCCCCAGACAGGCTTTTGTGTATTGGGGCAGGGAGGGCTGTATTCAGTGAATGCTTTCCAGACACTGCTTGGGGCACACAAGGTACTCCATGCATTTCCCAGTTCAAACCAGTTGCTGGGGCACTGTGCCCCAGCTCTGGCGCGAAACTGGACAAAGGGAAAGGGGTGCAACCACCCCCTTCCCAGGTCCACCAATAGGAGGGACCTTAAGGGTAGTCCAGCCCCTAACTCAGTATAAGTATAGGAGCTGTGTCCCTAGGACTTTAGATTACCCTGGACGAAACTTTGAAACACAAATCCTGGACCTTCGACATTCCATTTTGACTGGAAGACGTAAGACATCTCCCTTGTGGTCAAGGAGTGACCACCCTGTTCAAACAGGCACCAACAGCAACTTTGCCGGTCTGCAATGCGAGGTCTCTGGGACACAGGACACAGACTTCCAGACATCTCTGATGCTGCTCGATGATCCCAGCAAAGCTGAGACCTGTGGCAGACATGAGAGACGTGGGACCGAAACTCCTGGGCATCCTGCATTTTGCTAACTGCATCGACTCCCGAGGAATCTCGCAGTTGTGCATTGGGGTACGAGAAGCCCCAGACCCGAGCACCATTTGCACCGAAGCTCAGGCCCCCACACTCCACGAGTGTCCCATGGGTCCCACTCTTGCATTTCAGCACAACGCGTCTTCCCGGTTCCTAGTCCGTTGGCTAGTGAGCCCCCTGAAGACTTTCTTTTACATCTAACTTGCTTTCCTGGTTGCTCCAAATTCCCTACAAAGGAGAAGTTCCCCAGACCTTGCTGGTCTGCACCGAAGCCATTCTCGGCATCCTGCGTGGGTTGCGTTTGCCAAGGCTTGTTGGGTCCAGTCCGGATACCGACACCGCAGTCAACTAGATCCTTTATGGGACAGCTCGAATCCAGCTCCTGGTCGCTGTCGACGCCTCCTGGTCCTCGTAGCTGAAGAGACAAAACTTCACATCTTCACCTGAAATCACCCGACATCTGGTGGCATCTTCCTATCGCTGCCATGGTCACTGGTAAATGCCCGAGACTCTGTCCCTTCTGCTTTCAGGTTCTACAGATCTTCGATCCACCCTTGCATCCGCCCGGACACTTTTCCTCTGGTCCCCTGCAGCACTTCTTTGCAGCTCTCCATTGAAAACGACGACGAAGCCCGACACGAAAAGCCACCTTTGCACCCGGCTTCCCTGGGTGAGGTAACACGAGTACTCCGGTGCTCCTGTAGGTCTTGACTCTCGAAGTGTTCTAGTTTCACAGGGTTCCATTGTAGTCCATCCGGAAGTGTCCTTAAATTGTATATTTGTAACATCTACGTTTCCCATAGAAAGTCAACGGTAACCCGCATCTGTGTTTAGACACTACATGCGTCTCCCGTGGACCTCCTACTTCCTAACCTTTAGTTGTTTAGAGTAGCCCCAGCGATTCCACAGGCCCCAGGCCTGCTTTTTAATTCTCTTGTGATTCTTATACCACTATTTTAGTATATGGTTTTTGAGGCCCCTTGGGCATAACGTATACTGTGCAACTTATCGTATTTTAACTCAGTGACTTGTATTGTATTTTTACCTCTGACTTCATAAAGAGTGCAGAGGGGTTGTTTTTAGAATAAATACATATATATTTGATATATACCTTGTGTGGTGTCCTTTTATTTGGTACTCAAGGGATTATAATTGGTAAAACAACTTGCTTAATATGCTCTCTGAAGTCTTAGCCTGATGACTGCTGGTCCATGTTACCACTAGGATAGCTTTCTATGAGGTTGACTTTACAACCACCATCAATAAGGATCGATTAGACAGGTGCAAGGTGCCCACTAAAACTAGTGGACATCATATGCCAGGCTAACTTCTCACACTAATAGAGAAACTTAAGGAGGATCACCATCTCAGCGATTGCCAACTTTCCAGTCAAGGATAGCAGGAGGTTTTGACAACTCTCCATCCACTCATCCAGCCAGTTCATTAGGGGTCCATAATTGTCTTTCCACAACTCATCGAGGTCCCAGCTGAAGCAAACCCCCAGGTATCTTACAGGCTCTCTAGCCCTCGTCATTGGGCTCTCTAATGGGAACTCTGCTGTTGAGTCTGTCAGGGGGAACAAGACTGATTTGGCCCAGTTGATCATGATCCCAGAGAGACCTCCAAACCTGGTGAACTCATGGATCAGGGGGTCAGGAGTGGCATACGGTTCTCTCACATACAGGGTGCCTTAACCTGCGTACATCGAGGCTATACGTTTACAGGGTGTAAACGGCAGGCCTCGATGCGCACCTGAGCCGCAAGCGTCTCCATGGCTATGGCGAAAAGAATAGGAGACAGGGGGCATCCCTGTCAGGTACCTCTTGATACTAGGAATCGGGATGCCACTGTCACATTGACTCGCAAGTGGGCTACAGGCTACGCGTGCAGGAGGCCAAATAATCTCAGAAACGTGGGACTCATTCCAATGCGCAACAGAAGGGCAAAGATATAGGGCCATTTCAGTGAATCAAACGCTTTTATGGCGTCTAAGAACACAGTTGCAGGGATGAGGCTGGGGTCAATGGTGTGGATTAGGGCGAAAAATGTATGCAGGGTGTGGGTAGTGGACCTACTAGGAACAGATCCTGACTGGTCCGGGCGAACAATGGATGGCGGGAGTGAGAGAAGTTGCAATGCAATTAATTTAGAAAAGCTTTTATTGTCAATACTAAGCATTAATAAGGGTCGGTACGACTCATACCGCTTGTCGTGATTAAAGCTTCCCGTAGGGCGATGGGAGAACATCTTTAATAAGAGACTCCTCATACATGGCAAGCAAGTGTGGAGCTAGGATATGACCATTAGCTTTATGAAAATAGCGGTGAGTCTGTCCAGGCCAGGTGCCTTGTCTCCAGGTAATGGAGAGATGACTTGGACCACCTCCTCCGCTGAGAAAGTTCCACTTAGAAGCACCTATTGCCCTCCTCGAGCCACAGCAGCTGCAGAGAGTTAAAGTTGGAGTCAATATCTGGTGGTGGTGCTGATTGTCTGGTCGCATACAGGGAGGAGAAGAAGGTTGTCATTTATCTCATATTGGCCTCAGTGCCCACTTGTTTGTTAGATTGCTTGTACTGTAATGTGATGATATAATCACTCGTCCATGGTTTGCGTAACATATTGTCCAGTATTTTGCCTGCTCTGTCCCACTCGCCATATCGCCTAGCTCTGGCCTCTCTCCCTAGACAGTGTGTCCCCCTTTGTGCCGCTTCCTCCAATTCCGCAAGGTTACCTCCGATTAACAACAGTGTGGATGTACTACAGGTTTCAAAATACTGAAGCTCCAGCTCTCGTATCTCCCTCTCTATTTGCGCCAGCTCACTACGCAATGCAAGGAGCACCCCCGCCTCTTTTGGCGTGCATATTCTTCAAAACACAACATTAAAGGTGCCCCATAGGGATGATCGTGAAGTCACTGAGCCCTCAAAGTTCAAAGTATTCCAGAATGGCTGCTCTAATCTCCTTCCTGAAAACCTGATTGTGTACGTGCTTCAGCCAGCAGCCACCAGGTAAATGCATGCATACCAACACCAGGAAAGAACATCTCTAGTAGTACAGGACCATGGTCTGATAGTGTCCTCTGCAGATGTGTAACATTTTTGGTCTATACTTAAATACATTGTGGGCCAACCAGAAATCAATTCTCGACCATGTAACATGTGTAGCCACTATGCATGTACCCTCACTAGTGTGCATATGTCAAGCGCGCCAGAGATCAATGAGAGCATTGTCCTAGATTAACAAGTGCAACTGCACCCACGCACTCTGGTGCGGCTGTCTAATATCATTGGATCCAGCCGACACTGGGGCTAGCACCACATTGAAGTTCTCATGCATAATTAAAATAATATGCTGCGTGTCTTGCCCAGCCTTTCTGATTTTAGCTGTGCCTTTGTGTCCTCTGTAAGATGTAGCTTTTGAAGCAGACAAATACTTTATCTTATGTCTCTGTAAGTATGCAAGTACATGCAGCGCATTTCGCTTATTAGTAAGACCTTGTACACTCCAGGTAATACATATGATAGACTGCATTTATGTCAGCTTTTAGGTGTGAGGATCTCTATTGTGCTGCTGTATTTGCCAAGAATGGGAACTCACAGCAACACTCTGAGTGGCAATCAAGGGGGGGGGGAAACAGAGAAACATTTGGCAGCTCTAAGCCCAACATCATCATCACCATCCTCATAACATTCCACCCACCTTGGCTCCCCAATGAGGCCAAATATCACCATCCCATCCATCATATAAGCCAAAGCAAACCATCAATGAAGGCATTATTGGAATAATCCCGAGTGGGGTGACATAGGAACTCGCATCTCTCCACAGCCAATGCCTAGCTGGGTGGCCGGAGGGTTATAGGGTTAAAGTAATCAGAGCATACCCAAGAGGGCCATCAGTGGCAGTTACTGAAACATCACCATCTTGAGATCCACTGCCTCCACTATGCTTCAGTTCTTAGAGCTCCCCGACAGCCTGGGACATCATAGTTACATTCACAGAGAGACAGCCTCCCACCAACACCCCATGAAGGAAGCATTATACCAACTGAGTTGCCTGCACTTTACACTCACCATAAGAGCAAGGTCGTTGGGTTCAGCATAGTGCTACCGACGCACCAGCTTTGCGTAGCATTATCAGACACATCAGATATAGGCAGATCCCTTGGGGGCCCCAAGCGTCTCATTTTCACCCAGATGTCCCGACCCAAAATCTCATGCCGTTGATGACGATCTATCCTTAAGTGCAGGGATGTTCTTTACAAACTTGGTGACTGCCTTCCGGTCTGTGAAATAGAGGGTCTTACCAGAGTGTTGTATTCAAAGCTTGGCTTGTTAAAGTAAGGAGTATTCAGCCTCCGTGCATTGGAGCAAGCCATTACCAGGTAATGCACTGCAATGGTAAAACCAGGGAAAATATAACTTTTGTTTCCTTGGTATTGAAGTGGCCCCCTCTCTCTCACCAGATGCAAAGCAGTGTTCCTATTCCGATAGTTTAACAGCCTGGCTATAATGGAGTAGACCGGTAACCCTTTGGAGGCCGCTGCCCTAGTGACATATGGGCCCTTTAAGCAGTGAGCATGCTCGAGAGTACCCCGCCCTACAGTTCACAGAATATCGTCTCTACATAGTCCTCCATGTGACCCATCTCTTTCGGTTCCGGCACTCCTAAGATATTTAAGTTGTTCCTTCTCAATCCGTCTTCCATATCTTAGTTTTTGATCACTTCCAGTACGTTTTCTATCTGGAGTAATTTCTCACCTGCTGCAGAGTGTTCATCCTCCACGTCTGACGTGCAACTCTCGAGTTGAGTTAAGCGTTCTTCATGCTTATCCACTTTATCTTTGAGGTGGTCAAACCTGTCCATCAGGAGATTTATTTTGTATTGATAGCAGTCAAACTCTGCTTTAAGTCTAGGAACATGGTACGGATGTCTTCTGCCATAGTCATACCCTCTCCATCTCCCTGACTCTGGTGGTCATCAGGAGGAATGTCCATAATGCATGCCTATCTGTGGTTTTCAAAGATGAGCTTTAGACTGCCTTGCATCTGTTTTCCCTATCGTTCACCAGGTGCCTGGCAGCGGGCCACAGGATCAGGCGGAAGGTGAGTGCAGCCCTTAGGCGGCAGCTCGCCTCTTTGCAGGCAGGTCCCGACACTCCTCCAGTGAAGCTTTTTGAGGGGGCACAAGCAGACCCACTCCTCCTCTGCCAGGAATCCGGAGTACTTTTCCCTCCATGTCAACAGCAGCCCCAGCAGGCAATATCTGCGCAAGCAGTCACTGTTCAGATGCTGGAGTCCTCGCTATACGCCCCACAGGCCCGCCACACTCGGTGCTCCAATCTCTGGGGACACAAGCAGGCCGAGGTCTCTCCGCCATCCGCTGCACTACCATAAAGGAATTGGTGTGATGCAAGTCAAGAGGCCAAGCTGCTTGGCCCAATACAGAGTCTTAATGTCTTGTATCATAGATAAGAAGGGTTCCCCCAGAGCACGTGATCCCCAGCTGGGCAGGGATGCAATTCCCACACAAACAGCACTTCCAAGTTGAACCAAGGCTGTTTCCAGCACCTGGGTATGGGCTCCCAGTGCCCTCACTGGTCAGTTTGTCTATGCCGACTGCCTATTATACACAAGTCCTAATGCGCCGCGCCTCCAGCAGAGGCTCATTTGCTGGACAAAATGCCACTCGGTCCCCGCTGATCCAATTTCCTCTTGGTTTGTTCCCCTTGGCCCAACTAGGTCAGGAACTATCGCCTCGGCTCCTCTACAGCTGTGCGGATAGTTCAGTCCTTCTATATGGGGGTCCAGCATTTGCACTGCATCTTAAACAGGCCGTCAAGGCCCAGGCGACCCGCCCCCACCAGACGGGGACCACCAGGAATATTCAAACTCCCTCTGAGGCAGTGCCTCTCTTTCAGGGGGACCTCCCCTGCCTCAATATCCGTACAATGCTGCGCGGAGTAATCTGTCACCGCTGCAACCCTCTTGGCCACCTCCACCCGATCACCCCAGGCAGATAGTAGCAGGAACCACAGCAACAGGGCCAGCCATGGCGGCCACAGACAAAACTGTCTAATATCTGTCCAAGACAAGGGCACTCACCATAGGGCCCCATCCAGACCTTCACTCTTGCAGCGGCACCAAACTCCCGGCTCAGTGGCAATCCACTGTGTCCTCTGCTGTCCTCAATACCGCAGTGTCCATAGGCCGCAGAGAATGCTCCGCCATGGAGCACAGGCTTGATGTAGGCCACAGGCAGTACGCCTTGCATTTCATCCCTCCAATATCCCTAGGCAGCATATTCTGATCTGTCCCAGTGGAGGCAGAAGGATGCCTCCTCCCTAATAGTCAGCTCTGGCTTGCAGCCGGGCCAACTAGTGCCTCCAGCTGCTGATAATATTGTATGAATACTGCCATTTGGTAGCTGGTAGGAGATAGTGGTGGCTCTGTAGACTCGGTTGTTCAAGATGAGCGCAACCATTGGGTGAGGCCTGGCCTTTTGTCTTTCCCTAATTTTACTTTCTTATGGCTCCTGACAGGCAGGTGCTGAACCTCAAATAAAGTAATCATACAAAGATGTAAGTTACTACTTAAAATTCATGGAGAACAAACACAAAAATCTTAATAGCAGTCTTTGTTCCTAGTCATGAACAAACCATTAGTATTAAAGGCAGGAGGGCACTCACTTGTGTAACCTGGCAAGTCACATGTCATCTCCAATACTGGAAAGGGTGCGGAGCTGTGCCCTTGCCATAAGACCATTGCAATAATCAAGGCGGGAAAGTATTAGAGCGAATGCCACACCCTTTCTCGATTCAATGGGGAGAAAATCAAATAATTTCTTTAATGATTTTATAATATTGAAACAGCTTCCTCCAACACTTCTAACATGGTGGTCAAAGGACAATGATGAATCAAAAAGTACACCCAGATTTCTGGCCACTACACCCGAGCTAGGAGGCGCAGTGGTGCCCTTTGGCCACCATTTACTGGGGCTAAAGCTGACATTTTTTCCCATGGGCAATATTTCCGTTTTACTTGAATTACATTTCAGATGGTTGGTATTCATCCACAAAAAGACGTCAGTCAGACAGTTCTGAAAATTCTGTTCAGCATTTGTGGAGTTCTTATCTAAGCATACAATCAATTGAGTATCATCGGCATACGATGTTACGAGTATCCTGTATGATTCTATTAGAGTGATGAGGGGCACCATGTAAATAATAAAGAGTAACGGACTTAAAATGGAGCCCTGGGTCATTTTTTTTTTGCTCGAGAGAAAAGGTCCCAGTGAAATGGTTTGGAATTCTCACGGATAGGAAATAACTTATCCAGTCAAGAGCACCCTCTGTAATTCCTTTATCTCTCAATCTACCAATAAGTATTTTATGGGAGATGGTATCGAACGCTGCCGATAGATTGAGTAATATCAGGACTGCGTTTTTTCCTTCATCCTGTAAATTTTTAATGGAATCAGTAAGTTCGATGAGAGCCGTTTCAGTGGAGTGCTTTGAGCGAAAACCGGATTGTTGTTGGTGTAAGATGTTATACATTTCCACAAAATTCTTCAGCTCTTGGTGGACCATGTGTTCAGTTATTTTACCAAGGACCGGGAGAAGGAATATCTGTCGTAGATTGGAGAGATCTGTGATATTTTTATTTTGTTGAAATCACCCAGGAGAGTAAAATCTGGGTAGCGAAGTAGCTGCTGTCCTAAGGATTCACCCAGGGAATCCAAAAACATAGTGGAACTACCAGGGGGACGATATATTAACCCTCCTGTAAAGGACGTGGAAGCATTGAGCATAATAGAAAAGCCAATGCTTTCGACACCTTTGAGATGGCTAAGATTAAATGTATTAAATCAATGGGGTTCACCCACAGAATCAAAAGGACCTGGGTATGAATAGTATAAAGAAGGGTGGTCCTTGACTTTGATTTAAACAAAAACGTATATGAATATCGTTTGTTTCTTGGTTATGCGATTAAATCTGCATACATTGATTCAAGCAAAACAATGGGAGAGATATATTCAAAAGTGGACAATACCCAAAAGTTTAACAAATTTAGCTTATGTAAAAAACAATAGATTATAACCACACTGTGAATACTTATTGTATCAAAATTCACATATTTATTTACAGTATTAATAAAACAGTTTTAAACGGCGCAAAAGACTATCAAGAGTATAGTCAGTGAAGAAGGAAAAAGGGGTGCTCTAGTGATTCAGAGGAAAAAATGGAAAATAGACAATTGTAGTATGCTGTTATACTATTTACATAACACAAAGCAGTTTTTGTTTAAATAAAAGTCAAGGACCACCCTTCTTTATACTAAGATTAAATGTATGACACTTCAGGGAGTTTCTGATTATTATAGCAACTCCACCTCTACCACTCAGTGTTAGAACCGGGACCCTGGCCGGCCAAGACTCGCGTCGAGGTCAGTCAGGGATCGCCAGTTCTAGGTGTCAGGGCAAGGGAGTCACACACCAAGGCAACCCCTACTCGCCCTCTAGGTAACGTGGCGCGAGCAGTCAAGGCTAAACTTGGAGGCGATGTAAGTTAAGTATTTGCGCACGCACCCCAGCAACAACACCCAAGGCCCACCACAAAGAAACACTCCACACAAGGTTATGTAAAAATAGCCTTTGTATTATAAAAATATACATCAGATAAAACACACATCTTATTACACGGTGCCAACAGGCACGGGCGGAATTTACAAGGGATATTTGTACAGGACAGGGCCACCTGGACCACTGTCAAGGGTATCAGCACTTTTAGAAATAATTACTGTAGCACAAAAATATAACAGTAGAGCATACAACCAGTAATCACTGGTAACAGGACCTCTCTAGCACCACCTGTACTAGGGAGAAAACAACCACCTACATGTCACAATACCTATAGGGGTGCAAGGATAAAACACATGATGTATCAACATTCAGAGGTGTAAAAGTACAAAGAGAACACATGATGAATAATCTACCCATTCAGAGGTGTAAGCAAAACACATGATGCCGTAACATTCAGAGGTGTAGAATCAATCACAATTTCCCCCAACTCACCAGTCACCACCTGTGACTGTCCCGGTGTCCCAATGTCAGGGCCTAAACGTGGCAGTTGCCCACTAAGTGCTGGGCAACTGGAGCAGGGGAAGTTAGCGCAAAGTTGGAGCCTCTCTGGGCTCAAAGAACCACCACTGTGGCACTGCGGAGCCTCTCTCAGGCTCTCAGACAAGGGGGGCACTCGAGCCTCTCAGGGCTCGCAAAGCAAAAGGCAGGCTGGAGCCTCTCTGGACTCCCAGCCAATGGTGCAGCCTCGCTGGGCTGTGGGGTCCCTCTCTCTGGGGACCCGGGGTACGGACAAATGCTCCTCAAGAGCCTCGCAGGCTCTCGGCCGAAATGCTCCTCAGAGCCTCTCCGGGCTCTTCGTAGATGTGCCCACGAGCCTCTCTGGCTCGCTAAACAAGGAATGTGCGGGACGTTGGGGCCTCTCTGGGCTCTTCAATACACAATGCCCCCGAGCCCTCAGGCTCCAAAAACACAAAGGCGCGAGGTCGCGCTACAGAGAGGGGGCGGGGCGGACACCGGCAATGTGTCCCGACGCTCCCCCCCTCCTCTGCAGGCACCTACCGGGTTGCGCTGGTCTCTCCAGCGGAGGCGGGTCTCTCCCGCTGGTCCCGGGGCTCTCCTTTCCTCTCGGGGAGCCTCGGCAGGCTCTCTCGCGGCTCGGCGAGGGAGGCGGGACTTCCGGTCGGCCTTTCCGGGGCCGCGCTCTGATTGGCCGGCCGGCCGGAACACTTCCGGGTCGTCGCGGGCAGCGCGGCGGCCCGTTTTAGGCAGGCAGGCGGCTTCCCAGGATCCGAGGAGTGGGCTCCCTCGTGAATCCAATAAATCACGGACCTGGGCAAAACAATACGGCAATGAGCGGGGTGGCACCCGCGCCGTCAAACCACCACACAGGGCGGGCAAAATGTAGCGCTCACAGCGCTCGGGCACAATCCAGCGCTCTCCAAGCGCTAGGCAGGCGATCTCAGCGCTCCCAGCGCTGAAGGGCAGAGAGCAGCGCTCTCAGGCTGTAGACAACGAAGTCCTCAGTGCTCCCCAGCACTGGAGGACAGGACAGGGCTCCAGCAGGGCTGGAGGCAGGCAGGGGGGCAAGGCTGGGCCAGAGCCAGCACACTGGGTCTCCAGGCAGGGAGACTCCCCAAGTGGCGGTCCTTCTGGCCCCAGCAGCGGCCAAAGCCCCCTCTGGCAGGATTCAAAAGTAGAACATTTTCCAAGGGGACACAGCCCCTTCTTATACTGTAAATTCCTGTGTTACAATGTGCAGGGTGGGGGGAAAACCAGTCGCAGCTGGTTCTGGAGCACTCTTGATGGCCCAACCACCCATTCCTTTCACTGGGGAGGCTAGGGTCATTAGACACACCACAGGGGGGCGGAGCCAGCATTGTGTGGGGAAAACCCAGCCCATCCAGGACCCAGGTACACTCCTCCCACACATCACTCATGCTAATCTCCCACTCACCACCGGGCAGACCCATCCAGACTTCCTGGAGCCTGGCATGCCAGCCAGCTCCAGCCAATCACGCTCCAGCACCCTCACTGTACACATATCTCAATGTCCAGAAGTAGCACTTCCCAATTAGACACATACATGCCACAGACACCATCTTGCAGCATTCACTCTCACGAGTTCAGGCGTACCAAACTCGAGCCTGCACTCCCCACGCATCAGGAACTACCAGGGACACACACATTCCCCATGCATTCCTATGGGAGGGCAGGCCAGCCATACTACACGCACGCACTTTCACTCTGGGACTCAGGGGAAAGTGCGCAGAGACCCAAAAATCACTGACACAGGGTCACAAATAAGGCAAAAAGTCTAGGGGTGAACCTGCCCTGCGGGCCAAGTCCAACACAACCCCCTTCCAGCCAAAACGCAGGGGAGAACAATCACCACCGTGATGGACTTCCCTGCTTGGGGCGATAGAACACGGACGCAGGCCCGCCACTGCCGGGACACTCTCCTGTTCTATGCCACGGTGAACCCCTAGGGTTCCTTCTAAAGCTCCTGTAAGGACCAACTGGGCTACCCCACTGGTACTCCTCAGCTGTCCTCGGCCAGGACCCGGCCCTGGGCCACCCAGGTGCCACCGGTCCTTGCCAATTCGCAGAGCGGGGGTAGTAACCCCTGGCACATAGTGTCCATTCTCCACTCTCCCTGTCTGCAAGACAGGACTAGACTGCCACCGGTTCACCAGCCTTTGGTCTACAACCTCAGGCGGACCAGGAGTCTCAGAGAAGGCTTTCCTCCCCTTACCTCTTCTTCCAGGGTTCCTCCTCCTCCTGCGAGGGGGACACCCCGAATGCCATTCCAACCTAGGGTTTGACCCCTCAGGTTGCACCGGGGTCAGAGGTGGGCTTTCCCACCCTCTGCACCCCCTTCCAGAGGTCTGCCCTCTCCCAACTGGAGAAGTTCCCCTGGAAGAACCGGTCAGGACACTGCTTACAGTCGTCCTACCCTTCAGGTCAGGCCGAACCTGCACCTGGCCTCCCAACCTCCGGTCTAAAACCTTTGGTGGAATAATTGCCTGGCACTCCAGGACTTCTGGGGACTCACACGCAATCCCCCTGAGGTTGACACATGACCCATGTGTCGTGTGACGGTCTGTCTGGCGCAGATCTCCCGCTTCCTGTCCACCTGACAGGGCGCAAAGATCCCCCCAGACCAGAAGTGGCGCCACCCGGGTCCACCCAAGACCTAGCCCAACTGGCTAGTCTCTGGTCCACTGGTGCATCCACTGGGAAACTCGTCCCCCAATCACTCCTCGCTTCGGACTTCTGTGCCCTCCCAACTGGAGCGACACTGCCCGACACTGGAACCCCTGGAGTTCTGGTTACAGACACTCCAGGTTCCCTAGACACTAGGAGATCCTCCTCAAGTGTACTCACAGGACAGCCTAGGTCCCTAACCTGGTGTTCCCTCAAGAAACCACCCAAGTTCTGAGACAGGGCTTCGGGCCTCGGGGTGCTCTCAGCCACCCCCTGACTCCTGCTACACTGAGCCAGGCAGTCAGCCCCTTCACCCTTCCCACTATACTGGGACCTAGCTGGGCTACACTGAGCCTCTTCCACCACGCTGGGCTGGAAGCTCCCTGTACCACTGCTGTTGGACTCACTCTCTAATGACTGTACAGAACCTCTCGCACTCTCCCAGCGGTCCGCTTCATCTGCAAGCTCACATGCCTCAGACAATCCACACCCCAACAGGTGTGTGCGCAACCCTGGAGAACAACAACTGAGCAGGTGCTCCTTGACAATCAGATCAAACAAGACATCAAAATCATCTCTCGTGTTAACCTTCACCCAATCAAACAGTGTCCCACAACATTCATCCTCAAACTCCTCCCACGACTGGTGAGGCAGCTTCCTACTGCCCCTGAATTTCAACCTTAACTCCTCCTCTGGGGAAACAGGTACCAGACTGGGGGAACTGGGAGTGGGACTGCTCGCACTGGGTTCTACATAGCTGCCACCACTGGACTCCACCCTCCCTGGGGGATCCAGAAAATTAAGACTGCGGTCAGGGGATAACCTACACTCTAGGGCTATCTTCTCCCTGGCCAAGGCCCTCTCAGCCTCTGCAATCCGCTCATTCACACCCAGCTGTGCCATCTTCCAGGCATACTCTAACCTGAGCTTCTCCATGGCCAGCTGGTGCTCCCTCTCTTCTCTCCTATCCATCCACTCCTCTGGGGACAGGGAAAGGGATGGGGTGCTATCTCTGACACGGGACCCAGCAAGGGACTCCCTATCTAGGGGGTACTCGCTCTCTGCTGGCGCCCATCCACTGTCAAACTCACTCTCCACATCAGACTCTTCAGGGCTCCCCTCAGACCCACCACCCTCATGGTGTGCGGTCCGGGCCCTCTCCCTCTCACTGTGCTCACGCTCCCAGTCACTCTTCTGCCACAGGATCATGTTATCCCTAAGCTTGGACTGGGTGTCTGACTCACTCACTGGGATGTCTCTCTCCTTACATAACCGTACCAACTCATGCACACTGTACTTAGACAGGCCACACAGGTTAAAAGGAGATTCCATCTTGACAGGATGCTCACAGACACGTGCAACACAAGGGAACTAGCAATCTGAAGTAAAAGTACACAATTCCAAAATTTCCACTCTCCTTAAAAAAAGAACTCACTCATGCATCCAGGAAAACACACCATTCATCCACGCACACCCTCCCCTCGGATCGGTAAGGCAGTTTCTACCACCCCTGACTTCTCAACCTGACCACATGTGACACAGGTACCAAACTCTGGAAGCAGGGCGGGGGACAAATGTACTGAACACAATTATCAAATGACACTCTTCAGGAGAAGCAATAATGGAACTTCACCAAAACACAATAATCCCCAAAAATGTGGTCATCTAAAATGCAGAGCTTTGTAGTGGCCAGTTGCAACTGTGGTACAACGCAAACACAAATCCTTATCCTCACCGCTTGCCGCCAATGTTAGAACCGGGACCCTGGCCGGCCAAGACTCGCGTCGAGGTCAGTCAGGGATCGCCAGTTCTAGGTGTCAGGGCAAGGGAGTCACACACCAAGGCAACCCCTACTCGCCCTCTAGGTAACGTGGCGCGAGCAGTCAAGGCTAAACTTGGAGGCGATGTAAGTTAAGTATTTGCGCACGCACCCCAGCAACAACACCCAAGGCCCACCACAAAGAAACACTCCACACAAGGTTATGTAAAAATAGCCTTTGTATTATAAAAATATACATCAGATAAAACACACATCTTATTACACGGTGCCAACAGGCACGGGCGGAATTTACAAGGGATATTTGTACAGGACAGGGTCACCTGGACCACTGTCAAGGGTATCAGCACTTTTAGAAATAATTACTGTAGCACAAAAATATAACAGTAGAGCATACAACCAGTAATCACTGGTAACAGGACCTCTCTAGCACCACCTGTACTAGGGAGAAAACAACCACCTACATGCCACAATACCTATAGGGGTGCAAGGATAAAACACATGATGTATCAACATTCAGAGGTGTAAAAGGACAAAGAGAACACATGATGAATAATCTACCCATTCAGAGGTGTAAGCAAAACACATGATGCCGTAACATTCAGAGGTGTAGAATCAATCACAATTTCCCCCAACTCACCAGTCACCACCTGTGACTGTCCCGGTGTCCCAATGTCAGGGCCTAAACGTGGCAGTTGCCCACTAAGTGCTGGGCAACTGGAGCAGGGGAAGTTAGCGCAAAGTTGGAGCCTCTCTGGGCTCAAAGAACCACCACTGTGGCACTGCGGAGCCTCTCTCAGGCTCTCAGACAAGGGGGGCACTCGAGCCTCTCAGGGCTCGCAAAGCAAAAGGCAGGCTGGAGCCTCTCTGGACTCCCAGCCAATGGTGCAGCCTCGCTGGGCTGTGGGGTCCCTCTCTCTGGGGACCCGGGGTACGGACAAATGCTCCTCAAGAGCCTCGCAGGCTCTCGGCCGAAATGCCCCTCAGAGCCTCTCCGGGCTCTTCGTAGATGTGCCCACGAGCCTCTCTGGCTCGCTAAACAAGGAATGTGCGGGACGTTGGGGCCTCTCTGGGCTCTTCAATACACAATGCCCCCGAGCCCTCAGGCTCCAAAAACACAAAGGCGCGAGGTCGCGCTACAGAGAGGGGGCGGGGCGGACACCGGCAATGTGTCCCGACGCTCCCCCCCTCCTCTGCAGGCACCTACCAGGTTGCGCTGGTCTCTCCAGCGGAGGCGGGTCTCTCCCGCTGGTCCCGGGGCTCTCCTTTCCTCTCTGGGAGCCTCGGCAGGCTCTCTCGCGGCTCGGCGAGGGAGGCGGGACTTCCGGTCGGCCTTTCCGGGGCCGCGCTCTGATTGGCCGGCCGGCCGGAACACTTCCGGGTCGTCGCGGGCAGCGCGGCGGCCCGTTTTAGGCAGGCAGGCGGCTTCCCAGGATCCGAGGAGTGGGCTCCCTCGTGAATCCAATAAATCACGGACCTGGGCAAAACAATACGGCAATGAGCGGGGTGGCACCCGCGCCTTCAAACCACCACACAGGGCGGGCAAAATGTAGCGCTCACAGCGCTCGGGCACAATCCAGCGCTCTCCAAGCGCTAGGCAGGCGATCTCAGCGCTCCCAGCGCTGAAGGGCAGAGAGCAGCGCTCTCAGGCTGTAGACAACGAAGTCCTCAGTGCTCCCCAGCACTGGAGGACAGGACAGGGCTCCAGCAGGGCTGGAGGCAGGCAGGGGGGCAAGGCTGGGCCAGGGCCAGCACACTGGGTCTCCAGGCAGGGAGACTCCCCAAGTGGCGGTCCTTCTGGCCCCAGCAGCGGCCAAAGCCCCCTCTGGCAGGATTCAAAAGTAGAACATTTTCCAAGGGGACACAGCCCCTTCTTATACTGTAAATTCCTTTGTTACAATGTGCAGGGTGGGAGGAAAACCAGTCGCAGCTGGTTCTGGAGCACTCTTGATGGTCCAACCACCCATTCCTTTCACTGGGGAGGCTAGGGTCATTAGACACACCACAGGGGGGCGGAGCCAGCATTGTGTGGGGAAAACCCAGCCCATCCAGGACCCAGGTACACTCCTCCCACACATCACTCATGCTAATCTCCCACTCACCACCGGGCAGACCCATCCAGACTTCCTGGAGCCTGGCATGCCAGCCAGCTCCAGCCAATCACGCTCCAGCACCCTCACTGTACACATATCTCAATGTCCAGAAGTAGCACTTCCCAACTAGACACATACATGCCACAGACACCATCTTGCAGCATTCACTCTCACGAGTTCAGGCGTACCAAACTCGAGCCTGCACTCCCCACGCATCAGGAACTACCAGGGACACACACATTCCCCATGCATTCCTATGGGAGGGCAGGCCAGCCATACTACACGCACGCACTTTCACTCTGGGACTCAGGGGAAAGTGCGCAGAGACCCAAAAATCACTGACACAGGGTCACAAATAAGGCAAAAAGTCTAGGGGTGAACCTGCCCTGCGGGCCAAGTCCAACACTCAGCCTGTCCAGTCTAAATATGACATAGGCGGGAGGGAGAGCGACCGACAGGTCAAGGTTGCTACAGTCATTGAGCCACGTCTCAGTTATGAAGAAGAAGTCTATGTTGTGGTCGAGGATTAATTCCTTGATGTCCTGGCTATGACTACACATAGACTGTGCGTTAATGACCCACCTTTAAAACTAGATAGAATTGTAGAAGTGATATGTGTATGGGGCGAGACGTCGGATGCGAACAATGGTGTAGTCCATGAGCAGGTTCTACAAGAGAATGGGCCCCATATCTGCTCAATAGGGATGAAGCATGAACACTTGCTTTGGAAATTAAGCTCTCGAAGGGTACTCACTTGATAGACAGTATTCAGGGTGTTTTAGCCAGCATGGCCAGCGCCTGTCGCGATTTTGGCGCGGACGGGCGCAGACGGGCTTGCCTTTGCCGGCCCACACGCTGCGCTTGCCCGCTGCGCGTTCGCCACATCCATGCCTAAATAGGAGACAGGAAGTGGAGGGGGGAGCCAGAAATCACAAACACCCCTGACCACTAGAGCGCTTATCTTCAAGGGGGGTCAGGATAACGTTCCTGGCACCGCGTTAGCGCTCTAGTAATGTTGACCCCAGAGGCAGAACGAGGGAAAAATTGTGCAAATGGTGCAAATGCGCAATTTTAAAAGTATATTTTCTGAAGGTTCCTCCAGTCAAAATACAACAATAAACAAATTAAAATCCCAAATTCAGTTGTCCCAAGATTATAAGCATTAAAATTAGAAGCACGCCACAAGACTCACTCATGAGTTCATTGTTTATGGTCATATGCATCATTAAGAGTACTAATTCACTCAAATAATTTGTCATCCCAAAATACCCCATCAGAAAAAACTTTGACAACCGTACTGAGCACAGTCTCAATTAGAATCCAGTGGCTTGAAGAAACATACACTTACAAAACTGAATTGCCTCTTTTGCAAGACACCTTTCCATAGTGTCCAGCCACTTAAGCATATTTAGAGATCTGACTGCAGCACCTAAAAATGACATGATTAACTTGGCATGATAGGGATAGGCTCTTGTGAGGGGTGGATTAGGCTCATTCCCTAATGCTTGTTATTTTTTTCAAATTTTGTTAGGAACCCATAACTTATTTACATTGTGGCTTTTTTGCAAGCTTGTCAATGATGAGGCCAACATTGTTGTATTCTTGACCTGTCTCTAACAGAGAACCTTTAAAAATACCAATGAGCAGTGTGATTGCATCTTCCAAGCTCCACAATCCTTCTCTGAGAGCAGTTGACAGAAAACAGAAAGAATACAGTTCTCATTGATAATCCAGTTGTTGCTGCCCTACTTAGTATCAGCATGGCCATACACAAAAGTGCAGGGAGATACACATTACCAATTTTAAGCACCTTTCGCAGCTAAATTGACCAAAGATTAATCTGGTATAAAAAGAATGATTGTGGGGACCAACAAGAAACAATGGTTCACTGCCTTGAAAGTGAGAATTGTTCCCGTTTGTTCCTCACTAAGCCAAATTAGAACTGATGCCCTGGAGTGTGAATAAAAGCCTATCCTTTCAGAACTCCTCTGAAACACCACACCAACACAGCTTACTGCTAGCAAAGATGTGTCCTCAGGGTCAAATGGGCCCTACAGAACAATGCAGGTCCAATAAAGTTGGGCAATATTTTTCAAATTTGTAGAGCAAACAAGTTGGTCTTAGTGCCTTATGGCTTGCGGAAACAGGTGTGAATTATGGGTTGGACACAGTTTCCCAATACCCAGTTTGAAATGCAGTTAAACTCTCACAAATACTTGGCTAGATGAACATTTTGTAGCTAAAAGGTAGCAATTATGTGATGTATCCTTTGCCCTTTTTAGGTCTCGGCTAGCGTAGGCTGCGCACATGCGCAGTCTCGCCAGCGAAACTTAATGATTCTGAGTATCGAGGGTAAACCCTGCCCCTCTTCTCCATTGGCTGGCCTCCTAAACGGCGGCCAGCCATTGGAGAAGAGGTCTCAGTTATGTCATTCTCTCGGTCTAAGCCCCATCTTTTTCTGATTGGGGCCGTGTTTTTTAGGTTTGTTCTACCCTCTTCTCCATTGGCTGGAATGGTAAACAGCAAGTCAAAATCACGCCTGTTGTTTACATTCCAGCCAATGGAGAAGAGGGGAGAAAGAAAAACACGACCCCCAATCGCAAAAAGATGGGGCTTACAGACATGGCAAGCGCTTGTTACTCTTTGTTTTATTCACATTCGGATCCCTGTTTTTGCAAGACATGTAGCTTGTCACTACTTCAGCAGTCCGTCACTAGAATCCTCGCTTGAGTCAGTGATGGTTTGTTGTCGTGAACGCAGGAGCAGGACTGTAACCTCGTAGACGGCAGGGAAGCAAAGGTGGCCTTTAGTGCCTTGAAGTCCCCGAAGTAACAGTCCGTCAAACATCTGGCACGTCCTTTTTCCATTTACATGAACTCCCGCCTGGTGTACTTGCACTCGGTGGGGCCGAGGTGCAAGCGTTAATCTCTTCCATCCTTGTGTTCATTCCCGTGGTTCGCTCTAAATCCAGTCTGTTGCGTAGGTCGAATAGCTGCGACACTCATGTGGCTGTTCAGGACAATGGGGGTCTTGTGCTGCTCAGAACTGGTTACAGCATAGTCCTGCGCGTAGCTTGAGCCCGAGCGCTGATCTCTGAGGCATGCGAGGTTGAGCCAGCAACGTGAAAGTCAACAACTTTTAGCAGGGAAAAAGTTCAGAAAAGCAGCAGGTGAGATGTTTTAACTGTTCCACGTTGCGTGTCCTACCAACAGTGAACGCAGCATGGTTTAAGTTCTAGTGGGATGATGTCTAATAATTCATATACATAATGGTCCCCGGTGTTTGTGCAGTGAGTTTCTATACCGGAGAGGGGCCCGAATGTATGTGCATGAAAATGAAGTGTGTGGTGGAGTGTTGCGTTAATTCCAAAGCCCATTTTTGTGCCACCTTAAGATAACTGTGTATCTTGTTTTCTTTCTACCCCTTTCCCACGTCTTTCTCTCGCTTTCCTTGTCTCACGCATCTCTCTCCATGTCTACCTCTTTACATCTATCCATGTCTCTCCCGCTCTCTTCCCATTTGTTCATATGTCATCATCTGACAATCTTTTCCCCTACCTCTTCATTTGTTTTCCGTCTAGCCGTCTAGCCCTCAAACCAAATTCCCGTCTACCTGTGACACATCCTTTTTCATCTGCCAACCTCTCACCCCACCTCTTCCTCTCTTTCTCCTTCTGTTTACCCCCTCCTTTCCCCTCTCTCGCCATCCGTCCACCCTCCCTAACCTGACCCTCTCTAGCCCTTCCGTGGCTTCCTATTGCAGTTAACGATTGCAGTATTTTCCGCACCTTGGTTAGCCTCTGCTCCCACGTTGTCTCTTACTGTGTGGATACAGCTGTATATATTCGTCAGGTTCACATCCCTCGAGACCTCTGGGTAAAAGTGCTACCTATAAATAAACATTTGCTGTCTCTGCAGCTCCTCGCCTCCCCGCTACACGCTTTGCAGCTTTTTCGCCGTCTCTCTGGATCTCTTTATAACATTCCGATCCCTCTCCTAATTACTGCATATTTTGTCCTTTCTGCCTTGCTCTCTCTTTTGTTCGCCTTCTTCTCTCTTTCTGTTGTCTCTCTTGTTTGTCTTCACATTTGCTTAATCTTTTAAGAACTTCAATTGTCTTTTTGAGAGAAGACATTTTAAATTTCCATGCCTAGAATTTTGGATGGATTTACGCTTATTTTGTGGGCTTATTGTCTATTTTGTGGGCTTATTGCCTCTTTGTGAAAGTGACACATAAAGAATTGATGAGTGTAAAATGCCCAGTTTTGCTCTTTGAGCACAGTTCGATTCGGTGCGGTAGCTAGTGCTTTTGCCGCTGAGTCGATCTCTCAGTTGGCTGCTTATGATGGCTGTGCAGGTGGGGGGAGGGTTGACAGAGGATGATGAGCGGGTGGGAGGCGACAGACAACAAGACAGAATAAAATATTTAAAAAAAAGAAAACTAACCTTGTGTCTGCCGCTGCCCCCCACAAAGTGCCGCCCATGGTGGTCTGCTCCTCCTCCCCCCAGCAACGCGTCTGGTTTGATTGTCACTCTCTCACAATTTCTGTGAAGGCCATTGCTGCCACCGGCATGCCAGACAAAGGTTCCGCAGCTCCGGTCCTCAGCTTTGATCAGTCTGCCATGGCCGCCATCTTGGGAGACCGCGCGCCGACCGCTACACCGTAAAAGTCTCAGTCTCGGCCAGAAATACATCTCTGAACTCACCACCAGGCACACCACAGCTTACTCACGCCTTCCGATCATCGACACCGGTATAAAGAAGCTAGGAGGAGCAGGATATTAGCAGGATTTGATTCGGAGCCAGAGGGTCCACCATCTTGTGGATTCTTGTGCTTTCCTTTGGTCCATTGGTGTGAGTCTGGGTGTGTGTGTGGCTGTGTGTGTGTGTGTGTGGCTGTGTGGCTGTGTGTGTGTGTGTGTGTGTGTGTGTGTGTGTGTGTGTCAGTTTATAATACCCTACTCAAACTATTCTAAAAACGATCTCTACAAAATACTACTCACTCATTACTACTCACTATAACACTCTGTATTATAACTATCTAATACTCTACTACACTTTACTAATCAATCAATCAATCCATACATTTATAGAGCGCGCTACTCACCCGTGCGTGTCTCAAGGCGCTTAAGGGAGGGGGTGCTGCTACTGCTCGAATAGCCCGGTCTTGAGATGTCTCCTGAAGGTGAGGTGGGGCTAGCGGAGCAGAGCTGGCGGGTTGGCGTGTAGAACGTGAGTCGGTTGTTGAGGTATTCGGGGCCCATGTCGTGGAGAGCTTTGTGTGCGTGGGTGAGGAGCATGAACGTGATCCTCTTGTTGACGGGGAGCCAGTGCAGGTCTCGCAGGTGGGCAGAGATGTGGCTGTGGTGAGGAATGTCGAGGATGAGTCATGCGGATGCGTTCTGTATGAGTTGGTGTCTTTTCTGCAGTTTGTCCGTGGTTCCATCGTAGAGGGCGTTCCCGTAGTCCAGTCGGCTGCTGACAAGGGCCTGGGTGACCGCCTTTCTGGTTCTGGTGGGGATCCACCGGAAGATCTTTCGGCGCATGCGCAGGGTGTTGAAGCATGTGGATGAGATGGCGTTGACTTGCTTGGTCATCGTGAGGGAGGAGTCCAGGATGAATCCCGGGGTGCTTGAGTGGTCCGTGGGTGTCGGCGCGGTGCCCAGTGCTGTGGGCCACCAGGAGTTGTCCCAGGCGAATGGGGATGGACCAAGGATTAGGACTTCCGTCTTGTCTGAGTTCAGTTTCAGGCGGCTGAGCTTCATCCATTTGGCAACGTCTCTCATTCCTTCCTGGAAGCTGATTCTGGCGGTGGCGGGGTCTTTGGTGAGGGAGAGTATCAGCTGGGTGTCGTCGGCGTAGGAGATGATGTTGAGGTTGTGTTTTTGTGCGATGGCGGCGAGGGGGCTCATGTAGATGTTGAAGGGGGTAGGGCTGAGTGAGAAGCCTTGGGGAACACCGCAGATGATCTCGGTGGTCGCGGAGCGGAGGGGGGGCGGACTCGCTGGGTTCTGTCAGAGAGAAACGAGGTGATCCAGTCCAGGGCCTTTCCTTGGATCCCCGTGTTGTGGAGGCGGATTATTAGGGTGCGACGGCAGACAGTGTCGAAGGTGGCAGAGAGGTCTAGGAGAATGAGAGCGGCTGTTTCCCCGCTGTCAAGCAGGGTCCTGATTTCGTCGGTGGCTGCGATGAGTGCTGTCTCAGTGTTGTGGTTAGCTCGGAATCCGGACTGGAATGGATCGAAGGAGCCGTTTGCCTTGAGGAATGTAGTCAGTTGTTTATTGACGTTCTTTTCGATGCCGGGTAGGGGAGACGAGAGATGGGGCGGAAGTTCTTGAGGTCTTTGGAGTCTGCTGTGGGTTTCCTTAGTAGGGCATGGATTTCTGTGTGCTTCCAGCTCTCTGGGAAGGTGGCGGATGTGAAGGAGTTGTTTATGACGTTCCGGAGTTGGGGTGCGATGATGGTGTCGGCTTTGTTAAAGATGTGGTGAGGGCATGGGTCGGAGGGTGAGCCGGAGTGGATGGTGTTCATCACGTGGGCGGGGTCTTCAGTGCTAATGTGGGTCCAAGCGTTGAGGGTGGTAGTAGGGGGCGTTGATTCGGTGGTTGGAGTCGGGGTCTGGGCGCCGAAGCTGTCGTGTATATCGGCAATTTTGTGGTGGAAGAAAGAGGCGAGGGAGTTGCAGAGGTCTTGCGACGGTGTGATGTCGTCGTTGTTGCTGGCGCTGGGGTTGGAGAGCTCTTTAATGATGCTGAAGACTTCCTTGCTGTTGTGTGTGTTGGCGTCCAGCCGCTCTTTGAACGATGTCCTTTTGGTGGTGCAGATCAACTTGTGGTGCTTGCGCGTGGTGTTCTTGACAGCTGTCAGGTTAACTGTCATCTGTTCGTGGCCCCAGGCTTTCTCGAGGGTAGGGCAGGAT
Source organism: Lissotriton vulgaris (assembly GCF_964263255.1). NCBI lineage: Eukaryota > Metazoa > Chordata > Amphibia > Caudata > Salamandridae > Lissotriton > Lissotriton vulgaris. Next base: position 829,493,394 of record NC_141698.1, read on the forward strand.
TTCTTCGAATCATTAAGGTCGTCGGTGAACCATGCGGCTCTCCTGTTGCCTGGCTTGTCTGGAGGGGTCTTCAGTGGTGCAAGGACGTCAGCGCAGTAGGTGATCCACTGTGTGAGGTTGTGGGCTGCGGCGTTGGTGTCGGTTGTGTCGGTTGGTGGGTTCTGGCTCAGTGCTGTGGTTAGCTGGTCGGTGGTTACTTTGCTCCAGCATCTGCGGGGGATCTGTTGCGGGTGGATGTGGGATGTTGTCTTCTTGAAGGTGAAATGGATGCAGCTGTGGTCGGTCCAGTGTAGTTCGGAGGCGTGGCTGAAGATGACATGGCCGCTGGCGGAGAAGATGGGGTCAAGCGTGTGCCACCAGTTGCTTGAGTCCAAGGTTGGCGAGGTTGTCGAGCAGGGTGGTGGAGTTGCTGTCATTGTTGTTCTCCAGGTGGACGTTCAGGTCCCCTAGGAGGATGTAGTCTGGTGAGGCGAGGGTGTGATGGTTGATGCAGTCGGCGATGGCTTCAGTGAATTGTGTGCGTGGGCCCGGGGGTCTGTAGATGAGTGTTTCTCTGAGGGTGGTCCTGGGGTCGGTGTGGATCTGGAAGTGTAGGTGCTCGGCAGCGGTGAGGGTGTCTTCGGAATTGGTTGTGACGCTAATGGTATTCCTGTAGATGATGGCGATTCTTCCTCCGGTTTGGTTGACGCGATCCTTCCGGGCGATCTTGTAGACGTCCGGGATGGCTATGGCTATGGCGATGTCGGGGGCTGAGGAGGCGTTCATCCAGGTTTCTGTGCGGAAGGCGACGTCCGGTGCTGTTGTGTCGAGGAGGTCCCAGAGTTCAACGGTGTGCCTGTCGACGGAGCGGGTGTTGAGTAGGATGCATTTGAGGTGGTTCTTGTTGTTGCTTGGTCCGAAGGGTGGGGTGCAGGTTCGGAGGCAGGTGAATTTGCAGGCTTTGGCAGGTGAAGGGTCTGTGGGTGCGCTTCGGGGTGGCTCGATAGCAGGCGGGAGGCCGGCTGGTGTTGAGGGCGTGGAGGGTGGCGGTGTCATATCTCATTTGGGTGGTTTGGCTTCGGCGGGGGCCAGGGGTTCTGCCGCTGGGTGCGGTCCAGGTGCGGAGGGGTGCAGACGGGCTTGCCTTTGGTGCACCAGCGGCGCGCCCGCTGCGCGTGTCCGCTGCGCGGGTGCTTCGCGGCCTCCACATGAGGGGAAGTGAGAGGGAGGAGCAGCTGGGAGGCGGGAGCGGGGCAGCGAATGGGAGACCAGCAGGCGGGCCGCAGGGTATGCAGCGGCGGGAAACAGCGAGGCGTGGAGCAGGAAGGGACCACAGAAGGCAAAGGGCGGGCGGAGGGGTTACGGAGGGGAACGAAAACAGAAGTACAGGGGCAGTACAGTAAGGGCAGCAATACAATAGGGGCAGCAATACAATGGGGCAGCAAGAGATAAACCAGAAATCAACAGGAACACAGGAGACACAAATGGAGCAAACCAGGCACAGCGAGCGGCAGCAGCAGGGAGGCGTCACACAGGAGTACTGTGTGGTGGCTGGGGGGGCGACCTGCCTTGTGACAGGGTCAATGGTCACTAACTACTCAATCTACTACTACTACTGTAAGCTACTCACACATTACTCAATCTCTACTACTCTCTAATACTCTCAATTCACACTCTACTACTAACTCAACTAATCACACTCTAATTCACACTCTAACTACTCTTTACTGCATACAAGTCAAACTCCCCACAACTCACTAAATTAAACTATCCACAATTTTATACTCACTCTCTACTACTCTACTACTCTCTACTACTCAAAAGACCATCTCACAGGGAAAGCCAGGACGGGTTCCCCAGCGTTATACAGCGCCAAGAAACCCTGGGACGAACGTGTGCTCTACAAATTCATACTAACATAACATAACTAACTACTGCTCTCTAATATATACTCTATTTTAAAAGTCATTCGCTACTCACGCTACTAAATACATATACTACTCCATATACTATCTATAACTCACTACACTACATCTATTTCTATCTAGTACTTTTCATTACTCACAACTACTCTGTCTCTACTACTCACTAACTCCTACACGCTCTCTACACACTATCTACTACTCACTCTATACTACTCTCCACTAATCTACACTACTCACTAACTACTATTGCCTACAACTCACTCCTACTCTACTCTATACAAGTACACTCTCTATTAATCAACTAGTCAATCTCTACTAACTAATAATAACTGCTAATACTCTCTACTACTCTCTAATGCTTACCTGTTGCCATTGTAAATGGCAATACCATATATTTATCGGTTTAACACCTTGAGTGCTCATGACGAGCTCAGCTCGTCATGAGCCACGGTGCTGCGGTGCTCATGACGAGCTGAGCTTGTCATGACCGCACCCGTTAAATGGAACGCTCGCATGCTGGGCTGATTCTCCTGCTGTGCTGAGCGTTCCATTGGAACGGGCGTGGTCATGACGAGCTCGTCATGAGCACCGGAGCGCAGTGGCTCATGACAAGCTGACCTCGTCATGAGCACCGGGGCGCTGTGCGCGCCCCCGCCCCCCAGCACAGCGGGGGAAACAGCCCCGCACGGAAGGGGTTAAAAAAAAGCAAGAACATTTGCAATGCCAATAGCTCTAACTTTAACAAAGACGAGACCATTGCATTGTAAATGCTTGTTGTAGACTGGGACCATAATCATCCCATTCAACTCTATTGGAATTATTTCCTGGTGCCAGATAGTATTTTATACTTTCGACAACAAATATGCCTGCCACTCACCAAAATAGTGAGCAGCAGTCCCTGCTTAGCCTTCAGGAAAGGAAGCTTTAGAGAGCTTGCTGAACTTATTTGGCTTCACCAAATGTCCCAAGGAAAAGTTTGTATGGCAGGAGAAACTAGTAGGGAGTAGAATATATTCACCTTATATAACTTGCTTACCTTTCTTTTCTAAGTGGTCTGCTGTATCAGCCTTTCTACACCTTTAGGAGATTTGGAGAGAGAGTCCTTCTTTACTATCTGCTGATAGATTACTATGCTGTTTCACTATTATTATTTTTTTTAACACAGTTTTGTTTTTTAAGTTTTAGCTTTGGCCTCAAAGATCTGAGGGTATCCTTTTTTAGGTTCAGCCCGGCATCACATGCGCTGCTACGAGGCATGCAGTAGTTGAGTATGGCTTTGAAGCCCTGCCCACTTTCCGCCCATATTTTAAATTGGCTAGTGTCATTGTCATTCGTAAACACTGAGTCGTTATTAGGCTTGTTAGTCCCGCTTTAGTACCACCTTGTCTGCATTTGTTACCTCCCATAACGACTGTACCTTTTACTGGTGTTGTTACATGGTCTGCCTTAAAGGTCGGTGAGCACTATTTTCTTTAATGCTCTTCCCCCTATTCCACCCACGACATCGCAGTTTCCGGCCGCTTGTATTTTAAAATAATGTATTAATTCAAATTACAGCGCTGTCCGCTATAACTGTAGCGGCTGCACTTATTTAATATACCGCACGGTCCACTTTCACTTTAGTGGCCACGTTTACTTAAATAATATAAGGCACAGTTGGCTTTCACTTTAGCGGCTGCGCTTTTTTAATTATCAGCGGCCTGAGTTCACTGTGGCGGCCGCGCTACCGGAGCTCATGAAAATAATGTTTTTTTTCACTTTGGGTGAAAGCACCATAGGTGCTTTCTCTTTGTTGGCCGCACCTCTTTGTTTAGACGCTGCTCACTGTAACCTGAATATGCGAGCAGCATTTTTAAACAAGCATTTACAATGCAATGGTTTTGCCTTTGTTAAAGTTAGAGCTATTGGCATTGCTCTTGACATTATTTTTATTTATGTTTTTTTTAACTTAAATAAATGGCATTGTCATTTACAATGCCAATAGCTTAATCTCTCGCAAATGCCACACACAAACACCCACAGAGAGCCCCCCCACACACACACACAGCGCCCCCCCACACAACCACACAGCGCCCTCCACACATAAACCCACACAGAGCCCCCCCCACACAGAGCAGAAGTATGCTACATTTAATGCGAGTCACAGGGCTTTAGATCTCATCCACAGAGGATACCAGACCCTTCTGGTGTGCATTAGTTATCATTCTGCGCAGTCTGTATTCGATCCATCAATCTCGGCGTCACTGGAGAGCGCGAGATACCCGGAAAAATAAACTGCGTGCGCATGACGCAGCCCCCACCTCCCAATCCTGACAGGAGCCGTTCAACACCCCCTTCGTACGCTGCGCTAGCCTCCGCAAGAGGCTGATGTGGCGTAAAACAATGCAGCATTGCAGCTCTGGTGACCCATAATAACCTCCTGGCTTGCAGGCTAGCGAGGCAGCTCAGCGGGTCAATGCGCCCACTTAAAAGAGATTGGCGCAACCGGCATGCGAAAAATTCCAGGCCCAAGGGCCGACTCACTCATTATTTTTAATGTAGATGAAATAAGTAAACGCCCGATCAGTTTTACTGCTCGAGAGTTTGATTTTGGACTTGCTTTACAAAACCGGGGAAAGTGCGTCTATATTTATGATCGCTATTTATTGGCCGAAAAATTTTGTTTTGCTAATAAATCTGAAGCCATTTGACAGAAATATATAATTTTACAACAAACACAACCAAACTGTTGTTGTATATGCAGTCAAAGCGACCACGAGTACGGTTACTACGCTTCAGAGCGCTGTGGAGGCAGGGTCAGAGACAAGGACCAAAAAAAAAAAAACTATTGAGTTAAATAGTATATTTTCTTGGTCTTTCTCTTAAACGTAACAGCATACAAAATAGAACACAACCACCATACGAGAGACAGGAATGTATGTTAAAGTAATCTGTGCAGATGTACTACTGTTCTAGTGGTAAAGCTTATTTGGTTAATGCGATCACTACAGAAGTCTGTCTGTGCAAACAGAGATTCACATCTTTATCTTGGTTTGTGCATATGTGTATTTATAGTGCTAGGATGTGCTAGGATGCCCCACCCTGCGCTAGAAAGCACAGTGAATATGCAAGTCGGAATTTAAAAAATGCATTAACTGTCACCATGAAGCTTTAAGTGACTCCATCAATTAAAGCTCCTGCTGGCTCCCAAGCAGCCTTTAGATCTACTGATTGCTGAACCAATTGCACACATTTGCATTTCTTTCAGGTAGCAGGCACCATGGAGAGAGAAGGGCCTGCCTGGTCCTTAGCTGTCTGTCTCCCTCATCTCCCTTTTCAGTACAAAAGAATCTCTCCTTTCCTTCTAGCCAGATGCAACTCAAGGCGGACATTGGCTAATAACCAAGATAAAAAAATCTTGGGAACGGTGGTTCATATAAATCCCACCCACTATACCCTCTGCTTGTTACGTACTGGTAAAAATTTGTAGCTGGCTAAAGCATGCATGAAGTGTGCAATACCAAAAAAAAAAACGTTCTCCCTTAAATTCAAGACAGAAATATGGCTGCACAACATATCAACTGAGATAAAATTCCCAAATTTAAAAATTAATGGTTTGGGGAGGAAAATGGTAAAACTATCAATAAGCAGGTCACTGCCCACTCTGGTATTACCCACGGATGTACTTAAGCTTCCTATTTCCCACCCTTTGACAGAAGTGAACATCACTATACGCTTATGGTTTCTTCTTAACCACCTTTTGACAGAAGTGACAGTCACTATCGAATTAGTCCCTATTCTGGATCTCTGTCGACCTCGCCATCTAAAAGATGTAATCTGGAGTCTGCCTCCTCACAGCTTGGTCACAACCATCCCTGGCACATATAAAAATAGTTCACATTTTCCAACTCAATCCACAGGTTACATTGGCTCATGCTACAATTGTCTGTGGGCGCTGGAACACTCAGTGGCACCTTTGCATTTCTACTTAATATAGACAACAACTCAGTTCTAGATAATATAAGCTTCATTGCTTTACTCTTCCAACAGGCTACCGTATCAACCTTTTGACTAGAGACTAGCCATCTTTCCAGCTGCAATAAAACATTAGCTGCTGTGGCACATCTTCCATACATCTGTAATGTCCAAGTCGGAAACCACAGAAAGTAAACATACTACAAGAATTTCTGCCATGGTGTGATGTGTTATGGACTATTTATTGTGTTCTAGGCTACAAACATCTATTCTTACACAATGACAGAGTTCGGATGCAGCTAGAGTGTCTTGGGCGGTACCATGTGCTGAACAGCTGGGGACCAGCAATAAATAACACTTTGTACATACATTAAAAAATAACGAATTAAAAAAGAGTTTCCATTTTTTGATTGACAGGCTTTAAGAACTTCAGGGCAGATGTATTTTTTCCCCTACATGTTAGATCTGAGTGATGGGGTAAAGAAGGTGCTAAGAATCCCGGGTCCTGAATACCTTTCCAAAGTATTGGCTGCATATGCTGTTTCTTTGCTAGTTAATTACCTATCCATCTTACAGTACTGGGACAGCTTGCAGCACGGGATATAAATCATCATCCGTTGCATGAATTATGTAAACAAATGTAACAATTATTGTACTTGACTTCACTATAATAACTGATTGTTTTCTTAGACGAAGAATACATTTTCAAGTTCCATAGTCAGTACAAAAATAACCATAATAAAACATTTTGCTACAAACCTCACATGTGATCTTACGCTTACAATCATATAACACTCACTGATTAAAACCAGACAGCTGTCCCCAAATAACATATTCCATACTACAGTCATGTTCTTAGTCTAGTGAATGAATGAATGAATGTAACATTTGTAAAGCATTCTGCACCAGAACATGGCAACCTGGCACAGAAAAACAAAAAAGTGATAGCAAATGGTCGACATAGCGAAGTGGGTTTATATGGAAGAGAATATGTGAGATTTTAGGTAAGTCGAGAAAAAAAAGTTATTATTTGCTGGCTGGGCAGCAAGAAGGGACGGCAATCTAAGCAGCAACAACAGAAGAAGGTCAGGCAACCAGAGTGTGATCGTTTCAATCTTGGTTAGTCAAAGGAGATGATTATTCATAGACTGAACAGCAAATTCAGAATTATAGAGAGTAAAAAGTCTCTATAGATTGGAGCATGGCTGTGAACAGCATTGCGGCAGCGACACAATGATTTGAAGAGGAGTTTGTGAACAGGTTGCCAATGAAAAGCTTTCTTGTGAGGAGTAATGCGGGGACGGTGTCTTAGGCCATGTATCAGCCTGGCTGCTAGGTCTTGGATGCATTCGAGCCTAGATATGGCGTGCCTAGGAAGTTGCTTCAATGTCACCCTAGGTTCACAATGTCAGCAGCAGCAGTCATGTGTACTGTGACTAACCAATGAATCTATATGATCAGACATAACGCCATCCTCTCCAGTACAATACAACAAATTCCAGGCAGCAGAGATCAGTGGCGACCGGCATAACTCGCCGGTGGCAAGGTAGGCGTGGGGTGGGGCGTCACAAGGGGGGGGGGAGGGGGGGGGGGGGGTGTTGGGTCGCACATGTTCAGAATAAAAAAAAAAAAGTACCTTGATGCAGGGTTTCGCATCTTCTCTGCTCCCATGTCTTCTCAGCTCCTGCTCTCTGGCCTCCAGATCCGACAGGAACGGAATAAGGCAGCCAGGCTCCCTCCTGCAACTCCGGCAGCCGAGGCAGCGGTAGGGGGGCGGGAACGGGGCCGGGGAGACACGGAGAGCGAGGCAGCGGTAGGGGGGGGAGGCGGGAACGGGGTCAGAGACACAGAGCGAGGCAGCAGTAGGGGGCGGGAACGGGGTAGACGAGTAGACGATAAGCCACCATGGCAACAAACATGGTTATCTGAGTTTAATATTTAGTAGGTGATCTGGAAAGTCACCTTTGTTTTTCATTCCCTGGGCCACCTAGATGTACTGAAAAGCTGAAGAGTGGGTCGGAAAAAATGTGTACCTCATTCACTTCTCACAATTGCAGTTTGTAGGCCTTTTAAAACCGACAGTCTAGGTGATGCTGGAAGCTCAGCTTTCCTTACAATGGGTGAAAGACCGCATTCTATAACTAGGGTTGGAAATGTCACGTCTTTAGCAAAGAAATACTATTTATAATGTTTCTGATCTGTTGCAGCAATTAAAAAATATACTTCTTTGATTGGGATAAAGTCAGACTAACCAGGTTGGGAAGCACAGTGGCAATACAGATGACAGGGCTCCCCAGCTCCTGTTCTTTACACAGTTTCACTACAGCCCCTTAAGGATACGTTATCTCGCATTCAACAAAGTTTCAACAATTTTATGTTGTCAGGAAAACAACCCAGAGCTGCAGCCATAGACCTACAAACCAGATGACGAGTGAGGTCTGGACACCCCAGCCGTTATGCTCTTATATTATGCAGCCCAGCTAAGATACAGCAAGAATAACTGGTGATTCACGTATCAGAAAACTGCAGGTGCACATCGCTCGACTGCATGGGTAGCAGGCTTCACTGTGTCTATGTAACATAGCAGGGTGCAGGCAGAAGGTAATTGTGCATATCCACAGGTAATATGATCATTTCGATTGTATAGCATTTTTTCTTAAAGCTGCACTGTGATGGAACACTGTCCCATGTAAACTGCACGGTCACACATTGTTTTTTTAGCAGACTTCAATTTACTTCCTTATGGCCTATCAGAAGCACGATTAAAGAGTTTACTCTATACCCAGGCAAGATTATTTGTTTTTAACTACGAAACATAGAGACCCAAAACGAGTGCATTACTTAGCTGGTTAAATATCTGGAGGGGGGGTCGCCTGTTACAGAGATCTACTTGCAACCGACAGAGTTGAATAGATTGAAGGCCAGCTCAGTATTTTATACTTCATAGGTCGGTAAGATGAATGCACTTGAAACGTGTTACTAAAAACTGCTTAGAAGTGGCAAAAGACCGTTCAGTCGGGTGTAAATGGTCACTGATTTCATTATCCAATGTATGTGACAAGAGTCGACCGCATCAAGAGGCCTCAAGTGCAGCGGACGTTGTGATGTTCGTAGCAGCTGTTTGCGGAGTCATCACACGAGCAGGGGGGGCAGGGGGGGGGGAAGAGACAGGGGGGGTGGGGGGGGGGAGAGACAGGGGGGGTGGGTCTCAGATCATGCCGGCCCCTTTCTCCTGGTTCATCATGCCTTGACATGTCGATGACGTGCGAGTTTACTCGGTGGATGTGATTTCACTTTCGATGCAGATGTCTCAGGCGCCAGGCGTCTCGCCTTCCATTTTCACCACTTGCACCCCCTTAGATACTGGAGGGGGCTTCCCCCGGCCAAACCCTTCTCCTTTGATTAATTCTGTCACGGCCACGTCAGTTCTTGCCCCCTGCTGACCTCTTTGCATTTAAATTATCTTTATTGCGACTGTAATTGTCCCGACACCCAAACTCCAATCTCCTCTAAACTCATTTCCCAAATCCAATCCACTCTTAAAGACAATAAATACTTTCATGAGTGGACAAGGAACTTGGAATACACAACAATATACCGACGTCTCAAACCTGCTCAAAGTCCCGTTTTCTCCACCAAAAGGACCGCGACAGACCCGAAACAACACTAGGGTCCTACATTGAAGCCCGCCGCAGCCGTAACCTGGAGAAACGCGGCTCAAGAGGTGCGCCGGTCCGGACCCTGGCCCAAGATGGCGGCGGGGCTCTGAGAGCTAAGTCCGGAGCCGGGAGGCCTGGAAGTTAAATGATCTCTTTGCCATGTGGTTCCATACACATCATAGGTTGAGCAGCAACAAATACACATCCCCATCCCATTTGTTCCTAATTGGACATGCCGTTTAAGAATCCAGTGTTCAAACCAATAAGTTTATACCTATTAACAAGTACATATTACAACTCTAGAAATTCCGATGTACACAACTTTGACAAGAGCACAGATGTTAATGCCAAAGAAACCCTTGTCTTTGTGAGCTTTTTAATGTGGCTCAAGGCAGAATCTGCACTTGCCTGAAACGCTAGGTGGCTCACGTTGCATCTCTCATCCGGGACACTCATGCAGACTTCACTCACACAACATTTACTTCACACCTATCGGCAAAGGTCCGGGGGGCACCCACGGAAGCAGAGTGCGCCAGAGGAGGGAAGGCCTGCTGTCATAAGGGTCCCTAGTCGCTGGGGGCCGTCGGGAAGATTAAGCAAGTGGGGTCGAGTCTCTTCCCCGCCTCCCTCCCGGGGTGCAGTTCTTACCTGCTGGACAGGGGTGTTGGGCCCCAGAAACCTGCCGGGTCCGGGTGGAGTGCAGCCGCCGCGCTGAGTCTGTGTCCGGGCTCCGGGGGCGGGGAAGGAGGAAGGCGGCCATGAGGAAACAAGCGGGAGGGGGCGGGAAAGGGGGAGGAGAGACGCTGACGACGGCCGACGACGGCCTTGGAGCAGGAAGGCGGCCATGAGGAAACAAGCGGGAGGGGGCGGGAAAGGGGGAGGAGAGACGGAGCACGAAGGAACAGATTCGACGGCCGGGAAGGCGGGCACCAAGAAACAAGCGGGAGGGGGCGGGAAAGGGGGACGAGAGGCCGGAGCACGAAGGCGGGCACTAGGAAACAAGCGGGAGGGGGCGGGAAAGGGGGAGGAGAGACGCTGACGACGGAAGGCGGGTGCCGGCAATGCCGGACCAGAATCGGGGGCGTTCCCGGCGTCGCGTGACGTCGGCAAAAGCCAAAGAATGTCGGGAACGCCCCCGTGTCTGGTCCGGCATTGAGTTGTCCTCAATAAATGATGAGTGAAATTCAGGATGTGCAGTGTCTGTAAAGTTAGTTGTTGTTCCTGCAGCAAAGACAGGAATAAGTGACGTAGGCTGAACAAAAGAGAAAGAAAGTTCCAATAGGTTAAAAATAAATCTGATTGGTATTTCCTTTACCCGTCATTGTACATGACATTCCCTTTAGCATGCCCATTATATACCATTGAGAGTCAATATATAGGCAGAGTTGAGGGTGCTTGGAGTGAGCTGTGAATTAAGGCCTGGTAGAAAGTGTAACAGATGAAGCACTTGAGGCTGAGGACAAGGTTGGCCATACACTTATGCTTCAGTTTAACTGTTGTTAGATGTAAAGAGACATACATTTAATGGAAAGCAGGGATGGTAGGAGTCACATCCTGTTGGCCATTATTGTTTAAATGATCTTCAATTGGAGCTGAGCTTATTTCTACCTGATAGTGAAGTACCAGCTGCCTCTCTTCTTCAAGAACCTCCAGAGGCCTCGTTTTACGTATCGACAGACACAAACTTGAACACTTGAGATGTGCTGGTAGGAGAGGGGATGGTGAAGTATCTCTGGCCCAATGGAGCCAGCAGGCACACTTGCTCCAGCATTAACATTGCTGGTATAATCTGATCTGAGGGGCTGTATGGGAAAACCAGCCTGGTCTGCTGTTCACTGTCTTCGGATCAGACAGCTAACCACAAAGAACAACAGTTCATTCAGTGAATAAGAAGGCCAACAAGAGGGTAACGGGCGGATCATCATAATTGCAGTAAAGTGTACAAAGTATGTCCCATTTCAGGTGGTGTAATCATAAACATTATAAATAAAAGAATGCACTGCAGAAGTCCACCATGCCTACATTTCACTTACCTTTTGCACTTTTTCCTTAGTTGACAGAGAAAGATACATCTGTATAAGTATCTATAGACGTGGAAAAATATGGTCCTTATTTTAAAAAGTAAGCATACACATTTGTGTTATTTTACTCTTTTTTGTATTTAACTAAACTGCAATTTAATAGTAACTTTACGACTGCAGAGAACTTCGCACAAAAAAGATAGGCCTGCCCTCCATTTTATGTGCGGAGTATTCTTCCCCGACAGTTACTATGAATTTGCAGTTTTATGAATACTGAAATAAGTGTAAAGGTATTCAATGTGTAAGTTTCCCTGTACAAGGACCGTTTAAGTCTATGCATTCATTGATCAATGATGCCTCTGGTGGCCATAAAGTCAAATCAGCTTGAAAAGCATTAACGAATTGTAGCTATTTTACTAAATAGGTCTATGGAATGTCAAGTTGAGATAATCAAGTTGGCACTGCCTACAGTCACTGTAACCACTGCAGTGTAACTTGCCTTGCATACCACTCGCTGTTTTGTTTGCTTCTAGAGTTTTCTCTTTTACCCCTCGGTTTACACCACAGCGAGAAACCATCAATTGCTCCCTCCAGTCCCTCCCTGTTTTTTATGCCCCTGCACATTCACTTCATCTCTTGGCTTCCAGGTAGAGTGGGTGGATGTGGATGTTGACGTCAGAAAGCTGATGAGCCTGCTCACTGAGAGGTCACATGCACATTAATCTGCCTGCATAGCACTGAGGGAGGAGGTATGTGGATGAGTCAGCACCAACTTGTATTTTGTCTCCAAAGCAAATTTAGGAGAAAAGTAAGTTAAGTGGCACCTTGGCCTAACCCACAATTGGTCTAAGCCTTTGCATGCATAATTATGCATATGGAGGCAGAGGAACTTAATCTCCAAAAGTGAGTATCTTTTATAAATATCCTAGCTGTACATATATAACACTTTCATTTACTTTTTTGTTAATCCAGCCTATGGTGAACTGTCTGTTCAATCACTACGAGCATGTTCTATTCTTGCCTGAACTCCAAGCCCCGAATAAAAGGCTCACAGGACATAGAAAACAATTCCCTTACATCTCGGAATAGTTGCTTACAGTTGTGATGTGGACTGCTGTTTCGTTCTGTGCTAGTTCCTGTTGTATTCTGAGGTGGCCATAAACTCAGATGTAACCTGGTCCCTTCAGAATTGCCTTTTCGTAATTGTTCATGGGGAAAGAAGTAAATTGTACAGAGAGTAGGAGCTTGCTTCAGGTTATCATGATCCCTCCCGCCCCCACCTTGTTGTAGGGTGTTCTTTTTAATGAATGCCGGTTGTTGGTTGGCTAAAATCTATTTTGAATATGTCTCTTCAAGGAGACGAAACGTCAGGTAGCCAGACCAAACAACATCTGGACATTCAGGCACCTAACAGAGTTGTGCCTAGATTAATTGTAGTTGAATTCCGATAGGGTTATGAATAAACTGAATGATTCATTGTGCTTGAAAGACTTCTCTATGTCACTGTTTATTAAAGCAGGGGGGTCATCAGCATGTGCAAATAGGTTAGCTGCAGGCTTACTTTGATTTTCAGTTTGGTTCTCTTTGAATTGAAATAATATTTTTTAGCTCAGCTGTGACCTCGAAGGTATCCTGTCGTTTGCCTCCTAGAAGACCCGGCAGACGCCCAAACTCTTTGAGAAGCAAAGTTCTAGTTGCTTTTCAAAGATCCTCTTGACTGATGTTTCTTGTTAAACTACTCAGACTTGTTCACCCACTTGAGATCTAAATTGAGAAATTAGGTCGTGTATTAGCTATGGACATGTAGAATGCCTGCCCCATCATTGTGAGTCGGTGATATGTACTTTCTTATTAATTTAAAACACAGTATGATGCAACCCTTTCAGTGACTAAAGTTGTATTCATCCCTGTGTCTTGCCTAAAGCCTCATTTGGTTCCCTTAGTAATCAACATGTTAAGTTTGCAATTTCTTTTCAAAACCCTTGTTTTGTTTTTACATCTGCTGTTTGACGGTCAGTGTACGAAGGAGGCAAATGGACCATATTTTGTCTGAGCAGACAGTCTCATGGTGGGTTGCGCCGTATACACATTTTCATCACCAAAAGGCAATTTGATCATTGCAAAGGTCACAAAAAAGAAACTGTACAACGAATGTGACCGAAGCAGCCAAACTTTCAAAGCAACTTACCTTGGCTGGGATCTGAATAGTTTCCAAATACAAGACTGTGCAAATCGTGTTTATGCTTTACTTTTTAGATATGAACTTGCAGGTGGCAACAATAGCCCTAAAAACATTTTTTTTCTCTCTGTAATTGATGTGTTTCTCAATGGCACTTCACCAGAGTTGCTTTTCGTTGTTTGTTACTCTTAAAATATTTTGAATTTAAGGAGGGCCCTATGTTGAAGTAAACAAAAATGTGACCAGTCTGTAGCAGTTATTCCTAAAACGGCTTCCTTTCCTAGATTTATAACGGGCCTATGTTTCGCGTGGATCTCTTTTTTTCAAATGGGGTTTGGTACATTGAAAATTTACCATAAAACAAAGCGAAATGTTAAATTTGATTCTTTCCAAACTGCATGCAGGTATTTTAAGGATATCAATCTGACAAAGATTTTAATGTGCTGATCTATACCTTGAGGTAAGTACCTGTTTCCCTTCATGCTTTGTTACTATTGCGAGGTACTTTCAACAGTTTAGCATTTTTGTTCTTGTGGCAGGTGAGTAAGAGCTTCTTGTTTGAAAAGTATAGTCATGATGCATTTCTTTTCATTTTTTTCCACAGGCGTTCCTTGGCAAGATCCTCCTGGGAGAAGTGTGTAATCTGCTGTGGTGGGTAGGAATCTCAATCACCCTTTTGGGGCTGCTGTTGCTGCACACCGGGCCACCTCATGCTGATCAAATGGATTCTGAGAAAAAAGAAAAATAGCCTTGATGATAATTTAGGCATGAAATTAGAGCTTTGTTCAGAAGTACATTTTGAAATAAGAAATGTCAAGGTGTTGGAATTAAGATACTTTTTTTATAAAGCAAAGTAAACAAATTTGTTCCAAAGTTGCATACAATATAATGTACGTTTATTAAAGTGGGCTCAGAGTAATTTGTTAACTTATTGGCAAAATATTTAAGCAGTATATTGGTGACCAGAGATGACAATCAAGATTTCAACAGGAAGGACTGTCGGAAGTTGTAAAAAACCTAAATGAAAAAATAAGCAAGTGTTTAAAGAGGGTGACATTTGAAGCAAAAGATGGCACTTCTATAACAGTATTGGAATTTTTTATTCAGATTTACACTTTGCTTAGTCTCTGGCAGCATAGAGCCTAGTGACCCTCTCCCATGCGGTGAAGCCGCAAAATTACTTTATGTTCAGGATTGTTGACGAACTATGTCAAACTTAATACACAAAAAATTCATGGTTTTGCCCCACTGTTTGTGTCATATAAATGACTATTGTGGAGGGAAATGACTGCACGTATACACTGCTTCAGAATGCTGTGCTTGGTGTTACATAGTGCATTGAAGACGAATTAGTTAGGAGCTGACGTTTTCCCAGATGATGGTATCACACGTGGTGCATTTAAATGTATTGTTAAATGAAGGTAGGTAAATAATGACTTAGAAGTGATTATGGACAAATAGTAAGTGGTTGCACAGGTGGAGATAATGTTGATCCTGTAAATGCCTCCAACTAGGAGTGAAGAGAAAACAACAAACACAGACTGTCAGAGCTGAGCTACGTTGTTTGACATGCCTGATTAACAACTAACAAAGGTATTCATATTTCATCAGCAATCGTTTGTGGTTCTGCTGGAGGACTGCACTGAACTTATGAAGATTAACCCGAAAATTAAAACTTTATGGACCCAATTAGTGGATTTTGTTTTTGTTCTTAAATTTATACAAGTAGATATTTCCAAGAACCTGTTGTCAGGATTTCAGTTATGTTTTAACATTGTTAGAATTAAGTGTCTGAATTCTTTCTCTACCTTCTCCTAAGGAGCGGGCACAAGTAAAGGCATTGTTTTAGACTGTTACCGTGGCCGCTAATTTGGCCGAGCCCATACACTGTGCACATTGCTGGTTTGCCGGCACTCAACTGACATTGATATGATAAAATATTTTAAAAGATGAAATCTAAAATAACACATTTGTTGAAATGATAATTTGCTCAGCCATACATTTAAAACTCATTGCTATTTCACTGCTATTCACATTTCCCTGCCCTAGACCCCAACACAGTATCATAACTGATCTGCCACATAAACATGCATGGCTACTTGATCAGTGTCGGAAAAACTGCCTAGAACCCCAGCCATACTACAGTAGCCAAATAGAAATGTAAGACCCATCAAGGTACAATAACGCACCTGACGTGGAACTGCAGTGCAACTAATGTCACCTTGCAGCGCTCCGTCCATCATCTCCTTGTGTTTACCTTGCAGCAAGCGGGTATCAATGGGCTCAGGTTCATCTTTGACACCGAAATGGCTTTAAAATGTTTAAAATGTATGTCCTCTGAAAGAAATATCATGTAATCTCTGTCCAACCACACAGAATTCTTGTACTGATTTGTGGTAGGTGATGTGCTCTCACGTTCACAGCTGCATTCTCTGTGTTTCATGGAGGGCTTCTGGTTGGTTCCTTAGCATATTGTGGAAAGTTGAATTTGTTGCCAGAAACAAGTTGTAATGCAGTGTCTTGATGCAGCAAAGCTGAACTGATATGGGGTCTGCTCCCTCCTCAAATCTTTTAGGAATAAGGTAAATGTTGCCAGAAGCCTCTTAAATAAAGCAACAGATGATACAGGGAAAAAGACACAATTTCAAAACACTGTGGGATGGCAGCTGTATAAAGAGTATAAGATAAACCTTGATGAACATGCAAGGATAAAGCCCTGACTAAGACTGTGTAGAGACTCAAAATGGCTGAATAACCCAAGCCAACCAGAGAGAAATATTTTATCCAATGAAGCATGTTCAAAGAATAAAGTGAACAGAAGACCGTCTGAAAGATGTGGCTGCAAATTCATTTTGGTTCACAAATG
Organism: Lissotriton vulgaris; assembly: GCF_964263255.1. Taxonomy (NCBI): domain Eukaryota; kingdom Metazoa; phylum Chordata; class Amphibia; order Caudata; family Salamandridae; genus Lissotriton; species Lissotriton vulgaris. The sequence goes on from NC_141698.1 coordinate 829,509,977, forward strand.
TATAACCAGTAAGCCAAGCAACACAAGGATAGAGCTATTGAACATCAGAACTGTCTAAGATGTGCGTGAAATGACGATTTAAAAGAAGTGTAAGGTTGATTCCTTTACCTTCATGTTTTAAGCTGGAAAAGAACATTTACAGAGAGAGCGCCAATTGATGAGAAGGAAATTGGAGGATGGAGGCAACACCATGGGTATTTGATATGACGTTTCTGCGATTGAAGGACAGCAAAGAGGTAAGAGCACGGGTAATGGGGATCCGAAAGGAATCACAGCCACATATTGAGCTATACTGAGTGCACTAACATGAGGCTTCAAGCCTATACTACATTTGACGACAAGAGCCAAAAAGAAGTGTGGACTACTGACGCCGTATCATGATCAGGTGCGCTCCCTCAGCGCTGAACTGCATGCCTGGTTTTTTTTGTGCATCGGAAGCATCTAAAGTTCACACTTATAACTCAGAATGTCTCTGAGTTAATACATGAACTTTAAACTGAACAATTCAATCAATTAATGGTGTGCAGAGATTAACTCTCTCTGTTTCCTACTTGTTCTCTCTGAAGTTCATGCAATAACATCATATGTATGAACTTTAGATGCCTTAAATGCAAAACAACAGGCCCTTGGCTCTGAACTGAGCCGGTACAGCTCATCATAGTACGACCCCCGGAGCATGCATTGTTTATAATTTTGCAGGGAGAGTAACCCTATTTCTACAAGTCACCTAAAACAGATAAGGTACCATCAAGGATGGATTGTGAGGGGGAAAGAGAGAGTGGAAAAAAGAGGCTGAAGCCAAAGACCAGAGGCTGGTGGAGTTGGGAAGGGAAGAATGTCCCTGGACAATGACTAATGGGAGGATGATTAACGATCAATCATGTTGGTGTCAGTTTGACAGTTAAGGATCCGATTTCTTTGTTGTGAATAATCTTTCTGTTTGTGTAGGGCTAGAGGCAGGAACTGATTGACTAAGATGCCAGCTGGGTCTCCCCGGCAAACTCTCCCTCAGCATCAGTGGAGGTTTGAAACATGCATGTATGGATTTAAACTGCTGGAAAAGGGAGCACATAGAAGGAGCAAGAATCCAGGAGAACTAAATGGGTATGGAAAGTAAGCTCTGGTAACCACCATGATGAGATGATACAAGAAAGAAAGAAAGAGTAGACTGGCATAGATACACTGATGTCTACTTACCAAACAAAGTCAACGAAACAGTTTAAAAGTAGAAGGCAATAAGCTGGAGCCTTGAACAGCGTTCATGCCAGTCCGAGACTGGTTTATCTTGTTTGGTGCCACCTTCTTAGACAAAAGGCATCGTTGAAGCAAGCTGATTAAAATTTTTCAATAGGTGGGTCAAGACAGACCTGTGTGTTACATGGAGCGACGGAGACCATGAGAGGAGGCACATTCACTGATACAGCACAAAGCCCAGAGGGGTGGGGGGGGGGGGGGGGAAGATGTAGAATATGATAATGGGAGGGATAGGGACCCTATTATGGCTGCCAAGTGGGAGGGTAGGAAAAGAAGCAGCAGTGTAGACATTGAAGGAACCTGAGTACCACCTCTAGAATCTATGAAAGACTCAATGTGGAACAATATTTTTCATAAATAGAGATTAAAGGGGTATGAAAGGGAAGGAAATGTGCTGGTTCTGATGGCTGTGAGCCTGTTATCTCCCAATGGTTCTGAGCAGGAGGTCAGCACAACCCGGGACTCTGGAAGTCCGGACTTCAGGTGTAGGTCTAATCCCCTTGACTCAGGCAGAGAGCGCAGCAGGAGAGCAGTCCAGCAAAGTAGTAGTCCACCAGACAGTCCTTCTTCCTGGCAGAGTATCCACAGGTCCTGAAGAGTTAGCGTCTGAGGTCCAATATTTATACCCAGTTGTGCCTTTAAAGTGGGGAGAAGCTTCTAGAGGCATATCTTTGAAGTGCATACATGCCCTGCCTTCCCTGCCATGGCTCCAGACTAACTACAGAGGGTATCCATCCCTTTGTATGGATGTAGGACAAAACCTATTCAAGTGTAAGTAGTGGGACTCTGCCTAGCTCCACCCTCCCACCCAGCCAATGATAGCACATCCAGGCACGTGTAAGCTCCTATTGTGTGTGGCTGTCTAGGAGGAACACACAGCCCATTTGTCAACTACACCCATTCATCAAACCCAGAGACAGGCTGCAGACACCAAATGGTTAAAGCAGGAAAATGGCAACTTTGTAAAAGTAAAGACAACAAGATGATGGACGGAGTGCTCAAACTTTTCAACCACTCGCCCCAGTCAACAGATCTGAGCTTAATTCATTGTTTTTTTCCCACTATGCCATCCCAGTTTAGACCCAGCCATGTGCAAATCAGTCTTGACCCTATTCCTCATGGGAACAGTCTGGCCCGAACTGGCAGGCCAGGTCATCCCTGGAATGGAAACAAACATCCCGAAACCGGTTTCGGGGCTTCACCCCTCATCAGCCAGGTTAGCTTGAATCCAGTGGCACAGCATGCAAAGGACCCACGTCTGGGCATGCTTTTGGCCACTTGAGACAAACATTCACATTTGTCACCCTAAGTTGGAAGGCTATGCCCGGACGTGGGTCCCGTGCTTGCTACACCACCAGATTCAAGCTAATCTGGCTGATATGGGGTGTTACCCAAAAACAAGGCCCAGGATGCTTGTTTCTTGGTCCAGGGAAGACGTGGCCTTGCAGTTCAGGCTGGACTATTTCCATGAGGAACACTGGCAAGACTGATTTGCATATGGCTGGGTCTAAACTGGAATGGTGTGACATTCAAAAAGCGATGGATTTAACCCAGATCTGTGACTGGCGGTGAATGTTTGATTAATTCAGCATTCTGTCCATCATCTGTTCTTTTTGCTTTTGTTCCCATAAGTGGGAAGGGTAGGCACTGACGTGGGTCCTGTGCTCGCCACACCACCAGATTCAAGCTAGCCTGGCTGATGAGGGATCTTACCCCAAAACCAGTCTCAGAATGCTTGTTTCCGGTCCATCATCTGTTCTATTAACTCTGTAAAAGTGACATTGTCAAAATAGTAATTTATAATCCTACTTCACCATAAGTTATGAATTTCCATTGCAATTCCAAAGACACCAAACATGTACTGGGTACCTGTTCCCATTTAGAAATCACACACACAAAATGTAATAAGGTAACTCCTTTGTTATCCTATGGGAGAGGTAGGGTTTGCAGTGGTGTTTACTACCAGAACATGAAAAACTAAAACGTGACATACCCAACCTTCTAAATACACTCTACCCAGTTCTCTAGGCTGTCCAGGTGGGCCCATCCTAGAAGTGATTTAGATGTAGTAAAAATAAAGGTTTGGGCCTGGCACAAGGTTTATTTTGGCAGATCGACATGTCAGTTTAAAACTGCTCACACAGGCTGCAGTGGCAGGCCTGAGGCATTTTTAAAGTGCTGCTTAAGTGGGTGGCGAGATCAGTGGTGGAGGCCCACTAGTAACATTTAATTTACAGGCGCTAGACACAGGTAGCGCCACTTTAATGGGATCTTACTAGTAAATTACATACGCCAATTGGGTATAAGCTAAGTCTTTTATGTACAGGAGAGAGCACAAGCATTTTAGCACTGGTTAGTCGTGGTAAAGTGCACAGAGTCCTAAGACCCAGCAAAACCAAAGTCAGCAAAACAGGAGGTCTGAAGGCAAAACGATAAGTGGGAAACAACACCAAGGATTCCAGGTCTACCAAATAGCATTATTACTATCATTCTACTAGTTTGCAGTTAATCGCAAAATATTTAATTTTGCACCCAGCTCATTTTCCGTTTTTGCCTACAGCATATAGTACCTCTTCTTACAGAGATAAAGTGCAATATGGCGGTGTCATATGATGAAGGGATTTAAAACTAGATTAACCAATAGTTATTTCATCCCCAGTGAGCTAATGCGGTCTCTTCCTGGTACTTTCCAGGTGAAATGGGACAGGTTTTAATTCCATTTATGGAAGTAAGTTCGGTTTACATGAGGAATTGGGTGGGTTTCTATCTTCAAGGAATTCACCGAAGGTGACCTGGAAGTTGGAAACCTTTGACTCTTATGTAATGTTACACTGCATGCAATTGTGTAGTATTGCTCTGGCAAGCAGCAGATATTGAGCGTTTCAAAGCATGGACAGCTTTGAAATCTTGTGAACTCTCTCAACCACATTAGTGTGCTGATGTTCAACATTTGCTTTTACGAAGTCTTCCTAACCTTGACATGGCCAGGCATTTCTTTTTGTCAAAAAAAGGTGTAACCCCCGTGCCAGAATGAGAAGAGAAATGGAACAACCCCACACTTCATGGGGTGTAGGGGAAGGGGGTTTTGCCTGCCGAGAACTAGATTCACTGTGGAGAAAGAAAATGTCCCTTTGCACAAAGGAGCTGACAGCCCACAGTGATTTATTGTACAATACCACACTTCCAAACCAAAAATCATTCACTAACATTTTAGTCAAGTCAAGTCAAGTCAAAGAATTTATATAGCGCACTACATACCCAGAGGGTCTCAAGGCGCTAAGGAGGGGGAGGAGGATTACTTGTCAAATATCCACGTTTTAAGTTGCTTTCTGAAAGCTAGGTGGTTCTGGGTAAGGCGAAGGTGAGTGGGGAGTGAGTTCCATGTTTTAGCAGCCAGGTAAGAGAAGGATCTGCCTCCCATGGTGGTCTTGTTGATGCGAGGTACAGTGGCGAGGGCTTGGCTGGAGGAGCGTAGTTGGCGGGAGGGGGTGTAGAAGGACAGTCTTGAGTTGAGGCATTCTAGTCCGATGTCGTAGAGTGATTTGTGTGCGTGGGTTAGCAGTCGGAAAGTGATTCTCTTATTGACGGGTAGCCAGTGGAGGTCTTTCAGGTGACCAGAGATGTGTTCGTTGCGTGGGATGTCTAATATGATTCTGGCTGAGGCGTTTTGGATTCGTTGGAGTTTCTTTTGGAGTTTAGCGGTAGTGCCTGCGTAGAGGGTGTTTCCGTAGTCCAGTCGGCTCGTGACCAGAGCATGGGTGACTGTTTTCCTGGTTTCGGTGGGGATCCAGCGAAATGTTTTTTTGAGCATGGGAAGAATGTTGAAGCAGGATGAGGATACGGCGCTGACTTGTCTGTTCATTGAAAGTGAAGAATCCAGGATAACGCCTAGGTTCCGTGCGTGGTCTGTCGGGATGGGTGCTTTTCCAAGGGCTTCCGGCCACCAAGAGTCGTCCCATGCAGAGGGGGATGTACCTAGGATGAGGACTTCTGTTTTATCTGATGATGTTTTTCACAAGCAAGCCTGCTGCATTTCCCAGTACCTCCAGTCTCCACATCAAACTCACTATATGGCATGCTTGCCTAATTCATTATCAATGAACAGCCTAGCACTGTACTGGTGTGCAACAAACAACAACTATATTTTGTATCTATCACGAAGTTCATCCTGGCCTTGCTGGCTTTAGATTCCCCATGTCCGATCCCCCGTGTCCTTTCACAAGTAGATCCATTTTGTTGTTTCAACCTTATATGATTAGCTCTTCATCAGCTTCCTCAGGAAACAATAATTGTATGTCCCACTGAGAAACGTGTTACCTTTCTGCCCCAATACTAACTCTGCTGTCACTGCCATCTTGCCATGCCAAGAATATCAGTAACACCTACCTTCATTCTCTCCTGTATATGTATGTTCTGGGAATTGTTTGTATGTAAATACATTTAATTCCACTTGCCACTCTAACTTGAGCTGTGTTAATGTCTCTCTACCTGTGGTAAAATCTCCCTACCTGATCCCGTTTGATATATCTTCCTCTTTCAGTGTCATGTGTACCCCTACATTAGTGCTGTTTGGACGCTGGGATCATGAATTATTTATTTTCTTTTTTATGTAGTGTTCCATCCCATTAACATTTATATTATTTTAGGCTAGTCTCTCCTTCTGCTTGGTTTTCTCCTCACTTGAATGGTTTTTGCCCCCTCCCTTCTATTTCTTGTGTCCGTATTCATTCTTTTTTTATATACTGGATAAACGATGCCGTTCTATATCGGGTGCTTTTGTTCTCGGAGTATGAATGGGTCAGAAAAGTATGGGCTTTTAGAGCACAGGTTAAACACCAGCATCAGTAGGGGAAGTATTTACCAGCTACAGTAAATGGCTCATGTTAAATGTGGAATTTGGTCCACTGCATGTGCTGTGATTTTCCAGTTATTTGCACCCAGTAAATGTGGGAAGATTTGACCTTCTAAAAATTACCCGGGAAACATTTGGGAAGCATTTACAAACACCTTCGCAGAATTTACCAGTACTTTCATTATAAGGGCCATATGACTCAGGGCCAGACTTGGTGGGAGGGTTACTCCATCACAACGGTGACGGATATCTAGGCCGGCTAAATATAAATCCCATTATATCCTATGAGATTTATATTTCAGCGGATGGGATATCCATCACTGAGATCTAAATCAGGCCCTTACTCTCCTTTTTTATTTGTAGTAGTCTTGGGTTAGATATCTGTGGTGCTGGCTATTGCTGTCCCCTTTGCTGACCTGTCTTCTCACTCACTCCTTCTGTTGTCCCGCATCACACATACTCCTCCTCTTCAACATATATGGTTTCGGCATTTTCTAGTTGCCATTTCCTCCCTTCATCCTACCTCCCTCTATACTCTGGATTAACTTTTAGGTCAGAATGTCATTTAGAATTGTAACTTACGGAAACAAATATGGTTTAGACATAAAGTCCATTCTCTCCAGTTGTGCTCATTTAAATGTACTGCACTGCCTTTATACAGACTTCCTCCTGACCTCCATTCTCCATTTCCTGCTCCCCAGTCTCCTCTTTGTCAGGATATCCATTTTCTGAAATATTTCATACATTGCTTAATCTCCCAACTGCTCCCCTCTCCTCCCTCTAGTATTCCTCTTCTTCCCTCTTCTTTCGTCCACCTCCGAGCCCCTCATCGCATTCCATATTTGGGACTAAGAGTAATTGTCTAACTGTACCATTTCATCTTGTTTTCGATGCAACGAGTACTCTGTCATATCTGTGATGAGGTACCCTCTCCTCCAAACTGAAGGTCTGCCTGCCTGATTTACAGATGGTAAATAGGACGTGGGGAAACCCAATATACCCTTGCAGGCTTGGGACGTGTAACAATAAATAGGTAAGGATGCCAACAAGGGATTTACTTGGGAAAAATCAAATAAACACCAATCACTTGAATTAATCTATTGTCAAGCCTAGCAATGGTGGCTGACTCACGAACAATCAACCTTAAATTCAGCTTATTTATACTTAGAAGGAATCACACAAAGAGCTATTTAAACACTGGTGTTTGTAGTTTCACAAATATAAATATTTAATACAAACAAATGGATAGGGTACAGAAAATACCTACATACAACAGACCGAGGTAAATACATTTTGTACAGACATTATAACCTCAGAATCCAGTATGTAAACATCTATTCCAAAATTTCTGTATAGTGGAACATGAGTCTGACACATCAAAGAACAATCCCAGAGAAACAAAATATTGTGGAAATAGATGCATTAGTCTACGTTTCGGTCTCCAAGGCATATTAGTCCGTTGGACCATCTTCAGGACGATGAATTAAAAGTTAAATATTTTACCCTTATATCTGGTCAAGCTATATAAATTTCTAGACCAGCGGAATCCTAGTTGAATAGACGATTCCCATAATGAGCTAACGCCAGACAAGTAATCAAAACATTCCAAGCTTATAGAGGAATTCATGAACAGCAATCCAAAGGCTTGGCTGTAGATATCGACTCGCTGCCGTCGAGCAGTATATTTATCGGCGTTGCTTCCAGCCCTGTCCGAGCACGCCGTCTAGTACTGGAAGCAACGGCAATGGAAACATTAGTTATGCCATAATTAAGGCTTCCAGTTTTCCATTTTTACAGATAAATACTAACAGAAACCAATGTGCTACCTCTCAGTATTTATTATTAAAAATGGAAACATACAGACAAGTGTGCTGCTTTTGAGTGACTCTAAATGCTGTCTTTCATGAATTACAGGCCAACAGTTGAGCAGATGGACAGCTGGGGAATTAAAAAAACAGATTCCTTAAATAGAGGCATATGTTAATATATATATGCGAAGTATAATGGTAATATTTATCTGTGAGTGTAGCATTTTCTTATATTTTTCTAATGAATTTGCTATAATGCGACCGGCATCAAAGTATGAATGAATGTTTGTCAGTAAAATAAATGTGGTAAACCATCATTTTGTGTCAACAGTTATTCCCAAAACACAAAAGAAATATGGATAAATACCAGTGAGGTGGTCCCCCCCCCCCAAAAAAAAGGCTGGAAGTCTTCACCATATATTAAAATATAAATATGTTCAAAACAATATAAAATCCCTCCCAAAATGGCCTAATAATGTTTATCATAGAGCAAATCACCCCCCTAGTTTGAGTGAGTCACCAGCTACAAAACCCTAGCCTACTCTGCTAATCTGTGAGATTTCATGTAACAAAATACCTGCCTACCGCCTGTAACTAAGTGTCATATGTGGTTTAACGGCTAGAGCGTCCGACTTTGCAGCTTGTAAATCAGATTTGAGTCTGGCGGAAAGCGCACACATCCTGTGGATCTGGGCAAATCACTTAATCTCCCTGTGCCTAAAAGATGAATGTGTCCATCTGTAATGTAATCAATCAATCATTTGTAAAGCGCACTAAATACCCGCAAGTGTCTCAAGGCGCTGGGGGGTGGGGGCGCTACTGATCGAACAGCCAGGTCTTGAGTATCCTCCTGAAGGTCAGCAGGTCTTGGGTCTGTCGTAGGCTCAGTGGGAGGGTGTTCCATGTCTTGGCGGCAAGGTGGGAGAAGGATCTCCCACCGGTGGTTGTTCTTCGGATGCGCGGGACGGTGGCGAGTGAGAGGTCGGCGGAGCGTAGCTGGCAGTTAGGGATGTAGAAGGAGAGCAGTCTGTTGAGGTGGGCTGGGCCAGTCTTGTTGAATGCCTTGTGTGCGTGGGTGAGCAGCTTGAAGGATATCCTCTTGTTGACGGGGAGCCAGTGCAGGTTTCTCAGGTGGGGGGTGATGTGGCCGCGGCGTGGTACTTCGAGGATCAGTCGTGCGGAGGTGTTTTGGATGCGTTGTAGTCGTTTGATGAGCTTGGTCGGGGCTCCCCTGTAGAGGGCGTTTCCGTAATCGAGTCTGCTGCTGAATACGGCCTGGGTGACTGTCTTTCTTGTATCTGTCGGTATCCATCTGTAGATCTTACGGAGCATGCAGAGGGTGTTGAAGCAGGAGGAGGAGACGACGTTGACTTGCTTGGTCATTGAGAGCATTGAGTCGAGGATGATTCCCATGTTGCGTGCATGGTCGGTAGGTGTCAGGCCTGCCCCCAGTGCCGTCGGCCACCAGGAGTCGTCCCAGGCTGAAGGGTTGGAGCTGAGGATGAGGACCTCCGTCTTGTCCGAGTCGGCGACGGCCTTCATTCCTTCGTGGAGTTTGACTTTGGCTGTGATGGGGTCCTTGGTGAGGGAGAAGATCCGCTGAGTGTTGCCGGCGTAGGAGATTATGGTGAGGTCGGGCTACGTGTGCGGCGGGGCCATGTAAATGTTGAACAGCGTCGGGCTGAGGGAGAATCCCTGGGGTACGCCGCAGATGATCTTGGAGGCTTTGGAACAGAATGGGGGGAGGCGGACGCTCTGGGTTCTGCCGGAGAGGAAAAAGGTGGTCCAATCCAGAGCCTTGTCTCAGATCCCTGCGGCGTGCCCGGAGTGAGCGGTGGCAGAAGGCGGCAGAGTGGTCTAGTAGGATGAGTGCTTCCGTCTTGCCGTTGTCCAGCAGAGTCCTGATGTCGTCAGTGGCGGCGATGTGGGCAGTCTCGGTGCTGTGGTTGCTGCGGAACCTTGACTAGGAAGGGTCCAGGATTCTGTTTTCTTCGAGGTATCGGGTTAGCTGTCTGTTGACGGTTTTCTCGATGACCTTGGCCGGAAAGGGGAGCAGAAAGATGGGCTGGAAGTTCTTGAGGTCTCTTGGGTCTGCTTTAGGTTTTTTGAGTAGGGCATTGATCTCTGTGTGTTTCCAGATCTCTGGGAAGGTCGCGGTCTCAAGGGAGATATTGATGACGTTGCGCAGGTGGGGTGCGATGGTGCTGCTTGCTCTGTTGAAGACGTGGTGCGGGAATGGGTCCGACGGAGAGCCGGAGTGGATTGAGCGCATGGTCTTGATGGTGTCATCGATGCTCACGCTGGCCCAGGCTAGCAGGGGGTCGTGGTCGATGGTGTACGGAGGGTCTGTTGTGTTCTTGTCTGTTGGGGCTGTCTGGGTGTTGAAGCTGTCGTGGATATCTGCTATCTTGCGGTGGAAGAAGGTGGTGAGGGAGTCGCACAGGGATTGCGACGGCGGGATGTCGTTGATGTTGGAGCTGGGGTTGGAGAGTTCCTTCACGATGTTGAAGAGCTCCTTGCTATTGTGTGCATTGTTGTCGAGGCGGTCTTTGAAGGGGGTCCTCTTGGCCGCCCTGATGAGGTGGTGGTGGTGGTTGCGGATGGCATCCTTGTGTGCTGCGTGGCTGTCCGGAGTTTGTTCACGGTGCCATTTCTTCTCTAGTTTCCGGCAGGCTTGCTTGGAGGCTAGGAGTTCTGGGGTGAACCTGCTGGCCCTCTTGCTGGTGTCTCTGTGGGTGGGTTTCTTCAGCGGGGGGAGGGTGTTGGGGCAGTCCTCGATCCAGCGTCTGAGGCTGTGGGCAGTGTCGTCTGTGTTGGAGGGTTCGGTGGGTGGGGTGAGAGCAAGGTTTGCGTGTAGTTGGTCTTCGGTGATTTTGCTCCAGCAGCGGCGGGGGATCTGTTGGGTGTGGTGGTGTGTGGTGGGTTTCTGGAAGGCGAAGTGGATGCAGAGGTGGTCGGTACAGAGGAGTTCGATGGTGTGGCTGATGGAGACGTACGGGCTTGAGAAGACTGGGTCGAGCGTGTGGCCTGCGGAGTGGGTGCAACTGGTGCTCATGTAAAGTGCTCTGATACCTTCGGGTCGAGTTTGCGCTATTTAAAATTGCAAAAAACCTATTGCATAGGACATAACTTTTCACAGTGATTTAATAAGTTCTGTAGTCTTTATCACTGACATCTCACTACAACCAAGAACAAAATAGGGGGACGAAGTGGGCCGTTATTTAATGGGTCCAGCGTACAAGCCCAGAATCTGCTAAACACAAGAGGGTACGCAGTTCTCCTGGGGAGGAAGGTTAGGGATAAACCTAGGGAGGGGTATACTCCTTGTCGGAATTAGAACCCTCACACACCCAGCAAGCTAGGTGTCATGCTTCATCATGTGGATTTGCTCCTCGTCGGGTCAGTGGTGCAATACTCGACGGGTACCCATAAAGAGGCTCTTTTGCGGAGATCTTTTGTTCCTGCCGTATGGTGCCGTGGGTGTGAGGGCCCTAGGGGGAAGTTTAGATGTGGAAGAGTGGTGTATTTTAAAAGGTTAGATAGTCCACAATGTATTTTAATGATGTGGTAATCCACCTTGTTTAAAATAAGTGAAGAGAGGCTGCTCGCTGGCGCAATGATCCAGGGGAGCAATGCTCTACTCTATGTTAGTGGTCGACATGTTTCATGCTCGGTGTTCAGAATGATACAGTGCATTTCATCAGGACCTAAAAATGATCTATAGCTATCTACATAATGTGGTCGGGGGAAATTATCCTGCCTACCACTGAACTCATAGGCCAGCACGTGGTCCCACCACTTTTAGTGAAGCCTGCACATGGATGACAAAAGAAACAAAAAAGAATGTATAGGCACAAGTGAATAAATTCATCAACCTGGACACAGCAATCGAGGTTCATCTGGCTTAGGCAAGAAGGCTTGAGCTCTATACTTGAAAGTAGCTGTGGTGAGGAGGATAAAAACAGATGTGTTAAAAACTCACTATAACCTTCTTAGGCCTACTGTTATTAGCACCAGCTTTCCCGCAAGGCAACCATCGTACATATGGTCATACAATTGCAAATGTGTTCAAAAGTACAACAGTGGCAAAGCAGAATACCATCTCTACTGAGAGGGCCTAACCAGGATCATGATGGTGAAAGGTATCTGTCAGCACAATTTGTTTGAGGGTCACCAGCAACAAAGCCCTTCTTCACTATGGTAATATATGAGATTTCATGTAATAAAATAAGTTTCCTAATTTAGCACAGGGCAATTAAAATCCACCCTTAGAAGTATATTACCTTTCACACATGCTTTTCACAATAGGTAAGGCAGGCCTGGTGGCTTTCTTGTAAACGTTCATAATAAACAGATCAAACGACTCATGGAATCCAACACTTTTTACCAGTTTTCCCAATTAATCAATAACACCCATAGCAATTACCACTGACTTGACACCATAACCAACAGAGGTGTACTTAAGTGTGAAGAAACTGTTGATTGTCATCAATAATGTTATGAAATATGTAGACAAATACACTTGACAATACAATATACATTCCTTCTCAAAAGGTACTATTAAGGATTATCGCTGTAAAAATCTTCTATCCCTACTGTTTGTCCGAGGTGGTAACCAGCAGTAAAACTCTTTCCTACTACCGTACTCTATGTGAACTCTCTGTCAGAAAACACCTCTCCGCTTTGCAGGTTTTAATGCATAGTAGTCTGTCCACGCGTAAATACCTTTTGACCTTAACATATGCGTTTCACAACAAATATGTTTGACCTACTCTGTCTTTATGCTAACTTTTCATGATCAACAAACAGATCAGGGCTAAAGCTGTGCTCATTGACTTGCCATTATAACCAGTTCAGTCCTTGAGAAGAGCAAAACGGGTAATAAAACAAGCACTCTGCAAAAACTTTACTCAAGAATACGAACACGTGGGCGGAGCCTAAGCCCCTCTCACAGCAGTACTCCTGAAAGTTATTTTTCTGTTACATACATAAAGCCGCAGCTGCGATGTCCCGACAGATCTAAAAATGAAAATGCTGTGTACGGCTAATCAATTAGCCAGCTGAAGGTTAAACAAATAAAAACCTTAAAAGGTCGTAACGCAAACTAACTCGTCTAATGTATAAAAATGAACGGACTGTACTACTACTGCCGAACACTTGATGGCAGTAGAAGATTGGGATATTTCAGGACCCTTTTTAACGTAAATATGAATACAGTAACCTCTTCCTAACATGTCAGTCCTACTCCTGAGATATTGTGTACAGCAAATCAAAGGCAACGTTTGTTTGGAAGTCACGTGTATTCCTGCTGAGGGGAAATATAGTGCACTGTGTCGTTTCTTTGCAGAGCACTCTTCTAGACCTCCTGTGGAGTTCTCTCCCAATTACTCGTTCTCCCCCTGCTCCATCGTGTTGCGCATTATTTAATGCTCGACATGTGAAATGTTCGACAATCATTCAAAATATCACATGAATCCCTCCACAGGAGGCAGTCCATCTAATGTGCTATGCCCGTAAAGGCTGCAAAAGGGAATGGAATCTGCATTGTTTCCATTGAGCCAAACTTTGGACCAAGTGTCCAAAATGGAGGAGACCCCTAGGAAGGAAGGCCAATCTGGAGTCTCACTGAATCCTTTAGTCTACAGGCAGATGAGTTTTCTGTACATGGATATCCAGGTTTTCCTTCCATGATATGAAAATGAGTATTTGAATCGTTTTTGTTCATGATAATTACATTCACTGCTTGTATGCAGTACTCTTTAACCCATTCGCTGCGGCGGCTATTCCGCCGCAACGCTAAGGGGGAGGCGGGGCCGCGCGGCACTCCCGTGCTCGTGACGGAACTGCTCCGTCACGGCCCGCGGGTGAGCTGTGCTTGTGACGGAACGGTTCCGTCACGGCCCTGCCCGCTCTTTAGAACGTCAGTGCAGGCGCGGAATTCACGCCGCGCATGCGTGGCGAGCGGGCCTTGATGGAACCGTTCCATCACCAGCACAGCACACCTGAGGCTCATGACGGAACGGTTCCGTCACGAGCATGGGAGGGGTTAAATGGGCCGCTACTCATTGGTACGGAGTACCACCACTTCTTAGATTTATCACTCTGAGTACCGGCACTTCTCTACTGCAGAGGAGAGTACCAGTATTCATGAAAAGGTAAGCTCATTGGCTGTGAATGCTGGTGAGCAGGAGTGCAACATGTCTCTGGCAGCCAAGGCGCTGCTTCTGCAGCAGGGCTCATTTCAATAATGTCCGGGTGCTCACCATCACGCTGTGTTTGACAGATCAGGATTCATTCAGGCCCTGTGCTGTCAATCACATTCACTCTATCCTATACATTTGTGCAAACACAGGAATCATAGCAGTCCCCTTGCAGTGGCAATCAGGCTACAGCCAGTCCGGCCCTGGTGGCAATTAAAAAAGCAATGGTAGGTGAAGAGTATAACATGGCTTCTATCATGCCCCAGTCTTTTGTGTGTCTGCTTATGTTTGTGTGTTCGCCTGCATTTGTAGGCCTGTTCTTTGTAAGTAAAAAGTGAGAGAAAGAGAGAGAGAATCAAGACACTCTGGAGGTATTTTAAAGAAAATGGGTGGCACTTTGTGTGTACATGTCAGCTCGGTGACAAAGATTCATACATAACGTAAAAGAGAGGGTGGGTGGGTGAGTGGGTGGATGGATGAGTGAGCAAGGGTGGGTGTATGGATGGTTGGATGAGTTAAAGCATGAATGTATGGGTGAAAGAGGGTGGATGATTGGATAAAAGCGCAGATGATAGAAGTGAAAAATTGGATGGATGAATGAAAGGGAGAAAGGGTGGATGATGGATGAGTGAAAGCAGAGATTGAGTGAAAGGGTGGATGGAATATAGGAGTGAAAGGGTTGAAGGATAGATGAGCAAAACGATTGATGGATGATCGAAAGGGTAGATAAAGAGATGAATGAGTGAAAGTATGAATCAATAGGTTTGGAGATGGATGGATAGGTTTCGATATGAAGGGTGGACAGACGGAATGGTGAAAAATTGAATGATGGATGAAAGGCTGAAGAGACGACAGAATGTAAAGTTTAAATGGTGGACATCAGCAGGTAAATGGTAGGATGAAAGGATGAATAAATAGATCGATAGAAGAGACGAGATACCTTCTGGGGAGGGTCATGATGACTTGCTTCATTTGCTTGGTGCCAAAAGAGCTTTGGTTCGAAGTGGGGGTATTTGCAGTTTCTTCCTACTCACGTGCTCAAAAATATATAGTAATTGTGCCAAACAACAGCAATTAACAGTATGACATTAAAAAGGTGCAACTATTGCAAACAAGCATTGGCATAGCCAATAGGTCTCGCCTTTGGTATCTTGTAAGTGGGTAGTTAGCCAGCAGATATTCTTATGTGCAGTAAAATATAGTGTTGCATAGCTAAAGATTTATAAGGTCCTGAAGTCGATACCTATTGTTTTTTTTATAGCAAATAGACGTAAAGCATCTTAGCATTTTGTTCCATGATTGATTTACCTTGTTATTAGTATTGTTTATATTTACTTTGCATTATAGTTCACATACAACTAAAAACAGCAAAAGATAATCCTTCAAGCTAACAGTTCTTCACTGAAATCGCCAAAAGATGGATTCACTTTAAACATACTAAAATTCAGGAGAGAATAAAAATCTTAGTGTTAAAAAATTGATTCTCTAGTTGGTAGCCTCAAGGTTCGAAACAACGCAACACCACAAATCTAGAACATACATGAGTACTCAACCCCAGTCCCATCCACTGGTTTTGAATGGTAAAACCAACCACCCACTTCCTACCATCTTCTAGGTCTGCTTTTTCTGAGTCAGATTAGGTTGTTACAGCTCTTTCAATTCAAGAGCAGCGGGAATTAATGAGTTTTGGAAAATCCAAGTATTCGTGTTCTGAATCAGAGGACTAATTGTTCTCCTTGCAGATGGTCATGAATTATTACATAAATTACAAGCCACAATAATAACCCAACAGATTGGAATACTTTGAGCGTCTCAAGTACCGATAGTACTCAATGCTTGGTTAGAACAGCCACATTTTGCAAGCTATAGGCCATATGTTGTCGTACGCTGCTTGCAGGGCAGTGTGTGATGTATCTAAATAGACAAAATGTCAAACAGGACTGTGAAAACCAACTAGCACCTCAGTGTACACATGCATCCAGTACATGCGTTACCTGGGCACATTCTTTCCGCCACTAGGTGATGTGAAAAACGCTTCTGTCAGCACCTTAGATGGTCATGAAACCTATGACCAGTGGTAGCTAGCAGACTCTTCGGAGGTCGGAGCCCATTATCTTGCTACTGTTTGACCGCTGTGTTTTGAGGCATCAACCGCATGGATGAATAGTAATAGAAAGACCCAGTTGTATTCCACATCTACACTACAAATATTACTACTACTATGAACTGCCTAAAGTGCTGAGATAGTGGATGAATGAGAAGGCTCGGGCTGAGGATGAAAACTAGGCCTGGGCGGTAAATTCTGTTCCAATTGCGGAATTTGGGTAATTTTGTGTTCCGCAGAGAACACGAAATTGCCCAAAATTGTGCGTTCCGCGACTTTGCAAAATTTTTTGCTTGTTCGTGTTCTCAAATGCGTGTTCGCGAGAAATTTCTCCCCGAGCGCGGAAACAGCGATACATATGTTCCACAATAAGACATGGCCCTTCACCTAAATGCCAGGGGTAGTGGACGTGAATTCATGCACCCTTTGACCTCTCAGTTCACACCTTGACAACGTATCACCCTCTTACAGCCTCCAGTTTGGTGCTGGAGAACTTGAAGATGGGCAATAAGTGCAAACTATATAAGGAAAGCACGGAGTGCAGACCCTGTTGTATTCTCTTCATCCTCAGCCCTTGTGGCCCTTGAGACCAGGGGTAGCGAGGGCAGGGCCAGGGAAGCCAAAGGGTGAGCCATTCTTAGCAGCTGCTACCCATGCCTACCATCACTTCATGTCCATATATTGGGTGAAGTCAGCCGACAGGTAGCATAGGCTTCAAAATGTTTGAGCATTTTCACTGGTTGATCAGCAAAACTCACACTGCAAGGAATCATATAAACTGGAGTAGGGGCAAGTGATTGGCTCATCGCCAAGTTGAGGCAGACTAGTCTGTTGACAGCACTCAAGTACCCATCTTGGAGCAATCAAGGCACATCTCCGGAGTGGAGACCAATTAACAACTCCCCAGGCAGGGACTTAGTGGTAGACCAGGTAGAATTCTATGGAAAACTCAGATCTAAGTATGTGGAGGAACCATGTGGCAGTCTTACGAGTGACCGATCAGCCCACAAAATACCAAGTGGCAGCCCAGGGAGGTACCATGCTAGAGAACCGCAAGGACAGGGATGAGGTGGTAGAAACTATAGAATAGAATTGGAGAAGTTGGCAGCAGGCCACGTGAGGGACCAGATAGCAGCCCAGAGGTAGGCTAGGTTGCAGCCCAGGAAGTGACAGGCAGTGATCCTGGCCATTAAACAGCAGCAGATATGGTGTTCTATGCAGCAGACCTAAAGGAGGGTGGACAGTGAGCAGGTAAGCAGCGACGCCGAGAAGACCACGCTTCAACCCTAGCGGCTAGAAAGAGAAAGGCCAAGCAACATCCAAGGCGTGAACAAATGACAGCCATGATGAGGGAACCTACCTAGGCCGTTGCAGAAATACAGGGTATGTTGAACCTCAGGGGGGATATACTTATGTATAACCTTGCAGACCACACTATACACTTTCATTGCTGCTTAGAAACACAATGTAAAATGTAACAGAAATACCAAATACACACACGTAAAACCATGAGACCTCAGAAAACATTGAAAAGATGCATAACAATGTCAGTTCAGTTCAATGACATCTTATCCACCTTGTCACTTTAAAATAGTTTGATTGCTTTAAATAGTTTTTGTCTCTCGTGTATGCGCTACTAGATGTTTTCTTGTTTTTTTTTTAACACAGCCGCCTGCCGTTAGAGAAACGAAAGCAATAGCTTACACAATGTTTACTTGACAGCAAAACATTTTTTTAGACGATCAACTGATCAGCCCCTATTTTAGAATAATGTTTAAAGCAGCATAACGGCCCTTTGCTTTACCCTACTGCAGTCACCACGTTAGTGCGCGCACAACGAAAGTTTAGCAAGTTTTTCAACCTTGGCGCAAGATTTGTTCGGCATGTGAAATCTGCAAAATTATCTTTTGCTATCTTACTGCATACTCTTGGGGTTGCAAAATCAAATATTGCATGAGGTTTTACAATGCAGTAATGCTAGTTGCTGCTACTGCTGTTGTAGTGAGCTTAAAACAGCGTATTTCGCATTGCTGTGCCCAGTGGACAGTTTGCTGTCCTGAACAGCATGAAAAACAGCTTGCTAAACTCAAATATACATTCTAGGGTACCTACTTCGAATACATTTGTCACATCGATTGTCACAAAGAGTGTCAAATGTTCTGTTAATGGTCTCTGTTCATTGTGTGTGTGTGTGTATATATATATATATTTTTTTTTCTTCTTTGTTCTTTGGAGAGAAAAAATCATCCTATATTCAACCCTGATCAACCTCAAACATAGATTAACCCTCAGCGAATAAGAGACTGTACATGCCATGAACACAAAATTAACAAGCCTGCTTGCTGAACGATTACTCATAAAGGCAAAAAAAAGTAATCTCAAATATGTGTTTCCTCTAAAAAAGACGGAAGAAGCCTTTGAATGAAATCGTTCTTCCTGGTTTGGGGTTAAAGTAAGGAGGGTGCAAGGTGCACATTTGAGACCTCCCGGGATGGGAGCGTCCGGGTCAGAGACCCAGCACCTTGTCTGCACTCGCAGTACTGCCCAATCCTGCCATCTGCTCTCCTTAGCCTCCTTGCCTTGGTGCTTCAGACCTGGTGATGTCCGCAGGCTACATTTCCTACGTTTCTATGTTGCTTCTCCACTGATCTGTATGGTCTTCAAATGGCCAGACATATCAATGCTAAAATTATGGGGCATATTTACAAGCCCCTATCACCACGGGAATGTTACTTTTATCGACGTTGTGGTGGCGATAGGGGCTTAGCCTTATTTACAAGGCAGCGTTAAGCCACTTAACATGGCGTAACGCTGCCTTGTACATAAGGCCCCCTTTCACTTTATGGTTAGCGTGAAAGGGGTGGGCAGTGGGTTTTGCGGTGGACCTTCCACCGCAGCACCCATTGATTTTGACCCAGCCTCCTATGTACAAGGGCAGCGTACATAGGAGGCAGCACCAAAATTAAGACCTGGTCTCAAGTTGGCAAAACGAGGAAAAATGCATTATTTCTCCTCGTCCAAACTGCCATGGATTGTTTATGTACAGGAAGGTCCCCCTTTCTGTACATAAACAATCTTTAATAAAAAAGCAATTTTGTGACTTTCATGTGTGCTGCCTAAAGCAACACATGTGAAAGTGACAAAATGGCATTTCAGGATTGTTTATTTGCAGGAAGGAACACCTTCTTACACATAAACAATCCTCCCCTGCACGTGGACACCCTTGCACTATGGTGCAAGGGTGCCTGCATTGACGCTACACTGCTAAGTGTAGCGCCAGTGCAGGGGAAAACACAAGACTGCACCATATCCTAGTAAATATGGTGCATCCTTGAGTTTCTGATTTGGCGGAGTGAGGCATTCAGCCATGGCAGCTAACGCCTCACTCCGCCACTTCTATTGTACATATCCCCCTATATTTCCAAATCTTAGTTAGAATCGGAATGTAAACCCCTGCATCACTGCTCATTCATTTCAGGTGTGTGTCAAATGACACTTGAAACACAGATAGGTGGTGTTAGAAAGTGCATTTATTAACTAGTGAGAAGAGCAGGGGCGTATTCCCACTAATTTAGCAGCCCAGTACCAAAAAGTACAACTCGTGTATCAGTGGTATTTTTTGACATACCCATGATAGCTATGGATCAGAGGACAAACTCCTCTTAGATAAAATGTATGAGAAGTAGTTTAGCAGCACCAACGTAATATTAAAGCCAAAAACTGAGTGACGCAATTCCCAAACTAATTTAGTAAAAAAGAAGGAAAAAACTGAATATGTACCTGGGTACCTATCCCTTTTCAATAAAGTAGGAGGAATGTGTGTGTGTGTGCTGTGACTTCAATTGGCCTCAGAATCATAATAGAAAATGAAGCAACTAAGGTGGTGTTCAGGGAAAGGTTAAAAGGGTGTAAACTAAGAAGGATTTAAGTAAGGGGCCAGTGAAAGAAAGTAGGAAAGGACCCCAGCTGATCCTCTCCCTGACCAACGACCCCGCCGCCGCCAGAGCCAACCTTCACGAAGGGATGAAAGACGTCGCCGAGTGGATGACGACCAGCCGTCTGAAACTGAACTCAGACAAGACGGAAGTCCTCATCCTGGGTTCCTCGCCCTCCGCCTGGGATGACTCCTGGTGGCCCCCCGCCCTGGGCAGCGCACCCAAACCGACAGACCACGCACGCAACCTGGGCTTCATCCTGGACTCCTCCCTCACCATGACCAGACAAGTCAACGCCGTCTCCTCGTCATGCTTCAACATCCTGCGCATGCTACGGAAGATCTTCCGGTGGATCCCCACCGAGACAAGGAAGACGGTCACCCAGGCCCTCGTCACCAGCCGACTGGACTACGGCAACGCCCTCTACGCCGGAACCACCGCCAAGCTCCAGAAGAGACTCCAGCGAATCCAGAACGCCTCAGCCAGACTCATCCTCGACATCCCATGACACAGCCACATCTCCGGACATCTGAGAGACCTGCACTGGCTCCCCGTCAACAAAAGAATCACCTTCCGCCTCCTCACCCACGCACATAAAGCCCTACACGATCAAGGCCCCAGCTACCTCAACAGCCGCATCAACTTCCACGTTCCCAAACGACGTCTCCGATCAGCCAGCCACGCCCTCGCCGCCGTCCCCCGCATCCGGAGATCGACAGCAGGAGGAAGGTCCTTCTCCTACCTGGCCGCCAAGACTTGGAACTCCCTTCCGACCGACCTGCGCCTGACCCAAGACCACCTCTCCTTCAGGAAGAAGCTCAAGACCTGGCTATTCGAGTAGTAGCAGCACTCCCCCCCCCCCCCCCTCCCTAGCGCCTTGAGACCCTCTGGGTAAGTAGTGCGCTATATAAATGTCTGTGATTCATTGATTGATTGACCTTGCATCCCATCTCCTCGGTTAGAGCAGGACTGGAAATGTAGCAAACAGTGTTTGTAGACATGGGGGAAGATGGAACAGTGGGCACCCAAACCCTACAAGGACCAAATACTGTCCCCAGTCTCATGTGTGTTCTCCAGTGATCACTATTTTACTCAGCATAGCCTCAGACCTGACTCTCTATCGATTCTCACTCTGCAGTGGGAAACCTTTATAAAATAAGTAAATCTATGGTACCCTGAGAATGTTAGCCTGTTCCCTGGATATCTCCCTCAGAAACAACTTGACTTGATTTTCTTTCCTAACTGTATTCTGGTGGCAGAACCACGGATACCTTGTGGCAGAAAGTGGTCTCTTGAGCTCTGCAGCCACATTTGGGGAGTAGAAGGTTTCACCTCTTTCCCTGAGGCTTCAGTCACTCTCATTTCTTGTCTGGGTCTAAACTCTGAACAATTCATCACTTGGAGGCTTTTTTTGTAGGGGCATTGTACATCCTTTTATTTAGATGCTGTTTGCTTTATTTATCTCTGTAGCTCATGTACTGCTTCTAAATCCAGGGTAATAGTAGCAATGCAAGGTGGCAACTCTGAAAAATGCTGACTTTCTCCATTAAATGACAAGCGGACAACAAGGGGCGGAGCCACTTTTCCTCTATACCCTGTTGGCCCAACCACTCAGTGCCGAGGAAGGCAACAGGCAGGAGGGAGGGCACACCTCGGGGACATCATCCAGTGAATGTTTTGTTTATATATGCCAAGGTGTATTAAAGAATGAGTGGGTGTATAAGTATAAGTTTCTGAACGGATGGATGATTTAGTAGGTGCGTGACTGATTGTATAAGTGACTGATTACACATTTCTTACTGAATGTATGGGTTAGTGAGTAAAGTGTGTAAATGTCTGTGTCAGTCTGTCAGTTGGTGTATAAGCAGCTGCATGGGTTGGTTGGTGAGTAGCTACATGACTGTCTATGTGGGTTATTGTTTAGTTGTCTGAGTATCTGTATGGGTGCCTGAATGTCTGTGTGGGTGCCTGAGTGTCTGTGTGAGTGGGTGGGTGACTGTGCATAGATGTGAGTGTTGGAGTATATAAATGACTATGTGAGAGTGACTGATTGTGAGAGTGGCTGTATGGATGAGTGTGTGCTTGTATCAGTGATTGTATAAGTATGTGTTAATATTGGTATAAATAAGTGAGGGGGTCTGTGTATAACTGTATAGGTGAGTAAATGGGTGTGATTGATTCTTTGCATGACTCAGTAGGTGTGTGAGTAAGTCTATGGATGAGTGGTGGTATGTGAGGGTATGTATAGGTGTATGAGTGCATATGATAGTACTGTATTGATGAGTGAGTGCATGTATGAGTTACTGTATGAGTGAATGAGTGGATGTGTGTGTAGACCTAAGAATCAGTGAGTGCGTATGAAGTAACTGGTATTATTGTGTCTAGGGTTTCGGAAATGGTAGTCTGTATTTTAGAGTGGGTGTATGAAAGGTTATATTAGGGTGTAAGGAGGTGCATCAGATTATCACATGGATGATGTCATCAGTGATGTCATTTGAGATTTCATCAGTGATGTCACTGACCATGTCATGAGTGATGTTATATGTGACGTCATCAGCAGTACATTGCGGAGGCCCAAGTTATAGTTAGCTCTACTAACTATAACGGCCGAATTTCTCTGGTTTTGTACAAGTGAAATGTCCAACTAACTATAACATCCCTGAAACCAGTGGTTTTTTTCAATGAATTTCTAAGGTTTTTTAAATGCTAATTTCTAACAATAACATAGCAGTCGCGTTTGTAGAGTAGTGGAGAAAGGTGAGCGTGGCATCCAAACACCTCATAGCAATCCCACTGTGTGAGATTTACTGGAGGTAACAGGAGGGGTAGTTTGCCCCCAACGTCAACCTTGGGGACCAACTACCCCTCCTATTATCTCCAGTAAGTCCCACACAGCAGGATTGCTAACTTCCCATTCTAAGCCACACCCCCTTTCTCCACCACTCTGCAAACGTGCCCCAGGCACATTCTAATTTGGAGGATTACCTCCCCTTGAGTACTGAGGGTCCCTGGGAGCCAACTTGCCCACCAGGTACCTCCAGTTAGTGCCACAGAGCTCGATTGCAGAGAGGTGGACACAGGCCACGCCCCTTTCTCCACCACTCTGCAAATGCGCCCCCTGGCATGTTCTAAATTGGGGGATTAAGTCCCCTTGAATACTGAGGGTCTCCTGGGGCCAACTTGCCCACCAGGTACCTCCAGTAAGTGCCACAGAGCTCGATTGCAGAGAGGTGGATACAGGCTACGCCCCCTTTCTCCACTACTCTGCAAACACGCCCCCTGGTGCATTGTAAGTTAGGGGATTAAGTCCCCTTGGATCCTGAGGGTCCATGGGGACCAACTAGCCCGCCAGGTACCTCAAGTATGCCCCACAGAGCTGTGTTGCAGAGAGGTGGTTCAAGGCCACGCCCCTTTTTACACCACTCTGCAAATGCAGCTCGTGGCTCACTGCTGCTCGGACGATGAAGTCTACTTGTGTCCTGAGGTCCTCAGGACACAAGAGGACCTTATTGCCCCACCACTACTGCCCCACGAGGCGCGTTTGCAGAGTGGTGTAAAAGCGACGTGGCCTTGGACCACCTCTCTGCAACACAGCTCAGTGGGGCATAATGGAGGTACCTTGTGGGCTAGTTAGACCCCAGGGACCCTCAGTATTCAAGGGGAATTAATTCCCCAACTTACAACGTGCTCGGTAGTGTGTTTGCGGAGTGCTGCAGGGAGGGGGTGGGGCCTCCGGCGAGATGCCAGCTTTTAAAAAAAATTATTTTCTTAGAAAGTGGGCTGTGTGGCACCCCTTCTTTTCCCATATTTTTTTGCCCTGGGGACCCCATCCCCTAGGGCCTGCCCCTTTTTTATAAAAAAAATGGGAACGGGGACGCATGGCCCCCCTCCCAAGGCCAATTTCGGCCCCCGGAACCCCATTCCCCAGGGCATGGTCACATATTTATTTATTTATTTTTATTTTTTTTCTTAAGGTGGGGGCTGCTTGACTCCCCTCCTGAGGCCTCAATTGGTTTCCCTGCTCTTGCTTCAAGGAAGCAAAGCAGAATTTGCTATCGTAGGGCGGGAGGCGTGAGCCCATCCTACCATAGCAAACAGCAGTGTCCCGGGGGTGGACACCATGGGACACTGCAGGAGCCGGCCCTGGGGGGTGGCGGTCCCCAGGGACATCAAGATCTCCAGGAGGGGGCAGCAGGGATCCCCTTCCTCCATTTAAAAGCCCTGGGGGAGGTGGGGGTCTCCTGGGCCCAGGGGTCCGCAACAGACTCCTGCATTTGAATATTGAATGCCCCAGGGAGGTGGTGGTCCCTGGGGCAGTGTGGGGAATGGAATTACACCAAATTTGGCAGAAAGGTAGCTCTTGGTCCAGAGTGCACTCTTTGGTTTAAATGCTGTAAATCCATTCTGTAGTTTTTTAAATATTAAAGAAAAATGACATTTAGATTTCTGGGTGGAGCCTAACCACACAGCACATCGTGAGATCTGATTGGCTGTCAGCACTTCATCCAAGAAGTGTTGGCAGCCATCTTGGTACCAATATACATGATAGAGCCCCACTAAAATGCATTGTAGTGAATGGAAGGTTTTGAGGATCACAAAAAAGGAGAACATATGAAGGGTGACAATAGAATTTAGTTACATTTAAAATCATTTGTTGATGTTACCATACTATTTTTAGGAATTGTGGTGTGTTCTAAGGTGAATTTACCCTGTGAAAAAGCTTTCTGTTGGGATATCATGAATCATGTTTGAGAGAAAACTATTTTCTCATGTTCCCATAGCGGTTTGGAAGGTGCTCTAGAAGCTAAAATGAGAGCATATTTTTGTAAATTCACATTATCTTTCTCAGTCATGTGAGAATGAAGTCTGACATGCTCAGTAAAGCATGTTCATTCAACAAGGGCAGAGACTGTCAGTTGATTCCTTTGTGTTCTACTGCAGCTTCCCAGAGTGTTCTAAAGAACAACTTGAGTGCTAACAGCCTTACCTATGATAAAAGTATGGCACACCTGAAGCAATCTTGATTGGAATAAACTGGTAACACTTAAAACATTTAATTTAAAAAGGAACAATATTAGGGGGTTCATTTTGCCATAGAAATTATGATTAGTATTGCAGAACGAAAAATTAGGGCACATTTTGAGTGATCTCTCAAATCCTCTTCTATTTCATTAAATAATTCTGACATGCAGACTGAAACATGCACTTTCAATACCAGCAGCAGACTTCCAGTTAACTCCCTGGTGAGCAGTAGCTTTACTACAGTGATCTAATGAGCAACTAGAGTGCTAACATTCTGAATTCATGGCAAATTTGTGACACATCTGACTGCCTTCTTGGTGCAATCAAAGTAAAAAACTGAAAGCATTTCCTACTGAGGAGACTGCAGGAAATTAGGAAACTTCATAACAAATAAATCTCCCAAGATAGCCACCAGAGAAAAAGAGCCCAAATGTAGCACAAATATCACCCAGATGTAGGTCATGGATAGCCCAATGACAGAAGTGTGCAAAACACTTTTTATTTTTTGTTTTTTGCAGTTTTATATAATGCAGACTGCTCGGGTATTGGAGTGTTGCATCTTACTTAGACCTCTTATTGTGTATTTTGCACGAAGTACTTGAGATTGATCTTGCAAAACTTTGAACTTTACTATTCTTTTAAACTGAAGTTGCTCTGATCTGGGCTTTGTAACACCCATTTTCACTTACTGGTTTTAATTCATTCTCATTGTATTGTATTAAGAAAGAGTATTTACTGTTTTATGTACACTTTTATGATCTATGTTTCTGAATCAGATCGAATAAAGTTTATTGAATTGAGTTGAAGTCTCCCAAGATGGCCACCAGAGAAAAAGGAGCCGAAATGTAGCACAAATATCACCCAGATGTAGGCCACGTATAGCCCAATGACAGAAGTGTGGAAAACACTTTTTATTTTTAGTTTTATTTGCAGTTTTATATAGTGCAGACCGGTCTAGTATTGGAGTGTTTTACATGAGCAATGGTTACATCACATAAAGACAAATTCATTTTGATTGTAGGAATTGGGAGATTAAGTAACTTCACCAGAATCACAGAATGTCAAGCTGAAGCAGAAACTCCAATCAGGTTCCCCAGTTGCAAAGTCTGCAGCTCTGGAAGTAACACCACACCCTCTCTCCTAAGTGCAACATTTATTTAAGTGGTCAACTGGATAAAACCTAAAGATAACAAATAATTTAAAAGTGCTTTGTAGCTATTTGAAAACTCATAAAATATGTCCTCATTTTAGTTTTTTATAGCACTAACCATAATTTCGATGCAAATAAGACCATATCATTTCTATAATTTGTAAAGGAAATTCTTTAGGTATTACAGTTTTGATTACATCAAGATGAAATCAGGCATGCCACACTTTTGTAATAAATGTAGAATATTAGCATTCTAGTTGTTCATTAGGATACTGTTGAGTGGCAGAGGTCAAGGGCACGGAATCAGAAAATTGAAGGCATGTAGGAGGGTGCAGAGGCAACCGTTAGACCACACTGGGCAGGAAGGAAGGGCAGAGGCAGCACTGCAGACTAGAGGGCAGTGCTAAGGGGGGCGGGGGCAACAAACCAACTATGCAGGACAGGCAAGAGAGGCTGTGGCAATATAATTGACCATTGTGGGCAGAAAGAAGAGGCAGTGGTAGTACAACCATAGATGCCAATAGACCCGATTCAGCCAGGAAACGCCCAATGTTTTTAAGCCTAAAAGTGCTTTATTTTATCTTTCTCCTGTCTACAAAAAATCTCCCTCTTACCAAGTTCAAAATGTTAGCAAGTATGGTACATTGAATCATGGAAGGCAGGAGGAATTGGGGTAGGGACATGGACTCTGATAACAGAGGCCGGGAGGGACATGGACAGGTGCACCAAATTGATCTTACAGGGCAGGCATCAGGGTTTGCAGCAGCACAATACCACACAAGGCATGCGGGACGGGAGTGCAGCACAACAATCCATGGAAAGCAATAGGGAGGGGACTGTTGTCCATGCAAATGGACAACAGAGCACAGAGGGGAAAGAGGCAATTGCAGCAAGCTGACCATAATGGACAGACAGGAGAGAAAGCTGCAGCATAACAGACCATAAAGGACATGAGGGAGGGATCAGGGGCATTACAATGGAACAGATAAGCCAGGAGGGAGGGAATAGGGGTCTGCACATGGAAAACCGATGGCAGTGGGAAAAGGGGCAGGGCAAAAAGCAGCAGGCTGACCATGGAGGTCAGACAGGATAGGCACTAGAATCACAACACACCATGGAGGGCAACCGTGAGACTATGATGGCATACACACAAACCATGGAGGGAAGGTCGGAGGGGTTATGGGGCAGCTAGCCAACTACACAGGTAAGATGGGAGGGGCCGTAGCAGCACAGAAGGCCATGCATGGCAAGCGGGAGGATTAGTGGCAGCACATATTGCCTTGGTGTCACCATACGCCAAAGAACAAGTTAACCGCAATCTAAAAAACTTCCATTCAATCAATGTGCAAGTTGTCTGCTTATCAGATTTGTATATCACAAGCATGTGTGCCCATTTTCCATGATCAACTCGTGATTCCTTGGTACTACGGAACCACTGCTACCCCCTGCAAATGTCACAATTTGGACCTGAGAGGACCTGGCTTGCTGCTAAGTACAATCTGTCAATATGTTGTTTGGTTATTCTCAAATTGCATGATTTAAAATACTGTTTAATTTTTTTGCTAATTGTATGTTTTTTCATATTGGATACTCAGCTTATCCTAACTGTCCATGGTTGTTTGCACTGCTGAGGAATCCAAAAACACCCAGGGAAGTCCACTTTAGTGAAGTCCCTGGAAGAACACGGAGTCCAGTGAAGGAGATTTTTGGCTGGCGGAGCCCTCCTCTATTCACCCGATAAGGTGTGCCAAATCACCATGGCCTGCTGTATGTTTCATAACATAGCCCTGCAAAGGAACATCCCATATATCGCAGAGAATGGAGACTATGAAGAGCCACCAATTGAGGATGTTGAAATACCAAAGGAAGATGGTATTGGTGAAGAGAACGGAATTGGTTTATGTCAAGAAGTAATTGACAACTTCAACACGAGTGTGAGTATATATTTACAGTTTTTGAAAATAAATGTTGAACCAAGTTTTAATCCAAGGAGAAGGATAGTCTGTGCTGGACATTTGTTAGAAAGGGCTAGTTAAGGAAAATCCTTGGCAAAGATGTTTGTTGATCAAAGTTTTTACACTTTGACTACTGTATTCATTTACATTGTTTATCTTTGCTTGCGCTTAGAAAATCTGTCCTCAAAATGGTTAAATTGTTATGTACACATTTTGTAATGCAATCAACTAATTTCTTTTGTTTCTATTCTGTTTTAGATCCATTCACCATGTCATCTTCATTCTGACATTTCGGCCTTGTAACATTTACAGTTCTATGCTGCTATTGCAAGGTACAACGGGAACATGGGTTGATCCTGTGAAAGAGGCACACACACTTTGGATGTACATATCTAATACAAAGACAACTTGCACAGTGATTGAATGGAAGTTGTTAAGATTGTAGTGGACTTTTTTTCAATTGAGTGATGCGTAAACTGCTCTAACCACATGTTGTAGGCTACCCAAAGCATACAAATGTCCCTTCACATAGGCTAAATCCACATTTTGTGGTAACTATATGCAGCTGTTGACGTGTCATCATTGAAGGAAGAACGTCTTGTAGGACATCAATTATAGTTGGTTGTGACATTCCATAAGATACCACAACAGTGTATTGGAATGATCCTGTGCCAACAAAAGGGTGTACTGCCATTCCTTTCACTAATGTTGTTATTGATGTGTGTTTCCTAGTGTGAGGCTGAACATTAGGCTCCGGCTGATCACATCCATCAGTCAGTGTTTGCAAATTTGATCTCATTTATTTTAGTTATCTCATGTTCTTCCATGGTAGCACGGTCTGGAACTGTCAAATAAAATATGGCATGAATGTTTGGGCTTATGCATAGGTTATGATGTATTAATAAAAACATGATGAAACATTATTTATTACAGTTAAATCATATCTTAGTTTTTGAATTGTGGTTTTTGTCTTTTTTTTATCTACTTTTCAAAGAAGTAAAACACAATTACCTACATGGCATTTATATATGAATAAACAATCTTTTTTATTTAAACTTTTGAAAATGTGTGATGGGATTAAAAACTGTTTACAAATAGAGAAAAAAATACACCACTAGTCATTGACTTATTTTTTTTATTTTATTCTAGCAAAACAAAACAACTAAAACAAGATGTAAATTAAACAGCAAACATACATTTGCATTATCAAGCACAGTGAATAACATTATTGTTGACATTTCAAAATTGTTTGAAGGTCAATGATGAAGATACAACTGTCATCAGACAGGTAAATGTGTCCAGAAAATAGTCCACAGAGTGAATGGTAGTCACACACTGGAGGACATTAGGTTCTGCATCTCTTGCTGGTGGTGATCGCTGAGGTTTTGCCATCTTCACCTGGTAGTCCAGATGAACATGTAATCCTGTGGGGGCTGGTGGATCCACAGTGGCAGGGACTTAGGTGGGTGCAGGTGTTTCCTATTGTGGCAGGGCCTCCCTTTCTGTGACAGGGGCAGATGTAGTTGGGCCAGATCTATTTGGGTCATAGAAAGGGGAAGATGTTGGCAGAAAAGCCCTGCACATATGGGCGAAAATATCATGCAGCACCCCAGTCTGGGAGTCCATATTGGACTTCAGATTCTTCCTCTGCAACTGCTTCATCTCCCAGAACTCTGTTAGGACCATCATAACTTGGGGCTGATGTACTGGGTATCCCTCAACCAGTGATCTCACTTTGCTGGCCCACAGATTTCCTCCCATGACCCCTCCCACACTACCCTATGTCCTTGACACTGTGTGCCGCATCCCACTTGCTCCTGGCAGAATAGTAGGTGGCGTTACTTCAACTTCAGCCAAGACTGGGGGCACAAGATTGGTGAAATGTTAGTTTGGACACAGGGAGTAGAGGTATCCTTTGACCGAGTATTGGTAACAGCTGTGGTGGGAGGTGAAGGTGTGGGCCGAGTGAGAGTGAGACATGATAGACCAGGCTGCTCCCCATCAACTGGACTTGCAGGAGTGTTGTCCTCACTGAAGGCTTGATCCTGGTCTGGAGTGGAGGTCTCCTCAGTGGTAGCGGTTGCCAACATACTCTGGCTGTTGAACCTATTATGAATTAATGAAAGATAAAACTGTTAAAAATCTGGAATATACATCTATTTATTTTGAAGTAAAAATGTTAAGTTAATAGAAAAATATTATAATGATTGTACCTTTCAGTGGTATCATAATAGGTTACACAAACAGTTTACATGACACAACAGACTACTTCTAAAAGAGAAGGTGAAAAGATGTCCTGAAATGCAATAAGATGATTAGTAAGTATACATAAACTTTAACAAACATTTCACACAAAACAGTAGAGGAATTCAATGTGAACTCCCCATTCCAAGGCCTAGTGGCTGATATTCTGACCTTTACACAACTTAGAAGGATATATAGCATTAGTCATCATATGAACATCGCATATTACATTCTTAGACCAAAAGCACTTATATTCAGCATACAAAATGTAATACCGTGAAACTTTTAAGTAAATTAATGTTGCCTTGTGAAACAATTACCATTCAGTTTCTGCACGTTAGAGGCATAGGATAACATAGTACATTGAACACAAAAACATTAAAAAACTTAGCATGATCCAGAGATTGATCTATACATAACACAGTGACATATGTGAAAAGGTGATGGGAAATAGAAAATGAGCAAGATAGCATTGCAATATGTTATTCGGTGTGAAAACACTTACAACCAACATTACATCATGTGAAATGATATGGACATTGAAACCTGTAATCTTTACTCAACAAAATACATTTAAACAAACAAGACAATAATAAAGTTGATAACAAATATGCATATGTGTGTATGTTTCTAAAAGATCAAAACCCATTAGCAACAGCTCACTGAAAATTAAAAACAAAATTTAGGTTTAGTGACACATTCAAAAGTGTAACGTACTAGTCTCCACTCCACCAGGGATTCCTGTCAAGCCTTCAGGATGTAGGATTTGCAAGATCTTCTCCTCCCAGGGACAAAGTTGTAAGAGCGGGCTGGGAGAGCCACCACCAGTCCTCTGGGCCTCCAGGTAACACTTGGAGGCCAGGGAATGCATTCTCCCCAGCAGTTCATTCCACCTCTTCCTAATTTCCTCGTGTGAGCACAGGTTGTTTGCTACAGCATTCACTCTGTCAACTATTTTGGCCCACAACTGCCTTTTCTGAGATATGGTTGTATTTTGCCCTGAAATGGAGTGTGTTTTATAGTGTGGTATGCAGGTGAACGTAGTTAGGAAAAACACATCAGGTGTGTGATGCTATCATCCATCCTACAGTATTTTTGTCAGGGGAAACCCAATCAACCCTTGTAGGCTTGGGCAGTATATGGTTAAAAGCATAGGGTGCTACAAGGGACATATTTAGAAGATATTTTCTCTGAATAATTGAGTGGTATCACAGTCTCACACTCCTTAGTATCCTGAGGATATCAATCCTGTTTGACACAACATGAATTCATGGAAGGTTGGAAAAAACAGAGCAAAAGAAGGGGAGTATGTTTTAAATCAATTCTTTACTTGAAAAAAGTTATAGGGGATGTATGTACACAAATTAATTAAAGCAAGAGAAGTCATGAACAAAGAAGGACAATGTTTTTTCTATTGTTCATAACGTTATGCATCAACTCCAGCTAAATCAAACAAACAACCCAAATTATACAATAAAAAGTGGTTGTAGGTTGGCGTCTAAAGACAACATTAAAGGAGATGATGACAGGATGTCGACGTTTCGGTCTTTGCTGTACTCATCGATAAGACCATCATCAGGACGATGTTTATTCAAATGCTGTAAAGGACTCCCTTTATGTTAACAAGGGGAACCGCGTCAGGAGATAAGAACGGTCCACATAAAAGTCTTACAAAAAGACGAATCTGGGACAAAGTCTGTAGATTCAAGCAAGCTGGCTAATTAGTCCAGTCAGGAAAATATTCTGTACTATTTCTTCAGGATAAATCCGGCGGCAAAAAAGGTATCACCAAGGGTTCGTCTTTGTTTGATTTAGCTGGAGTTGATGCATAACGTTATGAACCATAGAAAAAACATTGTCCTTCTTTGTTCATGACTTCTCTTGCTTTAATTAATTTGTGTACATACATCCCCTATAACTTTTTTCAAGTAAAGAATTGATTTAAAACATACTCCCCTTCTTTTGCTCTGTTTTTTCCAACCTTCCATGAATTCATGTTGTGTCAAACAAGATTGATATCCTCAGGATACTAAGGAGTGTGAGACTGTGATACCACTCAATTATTCAGAGAAAATATCTTCTAAATAAGTCCCTTGTAGCACCCTATGCTTTTAATCATCCATCCTACAGCCCCAAGTCCCCCGACAGAATCACTTCGTTGGCAACTCTCCGCTAGAACCCCACCAGCACAACTGTGAAATCTAAATAGGCTTGGCGCAATCCTGCCACCCTGATGGGATTTCATCAGCTTGGCGGAGTACTTGTAAACTCTGCCACGGAGGGACAAAGGTAGCCGTGTAAATATCTATAGGCTCATAATCATGAACTATTAACTATGCTGCCCTGCACCAAACCATTCAATGCCTTGCTTGAGCAATCCACAAAATCTACACCAGATTGGTTGGGAAAGCATCTGGCTGTCCCTGAATCTTTGGATATATTTCTCTGGGGTCTGACTAAATTTGGCAATTAAAATGGCCTTCATGGGGGTTTAAATTGGTTTGGTTCTCAACATCTAGTGTAAGAAGTGTCTTCTTCCCCCGCAGGCATGTATTTCCTCAGACCACCCCACCATTACTCCTCAGTAACCCTGTGAACCTTCAATGCAACTTCATAAGCAGAAAACTAATTATCAATGTCATATCTCCCACACATAACTAGGCACCAAAACCTTAGGTATGTGAACCCTTTTTTCTCCTTCAGGTACTGCATATATACTTCCAACCATCACTGCTGTAATCCACCAGCCTGGCCTTGATATCCAGCTCTTTTAGGCTTCTATCATAAGCCTACAATTACTTTTGTTCATCAAATGCCCTTTCAGCCTTTTTGTCCTCCAGGGTCCTTTTCTTCTCCTCTGCCTCCATTTTTTGTTTAGCCATCTTGAGCTTGATTCATCCCTTCCAGACCCTCTAGAAACAGGCTGTAGGAAGAGACATGAATCCCTGCCCTGATGGTTTTCAAATTCAGGGTTTCACCCTCAGGCACTGCAGGTGGTTCCTCAGAAGAGCCATTCCCAGGCTCCCCAAATCCATCATTCTCTTTGGAGTGGGCTTCTGCCCAGGCCCTCAGTGCCTTTCATAATTCCACTTTCTTGGTGGCACTCTTGGCAGGAAGCCCAATCTCTTTTCAGAGGTCTTTGACCTGGGCCACTGTATAGGTTTCCAGGCTGGGCAACCTCCAATTCTGTGGTTCCAGTTGTAGACCCAGCAGCTAGAGACATGATTTTGAAGAAAATCAAAATTGCCAATCAGGGAGAATTTAAAATTTGAAGTGGTCTTGGACGTTGATTTGGTAGTGTACACCATGTTACTGTAAGGCACTGCAAAAACGCTAGTCCTATCCTCACTGCTGATCACCAATGTTAGAAATTGAATTGTTGGTTGTCTGGGGTATGAGCCCTGGTCAAGCAGCAACGACAATCCTACTCAGGGTTAGAGGCAGGCAAACTCTAAATTAATTTGTGCTCACCCTCTCGTAGCTTGGCTCAGAGCAGTCAGGCTTAACTTTAGAGGCAATGTGTAGAAGTAAAGTATGAACTGTAAAATAGCACCCCTTGGAAGCAATAAGTGTTTGCTTGTGATACCTCATTGTGCCGGACCGCAACAAAGTCAAAAGTTCAGGTCAACCATGATAGAGCACGGGCCAGATACAGGGGCTGCAGTTAAATCAGCTGAACAAAAGTACCTTGATCCTGGCTGCGTCAACGTCAAAGATGCGGGGTGTCAATGCACAAAATGGTGGCGATGCACCAGTCCTGATCCGCGCAGCAGTGGCAATGCATTGGCTCCGATGAGAAAGAGCTGTGATGTGGAGGTTCATCTTCGAGGATGCCACAGGTGGGTGCAGACACATTATGAAGTGGTGGTTCCTAAGGTGATGTGTTGAGACCAATCCACACAGCAAAGGTGATGCGCTAGTTCTGGTTCACTCAACAGGAGTGATGCACCGGTTCAGATCCATGCAACACTTCAAACAGTAAAACTGTGAAAACAGTGAACAAAAGGTTTCACATCAGGTTAGAAAACAAATCCAGGAAGTAGAACTAAAGAATGAACTGGAAAATAGCACAGCTTAGAAGCAATAAGCGCTTGGTTGTGATATCCCATCGCGCCGAACCGCAACAAAGTCAAATGTTCAGGCCAACCATGGTGGAGCAAGGACCAGATACAGGGCCCCCAGTTAGGCCAGCTGAACAAAAGTACCTTGATCCTGGCTGCGTCAACATCGAAGATGGGTGGTGTCAATCCACACAGTGGTGGGGATGCGCCAGTCCTGATCCGCGCAGCAGTGGCAATGCATCAGCTCCAATGTGACAAGAGCTGTGATGTGGAGGTTTATCGTCGAGGATGCCACAGGCAGGGGTGTGAAGACATTATGCAGTGGTGGTTCCCAAGGTGATGTGGTGGGGCCAATCCACACAGCACAGGTGATGCGCTGGTTCTGGTCTCCTCAACAGGACTGATGCTCCTGTTCAGAACCATGCAACAGGAGTGATACCCCAGTTTTGATCCACACAGTGCTGGTTCTGATCCATGTAACAGCACTGATGCTCCAGTTCAACAGAGGATACAGGCGTTTTACTGGAGCTAGCACCTTAGGCATACTTCCAAGGGTCCAGGACTGTGGTGGCACCAGTAGGCAGGACAGACTCAAAGAAGGCAGAGTCCAGGTGCAGAAGTTTTTTATGTCCCTTCGATCAGGAGGCCAACCAGCTAGCCCCTGAAGTCACTCTGGGTTCAAGCGATGCAGGTTCAGTATTTCTCATCCAGGCAGGAGAATAACAGGCAGCAGGGCCACACAGCGAGGCAGGAGACTGGCAAAGTAGCATTCCAGCAGAGTGGCAGTCCTTCAGCAGCACAGCGCTCTGTCTTCCCGGCAGAGTCTTCACAGGTGCAGAAGAATACTTACGTGGTGTTGCAGAGGTCCCGGGCTTATACCCATTGGTGCCTTTGAAGTGGGGGAGACTTCAAACACAGGTCTTTGAAGTGCACAGTAGTCTTCCCTTCCTGCCCTGGCTTCAGACTCACTACAGGGGGGTATGCAGTACTTTTTGTGGGGACAAGACACATCCTATTCAAGTGTAAGTGAGGCTGGGTACAGCACCTCCCACCATGGACGTTTATTTACCAAAATGCGACGGGTAGCGGAAGTGACATCATATACTGTTTGACATTAATGATGTCAGGAAGTGACATCATATGACCTTTGGCCCTGCATCATCCCAAGAAGTGATGTCACATGATCTTAATCCTGATTACATCACAATATTTAACATTGCTGAACTGACATAATTACATAATTAATATTATATATTCTTCTAGGGGAGAACAAGGGGTGGGTGTCTCTCTTCCCTGAGAACCCTTTGAAAAAAATTGACTTTGCTAAAAAGCCATAGGCTCTAAAAAAACAACTTAATTTTCAAACCCTTTCATGGTGTGCCAAGTTACTGAAATCAGATAGCCCCCATGAGTTCACCTAATTAGGTTTTGAAAATATCCTATGGGTGCCCCATGTGTCACAATTCAATTCCATTGCTACGACCAGCATTTTGCCATGGTGGCCCCTTTTGGCCAAACATTAAATATAATATGCCAGTGCCAGAATTGTCCTAATACTGCTTCTATTGCACTATGGAGGTCCCTTATGCCAAAGGTTATATCTCACCAAAGATTGCTTTTGAGACCAGAGAAAATAGGAATCCATGCCATTGCTCTTCAATGGTTCAGAAGCTTTCTATTCTGTAGAAACAAGACCATCAACCTAGGTCCATTTAGATCTCACACCATAAAGCTCAATAGGGGGGCTCTTGTCTTAGGGGGCTCTTGCCTTAGCCCCACACTGTTAAATATCAATGTCGCCTCCCTCACTGATCTCATCAGAGCTTTTGGGTTCACACCTCTTTCATATACGGATGATACTCAACTTCTTATCTCTTTTGATAAAGACCTCAATAATATGAAGGCAGGTTTTGCGGATGGGATGAAAGCCTTCTCTACTTGGAAGCCCAAGAACTTTCTCCAGCTGAATTCCAGCAAAACAGAGATCATGCTCTTTGGTAGAACCCAACTGCTCTGGTTCCCAGACTGGTGGCTGCTGAAATTAGTTGCAGCACCTACCCCTGAAGTCACAGTAAAAATCCTGGGTGTTCACCTAGCTCAGATGCTTACCATGAAAGATCAGGTAGTGGCTAGCACTGGAACCTGCTTTCATATGATGAGTTTATTGCGTAGAGTCTTTCCTTTAGTCCCACTCACGGTACGCAGAACTTTGCTCCAAGCATTGGTGATTAGCCACCTAGACTACTGAAATGCCCTACTAGCCAACACAAATGAGTATCTACTTTCCAAACTTCAAGTGGTCCAAAATACAGCGGCCCACCTCATCCAAAATCTTCCTTCCAGGGTGGCCTCTAATACCCTTTAATGCTCGCTTCATTGGCTCCCGGTAAGTAAAAGAATAATTTTCAAGATCTTCTGCATAATGCATAAATCACTGAATGGCATCAGACCTAGTTACCTGGCTGTAGCAGCTAGGTAGATTCTCAAGATCTACAGTCAAATAATATCTGACTACTCCCCGAATCAGGAAATCACGCTCTGGTGGTAGAACTTTTTCCTACTTGGCCCCCTGTTACTGGAA
Organism: Lissotriton vulgaris; assembly: GCF_964263255.1. Classification (NCBI taxonomy): domain Eukaryota; kingdom Metazoa; phylum Chordata; class Amphibia; order Caudata; family Salamandridae; genus Lissotriton; species Lissotriton vulgaris. Next base: position 829,547,143 of record NC_141698.1, read on the forward strand.
CAAACTACCCATCCACTTAAGCAAATGCACAAATCACCTCAAATTTAGAAAGCTTCTGAAGATTGAGCTGTTTCTAAACTAGTGCTGCTTTCTTCGCTTGAGGTCCGTATTGGGCTGAGATACCCCTCTCAGGATGATTTATGCACACTATAAGTTAAATTAACATAACACAACCTAATATGTCAAGGACCCCATTTTGTCATGGATGGCCCCAGGACCTTGCCACAGTTGTCTTCCCATATGCGAAGAATTTCCTCCAGGGTGCCATCACCAGCAATTTGCCACAGTTGCCAACTATGCCAAGAATTTCCTCTGGGAGTGCAGCACTGGCATTGTTTCATGGATGTTCCATGCCAAAATTTACAGACTGAGTACCAGCAGTGGCATTTTGCCTAGGGTATCCCATATGAAATTAATGCTTCCAGTATTCCAGTGCCAATGTTTTGTCAAGGGTGCTTCTATAAGGCAAGAAGCGCACCAGGTCCAACAATGGATCTGCTAGCATTCCAACATATGCTCACTTACATTCACTTATTCACACTCAGTCTATCATTAGCACTGACTCACTCATTTTCTCCTACTCTTGTGCTCTCGCTCTCACCCTGAATCACTCATTTGCACTCTCACTCAATCCATCTCTGGCTCCCTTAAGCTTACATATTCATTTTGACTCAACACACAACACACACATCCACAATCCCATATAAAAACATACAAGCTCACACAAATACACACTCTCTCACCCATACTCACCCTCACACCATATGCATGCTCACAACAGACATTAAAACCATTGTATTTTTCTTATCTAAGATGCCAGTGAATCACCAGATGTCTTGCACTAATAGTAAATAATAAACTATTATTCACTATTAATGTAATAGAAATGAGCAGAAAATTAGGTTAGAGCCGGACTCTGATAGTGCGAGACACCCCTGTGTTTGTGGCACTGATGAGGCCAGGAGTCGCAAAGGCAGTGCCAGAGGTTGCTAGCGGCAAGCTAGGGGTCGCAACTGTCACCCTTGTGACCCTAAATGACATCCATGCCTCCCTCCCTTCCTGCCAGAATGGCCTATCAAGTCACACCTAAGTTGGCTGTCTAGTGGGAATACACAAAGCTGAAAAGTATATATCTGCACAATTGGAAGTACACTTATAAAATTTAATAAGGTAATCCCAATGTTATCGAATGGGAGAGATAGGCTTTGCAGTAGTGAAAAATGAATTTGAGAGTTTTTCGCGACCATGACATGTAAAAGTTAAATGTACATGTCCTGCCTTTTGAATACATTGTACCCTGCCCTCTGTGTTTTCCAGGACCTACCTTAAGGATGACTTATATGTGTAAAAGGGAATGTTTGGCCAGGCAAAAGGTTTACCTTGTCAGGTCGAAAAGGCAGTGTAAACTGCACACACTGGCTCTGCAACGGCAGGCATGAGCCATGGTTAGAGGGCTACTTTAGTGGAGGGCCCTAGAAATAAGTGCTTCAAACCCAATAGTAGCATTAGGTTTACAGACCCTGAGCACAATTAGTGACTTTCACTAAGAACTGATAAATTAAATATGTCAATTGGGTTGATCCAATATTACCATGTTTGGGAAAGAGAGCACAAGCTCTTTAGAACTGTTTAGCAGTGTAAAGTGCACAGAGTCCGAAAGCCAGCAAAAATGAGATCAGAAAACTGGAGGAGGTAAGAAAAAAGCTGGGGGGAAGTCCACCCTAAGACTGTCAGGCCTAACAACCCCAAATGAAGAAAAAAAAAAAAAAAAAGCTCAGCCATGCAAGCCAAAAAAGTGCCAGTTTCTAATTCATGGCCTGAAAGTTCTAGAGTCAAGGCAAAAATATCTAGAATGGCAGCAGAACATTTTACTTGCCACAAATGTTACTCATTTTTCTAGATACTTTCAAAGGTTTTGGAACAAGAGAAGAGATCAGGTGGAAGATGCATACTAATGAACCCATAGAACCGGTAGTCGAAGAAGAGTTGGACTTTGACGGAGGAGGTTAGGAAATAGTTATGGTGGAGATTGGGTGAAGTGGATGTTTTTTGGTTCTTTCCTGAGACATGAGACTGAGGGCCAGCCGTAGATTAACTGGCAGCTGATGAGGCATAGCCAAAGAAGGTGTGTTTGACCTTTTTTAATTTGTTTGACTTGGAAGACTGCAATCGCATCAGGTTTGTGTTGTGTGTGGTCCAGTTGAAGCCATAAAGGGAGAATTTTTAGACTTGGTGTGCTTGCAAAGGATCCATAGAGATCTGAGCTTGATGCATGCTAAGAACGAGAGCTAATGGGAATCAATAGGTTTGGGGAGAATCCAGGGGCGGCTACTTCGTAATGGCGGAGGAGCGTCACCCCACTGTCCAGGGCCAGCAGACGATAAAAAAGTGATAATAGCACAATGTTGTTATATTTTAGTTATAGCTGTATGAGCCGCGATGGAATAAATATTGGGCGGTCGGGGCTCGGCATATCAGGGAGGAGTACTGTGCACTTATAAGTGTGCAAGTCTGTTCGGCCGGCTTTCCTAGGAAGGCCAAACATACATGTGCACTTATGGTTAACAACCCAGCTATGCAGCACTGAGAAAAGCCGCAGACTCCGATGCACCGCCTGAGCGGCAAACAAGGACGATCAGACCTATCCTGGCACTGCTCTGGGTTGGGTGTGGGTCTGGTGCCCTGGGCCCTTCTACATCTGAGTCGGACGAGAGGAGCATCAAGGAGGAGGCCGGGAGCAGAGCATTGTGGCAGGTAAGTCTTCTTTATTTTTATTTTACTCTCTCCCTCCCCTCCAACTCTCTCCCTGTGGCTGCCCTACCACTTTATATAGGGGGCCGCCGCCACTGGGAGAATCTGGTCCTTGTTCAATGGCAAATGGAGAAGCTAATGGTTGTATGCTGTGAATGTGTATGTGTGCATCTATGTACGTCCATGAATGTCTCTATATCTCAGGATAGAGGTGCATTGACAAAAATGTGTGTGGCGCCAGGACGCAAACAGAGGAAGGATATGCAGTTCAAGATTGTGGAGGTTTAGCAGAGCTTTGTGCAGAGGGAGAGCAGGAATGTATTTTTTGAGGAGCCTGAGTGGGACATCAGACGGAAGTCCTGGCCTGGCATGTGTTACCAATTGACAAGGCTGGAGATAATGGTGGAGGTTCTTTACACGGCAGGAGCCTCTGGCGTCAAGTATTGAGCTCTCACTGCCAAGAGGAGTTGAACGGGTTAAGATTTTTTATTAAGGCAGCGGGCAGGACAATGGAGTCAAAGACTCCATGTCAGTATCTCACAACTTCACAGGGACTTCAGCATGTGCCAGATGTTCATCTTCTATATGGGGAGATTTTCAATTATTTTATGTTCGTCTTAATTGTATTCTTGAATCAATATTTGTGCAGCCGAGTCATTCTTCCTTCACGAGCACTCTCTTGTGTCTTGTTTCTTTTTTTTAAGCGGTGTTTATTTTGGTGTTATCTGTATAATGAAGGTAGTATTTATTGCTCCCCATGAGTTGCTTTCACATATAAAGCAATTGATATGCATGAGAAGCTTTAGGCATCAAGCCTAGAAATCTTTGTGAACACCCACAGAACTTGCATGTCCTGCCAGTGATCTCACAACCGACTCAATGCATGCTCTATTCGTTTTTTTTTTTGCTTAATAGGGATGTGTTTATATGTTTCTCATTTTAGAATTTCACCATGTTGAAAAGATTTTTCAATACTCGGAAAGACCCCAACTAGTCTACAGAGGCAGGTAACTATACACATTTTATTGTACTATAATTTTGTCTCTTCTGATTTTAGACTTTATTCATTGATAATGTGAGGGAAATTGTTATGGGGCCAAGGAGCTAATTGCAGGTTCCAGCTAAATGTTGGTCCCTGCATCTTGTTACTGGTGGGCACAGTGGAGGACCAACCTAGTAGGCTATCGCTGAAGCGATGCTCAGTGAGGGACCTTGTTGAAGGTTCGGCCCAACACCCGCACACAATGGCCACATCCAAAGCCGATGACTGTGCCTAGAGGCCCTTGTGCACATCAGAGGGACATGGCAAACCTATCCTGTGGCAAGGTGTGCAGAGTGCAAGGTTAAACGCCTAGCCCACTGCAAAGTTCATGCTCAGTGGCTCATGAAGTAGAAGTCTTAACTTCCCAGCTCCTGCGGAACACTGTTGTACACCATGTTATGTGGGGTTTATAAATAGCAGGCCTATACAACACCTAAGAGCTCAGGGCTTTGCCAAAAAACCTCGACTAATGGGCTAATGAGGTAGCATCATCGATGAAAGACCCTGCACCTCGAGTCTTTGCTCTTTGTATATCGTAGCCCTCAATGCAGGGACAGGCCAGAGGTCTCTCCCAGCACCGAATCTATACTGGGTGCAGCCAAAGTGATCACTGACTTTGGCACCCATCCACAGATGATGCCAGTTGTGATGTGAACATTGTGAGATGTTTTCTGTGACAACATGCCTGAAGGCTAATGCAGTGCATTAGGGTGGGAGTTGAATTTGCAAAGATACCTTAGCTGTCACTTTTACGTTTTGTGTCACAGACAATGCAGAAACGCAACTTTGTTTTATTATTTTGTTTCTATGATAGCTTCCAACAAAATCTTAACTTACATTTCAGCAAAGTTTTTTTCTTTAAAAAAACGTGTGCACGAGAGAGAGAGAGGCAAACATTTTCCTTAAAATATTGTGTTTGAATATTAACTTTTTGGGTGTGCTGGCAGATGTATATTATTGTGAAGTTGCTTACAGGACACTATTGCTAGTTTAAAAAACTTTTTGAATATCTTTCTCATTAGTGGTTTTCACCTTGTAAGAATTATGGGATTCATGTAGAGGTCAGCAGAAACGGGGTATCCACTAAAAACCACCAGATACCCATTTCCCTCCTTTTGGTTGCTCCACCTCATTTAGAGATGGTTGAACCACATAGTTTGCTCAAAGGAGCATAATGCTCAAAGCCAAACTAAGGGGGTCATTAGGATTGCGTTTTTTTTGCATTCTCAGAAAAACCGCTGTGGAGCCTACAAAGACCCCCCGCCAGATTAGGATGGCTGGGGCATCAGGAAGACCGTCGCCTTACGACCGCGGCGGAAAAGCTCTAATATGGAGGTGGTGTCTAACAGTCACCGCCAGCCATATTAGGATGGGGGTGAACAGATGCCTTTCCGCGGCGGCTTCTCCACAGTGGAAAGGCATACGGTGATTTCTTTGGGGGACCGTAGCGGGCCCCCAGGGTGACAGGGGGTGGGGGGTGCACATGGGGGGTACCTATGGTACCCCCCTGCATTTGCATGCACAAAGCGGCAGGCACCGCGCGGTGCCTGCCGCTTTGTGCATGCAAATGCGAAGCATGCAGTTTTAACATTGCGGCGGGTGCTGCTTCAAGCTGCACCCGCCGCAATGTTAAACATACAGGATGTGACCGCCAGGGTGGCGGTCACATCCTAATTTGCACGGAGGGACCGCCGCTGCCGCTGCCACTGCGGACGGTCCCTCCTCCTCTGGGGTGGCGGATGGACGCAGGTCCGTCCACCATCCTAATAGGGCCCTATAACAGCAGAACGTTCCGCAATGAATAGTTCATGAAACTCAGCTGAGTCTCAGTAAATCCAAAATAAAACAGCAGACAGTTGCAGTAGCAATCTGTCAAAATTAGATGGCAATAACAGGCCAATAGAGAGACAGCAGCAGCAGGAACTGCAACCGTCAAAAGTCTGGCAAGGGGAAGAAAGGGAAAAAGGCAAAACATTTACCCTATTCCTAGGAACACGCACTAACATAAATGACATGAATACAAATTGCAGACATCTTATCGGGTGCCTTCATTCACGGACTAATCAGATGGCATATCATGTAATTGAGCAGGTTCAGCTCCTCCTTTCTCCCCAAAAAATAATTGAGGCTTGTAAAGTTATCACAAAGTATGCTGCAAACATTCCTGCATAGTAAGATTCTGGAAACATACGCCTTGGTTCCCATAGGCATTTAAGCACAAGTCGGCATTCTACATCATATTTTGTTTCACTGCGAGGACAATGAGGCAAAATCATTGTAACGTAATCCATGGCATTTAATACGAGCAAGACTTAATGTCTATAATGTATAACTATCTTATTTAGGCACTTATGTGTACACATGAGAGAATAGGAAGTTCTTGACATTCAAGAATAAAATGTTTCTTATAAAAGAATACATTTATTAAACAAGAACGTTCTACAGTTATAATGAACATTTCTAAGCACGTCATTTTAAGGTCCAGCTTCTAATTCACGTTGTGCACATTTCACCAATATTAGGTTTGCTTCTAGTTAAAGAAACGTGCTTCTTAGCTTTTCTTTGGCCTATGCGGATAACTATGACTACATATTGTAAATCAGCTCATTTCAAAAGTGTGTCATTTGAGTATTGAACTTTACATTTATCATTACATATTCAGCTACTGAGTTACCTTAAATTCCTGTTAATTTATGGACTGTATTAACAGACTGCTCAAAAGGCCAGTGGTTACCCTCCCCAACTTGGCTTAAAAATGGCTGGTGTCCCACAACTAAAATCTGTTGCTCTCAACCTCTCAATATTTATTCAAAATCCGATTTCACCATTGAATTGGATTTTTAATAACTATTAAAAATAGTTGTTTAATTATTTTTGCAGCTGGTCACTTGCCTGAGTTAGCAATATATGGGGCACGTGCATCAACGGAAGGAATTGCGATTCCTTAATAGCAATTTTTTTTAAATCGCAATTCCTTATGCAAGTAGGAATCGCAAAAAATAATGTGATTCCTACATATTCCTTGATTGCGAGGCCCATAGGAGTTGCATGCGCAATTTCCGAGTACCAAATAGATACTCACAAATTGTGCATGCAATTTCAAGGGTGCCAGGGTGCCAAAAGGACATCCAGATGCACCCTTGAAATTGCCATGTGACTAAATGTTGTGGACACACATGCCCCAAGGGCATGTGTGTGTGTAACATGGAACTTTAAAAAATGCACTTTAGTACATTTTTCAAAGTTTTCGCAAATTACCATCAACTTTAAATTGATGGTAATTTGCGATCCCTAATTGCGGAATCGCAATTTAAAATTGCATCATGCATTGCATTTAGGGAATCGCAATTTGCGATTCCCTAAATGCATTCGCGATTTAATAAATCACAAATTTTGTGATAACTTAAAATGCAAATTTGCATTTGGGGTGATGCATCCCAAATGCAAAAATACCAGGCGCAAAGGGGCCGATTCACAGAATCGACCCGTTTGCTACAGGTATTTTCAATGATGCATGTGCCCCTTGGTATTTTAATTTGCACTCTAGTTTTCTACATAGGACAACTGGTCTTGCCACTGAACGAGGGCAAGATGAAATGCACCATATCCTGTCCGCGGAGGCCTAAGACCCAAGACTCCCATACGGATCTTACAGGTTAAGGATAGCATCAAACCTATGCAAGCAGTGACATACTTATACATGGAAAAAGACACATGCTGAAAGACAGTGGGTAAAACAAGAATAGATCAGTTACATCATACTTCAGTTTCAGGAAAATTGACCGAACATCTGTGGTTAGTTCAGATGCTAAGGGAACGGGTCCTAATGCACCAGTCATAGTAGGGCCCACTTCCCCTCTAACTGCCATCTTGTGTTTTTTTGCATAAATATCGCTACCTGTGGTCAGTACTTTAAACATGAGGTTTCATCTCCAAAGAGGTGAATGATCTCCCTAGCTGTATTTGATTAAACCTATATTACTTTGCCAACTGCGTCTTGGTTTTCTTTCTCAGAATGTCCTCCAGCATCACACTCAAAAATTGCTTTTTGGAGCTTTTCACTCTTGGGCCATGTTAACATAACTTTTCTATATGTCCCACATTTAAATACCATGCACACTACCTAGTGGGCTGTGAGGCCGACAAAGGGGTGACTTACTAATGTTTATAAAGGAGGATTTTACAAAAAAATGTCATTTTAACAGGTTGCACTGCATGCTTAAACTACAGAATCCAGGCTACTGTGGTAGACCTGAAGCCATGTTTTCCTTTGTCACATTAATAGATGGCACACAGATGATAATTAACCTTTCCATGCCATGATTGCATTTTCCCCACCATATACTATGGCACTGTCGGAGAGTTAAATACGCAGATCATGGATTAGACACTTTCTACATGTTTTAGGGGTCAGATGACATACACTGGACACTGAACAGCAGTGCCCAAGTGTGTGGAGTCTAAAAATTAGCAATAAAATACGTCACAAAATGGGGTCATTATACAAAAAGGGGCAATTTGTCACAAAGACATAGTGCATACTACGTAAAACAATGACTTCCTTCCACAAGTGATTGTGATACAACATGTAATGGAGCATGGGTTAACACTCACAGAACTTATTGAAACGACACCCGTGTGGTTAAAAAGTTTCAGATATGTGGAAGAGATACTATGTATAAACTCAGAAGGTGTTTTGCATCAAACGATCTTTTGCATGTTTCACAATACTGAAGCCCCTCTTAACATACCACTAACTTGCAATGAGATAGATATCTGGAATGCATGCACAATTATATAAAAAAGAAGAGTACCAGGAAGATGTATTGAATAATATTATAGGCACGTTGCCAAGTTGTTTTCAATTTGTTTCACTTACATACACTTAATCGCTTAATCACCTCATCAGGGAGTTGTCAAAGCACTGATCTGTCACTCATTACCTGGAATGTAAACGGTCTGAGAATAAGGAGGAAGCAAAGACTGTTAACAAAGTATTTAAAAAGCCAGGCACACACAAAGGCTTTACTGGAGACCCACCTAGCAAGTAGAGGTTGGAAAGAACTATTTAGCAATAAAAGATGTGTGTTTAAGAGCAAACCAAAACTGCTGCTCTAAGGGAGTGGCATTCTTACTTAGGGTCAATGCAGCAATCGCATTTGTACATTCCAGGACTGATGGATCACATCATTGTGTTATTGCAAAGCTTAGGACAACTCCAGGGACATTTGTATGTGCAGGATATTATGGATGAAATATAGACTACTGGAGTAATATCTACTCTTTAATGACAAATTTACTAGACTTTAAGGAATCTTAATTGTAGGCAGTAACTGTAATCCTTTACTATACAATGAATTAGACAGATCCACATCTTGCGTTATTATAAATACCAATCAAGGGCGGAGGTACCGGTTAAGAATAATTCAGAAGTAATACCTAAGTGATGCTTGGAGAAACAGGATGGGGTCTGTGAGATGACATAAATATCATTTGAATAAATATAGGCGTTTCTCTAGATTAGATCCTTTTCTGTTTGACAGAACACATCTGAGATATGTTCTAGAAATCTTACACTCATCAATTCACATCTCTGGCCATTTTACAGCTGGCTAAGATTGAAATCCCCATATATAATAAGTTGCCCCAGATGGACAATGGAACATAAATTGCTACTGCATGCTGATTTCATTAAGCTGATAAAAAGCGAGTCAAAACATGTTTTGAAGTCAATAAATCAATCAGGGCACAGATTATGTGGGATGATTCTTACAAGCCATACTTAAGGAGGATAATAACAATACGTTTGAGTGAAAAGACCAAACCTGCCTGTCACGACCCACTCATGCATTCTATGTGGATTTGGCATCGCTCGCAGGGCTCATGTCGCATTACCCTTGTGGCGCCTTATGGTGTGCCATAACTTGCCAGAGTTTACCCTATACCACTGATACGATTAACCTTGATTCAGTGTAGTGTTATTCCTCCAACCATAATTGTTTTTAATCTGTGACTCTGTGTAATATTATCCCTGTGGCACCTTATGGCACTCTATGATAGCATGCCCTACTTTCCCCTCACCCCTATTCCATTACGCCCGAGCTTGTAAGTATTCCCTGACACATGAACCAATGGCTTGCCTTGCTCCTTCTGTAGCTGGGGTCTAGGTGTGTTTTCCCTTGTGGACGTTTGAACAAAATTAAACATGTGTTTCCTGTTAAGTGAGTTCATTCATTGGTGTGCACCTGCTCTTCCTGTAAGGTTAAGCCAGTGTACTAACACGTGTTTCCTTCAGGATTCTTGGTCAACCTTCCAAATAGCCCTGTGCTACACGTTACCTCATTGTATCAATTGAGCCTTGAGCCTGTATATAAACCACACCCAAACCTGAGCCCCCGGCTTGGCCTATGCTCCCAGTGGAACAAGCCTCCTGCCTGCCAGTGCCCACTCACCTAAAGAATCTACCGGACAAGGGCAGCGCTCTTCCAGGCTGCAGTTCAGATTCCTCTGATAATTTCCTTGGCGCCAGATCCCTAGACGCATCCGTCGTTTCCACATTCTGCTCAGCTACTCTAGATTCATGGTGACTTCCTGAGTCAAGGCCTCGAGATCTTCTTCAAACTTAAGCCAGGATGAAGTACTAGGCTAAGTATTTGATATCAGGTTAGGGTGCTGTTGGATCTGATACTCGTCAGGTAGCGGTTCCGTAAACATTTTAGCTTTTTCCACCTGGGTTTTACTGATTCTCTTATGTTGCCTCAGGGCTTTGGGCACTTTCACACTGCAACTATGGTGTGAAAGTGCATGTGCCCTTCCTATCTGTGTTGGGGTGTGACATTGATTCACTTTTCTGGAACATGGGCCGATCTGTCACTGCAGACCAGTGGGTGCGCACTGGCATTGGTCATGAGCAAACTCACCTGCATCTATGGTGCCCATGGTTGCTTGTGCCAACTGCCAACGCAGCCTAGTTTGTGCGCATAGACACACATATTAGTTAAACCTGTGTCCGCCGGCTATTCAGACTGAGGTGGGTACCGCCACCACTGGTGCTGGGAACTATTTGTCCCTCCTGCCTTTGTGTTTTGAGACCCGTGGAACTTCCCGAGTGGCTGCTAACATTTCCCTTGATTATGTGTACTTCCTAATTAAACCACATTGCTACCTGCCTACTGAGGACCCAGACTAAGTGTAACTTGGGCTGCTTGTGGCCCTGTGTCCATGAGGCGGGGTTGGTTGTCTTCTATTTGGGGGTATAGGACAATCGGGGTGAACTGGAGGGTGGAAGAAGGCATGGGCCATGGAGTCCGCAGTAGGGGGAACCATTTACCTGCTGGGTACCAATGGCACAATGTTAGGGTGCTGAGCGCCTATGTGTGTGTAAGAGTGTGCTATACAGACTGGCTGAAACTTGTCGCAACATGTAGTGGTGCGGAGTGAGTGGCAGTGTGCGGACAACCTGTGAATCACGACACTGGCCGGTGGTGCCGACTTATACATTTAATTATGGCCAAAAGCACAATACCTTTGACATTGGGTTTTTGCTGTGGGGCTTCTGAAAAGCAGTTCGCAGTGATTACGCTTGATGCTGCCAAGGCCTTTGATAGTGTGAATTGGGGTTTCCCATGGACAGTGCTGGACCACTATGGGATTAGAGGAGGTCTTGCCAAGACCATTTAAAAAGCAATGCAAGCCCTTTAAAAGGCACCCACTGCCAGAAAATCAATACATTAAAGTATACAAAAATGATAGATGTAATGCTTGAATTATTCTGAGCCATTGGTAATCACTCAGGCCGCATCCCAGTCCATTTTTATTTTGCACATCATCGCACTGCAGCTTGGACCTAGCTAAATGCAAATCAGTCTTGACCCTGCTCCATTGGGAACAGGCCAGCGTGAACTGCCAAGCCAGGTCCTCCATGATCTGGAACATAAGCAACCAATGACTGGTTTTGCCGTTTTTATGGGCTCATCATTCGGGTATAGCTTGGTTCTAATAACACAGTGTGTATAGGACCCACGTCTGGGCATACCCATCCCACTTAAGGCGACATACTAATGTAGTGTAGTTCCTATATCCCTAATAGGCTCTGCGCATTGGAATAATGTACACTATAAATTTGACATAGGACTGAGACCAGTATGTCTCTATCGAGTATATTAAACTTAATTGTGTGTGTGCCAGCTAACTCAGAGGTCACTAGAAACTTTCTTGAATAAACAAGAAGGGATTAGTTTCTGACAACCGCATAAACATGACAGCTTTGTTTCCCTTAGAATCTGAACAATATCTTCAGAGTCGTGGAAACAATAGATAACTATTTCACTCAGTCAATCGTGCATGCTTCATTTCTACTGAGTTGCACAGAAATAGAGAGACGGGCGTTTCAATAAAAGGGTTTATTTCTAATCAGCTCCATACCTTAGAATGGGAGAGGTTGGTATCTCTTTTCCGGGACTCGACTTCCCAACACCCCGCAAGGGAAGTCAGAAACACTGGAGCTGGATTCTCTGCAAGGAGGATGACAGCGTCTGGTCAGTGCATCAGCTGGGGAGTTGTCTTCCTTCGGTACCTGCTGTGGTGAGCTGCGTAGTGCAAGTAGGTAGTCGAACTGCACCAAACTACACAGTGCTTTGCCATAGCAAGTGAAGGAATGCCAGTTCTGACGTAAAAGTCGGGCATATGAAAGTCATGAATGAACCTCTAGGAAATAGATGTTCATGCATGATAATGAGTTCTTGGAGAAATCAATATCCAAGCAAGGGGATGTTCCTAACTGTTTAAGAGTCTGGTTTTCCAAAAAATCATTGTGACGTACAGGAAGGTATGGAAGTAGCCATGCCTGTATTTGGGTAGCATGGGTTATGCATAAATAAGGACTGGATTTCTTTGACTATATAAGGGCAATGTGAATTGTACCTATACAAGGGCATGAATCGGAAAAATTCTACAGAATCTAAATCGACACACAACACCCACTCCACTTTCGTATGTACGACATTACTAGATCCTAAACATGATAACATATCTAAAATATATCTACACACGAAGTGCTACACATATGTCTAAATTACATTTCTAAAAAAGGCATTAAACTATTGCGATGCATAAATGCAATGGTGCTGTACATATTAAAGCAATGTTTCATTCAAAGCATATTTTTACATTTGAATGCTAAATGAATGAATCATGAAAATTTACATTTATGAAATGGCTCGTAAATACAGAAGAAAAAAGGCCGAAATCATTTCATGTCAATATTACATAAAATTGTTTGTTTATGGACAAAGGTCATATATTGTTTCTGGAAGTATTCAAAGAATTCTTGTTCTCTATGAATAGTTCTACTATAAGCAGATTACTTGTGCCAAGAAATGAAAAATACAAATTTGGAAAAAAAAATGTTAATCATAGGAAAAAGTTAGTCCCTTGTTTTGAAAAATGAAGGCCAAATTCAAAGTCTCTCAAAACACGGTGTGCCAAAATCAAAAGTCAGCCTGTAGACAAAAAATCATCTATCATTGTAGGTGAAAGTTGGATTACCTTGTTTAGAAGATTAACCGCACAGAAATGTGAACTATGGCCTTCAGCATTGGTCGCATCAACAATGTTCGAATCGGATGTTAGCTGCGCTCCTGTACTTTCTTCTCGTACCTCAGCAGTAGCATGTTGCGTCTGTGAGATCTAAATGAATGCCATCATCAGAATTGGTAGCCACTGGGGACAACACAAAGCATAGGCCGTTACCGGGTCCAGCAAAGTATCAACATCCATTGGCATGACTGATGGAAGTGTCAGACAGATGTCTAGCACATATTCTTCACCGCATAGAAGGCAGCGTAGAACGGGTAAATGCAATCTTGCCAAAGTGGTCTGAATGACAGAAACCATGTGGTATTCAATTCTCTTAGACGAGGTAGTCCCAAAATTTGGATGATGCGCTCACGACACTTCATCACCAGTAGAGTTGTCTCCATGGAGAACTGGGTGTCGCTGGTGATTTGGCCTGCCATATCGTAGCAGTAGGAGCAAAAATAGTATCCCTGCAATGAGTCCAAAAAGTAGGGGCAGTCTGCCAGAGTGCACAAAGTTTGGAATTATTCCTAGGACTGCTTGAAAAGGTGCTAACAGTCCGGAAAACACTGTCTTAAATACATGTACAATATCACTCGTATCAGGCATGTTTAAGATACGACTTAACATTTCTGAGAAATGTATAGGGCAGTTTGTATTCAAAAGGGCATGTATATCGGCAGAAGTCCTTGTATGTAAATGTAAATGTAAATGTATAGGCATTTATATAGCGCACTACTTACCCGGAGGGTCCCAAGGCGCTTCGACCGCTGCGAAACCCTTCCTGGCTTCCCTGAGAGATGGTCCCTTAATGGATATCTCCAGGGTGAGACCAGGCATCCCCGGCGGTCTGGTGGGGCCGTTAGTGAAGATGAGGCAAGCTAATGCCCAGAGTTGCCGAGTGTGATCGCTGATCAGAGTGGGCACCGAGGCGAGAGAATTATCGAGTCCGCTGACCCTGGTCCAGAAACCTGCCGCGCCGGGAATCGAACACTGGTCCCGGGCCGTCCTCTGCTCTCGGGACAGTTTTTTGCAAAAGAATGGCTTTCATTCTGAGAGTATCAATTCGTATAGAAGATATGTTCAGTGAAGGTCAAAGTGGCGACTCCCTGGCTGTCTTGGTTTTTTGGAAACAATACATACAGCAAGTGCCCCTGGCTGACACAGTTACTAGATATGGGATACCTGGCAACATGCCACAGCAACAATGATTGTTCAACATGAGGTAACTTCCATTTGAAAGTTGTTCAAAAATTGGATCAATCACTGCAGCTGGTGAACCTTGCAGATGACAGGATAAGTTGTTAGAGGAAGCATCGCAGGCCCCGTGTAAATGGCTACCCTGACAAAGGAGAGAACCGCTTAGTGCGTTTTCACAGTTTGAACCGATAAGAAACACTTCACGACCCCCACAACATCTGTGTGAGTATGGTAATTCCCAGGATGTCTTGATGTATTCTTTACCCAACCTTTCATATGTGCCTGCTGGTATGTGTTTTAGGTAATACTGAAAATGGAAAATTGTAACAGGTAGAGTGATTGTTCCATGTATTATCCAATCAGTCGCTGGTTTTTCTGCTACAGGAATGGCAATCTTTCCAGTTTTTTAATGATCAGCACCATATAGTCTGCTCCCCTTTGTGCCAATTTGATCTGTTTATCAGTGAGATTGAATTCTGAAAACAGTGATGTAGTATTGATTAAACGCAAAGGCACATAGCCTGAACAAAGGTTTTGTAACGTCCAGCCTAATAGCATGATGGAACATAATTGCGACTAACCATGTTGCAACATGACCAAATCCTGTTCCATGATGTCTATGGCAGAAGACGCTATGCTGTACAATGAATATATCCTGGACAACAGTGTTGTTAACCCATTGTCAACCACAGAGAGAGATTTCTCTAAACAAATACGATCAATTTCTCGTATTCGTTCTGCAGTATCTGCTTGTGTAATCTTCCATATTTCATTATATGCTGCATATATATTGGCATATAAAACGTTTTTGACACATTTTCTTGGTCCTTGCAAGAATTTCCTAAGATCTGCACCATCTTTAAGTAAAGATAAGTGTTGCTTTACATCTTTAAGTGTAGATTTATGTAGCCAATCAAGGCAGAGTTTCCCTACACTGTATGTTGTTACTATTCCAGGATGCTGTATTTGAACATATCTTGGGTCTGGCCTATTGACTGTGAAACCCTGTGTTTTGTTCAGGAATCGATCTTGATAGTGGTTTGTATCTGTGGACCAGATCAACCATTTATTCCAATCTGGATCTGTTCTGTTGTGATGCAAAATAGTATGTACGTCGACATCACCCTCTGAAGTATCGTCACTCTCAGGTGTAGGTGTAGGTATGGACGGATTGTTCATGTCTTTGATCTTGGCTAACCCAAGGCAAGACGTCTGTTGGACAGTGTCATTCAAAAACATAATTTACTCAGGGATGGTACATCGTCTAAACATAGCTTCTACCCCCAGCCCTTGCCAATCTTTTGTACCCCAGACAGTTTTTGTCTCAATGTTGTCTTTCCAAAAGTCAAAATCCTGTCTAGACAGTTGGGCATAAATGGTTGCAGAATAAATCTGTTTTGTATTGGTCAACATACTTTTCATTCCTGTTTTGTTTACATTTTTAAAGTAAAACGATTCTGCATTGGATACATTGAACCTCTAAAAGTAAGGAAATTTCATTGCAAAAGTTTTTGAGCTACTCTTTGGAGGTGTAGGGCAATGTTCCCATTAGTTATACATATATACATTTCTAGGCATTGTAGATCTTTGCATGAAATGATTACCATAATGGTTATAACAACACATTTGTTCATAGTCTGATGAACCTTCTAAATATTCATGATTTGTGAATACTGCTAACATCTCTAGATCTGCCATCATATTATTAACAGTTTTGAAGTCCCAATCCTCAGAAAAGGTACCAGATGAAACAAAGTCACTTAATGAAATCTTGAATAAGTGTGGAATTTTCAACAGCTCCGACAGGCGAAATATATCATAATCTGTTTTGTCCCAAGCTTTACCATCAGGTATAGGAACGGCTGTGATGTTCACTGATGACAAGTCTCTTTGTTCACGAGGGGATGATTTGTGTGGCTTGAGGAGTAGGTTGACTTTCTTACTTGCAGTGTCCATTTTGACATATCTTCCATTTATCAGCATACTCAGAGTTATTACCAGAGTTAACCAAAGTAGAAGAACAAATATTCCCAACACAATCCATAGTTCAATCAAAGGTGAAACCAGATAAGTCTTTTCCAGGTGATGAAAAAAGTCAGTTGCTTATTCTTTGAAAGTTCTTTTTGCTGGCGTAGTTTTAGGTTCACTGGGATCCTCAGAAAATGCATCAAAGTTAATGAAAAAGCCAGAGGCTGTTCTGTAAATGGTTGGGATTGCATCCGGATTTGTTGATATTGCTGGAACCACTGGATCACTTGTTACTTCTTGGTAGACAGGTGTTTCTTGACGAACTGTTATTTGGGTCTCAAGAGGAACAAGTTCCATAGCATTGTTGCTTAGTCCTTCTATTCTCACTGCAGATTCTTCAATGGTGATGTGTCTCTCAGTTTGAACCTCTTGGATTGTAGCTAGAGGAGCACGTCTGCTACATTGGCGGAGTCCACTTGGCCTACTGCCTAGTATCGGCCACATAGTGTGGTTTAATCAGGTTGATGGACACAAACCTGTTCTCCTTTTCCCAGCAAGGGGCGGCAATAAAACTGTTCTTGATCCGTGGATTGCTAAGACAGGTGTAGTGTAGTTCCTATATTCCCAATAGGCTCTGTGCATTGGAATAATATATCTGTTAGACCTGACATCATTGGCTTGAGTCTCTCCTCCATTTTTTCTGTTTGCCTCTACTATGTTACGATGTTTTGCTGGTATATGCTTTGGGCGCCGTGTCACTGCTTATCAGTGCCATAGCGCAAGTGCTCCCTATGTTAAAATGATGTATCTATTGTATCCATGTTTGGCTTATTTGGTTTACTGTCAGTCCCTAGTCTAGTGCACCAGGAGTGCCAGGGCTTGTAAATACAAATGCCGCTCGTGGGCTTGCAGCACGTGTTGTGCCACCCACAGGAGCGGCCTTGTAAACGAATGTCTACGGGTCGGTCATTGCGAGACCCACGTGCAGTCCTGCACTGTCACGTCGGCTGCGCAGGTATACCTACTTGCCAGCTCCTCCAACCTTCCCTTAGCTTCATGTTAGTCACCCCTATGGTAGGCCCGTGGGCAGGGTGCATTGTAAGTGTAAGGTAGGACAAGCCTGACCAAGTTGGCATGTCCTGATAGTGAAGTGCCGCCATCTTAGGGCTTCACTATTGCGAGGTAGCCTGCTCTCCGTTGGATAGAATGGGCCGCCGGGATTATTAACGCTATAATCCTAGCTGGCTCGGGGAGCATGGTGCAATGTCGAGTTTGGTATCCCTGAACTCGGGGTTTAATTACGCATCCGTTGGTATGGATGGTTTTTGGACTCTGGGTTCGAAAGTAGTACTTTTAGAAAGTGTCTATTTTCTTGTCTAACCATATCTGGTCTCTGCTGGTCTTGCGTGTGTGTGACAGGAGCTGGGTGGCTCCAAGAGGTCTGGATGAGTCAGTGTGGGATGAGTGGGACATTACGTTGAGAGTAGGGGGAGAGTAGTTGTTGATAGCCTGCCTTGCCTGATACAATGCTGGCTCCACCTCCTGCCGAGCGACTGATGGCTCTGTACCTGCCATGGACGATCCTAGCCCCACCTCCTGCCAGGAGGGCGATAGCTCTGCTCCTGCCAGTGTCAATGCTGGCTCCACCTCCTGCGGGGCGTCTGAGGACCCGGCCCGGCTCAATGAATAGGCCAGGTGCTACTGCCTAGCTCCACCCACCACAGACCCAGGATGTTGGGAAATCCCCGGCATAGACAAAGGGATCAAAGACGAAAAGGGGTATAAGAGAAGGACCCCTGAACTAGGAAATCAGATCACTTCTGACAAGGAACCCTGTAACCAAGGACAAGAAGCCTGCTGATCTAAAGGACTGCTTACCCCTTCTGCCAGTGTGCTGTTGTTGGGGGAATCCTGCAGCGCTTCTTTATTTTTGCCAAGGAACCAGGAGAGAGGAACTGTGTGTGTACTCTCACGCTTGCTAAGAAAATCTCCAAGGACTGGAAGAGTGCCAGTCTCCTGCCGAAGTCACAGGGCTAAAGGACTTCACCTGCTACAAAGTGCTATCCGCTGGAAGTGTGAATCCAGCACCTCTGAAAAGACCAGCAACCACGACGATCGGACTCTGGGCCCGACCGACGCCAGCAGCAACGCCAGTGAGTAGGAGTACGGCTCTAACTCCAGAGGACCTCGTGTCTGCCCCGCTGCTGATCGCATCAACCGTGTGCCCTTCGACGCCGTGAGCGCTGCTCACTCTGTGCAACTGCATCATCGACAACGCCTGCTGTGGCCTGATCGACACCGAAGACGCGACGCCGGATTGCTCGACGCCGCTGATCATCGTGTGCTTCATTTTCCTAAGGTACTGTGTTGTTGGGGGTCCGTGTGACTCCAGGCCCGACGCAGCGCTCCTCGCGGTCGACGCCGAACCTGTGGATTATCTTTGCCCCAGCGTTGTGTAGCTCCCGTGTGAGTTACCCTGTTGCTAAAGAACTGTGTTTCCAAGAAGAAGATTTGCTTGATACTAAAGACTTTTGTGCTAAAGAAGAAACTACCTTTGAACTATCCTTTTTTCCTTCCCGAACGTATTTATTCCGATTGTGTACAGTTTTGCCGTTATTTGGTCTTGTGCTAAGTCTTATATAAAAATACTTATTTTTATAATACTACGGTGTCGTGTCCATTTGTAGTGTATTCACTGTATTACTGTATGTGGTCATAATTGCTTAACACACAGCCTCTGAGATAAGCCTGTTCTGCTCTGCCAAGCTACCAAGGGGGTGAGCAGGGGTTATCGAAGGGTGTGATCCCCTTGCCCTGACTAGAAAAGGAGTGTCCCTATTTGTCAGAAGTGTATACCTCTGCCAACTAGAGACAGCCGGTTCTAACATTGGATGCAGCGGTGAGGATTTGGACCTTGCATTTATGACCCATGTACAGTGATTAGTGTGCGCTACGTAGTGAAAGCAGACCATAACGCAGTCACAATCTGATTCGGAAGGATCCTATTTTTGTTCTCCGCTTTTCGGAAACTTGATTTTCTGAACACTGCCAGTTTAACCATGAGTGACAACGGAGTCGCTGCCCCTGCTATCGTTGTTGTTGAAGAGTTCGAGAGGAGTAAGCTAAAAAGATACAAGAAAGATGAGCTGAAACACTTTTGCAACCAGTTTGAAGTTCCTACCACCGGCCTCTCGAGAAAAGATGATTTTTATAAAGCATTACAGGCCTGGTGGGAATCCAGAAATCCCTCTGATGTGGTGGTGGTACCCACAGAGGAAGGGGATGAGGAGGTGCCAGTGAATGGACCTGTTGCCTCTCCCGGAAGCAGTGTTTCCTCCAAAGGTCTTTCCCCTGAAGAAAGAGAAGAAAGGGCGAAAGAGCGAGCTTACAACATGGAGATGGCAAGGCTAAAGATAAATGGGCAGTTGGAGTTAGAAAATGCAAGAGGTAGAAGGGAAGCTGATTTAGAGATCAAAAAGTTGGAGTTTGAACGAGAGAAGTTAGCTTTGGAGCGTGAAGCCTGGTTGAGGGAACTGGATATCCAAGCTAAAAAGTTAGAATTGAATCCCTCTGGTGGCAGCATTCCATCCGAGCCTGCAGAAAGTAAGTTTTACTTCCCGAAAGATGTGATCAAAGATTACAACAAGAACGAAGATATTGGTCAATGGTTTAAAGCGTATGAGTTAGCATTGTTGGCCCACCAGGTCCCTGAGAAGAATTGGGGAGCGGGGTTGTGGGGTCGCTTTGTGAATGAGGGAAGAGATACCCTGTTAGACATGCCTGTTGCGGATAGGATGTTGTATGCTCATATGAAAGATGCTTTAATGTTGCGATATGGTTTAACCCCCGAGCAGTACAGACAAGCTTTTAGAGAATGTAAGAAGTTGCCTGGTACGACGTGGGTTGAATATGTGTCTTATTTTTGCAGAGCCATGGATGGTTGGGTAAAGGGCAGCAAAGTGGAAAGTTATGAAGCTCTCTATGATTTGTTTGCGTGGGAGCACTTGTCTAATAACTGTTTTCCAGAGCTGCGCCAGCACCTGATTGATAGCAAGATATCTAACCCTAGAAAACTTGCTGAGGAGGCGGACCGCTGGGTCAGTACCAGGGTCCACAAGGGTCCAGTGGGAGACTCAGCCAAAGGTGGGCAGGGTCCCCAGCAGAAGAGTGGGGGGGACAAGGGTAAACAGAAGGAGTCTCAGAAAGGGCCCCAAAGTAATTCCCAAGGGAACCAAGGGAAGGGTTCCCAGCCTCCCCCTGAGAAGAAGTCAGGGGCCCCGACGGGTAAACCTGTTCATAGGGGCCCCCTAACCTGCTACGGTTGTGGGCAGGTGGGACACCGGTTTTATGACCCCCAGTGTCCCAAGAAGGATTCGAATGCACCGCCGCGTGCACCCCCTCGTCAGTTGGCAAGTGTAGCCTTGGGAGGGGAGGAGATGGTTGTCCATGGTGGGAGGGGTCCCGCAGAAATGTCCCTGGTCTCGCTAGGAGACATGCAAATGGTCCCTCCACCCCCTCTGCCTAGTAACACTAGTAAATATAGGCAGTGGGTGACCATTAATGGCCATAGAGTGGAAGCTCTCAGAGACACCGGAGCGAGTGTGACAGCTGTCAAGTGTCACTTGGTGTCCAGAGAGCAGGTGGTTCCCCACGCATTCTACCCCGTGATAGCTGCCGATAACTCCCAGAAAGAGTGTGAGGTGGCTCAGGTTTCCTTTGAATGGGGGGGAGTTTCAGGTACTCTTCAAGTTGCTGTGAGGCCCGCCATGCCTGTCGACTGTCTCCTGGGCAATGATTTGGAAGACTCCCCTTGGGCTAAGGTGGAGAGAGCGGCGCACTTGAAAATGTTGGGTGTGCCAGAGTGGGTGTGTGCAACCACTCGATCCATGACAGCGAGTAAGGGTGTTGATGGGGTCCCGGAGCCTGAAAGTACGGCCCAGGACCCAGCTGTGAAGAGAAGAGGCAGGAGGCGCGGGAAACCGGCCCCCGTTGGTCCCGTGGTCCAGAAGGAGGTAGACCCTGAGGGGGATGCCCTGGAGCCCACCGGGGAACAAATTGCCGAACTGGGAGATCTGCCCGAGCTGACCCACTGGCAGCAGGATGGTGGTCCCTCCAGGGAGGAATTCTGTGCGGAACAGAAGGAGTGCCCTTCTCTTGTGGGCATGAGGCAGCAGGCCTCAGCCCAATCCTCAGGTGATCAGTCAGGGTCACATTTTGTGTACTGGGAGAACGACCTCCTGTATAGCGAGCCTAAGGCTGCTGAGCCTGGGTCAGCCCGTGTGCTGGTGGTACCCCAGCGCTTCAGAGCCTTCCTACTGGGTTTGGCTCATGACGTACCGTTAGCTGGACATCTGGGGCAGGACAAGACCTATGATAGGCTTGTCACCCATTTTTATTGGCCTCACATGCGTAGGGATGTAGACATCCATTGCAAGACTTGTCGCACTTGCCAGGCAGGTGGGAAAAGCGGAAGGAAGCAGAAGGCTCCCCTCCAACCTTTTCCGGTGGTCAGCACCCCCTTTGACCGGGTGGGTATTGACATTGTTGGGCCCCTGGACCCCAAGACAGCCCTGGGCAACAGGTTCATCCTGGTCTTGGTGGACCATGCCACAAGGTACCCGGAAGCCATCCCTCTCAGGACAGTGACGGCCCCCGTGGTGGGACGGGCACTGATGGGTGTTTTCTCCCGGATGGGGTTCCCCAGAGAGGTGGTGTCCGACCGAGGCACCAACTTCATTTCGAACTATATGAAGTCTCTGTGGAAGGAGTGTGGGGTAACCTACAAGTTCACCACTCCTTACCACCCGCAAGGAAACGGGCTGGTTGAGAGATTCAACCGGACCCTGAAAGGCATGATTATGGGTCTTGAAGAACCAATGAGGCGGAAATGGGACGTCCTCTTGCCATGCCTGTTGTTTGCTTACCGTGAGGTGCCGCAGAAGGCTCTAGGGTTCAGCCCCTTTGAGCTCTTATACGGTCACCCGGTAAGAGGACCTTTGAGTCTGGTCAAGGAAGGCTGGGAGCAATCTCCCAGGAAACCTCCCCAGGATGTATACAGCTACATGCTGGCCTTTCGGAACCAGACTCGGCGCTTCAGAGAACTTGCTCAGGCAAATCTGGAGGCCAGCCAGGAGGAGATGAAGCGATGGTACGACCGGAATGCCACTCTGGTAGAGCTTCAGCCTGGTCAGGAAGTGTGGGTCATGCCCCCTGTGGAACCTTGTGCGCTCAAGGACAGGTGGACTGGACCGTTTAAGGTTGTGGAGAAGAAGAGCGATGTCACCTACTTGGTGGACTTGAAATCTCCCAGGAACCCCTTGCGGGTCCTGCATGTCAACCGTTTGAAGCCTCACTTAGAAAGGTCCGAAGTGGGCATGCTCTTAGCGACAGATGATGGAACGGAGGAGGAGAGTGAGCCTCTTCCTGACCTCCTGTATGCTAAGGAGCAAGACGGGTCAGTGGATGGTGTGGTCCTCTCTGACACACTGACCCTTGAGCAGAAACAGGATTGTCGCCACCTGTTGGGACAATTCCCGGATCTGTTTTCCTTGGTTCCGGGTGTCACACATTGGTGTGTCCATGACGTCGACACCGGAGACAGCCCTCCTGTGAAGCACAAGGCTTACAGGGTGACTGACAAGGTCCGAGCGTACATTAAGGAGGAGGTCTCCAAAATGTTCGCGTTAGGGGTGATTGAGTCCTCTAGCAGTCCTTGGGCCAGCCCAGTGGTCTTGGTCCCGAAGGCTGCAGCGCCTGGTGCTTCACCAGAACTCCGGTTCTGCGTGGACTACCGAGGGCTCAATTCAGTCACGAAGACTGACGCGCACCCCATCCCCAGAGCTGATGAGCTCATCGATCGGTTGGGGGCTGCCCGGTACATTAGTACGTTTGACTTAACGTCTGGGTACTGGCAGATCGCCTTGACTGATGGGGCAAAGGAGAGGTCAGCATTCTCCACACCAGATGGGCTATACCAGTTCCGGGTGATGCCCTTTGGGATGAAGAATGCCCCCGCCACCTTCCAGAGGTTGGTCAACC